>NC_135791.1:27419282-28112616 GCF_051106095.1 Pogona vitticeps
CAAGAGATTTAGTTCTTAACTCTTCTGTGAAATGTGTTTGTGTGTGTGTGTGTAACTATATACATTTGCAGCCGACCTGCCCTGTCCTTCCATCTCATGCCCATGAGAGGCAGTTTTGATCATTTGAGGAGGTGCTGATGGTCCACCCCAACCACAGTGAGCTTCATGACCAAGCTAGGACTCAGCTGAAGCCCCCATGGCCTTTCTGAGGTGGGGCCTTTCGTAACCCCACAAGAGGTCCCCATTTTAAGGGTTGGCTGTGGAGCCTGAATGGAGAGGAAGGAAGGAAGAACGGAGCAGGAGCCTGTGGGCCAAGAAAAGGAGCCCAGAGCGGTCTGTGCAACTTAGACATGGCGGTGGAAGGTGAGGGGAAAGGGAAGAGTCTGACTTGCTTTGGAGAACTGAAGGCCAACATTTGATCTTTGGTGATCTGAGCTTAATTTAGTGGCTGCAAGGTATTTACTGAATTCCGCCCCCATGTGTTTGTTCGCTCAGGATTCGGTCATGAAAAATTCATCTTGCTTGATGTGTGTTGGTGTGCTGCTTGTTATTCCGGGCCCCTGTGGTCTTTGTTGTCATCGTTGACGCTCGCGGTTGCTGGGGGGGGGGACGACTGTTCTCGCGCCAAGTCAGGGCCTGGGGTGCGTGGCCTCTGGGGCCTGCCGACAACCCACAGCTCTGGCGTCAGCGGAAGGGTGCTGGCGGCAAAGGGGGCAGAACTTTGGAAGCCTTACAATCCTGGACTCCCACCCCCCAAACCCCCCCCCCTGCCAGCTGGGCTTCCATGCTCTGGGACACATGGCGGTAAGGGAACGGGAAATCTTTGTGGAGAGAGTGAGGGGAGTCTGGCCACCTTTTGCAGAATCCAGGGACGTCCTCTGGTGGCATCTCTCTGCTGTGCCACCTGAGCTGCCTCCCCCCCCCCCCCCCCGTCTTCTGTGGATCAGCCTGGAAGGGCATGGTGTCCCTTCACCCCTTGGATGGGATGTGCAACTGCTCACCCAGCAAGGATGAAGCCCTGCTGGGATTGGGCATGCTCTGATTTCCATTGGGGTTATTTATATTCCTGTTTGTGAAGTCAGAGCCAGTTTGAGATAATCTGTATTTGTTATTGAAGAGAATGAGAAAGGAGAGGGAAAGAGACAAATGAAGTAGGCAATTAAAGCACAGAACACGTATATTTGCAGGGAAAATACTGGGTTTTGCCAATTTGCTTCCTCCCTCGGATCAGCTCCAGAAAATAAGGAATGAAATTGAAATCAATGAAGGCTGCAGCCCGAGAAACGTCTGGAGCCAGGATCCACGAGGAATTGTGACGTCAGTGTTAGGGGCCTTGCTGGTGCCTCTGTGGGCGACGAGCTAGAGCCGTCCTCGGGGGTGTTCCTCTGTTGCATGGCCACTACTCGGCCACTCTCACCCCTGGCCTGAAGTGGCCAGGGGAGGGCAGCCCTGGCTCCAGGAGGGGTGGTCAAGGAAGGTCCTTTGCCCAGGTTTTTGGCTAAAAACTCAAGGTGCTGAAGCAGCAGGAAGGTGCAGGGGAACTTCTGTGCTGCCAGGGTCCAACTGCTATCCTCCAGCTCAGGAGATCTGGGTTCAAATCCACATGTGGCCACGAAATGCCATGGGCCACTTCAACCTCCTCCTGTAGTCCTCTCTGAAGCTCACCTACTCTGCAGGGCTGTTGTGATGATGGCAAAGGGGGAAGGAAGAGAGCCAGATGCAGCCCCTGGCCCTCCTTGGAGGAAAGGCAGGGTTCGGGTTGCCATGAGGGCTGAGGACGGTACCTGAAGCCTCAGGAAATGCCTGTTTCCCCAGGGACGAGGCAGAGGTCAGGGTGAGCAGCGCTCAAGGAGAAGAAGTTGGGTTTTCTTGGTTTGGGTGCCCATTTCCTCCTTGCTCCCAGCTGGCACCAGTCTTAGCCAAAAAAGGGAAAAAAAGTTTGCACCTTTGTTGTGAACCCAGTATGCGTTGAGGAGGCCAATAAAAAGGAAATGGCAGTAAAGAGTAAATGGATAAATAAGTGACTTGGAGATGCCTGGATGGGATGGGAAGACCAGGCTTCACCGTTCCCCCCCCCCCAAGTACCTGGAACAACAACAACAAAACCAGTCCCCCCCCCCCCCCGCAGCATCACAAGCCACCTCTGCAAAGTATCCCGATGGTGGTTTGGCCCCAAACAGGCAATTAGGAGCCATTATCTTTACAAAAGACCTCTCCCTTCCATTTTTGATGGGCTGATCCAGCAGCTGGCATTTTTAGGTTCTCTTTCTTGGGGTGGGGCTGGCATTGGGGACATCAGAGGGTGGGGGGAGAAGGCCTCTGCCCCTCCCCATTTCATCAGCTCTGCCATACAGTGGAAAACTGAGTTAGGTGTGAAAGCAGAGTGATTGTGGGAAAAGGAAAGCAGGAAGGTGCGAGGGGGTGATCTCATTGCAAGGAGAGTCAGCTGTGAGGCTGCGGGTTGCCTGAAGGATCCGTGACGGGGCCGTGCCGGAGAAGGAACACGGAGCGGACACACCTGTGGGCTTGTTTTGGTCTCCCCTCGTTTCCTCCAACCACCTGCATCTTTTTGCTGGCTGGCTTAACGGCATTGTCAAAATGTCAGGATGCTTTAGCGAAGGTGAGAAGTAAATAATGAAAAATTGCCTCTTTCTGAGAGAAAAATTTGTGCTTCAGGAAAAAAAAAGGGAACAGGAGAGGAGAGGAGAGGAGAGGAGGGGGGGCTTTAAAGGAGGACACTCAAGAGGGGTTTATAAAACTACAGTTGAAGCCGAGAAAGGATCCTGCCTTCCTCCTCTCAAATGGCAAGAATGGAAGGCTGCCCTCTGAATGGGATGGGAGAGAGGGTTGAGCACATAATTAACGTATCGCGTTCCATTTTGACAAGATGCATCCATGCCTCCCAGAGCCTAGGATGGCCTTGGGAAAGGCTCTCACACTGACTGAATCATGGCGCAGGAGAAATCCACCTCTGATCAGCAGGCATAATATTCCCTGAACTGAGGTGGCGGGGGGGGGGCTGGTTCTCTGGCCGCTGGAGAAGGACCATCTCTCAGGTCTAAAGAAGATGTGTGCTTTGCAGGCGGAAGGCCTCTGTGCTTCAGTCTCTCCAAGCATCTCCTGATACGGCTCCTGATACGGCCCACAGCCGGGCCCTGAACAGTGGGGGCGGGAAGCATGGAGGCCTTGGGGCTCAGCTGCATTTTCTGTGGCATCTCGAGTTTCTCCTTCCCCAGCCAAGAATGTTTTTCAAGCCCTCTTTTCATCCAAAGGGGAGTGAAGCTAACCCCCCCCCCCACCCAACTTCCACCATCAGACAGAGCCTGTTTTATTCAGGTGGCGTTTGGGCAACTGCCTGGCTGCCAAAGAAGGGTGGCTTTTCTTATTGGTGTCTGTGTGTGTCCGTGTCCTTTTTTTGCACTGAATGGCTTTTGATCCTGTACTTTCAAGACGGCCCTCTGCTTAATTGTCTTTTAACACTCCCATAACTTATTGGGATTTAGTGTACATGATTTTTTTGAAAACCAGGTTGTGAATCACTTGGAGACCCAGAACTGGGAGAAAAGTGGTGTATTAAATAAATAAAGAGATGATGAATCATGCTTTTGTGAGGGACGGTTCTCCGCTAAGCCACAGAATCCCCCTCACCAGCCATTTCAATGGAAAATCTGTTTTCTGCAGGAGGCTTGGAGTGTTGGGTTTCAGAGAACGGGGAGGCGGCCTTCTGGTCATTTCTGGGACCAGGCGGGGAACTGGCGAGGGGTCTTTGGGTGTTTCTGGAGTCCATGGGGTGCCTTGTCGCTTAGGGTGGTCAGGCTGGCTGTATCCTGTTCCCTGACCCTTTTTTAGGGCCACAGGCTGAGACCGGCAAACCCTGACCTCAGCTCCCTCGACTCACGCCTCGGTGTTCTCTTCCTCGGCAGGGCCTCCCACCGGCGTCGTCGCCACCACCATGGAGCGCCTCCTGCTGTGTCTCCTGGCGCTGCTCGGCAGCCTGGCGGCCCGGGCTCAGGTGTGCCCCAAGCGCTGCATGTGCCAGAACCTCTCGCCCTCCTTGGCCATCCTGTGCACCAAGACGGGCCTCCTCTTCGTGCCCACGGTGATCGACCGCCGGACGGTGGAGCTGCGGCTGACGGACAACTTCATCACGGTCATCCGCCGGAAGGACTTCTCCAACATGACCAGCCTGGTGCACCTCACCCTCTCTCGCAACACCATCAGCCAGATCCTGCCGTACGCCTTCGCCGACCTGCGGGGCCTGCGGGCTCTGCACCTGGACAACAACCGCCTCCTCCTGATCGGCGGCGACCAGCTCAAGGGGCTGCCCAACCTGCGCCACCTCATCCTCAGCAACAACCAGCTGCACGACATCTCCCCGGGGGCTTTCGATGACTTTGCCAGCACCCTGGAGGACCTGGACCTCTCCTACAACAACCTGGCCCAGGTCCCGTGGGAGACGATACGGCGCCTGAACAACGTCAACTCCCTCAACCTCGACCACAACCTGATCGATTTTGTCCCTGAGGGGGTCTTCACCAACCTCCTGAAGCTGGCCCGCCTGGACATGACTTCCAACAAGCTGAAGAAGATCCCCCCGGACCCTCTCTTCCTCCGCATCCCCGTCTACGCCAAGTCCAAGGGCTCCCCGCTCTCCTCCCTGGTGCTGAGCTTCGGGGGGAACCCCCTGCACTGCAACTGCGAACTCCTGTGGCTACGGAGACTCACCCGGGAGGACGACCTGGAGACCTGTGCCTCGCCGCCGGACCTCCTGGGGAAATACTTCTGGACCATCCCGGAAGAGGAGTTTATCTGTGAGACCCCCTTCATCACCCGCCACACAGGGCGCTTAGTGGTGACCGAGGGGGAAGGAGCGGTCCTCCGTTGCCGTGGGGTCGGCGACCCGGAGCCCACGATCCACTGGGTGTCTCGGGAGGGCAAGGTGGTGGCCAACACGTCGCGCACCATCTCCTACGACAACGGCACCCTGGAGATCCTGATTGCCACCGTCCAGGACACGGGGAACTTCACATGCATCGCCTCCAACGCTGCTGGGGAGGCCACCACCTCCATCGAGCTGGTGGTCCACCCGCTGCCCCACCTCTCCAACGGCACGGATCCCAAGGACCCCGAGGCCGTGGGGCCGTCAGACATCCTGACCTCAGCCAAAGCCGCCCTCCCGGCCGGCGCCAACGAAACGGGGGGCTCTCAGGACAAAGGGGTGGTGGTCTCGGAGGTGACCTCCTCCTCGGCCCTGATCCACTGGTACCCACCCTGGCACGTCCCTGGCATTCGGATGTACCAGGTCCAGTACAACAGCTCCTCGGACGACATCTTGGTGTACAGGTGAGTCTCTACGGGGCCAGAAAGAGATGCTCTGGGCAGTTTCACAGGGGCTTTCGCAGTTCCGTGGCAGATGCCAGGTCCCAGCCTGAGGGCCGCGCAAGTTTCCATGTTCACCTTAGGAGCCGAAAGGGCCAGTATTTCTTTTTTTAACAGGCACCGTGGAACTTGCCCTTTCTTGACAGCATTAGTCTGTCCCATTGGCTCTTTTCCAGGCCTAGGAAATGTTCCTTTCTTTGGGCTCTTCTTGCCACAGTAGGATTTTGGGAACTGTAGTCCAAAATCTATGGACTCCCCGCCCTTGCTCTTTCCCCAGGTTGTCTCCCTACAGTTAATCTCCAGCTTGGCTAAGATAATGGGCAGCCCCCCTCCCTCCCTTCACTTCCGCTGCCAGCTGGGCAGGGTCGCTCTCTGGGTTTGCCACTTCCTGCTGGACCTGCCCACGTCTCCACCAGCTCACAGGGGTCAGGGCGGGACCCCTGACCTGGCTCTGCTCGGTGTCCCCCACCCTCAGTGTCCTTGGTTGCTCTTTCCCTCTCAGCCAGCCGTGGGCTGTCCTTGATCGCACTTGGTGGGGGGGGGGGATGGCCACTGCCTTAGTTGGCTGATCAGGGCCCTCCCATCTGGGGCCACCCCTGCAGTTCCCCAAGAAGCAGGCCTCCTCCACACACACACACACACTTTTTGCCCTGGGATTTCCCCTTGATTCTTTCAACCGTGCCTATGAGAACCAACAATGCTGTGGATGATTCGCACCGGGGCGCTTTGAAGTGGGCCTGAGATACAGCTGCAGTTTGGGGGTTTACCTTCTTATCCCCCCACCCTCTTCCCCAGAGACTCCGGGGGGGGGGGTGATCAATAAGCTGCTGGCATGGCAGAATCACCGTGGGATCAGTGGGGACGTTGAGGGTCCTTTCCATCTCGGACACAGCATTTTTGCCATGTCGGTGGTCTTCTCTTGGCTGGAAGGGCAGGGCAGGAGCGGGTGCCGGAGAATCAGCTGAGGCCAAAGGGCTCTCGGCCATTTACGCCGGGGACCTTAGTAAGCCCAGCCGGCAGTCTCTCAACTTGAGGAAGAGGCACCTTGAAGAGGAATTTTCCCGCCCCATCAGCTTCTTTTGCCTCAAGGCAAGAACACGACAAGGAGAGCTGTTTTGTTCTGGTTAAGATCTCTTATCTTGTGCAAACCTCTGTGGAAACCTAGGCAAACACACACACACACACACACACACACACACATACTGAGAACAAGCTCAAAAAAAATGGCTGCTTGGTTAGGAGAGAGACCAACACACACACACACAGAGACACACACCCCAAATCCGTGCTTCTAATCCATCAAAGTCCCTGCAAAGAAGCAGCCGCCTCGGCGGGCCTTTGTCACCAGCTGCCTCCTTGGCATTAAAGCAGTTCTTGCATTTGAGCCCTCTTGTGCACAGTTTGGGGGAGAGGGAGAACGGGGGGGGGGAGGGAGATGAGGTCAGTCCTTCTCATTCTTCTTTTAGTTTCTTGTCCAGAATGCAACCAAATGTCTTACCTTCTTTTGGAGGTGGTGGTTTGGGCAGCGGGGGGGGGGGGGGAAGGAGACTAGCAGAGCAGTTGCTCATCCTGACCTGTGAGGATGAGAACTTTTCCACCCTCTAAAGGAGGACGTGTCTCCCTCAACCCAAGAGGGGAAAGGAGGTGCTGGTTTGTATTACAAGGCTGATATGGCTCCAGGTGCACAGAGGCACACCGGCAGGTGGCTTTTAGAATGCCAGCAGAACCGCATCTTACCGGCGTGGGCAAGGACGGTGACCGAGTGACCGGCTGGGTGCTGCTGACAGTGGACGATGGGCTAGGGCAGGATCCCAGGTCCCCTTCCTTCTGGGTCCTTGATCCGTGACGTGGACTGGAGGGAAGTCCGGATTGGCCCCTGACAGCCCTTCTCATGGGGAATTGCCCTCCCTAAAAGCAGGGATAGGTGGCCACCCTCACTGGGAGTCTGTCAAGATTCTGTGGGAGCCCCTGGGATGTGGCAGGACGTGGCTGTTTCTGGAGAGTCTCGGCTTAGGGCACTTTCCATTAAAATCAGGTCTCAGTCCCTTTGAGTAACCAAGACAGGCTGGTGAGAGAGAGAGAGGGAGACAAGGGGAGGGGAGGGGGTTGGCCTATAGGGTCAGAGGACCTGGCACTCAGCCTTGCGCTTACTTCCTCCCTCCCTCCCTTGAGAAGCACAATAAAGGATCTCAAGCATTGGGGGGGGGGCGGCAGTCATGGCCGTTCTGTTCTTGAATCACACAATTTTAGGGAAGTTGCTGTGGCCAACCTGATCGAGCTGCTAAATCTAGGTTACCTTAGTGCAGAATTTTGACCGATTTTTCCTTTCTTTCTTTTTAAAAACCTGCCGAGTTACCTACACAACACTAGTAAGGATTCGGCGAGAGGCCAGCTTTTCCCATTTTAGGGCCCTCCTGAAGAACTGGACTACATCTCCCAGCATCCTCGGCCAGCATCATGGGCAATTACCATGGCAGTCAATTTATGGGAGTCTTACCTCCAGGGCATCTGGAAGGGGCCAAGTTGGCAGAAGCTGCCCGGGCATGCCACACGTTCCCGGGAACTCACTCTCTAGCCAGAAACATTTTTTAAAAATACAGTAAATAAATTCCTGTGCTCTGGCTTTATCATTGTGATTCTACGCTGTCTGAGTTGTTTCCTTATTTTTGTCAACATATTCAAGGTGTCTCACACAGCGATGAAGTTAAAAACAACTGCATTGTATGAATAAACATTAAAGAGTAATCACCATAACTTGAAAAAAAACTGTACTAAGAAAAACTAAAATGGCAGAGAAAAGCGTAGAGAAAATTGCAAGAACAGCCTCACAATCAGTACGGAGCATAAACATTGGCTCTCCCTTTCCAAAGAAAAAAGAAAAAAAAAAGAATGAAGGGATGAATAAATAATCCAAGCCTCAGTAGAAGCAGGATTTTGCCTCTTGCATTCTCAGAAATGGAACAGATCCATTCATCGTGTTTAAGTTTGTTTTAGTCTTATGTAGAACTGTTTCAAATTGATGAAATTGTTTTACAGACATTGTAAAGTTACTTTTGCTGACTGTGCTTCCCTGCTGGACTTGGGACAAGGCTAGGATGATTTTCTTTTTAAAACAACAACAGATAAATAATGCATAAATGATAAAACAGGAGTTTAAACCTCCAGCGTAAAACAAGAATGAAAGCGACAAGGGTTTTAGATGCAGGAGAAAGGAGCCGTATGGATAGAGATGAGCTGATCAAGAAATGAGAGAATAAAACCTTTTTGCCCCCATGCATTCTGTTGTGTCTCTGCCTGGGGAGCCACACACATACACACACGCACACACCCTCCCCGCAAGGCCCCCAGTGACCCAAATAAAGGCCGCAGTTCTCGGGGGGGGGGACATCTGGGGACTCACCAGACCACCCTCTGAATGCCTGTCCAGGGAGGGCGCTGGCAAGGGGCACAAAGTGCCTCCAGAAGTATGCCAAAGGGCCAAAGATCTTTGTCAGCAGTGTGGATCAGGGCCGCGGGCAGGCAGTGTGCTCGGCTCATGCTCAGAGGCACTGCTTCTTTCAGAGTTAGTTTGCATGTGCCAGAAACCAGAGCCTGGGTCTACTCTGTTTCCAACTTCCAAAGATCAAAGTTCCCCTTCGGTCTCATGCCCGCCTGTTATCTCTGTCTCATCTGCTGCTTTAATTAACATTTTATTCTCTTTGGCTTCCCCCCAATGCTTATTGCATTTCATGTTTTTGCTGAAATGGGTCTGCAAACTGGGGTCTCTTCTGACCTTGGATTTAGCATCACCAGGCAATGAGTGCTCTATATCTATGGGATGGACCGTTGAGAAGGTCCCTGCCCCCCTTCAATGAGGAGAACCGCAGACGGTGGTGGGGCTGGGAGGTGTCGTGGAGGGGGTGAAAAGGGCATGCAAGGGGGGTGTTGCTGGGGGCTTTGGGGGGGGTCTGTCCCTGCCTGGCATCTCCCACCAGCCCTGCCTTCCCTCTGCCGTTCTCTCTCTCTCGCTCACTCGCTCTCCTTTCTTCCGCTTCATTTTGCTCCTTCCTGCTTCTCTGCTCCGGGCGGCCGAGTTGCTTTTCTTCTTGGTAGAGCCGCACCGAAGCGTCTGTTGGGACACCTCCCCTGGGCAGCCCCCACAGCCTGGCAGCCGGCCCAGAACTAGCCTGCCTGCCTGCCTGGCCGGAAAGGAACTCAAGTGACCTACTTACCACACACAACTTGAGCAGAGCCATCTTGTGTTTGTGTGTGAGAGTTTCAGGCACGCAGAAGCAACCTCAAGACAAGGGGGTTGGGGAAAACGGCAGGGCGAGAGCGAGAGGAATGGCATAAGCCAAGGAAACCAAGAGTGAATCTGATAGAGGGGGAAATTGGCACACACACACACACACCCTCACACACACAAACACACACACCCTCACACACACAAACACACACACACACCCCTTGCCAAATGGCACAGAGGCTGGTGCTGGGCCGAGTAGAGCCTGACTCTCAAAGTGGAGGCACATAAGCCGAGAGAGGCAGGTTCGGGCATCCGCAGAAATTCCGGCTGGGTGATCTTCTGCGGCTGTTGCGTCAGCCCCAAAACTGCTCCGATGCAGCAAACTTCAGTCAGTGTTGGGAATCCTTCTCTTCTTAAAGAAACATTTTACATGTTTAATTTCTGAGCAGCAACCAGAGGATTTCTTCAGTATTACTGAACGTTTTTCCCATGTACTGATTGAAGCCCTAAAAGCCTCTGATCATGTGCAAAGTGCATCACAGACTGATGGCCATCGTAGAGGCTGGTGCGCCCACGATCCACCACCACGGGCCGTCAAGGAAAGGCATGTCCATTCCCTGCATCGGAGGGAGCGGGGGAGGGCAGGGCTCGCTGTCAGACCAGTGGCATGACCGGCCCAGGCTGTCCGAGGGAGGACAGGCTGCTCGCTTTTCCTGCCGCCACTGATTTGCCCTCTGGCCAAGGTCATGCCAAAAGCAGCCTGTTCTGTTTTTAAGGGGGCAGCAGAATTCGTGTTGTCTTGAAGTAAGCCTGTTCCTCTCCTTGGACCAGGGAAGTTGATGAATGGAATCCCTTCCAAAGAATGTAAATGAACTGAAAACAACTCATTAGTCAAGCAACAACCCGTCGTCATCTGATAGAGGAATAACCAAGTCGTGATTTCACTCGGCCTACAAAGGCTTGGCGAGAGACATGGATTTTCGCTTGGGGCCCAAATGGAACCAAGTGTTTCTGGCACCGGGAGGCCCAGTTCTCCAGATATATTTGTTTTATGAAGGATGCCTCTTTGCAGACCTTGAAGACCCCACTCTTCCCAGGTTGCCTTTCAATACAGAACAGTACATTTTTGCTATCAAATCATAAGACGCCTTGAGTGTAAACCATCTTCACGTAGTGACACAAATTTAAATACTGTTCCATGTGCTTAGCAGCCAGAAACACCATATGTTCAACTCAATGCCAGACAGAACAAGGATGTTTTTAAAGCCTTCTTATAGTAGCTTTATACAGCTGGCTTCATGGGAGGAGAGATGGGGAGTTGTGTATCTTTTGGCAGGGAGTTCCACAGATCAGGCACCACCCCTGAGAAGGCCCTGCAGGCAGCAGTTATGACCAACCTTACTGGTTGTTGTGGTGGGCGAGAAAATAGATCCTCTCAAGGTGATCTCAAAATGGAGATGTATGGGTGATTGTGCTTCCCAAAGAATGCTGGGAGCAGCAGTCGGCCACACCAGCTGAGAGATTATGGGAGGCAGCTGCAGGGGTGGATAACCTCTCTCTCCCCCCCCCCCCTTGGTCTTTTCAGGATGATCCCACCCTCAAGCAAAGCCTTCTTGGTGAAGGACCTGGCCTCTGGGCGGGACTACCACCTGTGCGTCTTGGCGGTCTACGACGACGGGGTGACGTCCCTCACGGCCACGCGGAGCCTCGGCTGCACCCAGTTCAGCACGCTGCCCGACGCCCTGCAGTGCCACTCGCTCCACACCCAGTTCCTGGGGGGCACCATGATCATCATCATTGGGGGCATCATCGTGGCCTCCGTCCTGGTCTTCATCATCATCCTCATGATCCGCTACAAGGTCTACAGCGGCCAAGACGAGCACAAGAAAGCCAAAGTCAGCAACGTCCACTCGCAGACCAATGGCAACCAGGCCCCCTCAGCCCCCGCCATGCCCTGTTCGGCCTCCAGGCCGGAGGGGTGGGGTGGGAACCCTGCCGGGGCAGCCTGGGTGAGGAGGGACGGCAGCCTGCCGGCCTTGAGCAAGGACTGCGAGAAGGGCTCCCGGACCCACCTGCCGGACGTGGGGCCAGAGGAGAACCCCTCTCCCCGAAGGAGGAGGCGATGGTCACGGACTAACGTGGACCTCCATGGCAGTTGTTCTGGGTCTGGCCTGGACGCCTGCCAGGGGGAGGACGCGCCAGGTAAGCCAGCCGACGCTCCGGAGCAATCGGCTCCACGCAGGGTCCTCATCCATAACCCGCTGTTGTCTTTCGTAGGAGGAGAGCAAAGGGAGTTTATATTCTGCGGGGGGGGGGGGAAAGGGTCAGAATTTTACTAGGGTCATCAGAACTTGCCATGGCTAATTGGAGCCGATTGGCAAGGTGTCAAGGAGTGAAATTCCAGCTGACGGTGGTGCTAAGAGCTTTCTGATGGTGGAATACTGTGGAAAGTGGTGGAATTTTTTTTTTTTTAAAGAGAGGCCGGGTGGCCTTCAGGCAGGGAGGGGTCAGTAGCAGACTTCCTACTTTGGCAGGAACAGGACTGGATCCGGTCATCCGGGGAATCCATTCAGACTCTGCCACAGCCCTGTGACTCTCTGGGCCTGAGTACTTTCAGATTATAAATTGTATTCTTTTTGTCTTTTTTGGTGAAACTTTAGGATTTATTAATTTTTATATTCAGTTTTAGGACAGATTTTCCCGTTTGCTCAGGTGCTGGAGAAGATGGTTTAGGATTTTGTGGAGATCTGCTCTTGGGGCTGGAGATCTTAGCAGCCACATGGGGCTCCTGCTCCCAGTGGAACCACTGAGGACTCCCCCTCCCCATGGAAGCTAGACTGGGCTGACATGGGCCGAAGTGGTCATGCGGGGATTGAAAGAGACGGCCAAGGGGCCAGGATGATCACACACACACACACACACACACACACATCATTGTCGGCAGGGGCTGTCACTCTTTTTCAGTCTTGTGACTGCCAGCGCAAGAGGAACGGATCAGAAGCCGGGGAAGGGAGAGGGCTGGCCGTCACGAGCGGGACGGAGGAGGCTGGCAGGACGAGAAGCCGCCTTCTGGTTTCCACCTTGAACAAAACTCCTGTGTCTTCAGGGGTCAGCCCGGGGGTGTGGCGGTGGCCCTTCCGGGGTGGATGCAAAGGGCCTTCCGTGCACCTTTTTGAGTCAGGGGTAGTTGGCTTTGGGTCTTGCGATTCTGTTGGACTCTGGATCCCGGGAAGCCTACCTGACGATGGATGATGGGAGTTGGAGTTGGAAGAGTCTGAAGGGCCTCAGTCTGAGCAGCAGAAGTCCTCTTCCAGAGCTGGGGGGGGGGGCGGAGAGACCTGAGACACGGCCTCCTGGCCTGTACCCCTCCTCTTCCTCCTCCTCCTCCTCCTCCTCGCTCCCTCCCTCTGATTGTCTTGATCGCCTGCAGATTCCCAGCCGATGCCACCTGCTGGTGAGAGGAAGAATGGCAGCGAATGGACGGATGTCAAAATCTGACCTCGGGTGCCCCCCCTCCCCACCCGGTGGGAACAAGGTGCGGCTAGACGGGAACCCTGAGGTAGGAAGCGCTCTCCTCTGCCTCCTTCCCATGACAGTTTTGGAGGAGATCATGAGGACTCTTGGTTGTCCTTGAGGGAGTGTGTGTGTGTGGGGGGGGGATAGACTTCTCCTGCTGCCTACAGACACCCCCCCCCCCGGTCCTTTGCTGACCTTCTCAGGTCCTTCCTAAAGGAGACTAGGGCATGGGAATCTTGACGCTCCCATTTCTGGAGGTCCCTAGCTGCAAATGGCCTTCTTTACCAGGAAGAGGGCAGGTATCATCATCATCATCATCATCATCATCATCATCGAACTGCAGAGCTGGAAGGGACCCTCTGGATCACTGGGTCCAGCCCCTGTCAAGGAAGCCCAGCTGGGGAATCAATCTCCCAACCTCTGGCTCTGCAGCCGCCAGGTGCTTAAAGCACTGAGCTATCCAGCAGGTCCCCAGGTGTATGGAGGAGGAGGCCGTCCTTCTCTGAGCTTTGAAATCAAGGGGGCAATTCTGGGTTCATCAGGCAGTTCAATGTTTCCTGCAGCCTGTCTGAGCCGAGGGAAGCCAGAGCAAAGGGCCTCGCAGGGATTCCACTCAGATCAGCCAGGAGACTCGCGAAAGAGTCCGTTCCACTTGCATAGTCCGGAGAAGGAGAGTAATAATGCAGCCCGTGTGGTTGTAACAATTATATTTGTGGTCAGGATCAGGGCCAAGGCCATATCTCCTCTGCCAGGTGGCAAAACTCCTCTTTCCCTTCTCCCTCCTCAGATCGGTGTGTTTGCTGGGACCTGCCGCTAACCCCTCCTGGATGTCCTTCCCACCTTCCGGCCTCTCGCTCCCCTGGTTGCACAGCAGCAGGGGGGGGGAAACCCTGTCTACCTGTGTCCATCGATGGGGTTCATCGGGGAGAAATGAGCCAGGGCTGCCAGGAGGGGCCGCTGAAGGGGCTGGGAGGTGAGTCGGGGTCCCCTCGAGGGGCAGGCTGCCTCCGAGCGGAGCAGGGTTGTAAGAGACGTGCAGCAGTGTGTGGAGGGGAGGTCGAATATCCCTTGAGAAAAACCGCCCACGGTAGGGCTCCCGCTTCTGCCAACAAAGTCGGGTCATTCCATCCTGGCCTCTCTCAAGGTGGACGGAGACCCAGAAGAGCCCGCTTTTCTCTGGGGCTGCCACTGGCACACCACTCCCTGGCCAGAAGCCAGGTCTCCAGCCCAGATTTGGGTGGGTGGAGGTGGAGGTGGAGGTGGAGGTGGAGGTGGCGTAAACTTCCACCAAGTCCCTCAAAACCCAGACCGTCAAGGAATCTAAGCTTCTGCTTGTCTCTCTCTCTCCCTTTCAGGCGGCCCGTTTCCAGACTCCACACCATTCCTGTGAGCTCCCGCTGTGTTGGTGCTGACATTTTACAAAGGGAGGTGGGCTGACACCCCAGACACTTGCTCTGACTTTGCTGGAGTGGGGGAGGAGAATCTGTGTTTGCCGGGGTCACTTCCACACATGACTTCTTGGCCCTGTTTCTACTAGACTCGCCTGTGGGGACCTCCTTTGGGTTTGTCGGTTTGTTTGTTTTCTATTAAGCTCTTTCTGTTTTTCTAAATCATATCTGCAGTTTTTCTAATAAATGGAGTTAGAAATCAGCGACAAGAGGTCCAAGACCTGGTGTCCTCCCTTCTGCACCCAGGCACACATGGGTCAAAGTGGGTGGGGCGGGGGGGGACAAAAATCAAAGTGAAACCTCCTCCTTGGGGAAGCAAGGTTGCCCTCTTAAAAATGACCCCTTTGGCCAGATGAGAGGCAAAAAAATGAAGAGGATTAGGACACTTTGTGGCTTTTCTTGCAATAAGGTTGTGTAACAGCTCTCCCACAGGTGCCCAAAGAGGTAACCAAAGGCCGAATGAGTGCGGTCTGATTTATTGTCTTGCAAGAAGAGGCCTGGCCCCCAGAACAGCTGCGATGGGCCCAGGGACACCGACCACCTCAATGTACGAGGACATCCTTTCAGTGAAATGCAAGCAGCAGCTCCCCAACCACGCCCCCCCCTCACCACCAGATCACAAGGGCTGTCACTCACCAGCAATTCTGTTGCGCCTGGGTGGCACGCCAGTCAGCTCGCCCTTCTCCAGCCCCAGGCGGCCTCTGCACGGTTATGTGGGGACAGTGTGGCTGCAAAGTTCCACAGCATGCGAGGGGGGGGGCTCGTTCCAAAAGGCCCCCCGAAGAGAACTGCCTGCTTCCATCCTGCGGTCACCCTTTTGGCCGCAGCCTGGAAGCAAAGAGTCACCAGGAACGTAGTTACCTGCCGACACAAAGCCACAAAGACTCTTGAGGCACCTTGCAAGCTTTATTCGGCGTCCGCTTTTGGGGACTGAAGCCCAGAGTGAAAATAAAGTCACGTTTCCAAAACAACGAGAAGGACCTTTGCGCTGGTATGGCTGCAGTGAGCCTTGCCGGAAAGCCTTGGGGGAACGGAGAGGAGGAGGAAGCAGGCCGTTCCTTCACCCCGGCTGCCACCTTCGCCCTCCATCTCTCACGCCAGAGGAGCCGTCACCTCCTCCGCGTGGCTTCTTGCTGGTGCTTTTGTCTCTCAGTGGTTGCACCGCACGTCTCTCTTGACAGCCGAAATGCATCTTCCGTCCCGCTTGCTCTGCACAGCACAGGAGGCAGGTCCTTGGCAAACACACACAGACTGCACACCAGGACTGGGGAGGACAGAAATCTTCCCAGAAATAGGCAGAGGTGTGTGGAGGGGGTGGGGGTGGGGTGGGGGGTCAGACCCCAAAGATGCCATCCATCCATCAAGCCCAGGTGGGCAAGGAGCTGGGGTCGGGTCAGCAGCAGGTGACCTGAGGACCCGGCTGCCAAAGGAAGCCATGTGGCAGCTTGGAAAATATTTTTTTAAAAGCCAGCTGGACTTCTAGAAACTAGGCTGGGTGAGCAGAAGCCCTGGATGGATCCTGCACAGAGATGGGCCTGCAGGACCGAGAGCACAGAGGGTTCCCAACGAGAAGCCATAGAAATCAGGAAACCGCTTCAGAAAGTTACTTCTCTTCAACAACAGCTCGCGGAATATATTCCGTGGTCACCCAGGAGAAGAAGAAAAACAAACAAACAAACAAAGCTGACGGCTGTTTACACTTGAGGAGGCTTGCAGAATTTGAACCGGGTGAACCTGCCCTTGTACACACCCTCAGTCCCAAAAAGCCAGTGATCTGAAGAAGGGGCCCTTTGTTACGTTAGAGAATAAGAAACTGATTGGTCTTCTCGGTCCTGCCTTTAAACAAAAAAAAGAAACTAAAACTGGGAAACAGATTTAATGGCATTTTTGTACCAAGTAATTATTAGTCAGGCCTCAATAGCTGCTCAAATGTTTATTATTTTGCTATCATTATAATTCATTGCATTTGAAAGGGGAGGAAAAGGTGAGCATTAATAGACAGGGAGAACCAGTAAATTTACTGGCACTGGTTTTATGGCTTAATTTTTTTTTTTAACTTGCAGAGAAATTTACAACTGTTTTCTCTGCTGGAAGCCTGTCCGTATATATTTTTGGAGGTCTGCAGGCAGTAAACACAGCGACATATTGTCTTGGGATGGAAGGGGGGTGAGGATGGCGGTTGCAGGGGAAGCATCATCAAAAGGGCACGATCCACCAGGGATATTTTCTGCGCACAGAGCCTTGAGCCCTCACCCCGCCCCAGGGTCCTATGATAAGCATCATCCTTTTTTGACTGCCAGCAGTACACAGCCACAGAACCTTCTGAAATTCTCCGTCCTGGAGTATCAAACATCCTGGTCTTTTGTCCCAAGGGAAAACATTGGCTATAAGGTTGTTTTGTTTTTTAAATATCCAGATTTAATAGGAAGCACCTGAAGCAGCACGCAACACAGAAGGAACGCCAGGTTGCTGCAGCTGAACCATGTGTGCGCACGTGTGTTTATGTGAACACCCACCCACACCTACCTGTTGGGGAATGGATTCTTGAACGTCTGTGGAGCACAGCAGAGCCCAAACTTCTCTCTACCTGCCCGCTCTGCAACTGGGGCACCCAAAGAATAACTCCCTTGTAAATCATCTTGGGCAGTGCTTTCTGGCTGTGACAGAACGTGGGAGGCGCTGAGTGGCAGGAACGGTGGGCTTTGCCTGATGGAGAGAGAGCGAGAAGCTGCTTTTCTGTTTAGCCAAACATTCAAGGCTTCTCGGTGTGTGTGTGTGTGTGTGTGTGTGTGTGTGTGTGTGTGTGTGTGTGTGTGTGTGTGTGTGTGTGTGTGTGTGTGTGTGTTCGTGTGAAAGCAGCTGGCCCAGAACAACAAGGACTAGCACACTTTTTATTTTGAGGATTCAGTCTAAAGAATTCAAGCACAGGTGACCCACCCTGTGCCCAATTTAGGGCTGTAACCATTGCACACTAATGCCACCTTTTAGAAATACATGCCTTGGCTCATTTTTATTTTAACAGTGAGATTTCTCGTGGTTCTTCTTTTTGCAGATTCTGCAATAGTGTTCTGGTCATCATCATCATCATTATCAGCCAGACGCCTAAATTAGTTATCCAGAAGTTCTCATGTTCTATTCAGCTCCGTTTAGGAGCAGTAGAAAATTCTAGGCCTCTGCGGAGACAGAGACGTCTCTGTCATAGAGCCTGGCCCACCTGATTTATTCCTGGGAGATGAGGAATTGAAGAAGAGAGGCGTGGGTGATGCCACGCACAGGAAAGCTGCTGACGGTGGAAGACTTGAACCCAGGACCCTGATCCTTTCCTCAGATACTCTCTCCCCTGGGCCTTGGATAAAAGGTTCACCTCGTGCCACAATACTGCTGCTGCTGCTGCTAAGGGTTGGTGGTCCCAGGAAAATGGCCACTACCTTACACACAATTCAGTGGGTGACGGATCCTGCCCTCTTACCTCTTAAGCATGTGGATTCAGCCTACCCAGCCCACCAAGGGCATACTCTTCTTCTTGAGGTTCCTTTACTGCAGAACATGTAACATTTGGGGTCCCCTCAAAGCTCTGCCAAATTTTTCAGCAGCTCAGTAAAATTTTGCAGCACAAGCACTAGGTTTTAATGGTGTAACTGAAGGTCAGGCCACCCATTAAATCAAAACTATTTCCTCCTGTTATTACCATCTTATCCTTCAAGGCACACAAACCTTTCAGGGCCACCGGGCTGGAAAGAAATCTGCTCATCTCCCAGTGACCAATTAGAAAGCAAGAGCCAGTCCTTGTTTTTCTAAGGAACAGTCTTTCTGTCTTAAGGGACTTCTGCTTCTAATGATGCCCTCTGCATTTGGGGTCCTGCCTGTCACCCCAAAACCAACAGTACTCTTTTCACTGCAAGAATTTTGCAGAACTTTTTGTCTAGGTTTTGAGTGAGAAGAACAGTGTGTTTCCCTTGGGAACCCTGAGTGGATCTGTTACACAGTAGTGGGATCGTGCAAAATGTGGGCACGCGCTCCCCCAAGGAATCGCTGCTGAACTTTGGCATCAGTTTTGAGGGACTCGCAGAGCCCAAGGTTCACAGTGACAGAAGTTCCGTTTTACTGCCTACCAGGCTATCAGACCTCTGAAAGAAGGAAGGAAAGGAAAAAGACAGGGTGCCATATAGAGTATGTGAGCTGCTGTTGCCATGGAGATCCAGATAAAAATATCGGGGGGGGGCTGCTTTCCTTGGAGGGAAAAGAAGACGCTCCTCCAGCCCCATCACAGGGGCTACTCCATGACTGACAAGCCTTGTCTTCCTTCCTTCCCTCCCTCCTCCTACCTGCGCATGCACACACACAAAGGAGCATGGTCGGTGTGTGGGTTGCAAAAAAAAAAAAAAAAAAAAAAAAAAAAAAGCCATCCAGAATCCTGCTAAATTCCTCAAGGAAGGGCTTCTGCTTTGCACATCGGGATGGCTGAACCCGACAGGCTCCAGGCCGGCCTGCAATCCAGTCTTCTGGGGGAGAAATGAACATCTTCCTCACCCTGGTTGTGGGTGGGCCGTGATTGCTGTGGGAAAGGGAAAGGCACTCTGCACATGCCCCACAGCGCTTTACGTACTCGGGTGTGGTGATGAAAAGAGGTTTGTTTGCGGAAAGCACAGCAGACACGAATCACTGTGTTGCAAACTCTGGTTTCTCTTCCAATCATATAAATCTTTCGACTTTTGCAAATCTCACCATCCATTAGCTCCTGTGAGAAAAAGAGGGAGACGCGGAAAGCTCTCCTGCGGGGAAAGTCACAGGTCCATGCTGGTGGTGAGAGAGAGGTGCACTCTGTGCATGTTCAGCTGGCTTGAGCCTCGGTCCTCGTTCTGTCTTTTTATCTCCTCTGTTCAGAGGCAGACCCTGCCCCAGAGGAGCTTCTCAGAGAAGGAGAGACCTCTGGGGCTGGCAAACCCACCCCTCCTGCCTTGTGTAGGTGGTGCCCCAGCCCGTGGAAGGCCCAATTCATTTGTCCTGAGACCTCATTCCGTCCGCAGAGCCTTGGGCCTGATTTCCCACTTGGGGGGGGTGATGAGAGGAGGAGGAAGAGCATCACTGTTGCCTTAGCAACCCCCAGATGGGCTCCCAGTGGACTAGGCTGACCCAAATAAGCCCACTGGCTCCAGCACCCCAGTTGCTAGGCAACCACACCATCTTCCCTCCTGCTGGCGCTGATGAAAATACTTCCTTTTAGAAATGGAAGCTGTTTTGGGGAAGGTGAAGAAGAGGGGATCAGCCCGGAAAGGGCAGGTTGGGGGAGCGGGTCCAGGGCTCTTAGGCTGGCCTTTGTCCTTTTTTTCTCCCCAGTGAGCCATCCAGAAATTAAAATGGTGGGCCTGAATCAATGGATCCAACTTCCCTCTCAGGGGTACGGACGCTCGTGACCTGAAGGGCCTTTTCCAGGCATGCAAGAGGGAAAGCCAGAAGCTCAGAACAAAAGTAAAAATGGCTGGACCCCAGAAGCGGTTGTGAGGGGAGAGGAAGACCCGCGGGCAGCATGACCTTGGCAACACACACACGATTCGGAGCCTGGCAGGTGAGCCATGCCAGTCCGTCTCTCCGTGCAAAGGAAGTCCTGATGCCTCGGGAGCCGTTCACGATGGAGCGCATGGCGGTGTGTCAGGTGGCGCGGGCAACGAAGATGGATGACAGGGGAGTCTTTATTAGGGTGCCATCGATCGGAGGAGCGGCTGGCGCTGTGAAGATCTTCACACAGCTGGCTGATTGATTGGCGGCCGCCAGAAACTCTGCGTCCCGAAGGACTTCAAGGCTGCCTCGTTTGACTTGCAGGCGGCCATGAATGGAATCCATCTCTGACATGCCAGCCTGTTGGCATCCTCACCTTCAAGCAGGCACCTTCTGCTGCCCCTTTTCAGGTTAGGAAATGTGAGTGCTGAGGTCTAGAGACTTGAGTGGCAGTTTTGCCTTCTGGAGCGCAGCTGGCTTGATTCTAAAGCAGCTGGAAAAACTACTGGATTATGTGGCCAATTTTAAGATGCTGTAAAAAGAGAAACAAACCCAGAAGGTCCGCGCTGAATATTTGTTTGTTTTCCACAAAAGGATTCTTCTGCCACAGGTACCAAACCATCTCAAGCCTCATCTCTGTGAGTGGGGTAGAGTAAGACTCCGTCTTCACCTGGAGAGTCTATTTTCAATATTCTGAACGTGTTTAAGAGGGCCGAAGACAAGCAGAGGCGCCTAGGCCTCCCGCCACGGCTGCTTCCCCCACAGATTTATGGATCCAAGTGGCGATGCCGATATATGCACGTTAACATGTGTTCTCAAGCACAGCCTGTCTCTTCAGGAGGATGTCAACGACTCTGACTGTGAGCAGCTCTTGCTGGTCCCGGGCAAAGAGGCGCCTTTCATCACACCTGTCGCCTGCACTCAGTTTTACCTGCAGGTGCTGGGGGCTGATCCGGCAAGCTTTTGGATGCAGAGCACGGTACTCTTTCGTTGAGCTAAAACAGTGCACTGCTGGATTTGGAAGAGTACACCCACATTCTGCTCAGGATCTGTGCAAGGGGCAATAGTGAGGGAGGAGCACTCTGCACATTCCTGAAATACATGTTCTCCCCTTCGCCTGGAGATGGGCACAAAAGGAGTCTAGAAAGGGGCACTCAGAAGGCAGTGGGAGAGCTTAGATTCTGGAAAATCACACCAATTTGCCCAAAAGGCTTCCTCGGTGCAAATGGCGCCAGCCGTAGGGGCGCACTGACCTCTGGTGGCCCACAGCAGGAAGAGTGTGAAACAGCCACCACACATTCTTACTCTGTGCATTTGAAATGCATGTAGGTTCCCTTTGCATAAAAGACACCAGGAACCAACCATGCAGAAGACGCTGGATGTTCTTCTGTTCTTGCTCCGGCAAGACTGCGAACACGCAGAGCCCAGGTAGGGAGGCTGGCCCTGCCTCCAGGCGTTTCGAGTGCCTGTGTAGGAGAAGCCTGGCAGAAGTTCTCCGGGGAGTGTGCACGCATGAGAGACAAGGGGGGAAACTACCCTCAGAGCATCCAGTTCCTGAACCAGAAGGGACTGAAGGGCACAGAGCCACAGATGAGCAGGGCACGCGAACCACCTGGGGATGCTCAGAGAGCAATGTCAGGGGGGGATCATGCTGACCCTTTCAGCTAAGCCTGGCGGATACATGGTTAAGCCAATGGCTTCCATTAACCATTTAAGCCTGCAAAATTGAGTTTTGATCTCAGTATTTATTCCTCACGTCTACATCTATCACAAACCATAGGGAATGGTCTTTTTAAAAAGAAAAAGTTAAACACCTTACTGAATAAAGAAACAGAAATAGGGGCAATCTAATTCCAGGGAAGAGTCAGGGCATTTTCAAAAATCTCTCTCCTCTCTTTAACTCCAGCCACCCTGCCTCTCTTTCCCAGTGAGATTCCCAGGCGAGGCAGCAGGGGGCGCTGCTGGATCAAACATGTCCATGCTTGCTTTCTTGCTTGCCATTTTCAGGGTGGGGAGACTTAGGAGCCGAGAGACCGGAGGCACTTGGCCTTGTAAGAAGCCAAAACTGCCTCCTGCATCTCCTGCATCCTTAACAGGACTGCGAGCCTTGGCCTCCCTTGGGGGTGCATTTTGAGAAATGTCTGCCTGTCAGTGTTCAGCAGCCTCGTCACTCCCAGACCTCAGCCTCTTCCCGAATTTTGCATCGGCCTGAAGAGAATTCATTTTTTCCTCTGGTTTATTTCTTATTTATTCAGAGGCCACATTTCCATCCCACCTTTCCTCCTGTGAGCTCAAGAGGGGCCACCGAGACCACCACCCACCCTCTTTTCCCCTCTTCATCCTCCAGTCAATCTCCATGGACCCAGTCCCCTTTGTTATCCCCATTCCACGTTCTGGAAGAGGCTGATCAGTCACATCTGGTGGTGCTCTAGGGTCAGAGCGTTCCCGCCTGGTGCCAATGGGTAGTCCCTTTCCAGTATCAAAAGAGAGCTCTTAGTACTGACCCTCCCCCCCCCACACAAGATCCATTGGGAATATGGTTCCTGGAGGAGGAGAGCTTGGCAGATCCCCGGGACTGCCAGGAAAACTAACAAATGGGTCCCTGAGCAAGTCTTCCTAGAGGCAAAAGGGACAAAAATGAGGTGACTCTGGGCACATGGTGAGAGGACAAGACTCCCTGGAAAAGACAGACCTGCTGGAAAGAGTTGAGGGCAGCAGGGGAAAGAGGGAGACCCAACGTGGGGTGGATCGACGCCCTGAAGGAAGCCATGGCCTTCAGGCTGCATTTCCTGAGCAGGGGCTGCTGAGGGGCAGGCCATTCATGTTGTTGCTGTTGAGTCGTTTAGTCGTGTCCAACTCTTCGTGACCCCCACGGACAAGAGCACGCCAGGCCCTCCTGTCTTCCACGGCCTCCCGGAGTTGGGTCCAATTCATGTTGGTCACTTCGGTGACCTTCTCCATCCATCTCGTCCTCTGTCATCCCCTTCTCCTCTTGCCTTCACACTTTCCCAACATCAAGGTCTTTTCCAGGGAGTCTTCTCATTCATAGGGTTACCATTCAATCAAAAGTGACTAAATAGCACAGCATGGCAAAGCGACAACATTGAGTCTAAGGATGATGCACTAACCACCACCCTGCACTGGCTCTCCAGTGTAGATCCTTCACTGAATCTTGGTTGCTTCCAGCTTTGACGACAAGAACAAAACAGAGGCTGTGTGTCCCTTAAGCATGTGCAGAGGGCCTTGCCTTTCCCACAGTATTTGGGGCAAGCCTATACAGACAGTCAGACAAGCAGGCACAATCTCACCACCACCACCACCACAATATACTTATGGTTTCCAGCTCTGAGCGTTGGTTCTCCAGAATTTCACATACACAAACACACCCTTTTTTGCTCCCTCCCCTCACGCCATCCAACCCAGCCCCCCCCCCCAGCTTCCTCATTCTCTCCTTTTCATTCACCTTTTTTTCTCCCTTCACTTAGGACTTCAAAGGGAGTCTCCCTTCAAATTAAATCAAGCCCCAGCTGAATTTCCCTCTCGGTTAATGTCACGGGTTAATTAATTTCTTTAAAAAGCAAATAGAAATGATTGCTTTTAATTCGCAAGCACCCAGTCCAAGGTGCCCCCTCCCCATTCCTTCCCCCACTCCCCCCAAAGAGTCCAAGCCTGGCAGGAGAAACAGCCTGGGGGGTGGAAGGTGTGAGCCTTTCAAATAAGCTGTGAGGCTCCAAAGAGATTCCTCCTGGAAAAGAGAACGCCCAGCAGGGCTGCGCCGGGAAAGCAAGAGAGAATTGCCTTAGATGTTATTGAGTTGAGCAGGAAGCCGTTTGTCTCGCCACGAGTTCTTTCTTTCTTCTGCACATGGGGAAGGGAGTGGGGTCTAGCGCTTAGAGCCAGCAGACGGGGCAGGGAGGCTATTCTGGCTTTTTTTCCCTTTCCAAAAAGGTGGGGAAGTTTTGGAAGCAAAGAGGTTTCCAAGTTGTGCCCCCAATTCTGGCATTCTGTGAATGTCCCAGGACAACATTTGTGTGTTGGGGAAGGGGGTCAAAACCCCACTTTCTCTTTTTTGTTTTTTTCATTTTTCGCAAAATTGCACGGTTCATACTTGCTCTGTCTTTCTCTGTTTTTAAATGCAGGTTTTAAAAATTGACTTCAAAGGATTCCTTTTGAAGGAACTGAGAGAAAAGGAAGAATCCTGCACAGTTTAGCTCCTGGATGCAAGAGTTCAAACCAAATGAATTGCTTGGATGTGTTTTTTTTAAGCTGATCAGAGAAGAAACAAAACAAAAGCAAATGAAAAAGAAAAAGACAAAAAAAGTGTCTCCTTTTTAAAAAATGGACTTCTTTACTCATTACTTTGAAGCAGCTGGATGATCTTTTTCTTATCTTTGCTTGGTTCAGAAATGGCCTTTCTTTTTGCTGTTCCTTATTAATGCCTTGTATTGTCCTCAACAGCAGGCCAGAAAAATGAAGGGAAGTGCTCTCTGTATCCCTCTAGAGGCCGATTTTGCTATTACACTTTCAAAATTGTTACCTGCTGTCAAGTTGCCCCCCAAATTATGGTGACCCCACAGATGAGTGAATGAATCAATTTATGCCTCTTGGAGTTTTCTCTATTTTGTGTTCATTTACCTGATTTATTTAATCTATGTTATTCTGTTTTTATTTTGTTGTAAACCGGTCAGAAGAATGCATTGCACTAATTGGGGGGGGATATACACATCTAAGAAAGAAAGAAAGAAAGAAAGAAAGAAAGAAAGAGGTCTCCCAAACGACCTCTGCTCAAGAGCCCTGCTCAGCTTTTACAAGCTCAAGCCGGTGGCATCCTTTTGGAAGTCAGTCCATCTTGTGTATGGTTTGTCTCTTTTCCTCCTGACCTTCCACCTTTCTCAGCATTGTGGTCTTTTTTCAGAGAATCCTGCCTTCTCATGGTGTGCTCAAAGTAGGACAGCCTCGGTTTCAACAGTTTTGCCTCCCAAGATATAGTTCAGACTTGATTTGATCCAGGATCCACTTGTTTGTCTTTCTGGCCATCCAGGGTTTCAATAGCATATCTTTCTCTTTCTTTCTTTCTTTCTTTCTTTCTTTCTTTCTTTCTTTCTTTCTTTCTTTCTTTCTTTCTTTCTTTCTCTCTCTTTCTTTCTTTCTTTCTAGTCAGTTTATGGTCCACCTTTCACACCTGTACACAGTGCTTCAAAAAGCAAGAGTGTGCATGATCTTGGTCTCCGATGACACATCTTTACACTTGATGATCTTTTGTAATTCCATCATGGTTTCCCTTCCGAATCTCAGTCTGCTTCTTATTTCTTGGCTGCAGTCTCCATTTGGATTGATGGATGAACAAAGGTATACAAAATATCTATTTCAATTCCTTCATTGTCAACATTAAAGTTGTGTAGTTCTTCGGCAATCATGATTTTTGTCTTCTTAATGTTCAACTATAGGCTTGCTTTGCCACTTTCTTCTCCCACTTTCAAAGTACTTGGAGGAAAATACTGAAGATAATTCAAAGCAACACTTATTTCCCTTTGTCTCTCCCACCCACCCAACCCGCATGTCTTGGACTACAATGCGATAGAAAGCATTGAAAAGTCCTATCAAACATTCTCTAAAAGTGTCTTTAAAATGAAGGTAACATTTGGAAGGAACGAGAAAACTCAGTGCCTGAAACAGTAACTTCACAAGTACTGGTCACCTTGCTTTTGAGATGTAAAGTGTCTACAATCTTGCAACCCAAACAAGGAAGCCAATTGTTACTTCCAAGAACTGCTAAAGTGTTTTTGTGTGGACACAGCTGGAAGGACATGGAGTACGCATGTGCATGCGCAAAACTCAAACAGTGTGATGGAGAAACAGGATGAGCACCTAAATTCGTACTATCTTCTTGATGTTCATTAAAAATATAGGAATAAAGGTTGGCTCTTGTTCAGTTGAATAAGATTATATTTCAGAAAAGAGAGAGAGAGAGAGGAAGGGCTAAAATCCTCCCCGAACTGAGTTGGAATGGATGGAGCATCCCCAGATGTGGTGATGATGAGCAGGAGATGTGAAGACGGCAGCGTTTCTGGCCTCCGGTCCCAGAGAAGCTGGGCCCTTGCTAGTCCTGGGCGGCCCCGCCTGAGACGGGCGCCGCAGCCGAGGGGATAGTAAAATCGGTTCCAGGCAACCTTACAAGGCTTGCCGTGATAACATGTGTGACGAACCTGGAGCATGTTGGAAAAGAATTATACAAATACTGCTATTAATTAACACTCTTTAACTTCAGCCTCAGGAGGTGGGGGATTGTCGAATTAAATCCTGAAAAGCCCTGGGGAACGTGGAGATATTGCACGAACGGAGCCAAGCGGATCCCAGGGATGGGTGATTAACCAGAGTCCCTGGCAAAGGCAAATATAAAGTCTTGTTTTCATTGTTATTTTTGAAACACTTTGCGGGCAGGAAAGAAAAAAGGAAAGAAAGGGGGGGGGAGAGAGAGTTAAAGGAAGTTTTTTGGTGTGTGTATGTAATTTGTTTTTTTAATCCCTTTAATTTCCCCTGTTTCATACTCAATCGATGGACCAGTTATTTTAGCTGGAACAAATCAATAATTAATTAGCCCCGGAGGTGGCGGTGAAGGGCCGTGATTGGGCCAGAGGGCTGTTGGGGGGCGAGAAGGGGCAGAGGGGCTGCTTGAAATTTGTAACAGGGGCCCAAGTGAACCTGAGCGGTGACAGCCGCCTATTAATTAAAACACGGTCTTGGTCGGCACCTTCGGAAACAATTTCCCTTGGATCTTGGGTGACGTTTGGACAAGGACGTTCGGCTAAGACCCATGAGGTCAAGACGGTCTGTTGCGTGGCTACGCCCTCCTCTCTTCTGCTGGGGGCGGAGTGGGGGGCACAGAGAAGAGGGCGACTGAATGCCCAAGGGAGGGGACCATGGTTTCCACCACCCCACCCCACCCCTCAGCTGGTGTCTGGTGGGCCCCTGCGGGAAGCGAGGCGCCTCTTCCTGGCTGTGCAGACTGCTTGGGGAGGCTCCCCTTCTGCGTGTCCGGGGGGGCCTCTTCGCTTCCAGCCCAGGCTGCGTCCCTCGGCCGGCCGGCCTGTCCTTCGCACATGCCCTGCATGTCCGTAGCGTGGCTGCCCACTCCATCTGGCTGGCTGGGCGGGTAATTGGAACAGATTAGGAGCAGTAAAGCTTTGTAATGCGGACACGGAAACAGGGGAGAAAGAGAGACCTTTGCCAGTGCGCCAGCCGGCCGAAAGCAGTGAAGCAGAGCCTGACGAGGGCGGGGGGGCAGCCAAAGCAAACACTCCCTCCCTGTCTGGAGGACGTGGGCTTTGCCAGGCAGGCAAGAGAGGGTGCCTATGGACCCCTTTTTTGCTCTGGGTGGCCCTGCAGAGACCCAGCTGAAATGGGGTAAGTGGGTCTGCCTTCAGCAGTCGTGTGCCTTATCCTCAGATCCTGGGGGGGAGGAATCTGCCCCCCAGCTCCACATGCTCCCCCTTCCCTCATGCGAGCTTTGGAGTGTGGGTCGTGTGGCCTACATGTGGGTGGCGTTCCAGACTCATCATTGATCCCCTGCACCCTGCAGTGGTGCTCACCCGCCGGCCTGGCCCAGCCTTTTGCCGCTGCCCCCTTGCCTGTGGTCTCCCTGCCCCCTTTCACGGTGCTCCAGGCGCCTGCCCACTTTGGCCAGCTGGGAAGACCTTTCCACCGGGGCCGACTGTGGGGTGATCGTGGGCAGGTCCCCCTCCTGTCGTGGGGTGTGTATTGTGGCTCACATCTCTGCCTCAGTTTCCCCTGTGACGGATTCCAACGCCTACGGTCACTCTCCGCTCAGGCCTCACCCAGGACAGCGAGCGCTGGCAGGAATGGGTCAAGCCAGCTCTGTGGGCAGGACATGAGGGGAGACATGAGGGGAGAGGCCAGGGAGGGGGAGGGGGTGGGGATTTCTCGAATCCTGGATCTCTGGAAGGACACCTCATCCTCGCTCCAACCTCCTCACTCACGTGGCCTCCACCTCACTCCAAAGACACCCCAGTCAGCAGGGCCCGGGCCGTCCCTCTGACCATGAGGTCCAGGGGATTCTGGGATTTAAAAGCAACTTGTACAATCCCTGGCCCAACCCGGTGAACGGCTGGCAGTCCTGAGCGCCCTTATTTATTTATTTATTTATTTATTTATTTATTTATTTTATTGGACTTATATACCGCCCCATAGCACTACAGCACTCTCCGGGCGGTTTACAATTTAATTATACAGGGTACACATTGCCCCCTCCCCCAGCGAGCTGGGTACTCATTTTACTGACCTCGGAAGGATAGAAGGCTGAGTCAACCTTGAGCCGGCTACCTGGGATTTGAACCCCAGGTCGTGAGCACAGTTTTAGCTGCAGTGCAGCGTTTTAACCACTGCGCCACGAGGCCCTTGCCATCTCCTCTGGGAAAGTCCTGGCTTGGCTCCTCCGTGGGGAGGGAAGCCTCCCCTCTTTGTGTGGGCCAGAAAGCTCACCCCCCAAACATGTCGTGGTTGAGCGGCTGATTGTGCTCAAGAGGCCGTTCTGGGGGTCCCACCCACCCCCTTCCCAGAGGAAACGGAGGGGAAGGAGCCTCCACCCTCCGCAGCCACCAGGAGGAGGTCCCAGGAAGAGGCTGCTGACGTTCTGATCTTTGGCCGGGGGTGCTTCTTTCTCCAACCAGCTCCTGTTCTTCATATTTCTTCTGAAAGGGGGGAACACCCAACAACACACACACACACACCCCTTCGCACAAACCATGAATCAAGCCCCTTCCTCCAGCTGTGATTTCCTGCACCCGGGGAACATTTCAGGGTTTGGGTTGTGTTGACAGTGGAGTAATTTTTAAGTAGAGTGTTAAGAGACACCGAGTGATTCAGCCCTCCCTGGAGCCACCCTGTGCTGGAAAAGCTTGTTAGAATTAATGAGAGAAAGAGAGAGAAGGAAGGAGTGAATGGGAATGAGGAGGGGTGTGTGTGGCAGAGCTGGGGAGGGGGTAGGAGGGGGAGGACTCAGGCGCCTCTCCAGCCCTCTACCTACCAGCTGGGTAACCATCTAGTTCATAGCCATGCAGGGTATCGCCACCCTACCCAAAGCAGCTCACGATAAAATGCTGTGCGCGGTGCATCCACCCTGCTCCGCCCCATTGTTTTCTTCCTTCACCCCTCTCCCATCCCATATGTAGGCACACAAACAGACGGACGGACAGACAGACAGACAGATGAACAGTCAGAGACAGACCCGAACAGGAGGCAGACGGCACGCGTGTGCGCATGTGCAGAGTCAATCATATTCTTTGCAATTTCTCACTGGCAACCAGTCCCTTGATTTCTCAATTAAACCAGTTGTCTCTTTCTAAAAAGATTGTCTTCCCGTTTGTGCTGCGATTTATGCCTGTGTAAAACGGAAAAACCTCAGAGGGCCCACAGGTTTTTGACTGTCAGGTGTCAATCAGCTGGGGCAAGTGGGGGGGGGAACAAATGACACAAACATTTTATGAGTGATATTTTAATTCAGTGAACAGCTTGATGGAGGAAAGCCAAACTCTAGGGAAATTCCCCCCTCTCTTTGTGTGTGTGTGCGTGTGTGTGTGTACATGTACATGCGTTTCTTCTTAATTTCAATATTTGACATTCCTTGTTTAGTGAAGTGAAATTGGAACTGGATTTGGGATGTGTCAGGGTACAAGGTGTGAGATGCTCCCATAACTGGGAACGGATCAAAGCCATATCCTGGGCCAGCTGTCCCTGACCAGCCCCCCCCCCCCAGTGTGAGGCATGTTGCTGAGTCAATGGAGGAGGTGCTAACAGTGTCAGCAGATTCTCCTTTGGCTGCCCTGCGTTCAAAACCCAAAAATTCTTGCAAAAAGTTAGCCTCCAATCACTGCCTTAACAAGTGCTACCAAAAGGGCATTTGATGTGAGTTTGCCTTTTTCTTTTTAAAAATGTCCCCTGAGATTGGTTATTAAAATGGAAATCTCTAAACTCACAATGTAGGCTTTACATCTTTTAAAAAACACAGCATCATTCTGAATATGCCTACATGTATACATTCGGATATGATGTCAATCTGACTAAACCTGAACATATGAAGTTATAAGCTTGAATCCCTCAGCCAGTGTGGCCATAAGCTCTGCTTACTTTCAGTAAAGTGTGATCCCTTTGTCTACTCCAGTGTCAGCTACTTGGAATTGCTAAGAAACAGAGAAAATCTTCCTTTCCTTAGGTGGAGCTAATTTTAACTAGAAATGATGGAGAATGGTCCTTCTATAGAGAAAGCATGAATACCATTGAACACAAGCTTTTCTATCACACAAGACATGAAGCCGATTCAGAGTGAGGGCAGGAAACATCTCCTTCTGTCTGAATTGGCTTTGTGACATTGGGATAGAGCCAGATCTGATGGCCTGCATGGAAGTGTCATGATGTCATGAATTCCAGTCACCTGATCCCCAAAGGCCTAGATTCGCATGAAACAGGCACCGATTAAAGACAAGAAAGAACTTGTGCTTAAACAGGGAACAGCGTGCAAGCCCCACCAGCCCCTGTAAATCTGATTTGTGATCTGAGTGTTGCACTAGGGCTGGAGAGAGGCAAGCTCACCTCCCACGTAGCCACAAAGCCATGTTGTGATGATGACAGGCCAGCCAGGCTCTCAGCCCATTCTAAACTTCCTCATGGGATTGTTGCAGGACTGACGTGGGAAGGGGGGGGGGAAGTATGTGTGCTGCCCTGAGAGCCACGGAGGAAGGCGGGAGAGGAATTCGGGGGACGGGACAAGCCCTTCCTGGGGCAGGAGAGAGTACGAAGATCTCGCCTGCTCAGCCGTGTGGCTCCACAGCCTTCCTCGTGGGCAAACGGAGGGGCCTGGAAGCTGTCGCATGTGTGGCAGTGAGCTGGGAGATCAGCTCTATTTTCTGCTCCACGGCCTTCACCCATTCACATTAGCTGCTCGCTTGAGCAGCGCTTAGGAAGTCCGGGATGCTGAGCACACAGATCCTCTCCCCCTTCCGAAAGACAGCTGTAGCTCTTCCCAGACCACGACGCCGTCTCCCTGGTGCCCTCCACAGCCTGGCCAAGGGGTTCTTGGCCCTTCAGGAAGAGCCACCTGGCCCTGGAACAAAGCCTCTTGGAGTTAGGCGGGCACTCCTTCTTTCTTAGACCGAAGATGGAAGCCCATCGTGGGAGGGGCGCTTTAGCCAGGGATCCCTGCTTCAGCAGGAGGTGAACTGGAGGACTGGGGCAGGGGCGGCGGGTTCTAACTCTACAACTCCATGCTCCTTGGAGGACCTCCAGTTTCTCATCCCGCTGTTATGGGAACTGCCTTTCTCTCCCTTAGGTTGTCTCCTCGTTCTTCTTAGAAACCCACCGGTCCATACAAGGGGTCTGTTTTCTTCCCCGAGAGCTGAAAAGAAACCATTCTGAATTTTTTTCCTGACAGATTTTCTCAAAAGCTTTTAGGAAACCGAAGGACGTGAGGGCAGTGGAGTCACCCTTCCCTGTGGAGCGACTGACATTGGGAAGGAAGTCGGAAGGAGTTTGAGGGGAAGACGCCTGCTCTCTCTCTCTCTCTCTCTCTCTCTCTCTCTCTCTCTCTCTCTCTCTGCTTCCATAAGGCTTTCTACTGGTCTCCTTGTTGCAGGAGGAAAGGTGGCCACGGATGCTTCAGCAAAACAGAAGCAATGCAACACAAACACACCCCCATGCGCACACAAAACATTTCCATAAAACTTCCATCAGCTAATCCATATGCGCACGTTCCACTTTGGAAGAGAATTGCGGTAGAATCCCACCCCCATTTCTCCACGCTGAGCAGGGGACTCGGTCGGCGGTTCCAGGCCTCTCTTCTGCCTTCATCCTGTTCTTGATTTCAGAACTGGACATGGACTGAACAGCCCGAAACCCAGGGTGCCATTCAAGAGAGGAACGGCCTCTGCCAAAAGGGACGCAGGCCTTTGAGATTTCTGTGGCTTCCACTGGTGCAGCTGCTCAAATTACAGGAGAAGTCTGACCGGATGGGGGGGGCATCAAGCTGGTCCAAGAACAGGCAAGTTTTGGGCCTCCAGAGGCTGCTGAGCTACAAGTCCCATCATGCCTGGCCATCAGCTGCACTGGTCGGAGGTGCAGCATTACAGCGGTCTCAAGAGGGCCTGGGATCCATTCTCCCCCCCCTGCCCCTCTGCAGCCCAGGACTGCCCTCCCTCCTACCTTCCAGCCAGATGCCCTTGAGGAGGGGGGAGCAAGGAGGCATGGGACACCCCCACACCCTCTGGCCTCTCTTGTTTCTTGCCCCCCCCCCAGGGTCAGGGATCCGGAGGGACTCTGTCCCAGCCCAGGGAGTGAGCCACGTGGGCAGTGGAAGGGGGGGCACAGGGGTGGCTTCGTTTCCTGTCCCCAGATTTGCGTGGGCCGTGGCGGAACGGGTGGCCTTCCTTGCCATTCCCAGGGAAAGGGAATCTCTCCCGTGGCCGCCTTCGCCTTGGGGGACTCAAGGGTGTCCCCGAGAGCCTCCCTGGCTTGATTGATTTCCTTTGGCAGATGCTAAAAGGCGCCCTTTTTCTCAAGCAGGGGTTTTCTCTTTCTTCAGCGCTGGACGCGCCCCCAGAATAGCAATCACGCAGCGCTTAGGCAAACGTCCAGGGCCTGCGGACAGGCTCCGTCGCTTTGACTTCAAGCGCGCTCCGTCAGGATCCGCGGACGCCTCTCCGCCTGCCCTCGGCCGCTCTCTTTCCGCCTCCTCCAGGCCACCTGTCCCTTCGCGGGTGCCCTCCTCCTCCTCCTCCTCCTCCTCCTCCTGGTCCTTTCCTAGCTTGTGATCCTGATCCGGTTGGGCACTTCCCCTTCTCTAGCGACTCACAAGGTGGCCCGGGCCCCGCTCCCCTCGGTACAGGCGTCGCCCCGGCCATCCCATTCCATCGCGCTCACGGGAACCCTTTCCTCCGAGAGCCCTGAGCCCACCTGAGACGCACACTGGGCGGGGGGGGGGTCACCTGGGGAAACAGGTGCCGCGCCAGATTACGTCACGGCGGCAGGGCAGGGCCATCCATGTGTGAGAGAGACGGAGTCTGCCGGGAGGCGGGGGGGGGGAAATCCCTCTTTGCGGACCCTTGATGAGAGGAACTCCAACAGGAGCAATGAGATATAACGAGCACAGGGAGAATTTTCCGGGGGGGGGGAGGGGAGGCGAGGAGGAGAACCAAAAAGTGCCTCCAAACTTCGGAGAGTTGCAAAAAAAAAAAAAAAAAAAAAAAAAAAAAAAAAAAAACACCCCAAAAGCCAGGTGGCAGAAGAGGAAGGGGTCAGGAAGTCACGCTGGACCTTGGGGAAAGTGGCCTCTCTGGACGCCATGACTGGCCACACGGTCTGGCTTTCCTGGGAGATTAGGTCCAAGCGAAATAAATAAATAAAAAGGGGTAACTTATTGACTCCCTGTTTCTCTCCTCCGGCCCCGAGGAGTCCTGGTCTCACGCCGCCCTCGAGCCCCACTGGCTCCCCTTTCCCCAAAGAAAGACTCCCTCGGTGGGGGGGGGCTTGGGGGGAGGGTGTTTCTCCCCGAAGCGCTCGCCTGCCTGCCTGGCACCACCCGGAAACCAGAAGCAGGGGGACCCCGAGGAGGCCGGCAGACCGGTGGAGAAGCCTGACTCTGGCCCGCCCGGCTCTGCTCCGGCGCGGAGAACGGGCGTCCGTCTGGACCGCGAACTGCATACACAAATCGCCGATTTTCTCTGAGAAAACACCCCGTGATCGGAGCTGTCTCATCCTTCCCCGATTGCCTCGTCTCTGTCACTTTGCAGAGCACGGGGGGGGGGGGGCGGGGGCGGGATTGCGATGCACCTGAGCATGGCGGAGGAAGCGGGAAGAGATCTGGAGAGCGGTGTGTGTGTGTGGGGGGGTCCTCCTCCTTCCCTCCCTCCCTCCCTCTCTCATCGCCCCGGAGCCCGGCGTCCCTGGAAACCCCAGGAAGGGCCTCTCGGCAGGACAACGCCGCGCAGGATTCACGAGGGGACCCTCCGAGGAGCGGCGGCGGCAGGCAGCGCCCGGGAATCGCAGCCCGTCTCCTGGTGGGACCGGGAAGGCGGCCAGGTGGGAGGTTCGCCCCGGGGCCCGCGGGCTGCGGTCTGTCCCCTCAGAGCCTGCCAACGCTTCTTCGGGCCATAAAGAACGGGCCACCGACCCCTGACGGTTTCGGCTGCCACAAACTGCCAGGGCTTGGAAACCTTCCCTGTTTTGGACAACGACTTGCAGAATCCCTTGTCCTAAACAAAATCAAGACAATATCTCCCTTCCCCTCCCAAGCCCCCGTTTTGACTGACCACGAGTGTCTGGATGGGAACTCTGGCCACAGGGGAAGAGGCCTCGAGGTGACCAGGAGCCGGGACACGACCGAGGGGGGCGGGGGGAGGCGAGGGGGCCGGCGGTGGCTCTCCGGAACCCTTCGTGGGCTTCCCAGGGGACTCTCAAGTCGACTGCTGTAAAAAACAGAATGAGGGACTACTACACTCCTTTCCCACGACCCTCCCCACACACTTGTTTCTTATTCACTTCCATTGAGTGTGAGACTGCCCCCACCCCCCACCCCCGAGGAGGCGGCGGAGGCGGCGGAACCTTTCCGGAGCCCCTTCTGGGCTTCAGAAATGCGCCTTCTGGAGGACAGGCTGGTTGGAGACCTTTCTACCGGCCCGGCTCCTTTCCTACGGGGGTGGGCGTGGGGAGGGTGGCCTCAGATGCCAGTCCAGGTCCTGGTGAGGGTCAGTGGGCGGCCGGGCAGCTGGTTCTGCCGGGACGAGGGTTCGGAGGTCACCTGCAAAGCGGTGTGTGTGTGGGGGGGGTCTCCTCCGAGGGCGCCCCGCCTGCCTGCAAGCCTCTGCTTCTCTCTCATTATTGGGACCCCCCCCTCCTGCTTGCCCAGCTGGAAAAGGGAGATGAATCATTTTTGAGCGTTAGGAAGGGAAATGCAGAAGAGGAGGCGCCTGGGGAGGACGGAGGGCTGCTTGCTATTCCGCTGCCGTCCTGAGCTTGTGACTCGAGGCCCTCAGAGCTGCCAGGCTGGGGAGCGGTCGGGTGGGAGAAGGGAGAGAGGGAAGGGGTGAAAGAGGAGGGTGTGAGGGCAAAGCCCGGGCGGCGAAGGGGTGTGATTTTGTGTGTGCGCGTGTACACCTCTGGGTGTCTTTGCTGGGGCTGTTCCGGCAAGACCTCCAGGTCCCATTTTACGAGATGGGCTCTCTTTATCCTTTGACTGACCATTTCCAGAGTAAATTCAAGATGGGGTCTCCAGAATACTGTACAAGCTTCAAAATAGGAGCAGAGGTCTTTGATTCCTTCCCTGAGGATCCTTGTTGGGAAATGTGCAGAGTTTCCTCTGCATGGATGAGCCACAAGATGCACCCGTGAGGAGTGGAATTCAGGTTGTTTTTCTCCCGGGGGCAGCAGAAGAAGGGGCACAAGAGCAGAGAGTGAGAGATGGAGAGAGAGGCTTTTGTAAATCACAGCCATGGTACCTGGAGAGTAGAGATGGAAATCCTCCCAGGTCCTCATTCTTGTGTGCGAAACAAAACAACAGGGACACAAGATCATTCTTCTCTCCTGCAAGAGGCCAAGGTGTTTCAACTGTCATGTGAGTTTCTGCCTCCACAAGAATAATTTCATCAAAAACAATACCATATGCACTGATGAATCACGGCCGCTGTTGTGTTTAACTGACTTCTGAGAATCAGAAGCACCGGATGGGTTGCCCGTGTCTTTCGGACATTTTGTCCAAAATGGGAAGACCCTGAGAGCTGGTGGTGGAAATTTCCTCCTTGTTCAGTTCTCACACCTGAAGAGAAGAGTCCCACAGGGCTGGAGAATTCCTTGCCCGGAGTGTCTTCTTGTGTTCAGATGGCTCAGTTGGCAGAAAGAGGACCTTCTGGCAGGTTCTTCCCCTCCCACCTTCCCGTGGAGCGCTTGCCTCACGGCGGGCTCATTTCCAGGTGATCGTGTCTCCGATGCACACAGAACCATAATGCAGTCTGACACCGACAATCCAGACTTTTTGTAGGGAAGTTTAAAGTGGCCTCCTGTTTTTGCATTTCCACATGCATTTATGAATGAATGCTAATATTTTAAAGTACAATGCCTCACTCGTCTTTGCTCTGCTGAAGCCACCAGAGAGAAAGGGCTGGGGATTTTACGGCGAGACACAGAAGCCGCCCTCCTCCACCTGTTGGCCCCAGAGGCTGCTGCTGACTGATCCCTGGCGTCCGTACCAGCCGGGTGACCTGCAGCTGCCTTTTGGGGCTCAGCACCACAGACTTATCAGTATGAGCAGAGGGCAGCAGGCAAACAGGATGCAATGTGGAAGGGAAAACAGACACTCCAAGAGCATCTAGACCAGCCCTGGCCAGCGGAGGAAACCTGTAGCTCAAGCGTCTCTGACAGGTGGCAACCCAGCTTGTCTTTGGGAAACGACCCCTTTCAGGGCAGCCCCTCCTCCTGCTGGAGAGCTCATCCCCTCAAGGAGTCTCTCTCTCTTAATGTTTTATTAGGATCACTTTTCTTGCCATTTGAACCCACTTTGGGTCCCACCAGTGGTAGCGCCTTCTTCGCAGCGGCCCCTGCACTCTGGAACCAACTCACGGCCGAGCTGCGCCTGGTTCCCTCCCCACAGCCCAAACTTTAAAAGGTGCCTGAAAACACTTCTTTTCAGAGAAGCCTGGCTTTTCGATGTGCCTCACGTTCTGCATGCAAGTCATATTTTGCACCTCTTTGAGTTCATTGCTGTTCTCTGTGTGATTTATTTTAATTCAACTGATGGTTTGTGCTTTCATCATTGTAAACCACACAAAGTAGCCCATTGCACTCCTAGGGTGGTATATAAATTTAATTCCCTCTGGAGCAGCAAACCACAAGGTTGCTCCCTCTTCTGGGCGAGTATCAGCCCTTCTGAGTTTTGAAGAGGGCTTTCTTATTTCCTCCCAAGCTTCTCAGGCTAAACACACCTTCACCTGTTTCCAGGCCCTTCTCCATCTTGGTGGCCTTCCTCTCGAGGAAGAAGAGGTCAAGAAAAGCCCATCATCTCCCAAAGCCATGCTGAGGGGTTCGGGTTGGGATTGGGGGGCAGCCTTCTCTCCAAGCTCTTCTGGACCACAGCCCTGCTGGGGAATCAGGCAGGCTGAGAGCTGCAGGTGGGAGGAGAGGAGCTGCTATGAAGGATGATGGAAGGAACCTCCAAAGGCCAGATGCAGGGGAAGGGGGATCAGGAGACAGGTCTCTTGTGGTGGCTCCCGGAGGCCCCTTCTATCTGGTGGGACCACTGTGAGAGAGACAGGAAGCTGGACTAGCTGGGCCCGTGGCCTGATCCTGCAGGGCACTTCTGAGGTTCTTAGGGTGCCACCCTCCCACTTGTGGCCAGGACCCTGCAACCCTCAGGCAAATTGCCAGACCCTCTTGGCAAGGGGCTGGAGGCTGCTGACCCTTCACCTCTCCGGAGTAAATGGGAAGGCCCAAGACAAGGGGTAAACTTTCACACACACACACACACCCATGCTGTGGGAGGCTTGTCTTTGGCTCTCCAGAATGGGTTCATCTTCTGGTGCTGCAGCTGAGGATCCGGGCTCCTTTTGCTCTCCTCCAGCGCCAGGCTCTCATCCAGCCACTGGTGCAGGAGGAAGAGGCTCCCGGAGCAGCGAAGGCCCGCCATCCTTCCGGATCAACCTGCCACAAACATCTCGCCCAGAGCTTCCTGGAGGGCGTATTTGCCTCTCCCACTAATCATTCCCCACCGACCCCCGCCCCATACCCACAACCTCTCCACCGGTCCAGGGTACATGATGCAAGCGTGGAGTAACATTTCCAGCCCCCGGCTGTTCTGCCAGCGATCTGACTCCAGCCGGTTTCCCTGCCAGCGTTGGCAGCTTGTTTCAACACCCAGGGGGCTGGGAAGGCTTCCCTTTCCTTCTCGGCTGAGATTGTTACCTTCAAGGTATTTACACGCTGGCTTTGTGTCCCCCTGGAGAGCCTTCCACCTCGGCTCGGCACGCTTCGCGGAGTGGCCCCCCTCCTCTCCCCGCCTCCATTTAGCTCAACATCCTCAGAAGTGGCTTTAAACAGAGAGAGAGAAAGAGAAACAGGATTCCTCCTGTGCCCAGCCCTTCTTGGCACGTTTGGTGCCCACAGGTGAGGCTGAGCCTTCAGCCATGCCAGCAGGAGAGGAAAGCGGCAGACAGGAGGGGGGGCTGTCTCCTGTGGCGGGGGAGGGAGGAAATGCCCTTTCCGGGCATCCATGGCTGTCACTCGGGGTGGGGCAAGTGGGGTTTTGCCTCAGGGTGCCAACACTCAGAGGGCACCACAAGCGAGAAGGGAATGGACTACTCAGGGTTAGAAAAATGAGCAGCCACACCTCCCAGCTGGGTTTCCTTTCCTTTTTAAAATGAGGGCATAAAATGTCTCTCAATTTTGTGGGGAGCACCTTGTTCTCTTCTTCCTTCCTTGTGCCCCACAGCTGAGTGGGTGGGAGACGTGCCCTCGTGCCCCAGGCAAACGTCCCAGGGCATCTTTCTGGTTGGTTCTGGGCCTGAGGGTTAGCATGGGGGGGGGGAGGCAGATCTCTGTTCTCCTCTGCAAGCCTGGACAGAGCCAAGATTTAGGAAACCACCAGTTCAGCATTTCGTCTGTGCCTTCCAGTCAGGCCAGCTGCCGCTCTCTGGCACAGCCTCAGTCCCTCCTTTCCACAGGGTGGGTCGCTAACAATGACACTGGCCTGTATAAAACCCCAAAGAGGGCCCTGCCCCACAACCTGGAGGGGCAGGCCTGCAAAGTTTTGCTGCCTGGGGCAAAGGAAAGGACCGGTGCTTGCTCCCCAGTCCTTGTCAAGAAGCCTGGGCACCCTCGTTCCCCTCCAGTTTTGGAAACTAAGCACGGTTGACGGCCAGGGCTTGGGCAGGGGAGAGAGATCTCCAGGCAGGGCTAGGAAGGAATCTTGCCGGCATCCCCGGAGAGTTGCTGTTGCCTGTCTGAGTTGGTCTCTCCTCCTGTCCTCCTGCGAGGAAGCTTGGCCGTTGAATGTGGCTTCTGCCTTGGCAACTAGATCGGATCCCTTCCGGTAACTGAAGAAAGAAGGCTTAGGATGAGGCTCAGGCTAGCTGGCACACAGGACTCTGCCCATGCCGGTTGGTTGCGGAAAATAAGAAGAAAAAGGGATTTTTATTTTATTTTATTTTATTTTTGGACTGCCATAAAGATGAACCCGTGTATGGATCCGCTGAAGCCAAGTCAAATTCACGCATGAAAGCACGCGCCATAGTAAGAGGGCTCTTCATCAGGCCAATGGTGCATGATGTGAACTAATGGGCAAGCGATCTAATGGGCATGTTTTAAGAAGGCAAACAGCCACTGTGGGTGGCCGGGCAAGGCTCGGATCCAGGCAGGCCAGGACAGGGAGCTGAATTCTCACACCTTTGTCTTGCTTTCAGGAAACACCTCTCCTAGTCAAGATACGTCTTTCGTTTTTGGCTCAGTGCACTTCTTGTGAATAGGGCAGATCCTCAGCACAGCTCGTGTGCCTTATTATTTTATGGCTTTGTGATAGGCTTTATGTTCATCTGGGTCCTCCCAGCCTCCTTCTAGGTTCTGCTGTGGGGCCACAGGGTTGGCTTACAAACCCTTTAATGAACAAAGGAACGGCCTCCTTTATTGGCTGCAGTTTGTGATAGTTACTGAAGGAACGTGTGCAAAGCAGTTTGAGCTTTTGAAAATTATACATACATACACACACACACACACACACACACACACACACACACACACACACACACACGTGCATGCGTACGTACGTACGTACGTACGTACGTATGCACCAAGAATTTTTATTGCTGAGAAGTTTCTATTTTGCCATGAGACCTTGCAGTTTTCATTTTATTCATTCATCCAGGATTAAGACCTTGAGGTGCCCTAAATTATTTTCATTCTAAGACCCTCCTCGGTATTATCCTTCTCACCCCACTAAATCTGTGTTATGCTAACCATTTGGTAAACCTTGACATTTAATGCATATCTTTGAGATACTTAGACTCCCTTCTTAATCTGAGACCTGAAGCTGTGGCTGGGCAGCAAGGAGTGAGTGAGCCACAGGTGGCATCTCGCGGCCATCTCTGCAGTGCCACCGGCCCCCTTCCATGCCCTTCCCCCCCCGGTCGTCAAATGGTCACATGAACAAACATGTGTTGTTCCCCCCTGCTCCTGGGTTGCTTGGTTTGTTTCCTTTAAACAAGCAGTTCCACCACGAAACCCTCTAGATAAAAAGAAAAATGCACACAGAAAAAAGCTGTCATCCATGAACCTCCAGTTTTTATGGCTTGGCAGCAGTGGCAAGCCGGGGGGTGGGTGGGTGGATGGTATTTTACAATCATTTGGAGGCTGTTCTGGTACGGCTCCATGTGGGCACTGGGGGTGAAGATGCCCCCCCTCCATCCAAGGTGCCTGCTCTACCCTGCAGGTTACTTTGCTGGTGCATCCAGAGGACCAGTTGCTCAGCCCTCTTTGGTCTCTGAAGGCCCTTTATCACCGCTAGGGAGCGCTACCCTTTTCCCAACTGGCCAGACCTATAGGCCCCCTCCCATGCCCTGGAAGGATGCTGAAGTCCTCCTGTGACCCCAAAAGGTTACCCTGGCAATGAAGCCTCACTTAAGGAGTGCTGGTAGTGAGCAAGTAGGCAGGGCTTCTAATTTCCCCACTCTTTTTGAATAATAAAGAAATCAGGAAAGAAAAATAATGTGAATGAACTCTTGGCTGCTGATTCCTGAGTGTTGGGGGGGGGCGGCGGGGAGAGATGAGGAAGAGGTTTCTCATTTTCACCCGACCTGCATAATGACTGTATTTATGGGAGAGAGAAAGAAAACCTGACACGCGAGCCCCAGAACTCATTGAGACAGCAAAATGAGCTGTAATAATTCCTAAATTACAGGTTTTTTTCAGGGTCCAATGCTGGAAAAGGCTTCCTGGTTTAAAAAAAAAAAAAAAAAAGATCAGAAGCACACACACACGCCCCTCCCCATCATCTCCTTGCTAAAATATCATGACTCGGCATGCTTGTCAGAGTTTGAGGCTGCACTTCGGAAGGGCAGGTGGGTGGATCCGTCTGCTGGAGACGCATCCTTGAAAGAAGAAGCCGGGGAAAGCGGCTGCTTCCAGCCCGGAGACCAATTGCTCCTCGGCTGAATTGGTGCACCGAGTGGTGGGGCGGAGGCACAAGACGAGAAAGGGTCCAGAAACAGAGGGGAGGGGGGGTGCAGGATACTCCCCAAGGCCTCCCCCTAAATCACCTGGGGAGCTCGGAAGGATCAAGCCAAAGGTCTGGGAAGCACCGAAGCAGACCAGCAAGAGGATTTTCTTGTGATCTGCCCTCCCTCATGTAACAACCGGTATTCTGAGATAGATTGCTCCTTCCAATGGAGGTTCCACTCAGAACCACCTAGTGAGCTAGCCATTGTTCGATCTCTTGCCCTCCAGGAAAAGACCTGATTCCCGCCTAAGCCCGGGACGGCCACTGCCTCTGGTGCCCCCCCCCCGAGAGTCCCCAAAATCGAACACTGTGCCTTTGTTTTGGCTGTTTGGAGTCCCACGGGAACCAGGAGAAAAACTCCCTCCCTCCCCCAGCAGCATTTGTATAAATCTTCGCTGGATCAGCCCCAGGGGGTGCCCCTCCTTTTCTAAATTCAAAAGCCCCGCATAGCCTTTTGTTTGGGGTGGGGGGGAGAGCACGTTGTGGCAAAATGGGGAGTGGGAGAGCCACGGTCCCCGTCCTGAGTTCAATTTGGAGCATCACACAAGCACGTCAGGCCAAAGGGGGAAGATAGAAGCCCTGGGAAATGAACCATCATCCCCAGAAGAAGACCTAAAGCCGCTTCCTGCCAGGTCGGCCCTTCCCTTGAAAGGGGCCCATCAGCCCCGCTCCTCCTTTCTCAGCACGGGTGGGGTGGATGAGCGACCCCCCCCCCACAGACCTTGCCTGTTGGTTCGGTTGGGAGAATTGATCTTTTCAGGACTCTTCAAGGACATCGTCCAGGAACAGACCATCCATCACCAGAAAACATAATCCCTAGACTTTGTTTGGATGTGTTCTACGCCTCCCCCCCACCCCAGCAATTAGCTGTGGAATAAACCCCCACTGTGTGTGTGGGGGGGGTGGATGCTGATTTTCTCCCTCCATTCAAAAAGGATATTTAAATAAGGGTGGGATCTGTTTGTTTAGACAAGCCTCTTCCTTCCCCCCCCCCACACACATACACACACTTGGCTGGTTTCCTGAGTAGCTCTGAAAACCCATTTCCAAATACAGCTCCCTCCCCCCACCCCCCAGATGATCAAGAGAGCCTAAGAAATTAATCTCATGCAAGGGGAGGGGGAGAAGAAGCCACCGATCTCCCATGTACTCGTTTTCTTCTCTCCTCACTCCCTCCGTCCCTACTCAGCGGAGCCCTCGCAATAGACCTTGTGGGAAAAAAGATGTCTGGGGAGGGAGGAGGGGGGCATTGGCTGGAGGGGGGGAGCAAGCAGCGCAAGGAGGGGGTTGGTGGGGGGAGTCAAGGAGGCAGCTCCCTCCAAGGAGGGAGGCAGGAGACGAGAAAAGGGGTGTGTGTGTGTGTGTGTGTGTGTGTGAAAAGGGGTGTGTGTGTGTGTGTGTGTGTGTGTGTGTGTGTAGGTTCGCCCCCCCATGGCACTCTCCACACCCCACCCAGGTGGCCTTCATGCAGCCATCAGATGGTCTCCCTGGCTGCTGACACCACCGCCCCCCACTGCTGCTCCCTCAGCTGCCTAGCCCCCAACCCTTATAGCAGCGTGGTTTTTATATTCCATTGAGTCACTTCCGACCTATAGCGACCTTATGAATAAGTGACCTCCAACGTGTCCTGTCCTCCACAGCCCTGCTCAGTTTGCGTAGGCTCAAGGTTGTGGCTTCCTTGAGGGAGCCAGCCCATCTCACAGTCAGGGTTCCTCTTTCCCTGCTGCTTTCCACCTTTCCCAGCGTGACGGTCTTCTCCAGCCAGTCTTGTCTTCTGCCCATGTGCCTGAAGGAGGGCTGCCTCTGTTCTGTCATTATTGCCTCCAAAGAGAGTTCAGGATTGAGAAGGTCTTGGTCCCTACCTCTGAGAGTTTGGGAACCATTTTGCAAACCCCACCTCCTGGTAACCCTGTTATTTTAGAATCTCTGTCAATCATCTTTGAGATATCCTGGTGGAATCAACAAAGTGCTGCTGTTTTAGAGACAAACTTCTCTGTCCTAAAAGGAGGCACCGTGGAATTCGGGAAGCTGTAAACTAGTCAGTGTGATGTCAATACCCAGGAAGGTACCTGAGTCGATAAAGGATTCAATTTGTAAGGATTTTGATAACAGTAGCGTGATTAGCAAAAGCCAGAATGGATTTGTCAGGAATAAATCCTGCCAGACGAATCTTATCTCTCCATTTCTGATGGGGTTACTAACTTGGTAGATGGCAGGAATGCTGCAAATGTAATTTATCTTGATTTCAGCAAAGTAGTTGCCGGATTTCTTCATGATATTTCGATTAGAAATAACAGCATCAGGTAGGTTCACGACGGGTGGGGAAATACTTTCTCATCAAACCAGAGGGAAGTTAGGAGGGAGTCGACAGGACTCTGTCCTGGCCATTGTTCTGCTCTGCATTCTTATCTGGCACTGAGATGATGAGGAATCCTGATCAAATGAGTTGGTGGCGGAAAACTAGGAGGGCCAGCAACCACCTCGCTGGATAGGAATACATCTCAATGCCGTCTTGATCGAGTGGGAAATTGGGCTGCTACAGACAGAAGAAAACTCAGCCGAGTCAAATGCAGAGTTTTATGTTTACACACATGTCCTGGGTGGGGGAATAGCCTGGTGCCGAGGCCGATACTTTGGCAAGGAGGTAGGAGGCTATTGGAGTTGTCACAGACCCCAAACTGAAGACGAGTCAGGAGCGTGGCTCCCCAAAAATGGAGCCGATCCCTTGCCAACATGAGCGCCACTATAGTTTCCAAGTGAGGCGCAGCCGCTACGTGTGTCTGGGTCCGTCTTGGGACGGAGACCGTCTAGGGCAGCTTCCCATCTCTCCTTGCTCCCTGTTCTTTCGCGCTAGGCTGGCCTTGTCTGGAGTACAGGGTCCAGTTCTGACTGGAGGTGGGTGGGAGCGGCGAGGCCTCTGTCACTGCAGGCAGAGGAGACAAGGTGTTCTCCATCAAGGCCCACAACCCCCCCCATCCCCACCCCCCTGGGCCAGATTGGCAGTTGGGAGAAGGGCCCAAAGCATCAGGGAATGGGCTGAGATGTCTGCTCCTTTTCCTTCCCAGTTAGCACACTGTGGGTGAAGGATCTCAAACACACACCCCTTCCGTCTGCCCACCTTTTCCGCTTCCCTGTGGCTTGACATGTACAGTCAGAGCACAGATTGAATATTGGCTGTCAAGGGGTTGACGGCATGCTGGGGAAGGTGTCATTCCCCCCCCCCGTCCTGCCTCCCCCCACCCCCACCCCAGACACCCACTTTTCCTGTTTTTCTTCCTCTTTCCTGACACCATCGGCTGAGTCAAAACTGAAATCTGTTCCAGCCTGGGATCCTTTGCCATAAAATCCTCTGACTCTGGCAAGATTCGAGAGAGGAGGCAATGACGTTGTTGTCAGGAGGGGTGCGGAGGATCCAGAAGGGGGAGGATCCAGCCTTTGAATGGAGAGCTGGCCCCGGGCCAGCCCTCCAGACCCCGTTCAGGGCCAGAGGACAGCCCCGGCTCTGTTGATTTAATGAGCCTTGGGCAAAACCCCGGGAGGGGTTCTCCGGCGCTTGTGCTGGGCACGGCCAGCACCCAGGAGGCCTGTTCCCTAGAAAGAAACCTCACCACGGGTCCCGATTCTGTGGTGCTCCAGTGGAACCCCACAAAACGCTGCCCTGCCTGGGGTACCTGCAGAATGTGATCCGTGATGCCTCTGGATCCATCCCTTGCCTCTCCAGAGTCACCAGGGGAGGCTCACGAGCACAGGCAGATGCTGGTTCCAGCTAAAGCATGGCCTTGAAGTATGTAGGGCCACAAGCGCGGCACCCTCCCCCCCCCACCTGCCAGAGCCCGACTCAGGAGAAGCAAGTGGGACCGCAAGCACAGTCCAGAACAGGGACGTCCCCGCCCTGCATGCAAAGGGTGAGGATGCCAGCCGCTGCCCTGTGCCTCCTCTGCCCCTCTGCCCCAGGGCTCTGCAGGAGAGCCCCTCTGCCCTGCTCAGCACCAGCACCTGGGCTGGAGGGCGTAAAGGGAGGGGCCCGGTCTGCCTTCGATAGGCGGCGACTCTGTGCTCTTCCCCTTCACTTCCATGGGGCTCCCTTTGGAGACCCTCTCGCCAGGGCAGGGGTGCAGAAGTGCGACCTCACTTCCAGCCAGAAGTTTTGGGTGGCCACTGGCCTAATCTCTGACCACTGGCCATGGGGGGGGAGGGGTTGGTCAAGCCTCATGGGAGCTGTAGGCCAAGCTTCACCTCCAGGACCAGATCTATCTGTTGCTGCAGAAGGTGGGGGGGGGGTCAACCCTTGGGCCTCTCTAACCCAGAACCCATGGAGCCAGGACGCATCAGAAAGAGCCTTCTGAACATGGGCAGAGAGCACCCCAGCGCTCCATTCCCATAAATGGGTCCAGAACCAGGAGCGGTTTATAAAATAGCAACCAGGAACAGAGAGGGAGGAAAGAGGCCTCTTTAAAATGGGTGCAGACGATCCACAGCTTCTTGGCAGGGGTGTACATGGGTGTGGGAGTGGGGGCTGAGTATGCCACGGTGGGGGTGGCCGGACGTGGGCCAGGCTGGGTAGAGAGCTCTTGGCTGGTTGAGCAAGCAAGCAAGCGAGCGAGCGAGTGAGTACATCACACTTGGCAGAACTGCTCAAATATTAATGGCACATATGTTGGCGCCTGTCTGGGACCCTTTCTCTCCCCCCCCTCGCTCTGGCCTTTTCGAGAAAGGGGAGAGGAAGAGGGAGGGGGGAGAGAGAGAGAGAGAGACGGAGGAGAGAAAGGAGGGATGAAGTAGGAAAGCCACGGTTGCCAAGGAAACGACTTTCAGGCTGCACGCACCCCCCCTCCCTCCTTTCTTCCTGCTGCCCCCAAACCAGAGGACACCCGCTGAGCAGAGGGAGTCCCTGAGGAGGACGAGGGGGAGACCCCGGAGGGAGGAGGCTCTTGGAGGAAAAGGCCAGGTGTGCCCCCACATACATGCACACACACACACACACACACACACACACTGCCGCCCACTGCCTCCAGCCCACCCAGAAAGAGCACCATAGGCGGGGGGGGGGGGGGGAGAAACAACACCTGGCTGGCCCCGGCAGCCTCCATTTGCAGAAAGCGAGGCCTTCCTGCAAGAAAGACCGGGGGGGGGGGAAGAGACACACTTTCGCCTTCCAGCGGGGCTGTGATGCGTTTGAACAGCCTCCCGAAAGGCAAGCATCGCCTCCCCGGCAGGACGATGCGGACACACACGGGAGCCCCCTCCCGGGAAGGGAAGGGAAGGGGAGGGGAGGCAAAAACACACATAGAAGCAAATCCCCCAGCCTTCTGTACAAGCCGGTGTGTGTGTGTGTGTGTGTGTGTGTGTGTGTGTGTGTGTGTGTGTGTGTGTGTGTCAGAAAGGGCACACAGGAGGAGGTGTGGGAACCCCAAAGGGCAGCGGGGTTTCCAAACGCGTCCCTCCTCTTCCCAGGAGCTGGGGTCAGAGACGAAGCGGGAAAGACACTCTGCGCGTGTTCAGAGGCTTCCCCTCCTTGGAGAGAAGGCTCTGAAGCGAGGCCTGGAAAGCTACAGGTTTGGAGACCCGGTCCAGGGGCTCCACCGTTCGCTCGCTCGTTCGTTCGCCTCTCCTCTCCTCCCCTCTTGCTCAAACTCAAACCTTCAGATGAATTTACGAGATTGCCAGTTGGAGCCGAAAAAGGGGGTAGTAGAGGCATCTTAATAAAAGTAATAATAATAGTCATAATAGTTGTAATGAAAAGCTTGTTAGCATAATGAGTTAATTGCCACATTGCATCATTAGCATAATAACGACCCTCTTGCCACAACAAGCTAATTGACATAACAAGGGGCTCCTTTTTTGTCTGCTCATTAACATAATAATAAGCAAATTGCCACCATAATAAGCTCATTATGAAGCTTCATTAGCATACCAATTAGCTCATTTGCATGCCAAAAGTGCAAGTTGATCCTTACTGTCTTCTCACCCAAATTTTTAATGTTTCTTCACAAACATCCTGCCATCTCCTCAGAGCTCCGAGCTCCGTTCCAGCTGTCTGTTTGAGTGACTGAATGCTACGAATTAAAAAATATATATATACCGGTATTTCTAAGGGACTGGAGTTTTCCTTCTTCTGGTGTTTTTTTCAGGCTTCCTGTCTGGGCCCCAGAGAGCGAAGGATGCGCACTCAGCCGTCCCGTCCCAGCTTCGCTTCCCTCTGGATTCTGTGTCAAAAGTTCTAAACTGTGGGAAATCTGAGTAAACTCGTTCCATAAGTAGGAAATCTGGTCCCAGAAAGGAATCTCCTGCCCTGGACTGGGGAGGTCCTGGTGGGGCGAAAAGGTGGGCAGGAGGGCGGAGGGACGACCACCTTTGAAAAGGGAGCTCCTGCCAGCGTCTCAGGAGCGGGACCACAGGGGGGGGGGACACGGACACAACCTGCTCCCCGTAATTTGTTTCTCAGAGGCAGACAGTAAGAAGGGCTCCACCGTGAGAGTCACTCTGTTGGATCAGGACAGAGATCCCCTCTCACTTACGGGGTCAACCTGCCGTGGGTTGTATTCGCAAGAAAAGTCTGAAAAGAAAGGAGGGGGAAAGCAGTGCACGTCAAAAATGGTTGTGGTGCCTTTTCTGTTATGCTTCGTGATGACAGTTCATGTAATCTACAACTGGTCCTTGCCTCCCCTGAACCTGAAGCCTAAAATACCTCCACAATTAAACTACGGAACTCACTGCCACAAGATAAACGCATCCAGTCTGTAAGAGAAGGCAATTCACGGATGACTTGGATGGCTTTGTGTTGTTTCCCCACCAGATTGATGGATATGCTTTTGTGCAGGCCACTTCCTCAGATGCAAGATGGGCAGATGTCCAGGAAGGCTGATGACAAATGAAACCTGCTAGCCGTTAGGATGCCACAAGGCTCTCTGCTGGTTTTGCTACGGGAAGAGGCTAACCCCCCCCCCCCGTGCTGCCACCATCAACCTCAGACACAACAGCCATGGAAGCCCATCAGCACCTTGGTTTTCAGAACAGACCTTCAACAAGTAACTTCTATGAACTACAACACCCATAGGGCTAACTCCAGGGGAGTCTGGGAGGTGTTGTTCCCTAAGCAATTTTTTTCTGCTCCATCAAAAAGAACCTGCCTCTGAGAAGGGAAGGAATTGGAGCAGTAGTCAAAATCTTTTGCAGGGAGAGCCCCCCCCTTTGGCCCACCAGCAGGAGATACCAGGTTGAGGGAGGGTGGAATCTCCCCACCTCCCAGAAATACAAATGCCCCCCATCTCTGGATTGTTATAATTAAAAGCAGCAGTGTGCATAGTTCGGCCTGCTTTTATCAGTTCCTGTCAATTCAGTAATTGCTACTGCTGAGTTGTAAGGTGATCTATTATGGTTTTAATTGGACGATTAACTCCTTTTTAAATGATGGTTACCCTGGTACTTTTATGATACCTTGCTCACCACGGCAGCAGGGGTGATTGTCCCTCAAAATGTGGCCTATAAATTAGGCCATAAAGAAATAATCTTAGTCTTGGTCAGAGCGGAGGTTCATTAAGCCCCGGGTCATTTGTGAGAAGTCTAACAGCAGCAGGACACGACTGTGTCAAGAGATGTGGAAATTGCTGATTAAATTCCATGTTTTCCAGACATGAGGAGATTTTGGGAGGAGTTTTGGCGTCTCGAGAGACGGCTCACCTCCAGTCCAAGAGCGATACAAACAAGAGTTGTTTTCCCCCTGCCGAGGTCTTTTCCATACAAGCAAAGACTGTGCACGCACGCACGCACACACACACACACACACAACCCAGCAGGCATAGAGGGACAAGTCAATGGTTGGCAAAGGGATGACCCACCCATCCAGGTGGCCTCTTGGGTGCCCAGATGCCCCAGTGAGAGGTGATGGGGTTTCTAAAGGGCGCAGAAGATGACAGAGACCTGGGAGGGCTGGACTTCCTCAAGGCAGCTTTTGTGGCAGAAGATTCACTGGCAGAAGGGTTCCTGCACTCCCTTTTCCAAGCAGAAAAGAAAAGAAAAAGAAAAAAAGCTGATTTGATACTCCTGGACATTTCAGGAGTGGCTCTGTACTCTTTAAATAGGTCATAGATCCTCCTGGAAAACAATGAATACCAGACATTTCCTGGGTGGATCTGATATTTTGGCTTTATAGATTAGGATTTATTCATGTTCTTTAATAGAATATATGCATAATAGAATATATGAACATCCTCACTCAGGAGGGCAGTAAATGCCTGTCATCAGGGACGTGTGTTTGGCGTGAGCGATCAGGCAGCCACGTGCCGGTTTTGCCCTTTGGAGCCAATGGGGAGTCTCCCCCCCCGTCTCCAACAACTTCCTTCCCCAAACCTCGCCTCATCTGTGACCTTTTTGCTGTAGGGGTTGCAGGTTCAGTTGTTCACACACACACACGCTGACTCCTGCTGCGCCACTGGTTGTGAGATGCGCCCACAGGATGGGGTTCTGAGGAGCCAGCTTTAGGGACCAGCAGAACAGCAAAGACTGGGACTGGAACGGGGGCGGGGGTGGGGGTGGGGGAAAGGAGCAGGTAAAGTCTGATGGTATTGTTTATGCAGTTCTGTATTACTGAGGATTTTTAGTTATGTTTCTTTTTTCCTGTTTGTGTTTTTGTTTTAACAAAATGTTCAAAAAAATTTTGAAGATGTTTTCTGTGCAAGAACAGGAACTGGCATGAAGCAACCACGTGGGATGGCAGTGAAGGTGGAAGGTGCCATCTTGGGGGGGGGGGAAGGAGTGGGGGTCAACATTTTCAAGTCCCACTGGGTAAGTGCCAGGTAGTCGCAACACAACCACAGCTGGCCTGACTCTTCCAAGGAAAACTTTGGAGGTTTATTCTAGTGTAATGTGTGTGTGTTTGTGTGTTTTCTTTTCTTTTCTTTTTTTTGGAAGGGTGAAAGGCATAGAAGCAGAGAAACAACATAAATGTACAAGAAGTGTGGAGAACATTGCTAAAAAACCGCCAGTGGAAGAAGGCACAGGTGCACACACACGTGCATGCACACAAACACGTGCATGTGCACACAGAGGCACACACAATGTGCAAAACACACACACACCCAATCACATTCAGGCAGATTCTAGGAGCTTATGGGCCAAGGAGGCAGCCCAGCACCAAGGACAGCTCCCCCGTCCGTCCGTCCGTCTGTCCGTCCTGAGAGGGACCACAACTTGCCATCCTCTGCTGGTTGAGGAGGACTCTTCCCTCCAGGCTCCTCCCTCCCACCCCCAAGAAGGAAACCTTACAGGGCAAATTCCGTCAATGAGATGGCTGGTGTTTTCCTGCCTCTCCAGGAACACCTGCAGATCTCACGGCTCCCAGGATCTTGGCACTCCAGGAGGTGGGCAGCCATCTGAGTCCTGGGACCAGACCCAGGAGGCACCATGGCGGCCAGGGCATACAGGTCTCCAGTTGGGGGATGCCAGGTGTGGCCAGATCCAGTGAAGTCTGTGGGAGCTACTGGCATCATGAGCTCCTCCGCCTCCCAGTCTGTGTCCAGCCCACCGCGGGATTCTCGGCTCATGGCACCAACGGTACCAGATAAATGGCTCCAAGGTTGAGCAGCACTTGCCATAGAAAAGGCCCTCCTACTGATTGACCCACATCGTCTCCCTCCTCTACGTTAATTCCACTAGCTCTCGTCCAGCCCTCTAAAGAAACAGAGGAGATGGTGCTGCCCTCTGCTTTGTGATAGCTCTTCAGAGGACTCCTCAAGTACTCTCATTCCAGGCTCAATAGACCAAGGTGTCTATTCTCCTAGGACTTGTTCTCTATGGACTCTTTTTCCAGGCGGCCATCCCTTGGGTGGCTCTTCTCTGAACCCATTCCAGTCTATTGACTTCTTCGAGTGCAGTGCTCAGCACTTCAGGTGAGGCTAGACTAGCACAGCTTAAAGAATAGATGCTACATCTCCTGATAAGGAACCAATGGATCTACCCCCTGTAGCCTAAAGATTCCATTCCCCCCCTTTTTTTCATAATTGCATTTTGCTACTAATTTATATCTAGCGTATGATTGGCCACAATGCCAGGATTCTTGCCACGCTTGCTGCAGCCAAACGAGAGCTCTCCCACCCTGTATCTGTGTGCCCCAATTGGGTTTTGTGCCTGCAGAATTTCATGTTATTAAGTTTCAGGCCTGCAGTTTCTTCTGTCAAGGCCATTCTAAGTTTTAGTCCTACATTCTGGGGTGTTTGCTATACATCCTGTTTTTGTGTCATACAAACATTGGGAAATCTTCCCCTGTATCACCAACATAACACATTGGCAAAGAATACAGGGACCAGGCCAAATCTTTAAGTGCCTAACTCCAAATCTTTCCTCAATTTAATGAGGAAGGACAGATAAGCACTCTTCAAATATGGCTGATTCACTCTGTGAGTTCACCTGCTCACACTAAGGGCTGGCCTGTATTTAGCCAGGTTGTTGGCCAACATGCCAAGAGGTTCTTTATCAAATCAAGATATATTACATGCACAGTATTCTCACATTCTACTAAACTAGTAAACGAATCCAAAAGACTTAAGAAAGTCTGCCAATACTTAATTCTTGATAAGTCACTGCTGGTGTCTAATAAATAGAATCTTTCCCAGTAATGTCCTTAATATTGTAATCAATGAGACCTATCTGCACTTTTCCATGCCATCATTCTCCCCCCCCCCCCACGTTCTCAGTAGGAATGTGAAGAAACTCTTGCCCACCTCCAGTCTGTCCTCCTGTGGCCCCTCACTTACTCCCCTTGGTTTCTCCAAGATGAACCAGGGAGATTCTGAGAATCCACAAGTACGTCAGAGAACCCTGCGGGAGACACCTTTTTGTCTATGAGCGTGTTGTACATTTAGCTCCAAAAACTTGAACACATTGCAAGTCTCCCTGAACTAAGCAAGGGCTTGTTTCTTGCCCCAGAACTCAGTACCATCTGCTCTCCAAAGTTCACCAAGCAGGATACACATCATGGATCTGCATTTGGGGATCTCCTGCTAGAGGGTGACAGGCTATTACGGTCTCCTCAGCAGCCAGAAGGAGAAGCCAGCACTGGATAGGTGCAGAGTCATTTAACTACATGCACACAAACAAGTGCATGGAACGAGAGCCAAAATGAATGTTTCCCTGGCAGCTTATAACATCAAATATTCCCTGAATAGTCACACTTCTGATATGTTCCATATCTCTGACTTTGGTTGCTTGATTCCAATTTCTGATATCCCCCATGTGATAGGTAATATGCAGAGGTATTAGCATTTGACAGCTTTGGAATTTCATTCTTGATCCCTGCCAAAAGCAATCAAGATGCGCTAACAAGATTACAGGTAAAATTTCTTGTTAAAAGCTTGAATTTGAACCACACGCCCCCATTTTGCATTCAGAATTTGGAAGGAAAAACTGAGCAACTGTAAATGTTGGAACCCTTCATTTCAGCTCCGCCACCTGGATTCTTCAACCTTAACCTCAATCAATGGCCAGAATCACTCCCCAACAAACTTAAAGAGATCACAATACAGCCCCCCCCCCCGACCAAGGAGGGGAACGGAGCCATGCATTTCCCTCCCTAAGCTTCCTTGTTCATATCCTTCCAGGCCTTCTTCTCTTGCTCCTTCCCCCTTCCTCAAATCTCTGCAGCAAATGCAGAGTCTGCTTCACTGCAGAGGCTGTTTGGTATTTCACAGGGTGCCTCTGAGCCCAGATCCTACCTTGAGTCACTTTACTCTTAGCTTATAGCTGAGCCGGAGCGTGACCCCCTAACCCTTCCATTAACAAGCGCTCTTCATTTTGCTCACAAAAGAATCATCCACCAGCCAACTTGACCGGTGTGTGCGGAGGACACCGTGAGAGGGGCCAGGTGGACTCCAAGATGGTGTGGGGCCCACCCTTTCTGTGTTATCCCATTCCCTCCTGTCCACAGACATCTATTCCATGCGTAAGCCTCAGAGGGCACCTCCTTAAGAAATAAGGCAGAAGAAATCCATGTTCAGCAAGAGGCTTCTGTAAAGGACGCATCGCAGGCTAACATCTCCTAGTATCTATCGTGTTTCTTCATGCAGGTGCTGGGAAGCAACACAGAAGCTGTGCAGCAGCAAGAAAAGAGGAAATCTCCCTAAATTACCCATTCTCGATGATTCAGGCTTTGCCAACAAGTTCATTACAACCTGTCAAGAGCTACCTCCCTCCCATGTGGTTCCTCCACTCCAGCAGGAGAACAAGACAAAGAAGACTTTCTCAACAAGCTTATTGCAACTGGTGCAAAATGTTTCAGAGAAAATAGGGTATGTGCGTCTTGCTTTCTGAAGCAGAGAACACCCACATGCACAGAAGCTCACATACCCAACGCAGAAGGACTGCCTGAGGGGTCCAAAAGATGGAAACAACCCATCAGGTGCTTCTGACTTTACAAGTTCAAGTTGTGCCATCAAATTGCTTTCGACCTATTGTGACCGTACAAATCAATGATACCGAAAAGGTTTTTAAATCAGTAACAGCGCCACTCAAATCTTGCAAACTAAAGGTGGTGGCTTCCTTTACCGTTTCAGTCTGTCTCCCATGAGGCTGCCTTCTGCTTTCCCAGTGAGTCTTGTGCCTAATTTAGCTACAAATCTAAGCAATTCACAACTCTTGTTCTAAGAAGTGAGAATAAAAATGACTCATTGTCTGGGAATCAAGCACAAAAAGATGGCTGTCCACGAGTAAGAATAACCCACCTGAGGATTTACACCTCATGGCCCTCCAGAAGGTCCGAGCCAACATTCCGGCCTGCCCTTTACCTGAAAGCTGCCCTGTAGCCAAAGATTGTTTTAAAAGAAAGCTTGGACAACAAGTCCCAGAATCCCCAGCCAATATAGCCAGTAGCTATTCAGGTTTGGGGGATGCTGAGAACTGTAGTCCCAAAGCACCACATCTTTCCCAAGCTGTATCTGTCACTCAGTAGGAAAGTACCTGCTTGGCATGGCCACCACTTCCAGGTGGAGCAACCTCAGGGAAGAAGCTGTTCACTGAGGAACTCTGTCTGGAATGGACCGAGAGTTCATTTCCAGAGCTTGCTTTGGAAATGGGCTGCAGCAAGGCTCCTGTGTGGAGGAGCGAAGACCCCCAGGGATGCAATCACCAAGAAGTACAAGCAGCAGCAGCTTCCACCTCTTTAGTAGGAAGGATCTCACAGACTGATTCTGGGAACCTCAAAGCCAGAGCAGAGCCCCTCCTGGACTGGGCTGAAGGCCCCAAAGAGGAGTGAAAAAGGTTCCAAGCATGGCATGTCGGCCATGCCAGCTCTGCCCCCAGATGGCATGAAGGGAGGAAGATGGGCTGCCAGAGGTCTCAGGTAAAGCTAAGCTCCCCCTCCCCATGGGTTCTGGCTGAGGAAAGGTGTGAAAGTGAACCACCTGAAGAAAGGAGGTCCAAAGAAGAGCCGCAGGCATGGAACCCAGTCCTTTCTAAGCTGATTCACCCCTTGGCCCATAGCCCTCCCTGGGCAATCCACCAACCAGACCAAAGGGCCGTGGTGGGCTCTGCTTCCCTCTCCTAGTGGTTGATGCACAGAATTGCACAGCTTCTGAGGTGGAATACGTCTTGAAGAGCAGCCATGGGCGGTCCTGCCTTCCATATGTTGACCTGGCCCCACCTTAAATGCATCACTTCGTCAGCCATGGCCGCATCTTGTGGCAGAGAATTCATCCTTCCATTGCGCACCTTTTGCTTCAGCAGAACGACACACACACCCCCAAGGGGCTCACATTATGAGGAACGAAGGAAAGGCTTCCGCCTCCCTCCTTTCTCCACACCGGGTCTACGGAAGTGTCCCTCTTTTTTTGCTTCCTCTCCTTTTTTTCTGAGGTCTTCAGCAGGCCGCAACGGGGTTGGCGAGGCCCCCGCTACAGAACTTCTTCACACACACACACACACACACACACACACACCCCGCAAGGCTCGACTCAAAACATGAAAGGGAGACAAGCGGCGGGCTCTCCCCTGCTCCCGACTCCTTTGCAGGAAGAGGAGGGAGGCCACGAGTTCCCACCGCTCTTTCCAATACAGCCACGATGGGCCACAGCCTGGGAGGGCAAGGCGAGAAGGGGGGGGAGCTTACCTGTCGGAGCTGCTCCCTGTCTGTGATTGGCGCCCCGAACACTGTTGAAGGATCCTCCGAAGGTGGGCCGATGGGAGCCTTCAACCTGGAGTGAGCTGAAACCAGAAAACAAACAAGTCCCACACCAAAACAAAAAAGCCACCAGGCACATTTTCTCTGTCTCGCCCACCCTTTGCTGCCTCTGGTCAGCTCCACGTAGAGTTGATGGCAACTCTAATTCCGGAGGATATATGGTCTCTGCAAAGCCATTCCTGCAATCCCTCGGATAACGGGGAAGGCATTTTGGAAGAAGTTGCAGAGCCCCCCGGTGAAAACAGTCCCGGCGAAAAGACAATTAGCGGTTCTGCCCGCAACCGAAGGACAGCGATGCGGAGATCCAGCCGTGGCTGCAAGTCGAGGGTTGGGGAGCAGAAATGGGAGGATGGCGAGCCCGCATCTCTGTCAGGGCCCGGGAAAGGGGCCCTGGGCATTCCTCGTATTTGTTTTATTGTATTTTATTAGATTTCTACCCTGCCCACATCAACCAAAGGTCTACTCATAGTTGAGGGAGGAACAGAAACGACGTCTCCTCTGGAGGAACGATCCAGCCTCCATGTCACCCTTGCTCGGACCTGGTTGGCACCTTCGCTCATGACTGGCAGGAACCACAAAGGCACCCATTGCAAGGCAGTTTGACACACACAAGGAGAGACACAGATACACACACCCACACCCACACCCTTCCTAAGGAGGCAGCAGGTGAGAACAAAACAAAAAACAAAAAACAGATGAGTGAGACGTTGACTTTTCAGCCTTTGGGGTCCCTTAAACTCATATTTTCCAAGGGGCAGGTAGATCAGTCTACCCATGGTCCATCTTCCCTCCGCTTGGGTTCCCTCATCTGGCTGTCACCTCACATTTCCACATTAACTCACATTTTCCAAAAATCTGCACCTAATTAGGCATAGAAGCCACTGTAAGTAAGCAGAAGGCCGCGTGGCCTCATCCGTAGAAGCGCTACACCCGCAAAGCTGCCCCTTTTCCCACCCTCCCACCCACCCGTCCTGGGAGTTGCAGAGCAAGTCTGATGGACAAGTTCTCCCCCCTCCCTCCCCGCCACCACCAACTTTCCCACCCCAAATGTTTGGTTGTGCTGGTGACCACGCAACACCTCCCAAGCGATCAGCTTCTCGGATCAAGGCCCTTATTGACGCTTTCTTCTGGGCAAGGTGTAGCACCAAATCATGGTCTCAGCAACAGCAAGCCTCCGGGAAGCACGGGGGGGGGGGTTGCCATTTATCACAATTTATCATCGGGAGCCTTTCTTTGGTTGATTAGCCGCTGGGTCACAGACTTATCTTTACGGGGGGGGGGGAGTTTGAATTTAATCAATGGGGCTGCAACTTGCTTTATTTTAATCAATGAGCATATTTGGCCAACGACTGTGACCAGTGAGAGGACACAGAAGTAGCTGCTTTTCAACGACCTGATGAATGTCTTTTTTACTTCCTTCCCCCTCCCTTAAAAGGTAGCGATACTGAAGCCCTTATAAGATACCAATTGATTTTAATCAGCACATCAGCTAAAAGGCAGATGATTACTTCACAACCTTCATTCATAACCATCGGTTGGGTGGCGTTCAACCTCGGCGGGAGGCGGGTTCCTTCCCCCCCCCCCCCGTTTCCCATGAGTGGCTGCCTCGGGCCATTGGAGGTGTCCCGACTGCAGAAGGAGAGTAAACCCAATGGATGATATTGGCATTAAAGCCAAGCGCTCGCTCCCTGGGGAAGCACTTCCCAGACCTAAAAACGACTCCCCGCTGTTCTCTCTCACACACACCCCTTCCCTGCCTCCCCCGTCATCCGGCTCCATCCATGGCTCTCCCCCCCCCCCCATTCAGGAAAAGAAAGATAAGCCAGACGGGGCCGCGGTTGTCACACACAAAAGATTTAATCACCTCCAGAAAGCAGCCGCACCGTGTTATGGAGGAAGAGGGGCGGGGGGGGGGAGGCACTGGGGAAGGCGGGGGGGGGCAATGGACCATGGCGGGAGAGGTCTGAGCAATGGGAGGGCGCGGCAGGCACAGGTTTTTAATGTAAAAACTTGTGTTCAACACTCAACATCGGGGTGGGGGTGGGGAGGTCGCTGATTTTTTTTTAATTTGGGAAAACAGCTGGGGCAGAGACTGGTTGATCCAGACAGGACATGACTAGGAGGTTGTTGGGGGGGGGGTTGGAAGGGGGGGTCTGAAAGAGTTGGAGGTCGGGAAGAGTAAAGGAGGTCGGTGGTCAGGGAGGGTCCTTTGAGACACCTCTGGATGCTGGGGGGGGATGGAGGACCGGAGAGGAAGGGGGGGGCGTCTGGAGGCGTTCCTGAAGAAGCCAAGGGAACGAACGGATGGGGAGGGGGGCAGCAGAGAGGAAGAGCCAGAGACTTGCGGATGAAGGGTGATTTGGGGAGAAAAGGCGAAGGGGGGGCACCACACGGGGAGACGGAGGGAAAGGGGTCCATGAGTCCAGATGAAGTTTCCGATAATTAACACACCAAACACAGTTATTTTTTATCTAGACCAGCCAGATACAATAAATATAGGAACCAAAGAGTCTCATTGGGTCTGGGAGTGGGTGGGTGGGTGGATGGGGGAGGGGTTTGGAAGGGGACCCTCCCTCCCTTGAAGCGCCCCCCCCTCCCCGCAATTCCACCTGGTGTTTTCGCTTGCTTCTCTCCTGAAACAAGTTTGCACTCGCCTCCGCCGCCTCATTTTTTTTTATTGGAACAGTTTTTAATGCATAAAGAGAAAAAAAGGGGGATCTTTGTTTAATTTCGTGTCATCTGTGCATATGTGTCTCTCCGGGGCCACCCGGCTCTCCCAACCCAACCGGCCCCAAGAGCAGTGCCATCCTCGGCGGGGCGCTGCACACACCCACCCCTTCGCCACGGTCCCGCTTTCCTCCTTCCCGGGAGACCCGCCTTGCTTTCCCCTCTCGACAAAACCCTTCCTTCTTTCGCCTCCCCTCTTTTGTGGCTTGGCTAAGGCACCGCTGCAGAAAAGCTCTGGAAACAAGCGGTTGTTTGGGGAAGAGGCTGGGGGGGGGGGAACGGCGCCGGATCCGTTCCCTTCTTTCTCTCCTCCCCCCCCCCCGGCCTCTGGGTCATTTCAGCCTGTTCCCCCACCCCATTCTTTCCTTCTCCCCCCCAACCCAGCTGCCCGAATAAGTTGTGCGTCCGGCAGTCCCTTGCCCCCCTCCCCTCCCCTCCCCTCCCCTCCCCCCCCCCTCCCCGCTCAGACGGTGCTTTCCAGCATCCACTCCGTGCTGCTGAAGGTGACCCGCCGGGAAGTCAAGGCGCCCTCTTCCGAGTTCAACTGGGAGGTGGAGAGGTGCCTTTTTGTCCGTGCCCGGCGGGGGTAGCTGTGACTCTGGAAGAGGGAGTAATCCCCGTCGAAGGAGTGGCGGTGGTGGTGAGTCCTGGAGAGCTCGCGGGGGAAGACCCCGGACCGGCTGCCCCCCAGCTTGGCCCGGAGCGGCGGCCCCGCCCCAGGGTCCTTGAGGAGGGACAAGGAGACCGAGGAGGAGGCCGCCGCCAGGGTGGCAGCGCCGTCCGCCTTCCCTTCGTCGGAGGTCAGGAGGGCCACCGTGCGGAGGTCCGAGGCCCTCCGGGCCAAGCTCTTCCCCACTTCCGTCAAGGCGGCGTCCTGCCCGTTGGGGATGTCGCCCTTGGCCCCTCCTCCGCCCAGCAGGGCCTCCTTGGGGGCCGCCTCTTGCAGCGTCTCATACTTGTCCTCCCCGGCCTTGGAGGACGAGAGGGGCGCCGCGCTGGTGGCCGCCGGTTGGCTCCCGTTGGTCTGCGAGTGGACGTTGCTGACTTTGGCTTTCTTGTGCTCGTCTTGGCCGCTGTAGACCTTGTAGCGGATCATGAGGATGATGATGAAGACCAGGACGGAGGCCACGATGATGCCCCCAATGATGATGATCATGGTGCCCCCCAGGAACTGGGTGTGGAGCGAGTGGCACTGGGCCGCCTCCCCCTCGGTGGTGAACTGCACACAACCCACCACGCGCGTGGCCGTGAGGGACGTCACCCCATCGTCGTAAACGGCCAACACGCAGAGGTCGTAATCCCGGCCGGCGGCCAAGTCGTTGACCAAGAAGGTCTTGCTGGAGGAAGGAATCATCCTAAGGGGGAAGAGACACAAGAAGGTGAAGAAATGGCTTATTCAGGAGGAGGAAGAGGAGGCATACAAGCACCGTCTCTCACACACACACACACTCACACTCACACACACAGAGACACACACAGAAACAGACACAGACACACAGAGAGAAAGAGAGAGAGCCCGAGAGAGAGAGAGAGAGAGAGAGAGAGCCCTCCCCCAGGCCTTCCTCTCCCACGTTCAGAACAATCCACACACAGGTTCAATTCCAGTGTGCCTTTGTTTAGAGGCTACAGTTCTGGGGGGGGGAGCAGCCCAAAAAAAGAGAACACGTTTCAGGATGGGCTTTCCAACAAGCTAAAACTGCAACTGGGGGCTGCCTGAGCAAGATCTCTCCGGAACAGAACAAGGGCTGGCCGGCATTGAGGGTGGCCAGCGAGCCTCCCCGGACTTGCTGGAACACCTTGGCCAGGAATTCCCCAGCCCTGTGAGAGACTTTGCCTTTCAGGCAGGAGCCAGACAAGGGCTTCTTCTTTTTCCTTCCTTCCTTCCTTCCTTCCTTCCTTCCTTCCTTCCTTCCTTCCTTCCTTCCTTCCTTCCTTCCTTCCTTCCTTCCTTCCTTCCTTCCTTCCTTCCTTCCTTCCTTCCTTCCTTCCTTCCTTCCTTCCTTCCTTCCTTCCTTCCTTCCTTCCGCCCCTCCCCCCAAACAAGGTCTCTGCAATTTGCACAAAAACTCGCTGCAGTGAACCAGGTGAGCAAAGCGCAGGAGAGGTGGGGGGGCTGTTGAAAGAGATGCAAAACCCCACCCATGGCGAGGCATCCGAGCAGGAGCCATCCACACAAGGCCATGCTCCCTGAGGGGAGGGTTTTCGGGGATGGCACCAGGAAAAGCCACCAGCCCACCCGCTTCTTGCCCCTTGCTGCAGGCAAGGAGGTTGGCCGTCCTCTGCAGCTTCCGCTTCCCTGCCTGGGAGGACGAGGCGGTCGAGGAGGCGGTGGTGCCCTTTGGGGCCTGGATGAGCCTGCTGGAAACTGAGGGGGTCTTTTCAGAACCCAGAGCGCAGGTGACTGGCCGTGCAGGGATTTAGGGGTTCATGCGGTGAAGCTGTTCCTTACAGGTAGCCCATCGTGGGTAGAGATAATCGGTTAACTCCTGGGATGATTTGATGGTACCCCCGAGATGGCCTGTCTCAGCTGAGGGAGGGGTCGGGGAGAAGGGAAGGGAGCCCTCGGCAGGCCGGCTTTGCCTCGTGGATCCTAGGGCCGGTCCGGCCACCCTCGCTTGCTGCGGCCTCCTGCCTCACCTGCTGACAAACTGATGGAGCCTGAAGGGAGGAAGAGGCCACGGAGCCATCCAGCTGCACAAGGAACTAGAGCTGATGTCCCTGGCTTTCATGCTGCCAAGGGCCTGATCCTTCCTCTGTTCCCAGCTCAGCACCTCCTATCCTCCCTCCCTCCCTCCCTCCCTCACACCTGTTTTCTGGCAAAAAGTTTTCTGGCATTTCACCTGAAATGGATTCATTTCTGTCCAGCTTTTCTACAATGCCATTCCACTGTCTGCTGAAAAGCGAGAAGGGTCTTTAGAACTGAGTTGAATAAATTAATAATCACCACCAAACTGGTTTTGTTTTGTAAGTTGCTGAATACAGACGATGACCTACAAGATCACAACGCCGTTTGAAAGCTAACGCGACAATGATATGCCAGTTAAGCCCTTGGGAACGAGGCAGCCATCCAGTGACAACATTCGCCTTGGAGTATTTCCCACCAAACTCAATGAAGCCCCTTCCCGTGTGGGCAGCCACGGGGAGGTCCCGGTTGCTAGGCTGCAAGCAAAGGGGGCTTGGCAGCGAAGCCTGCTGGGGCCCTAACTGGTAGGGCCGCCAGCAGGCTGGGTCCTGCTTCAGGAGACTGGCAAAGCTGCCAGCTGGCACGGTTCGAGCTGACTTCTCAGACAGGTGCCCAGAGCGATGCCTCACCACCACTATGGGGCTTTGAGGGGGGGGGCTATGTTATGACTCCAGGGTCTTTGTCATGAGCTTAGAAAAAAGGGGGGGCTGGGCTACCACTCCTGGTTTGGTCCACAAACCCCAGAATCACCCGTGTGCAGAGCTGCCCTGAAAGCTGGTGAATTCTGGGAAATGTAGTTTGTGCTTCAGGTTTTGCCTCCTCCCGTCTGGCAGAGCAACCTGGGGATTCTGAGCTCAGCGGGAGGCCGGTATGGCCTCTCCTAGAGTCCTGCTCGTGTGCCCTGGAGGCCTCCTGGCACCAAGCCTGCCCATCTCCACCCCGCAGGCGCCTTCTTCTCCCGAGGGGCTCAGCACAGTGCTGAGGAGTGAGGAGATGGCGTGGCGGGCGGGGGGGGGGGGGAGAGGTGCCCACTTAGGCTGAGCTGTCAGCAGGAGAAGGACAACTTCATAGACACCCAGGGTGGGACAAAAAGATCATTCCGCCAGTGAACGGGGGAAACGGTGTACAGTCAAGAAAAATGTGTGAATAATTGTTTCCATTAGGAGAAAAACTGCAAACCAGTCCCTATGCAGGATGGAAGAAGAAAACCTCAGAACCAGACACAAAACAGGCAGGTGGGATCCGGAGAAACCCAGCTGAAGCTCAGAGCTTTTCCCCTTGGAAAGGCTGGGCTGTGCAGCAACGCCTGCAAACTGTCCGAACAGTTCCGACCCGTTTCATTCACCTGTAAACCAAAGAGTCATCCAGGGAGCTGTTGTACTGGATCTGGTACATACGGATGCCAGGGATGTGGCGCTCGGAGGGCCAGTGGATGACCACTGAGGTGGACGTCAGGTCGGCTGCGACGATCCTCTTGTCGAGGTGGTTCTTGGTGTCGTTGGCGCCTGACTTCATGGAGGTGGTGATGTCCGAGGAGCCCGGGTCAGGCTCTTTCATGTGGCCAGTGTTGTTCACCAGCAAGGGGAGGGGGACGATGCAGATTTCCACCTGGGCGGTGGCCTCTCCAGCAGCGTTGGAGGCGATGCAGGTGAAGATGCCGTTGTCCTTCAGAGTTGTGATGAGGACATCCAGCGTGCCATTGTCGTAGACCGTCAACCGCGTGGTGTTGTGGATCAGCTTGCCGTCGGGTGCGATCCAGTGGATGGAAGGCTCTGGGTCACCCACTGCTTTACACTTGAGGCTCACACTTTGCCCTTCCATAATGAAGGACTTGCTAGAGTATTGGCGGGTGATGAGGGGAGGTTCGCAGATAAACTCTTCCTCAGGGATCGACCAGAAATACTTGTCCATTAGGTGCTCTGGGGAGGCACAGGTCTCCAGGTCGTCCTCTCGGGTGAGCCTCCGGAGCCAGAGAAGCTCACAGTTGCAGTGCAAGGGGTTGCCCCCAAAGCTGATGGTCAAGGTAGAAGGGTGAGTGCCACGGGCATTGGCCAACACTTGAGCCCTCAAGAAGAGGCTGTCCGGGGGCAGCTTCTGCAGCCGGTTGGAAGTCATGTCCAACCTCACAAGCTTCTGGAGCTGGGAGAAAGTGCCCTCGGCGATGTGGTCAATGAGATTGTGGTCGAGAGTGAGAGTGTTGAGGCTCACCATTTGGCCAACAGCCTCCCAAGGCAGTGTCACCAGGTTGTTGTAGGAGAGGTCCAGGTCCTCCACGGTGGAGAGGAACTCGTCAAAGGAGGAAGGTTCGATGCTGCTGATCTGGTTGTTCCCGAGGATGAGGTGCCGAAGGTTGCTCAGCCCTCGGAAGTGCTCGTTCTTCAGGACAGCCAAGCGGTTGCTGTTCATGTGCAAGGCCCGTAAGGCACGCAGGTCAGAGAAGGCGAAGGGCATGATCTGGCTGATGGTGTTGCGGGAGAGGGTGAGGTGCACCAGGTTGGTCATGTTGGAGAAGTCCTTCCGGCGGATGACCGTGATGAAGTTGTCCGTCAGCCGCAGCTCCACCGTCCGGCGGTCAATGGATGGTGGCACGAAGAGGAGGCCCGTCTTGGCACACAGCATGGTAAGGGTTGGAGAAATGTTCTGGCAGATGCAACGGCCAGGACAATGCTGAGCTTTCGCCATGGTGCCAAGCATCAAAAGAGGCAGGAAAAACTTTTCCATGGTACTGGCATGCACTGTACCTAGGGAGGCCCTGCGGATGGGAGGAGACAGAGAGAAAGGAACTGGTTAGCCAGACCTTGACCAAACAAGAGCAAGCCTCTGAATCAGGAGCTCTGTCAACAGCCCTCAGCTGCAATACTTTACTGCCGAAATGCTCTAAACCCTGCTGAGCTGCCCCATCATCTGTCAGAGCAGCTCATGTGCATTTTTAACCAGAGATATGGAGGAACTTGACGGTTTGCCAAGAGATCTTTCCACACAGGGCATTGCACTGCAGGGCTTTTTAATCAGCAGAGGAAAAGCTACTGGGCGTCTTCCCAGGCACCAACACAACAGAGTCTTCTTCAATAATACATAACTGCATGTACAATGAGGGCGGGGGGGGGCTTCGCAAAGACCCTGGGTAGAAAGCCGGGGATCATCCATGTGTTTGCTTTCCTCTTTCAAACTCTGGAGAAGAGTTCAGCAGCTACACGAACCTCAGGAAAAGGTCCCACATGAGAGAAATGCTCAGGTTGCATGGGAACAACAACAGCCTTTGCGATCCCTTCCCCCCCCACACACACACACACAGATCCCCTCTCCTAACCCCATGCAGACACCAATCCCACCCTTCCCTATGAAGCACAGTTTCTCATTAAGTGAGACAAAATCGTGCTACAGGCCAGTGCTCCCAGAAGTGCAATGATACCAGTGCTCCCAGAAGTGCAAACGAGGTCATTTTCAGCAGCGCGCTTGATAGTGCAACAGGGTAGAGCGCTCTAGCGCTACAGCATTAGGCCGCCCTAGATCTGTTGGCATAGGCCTACAGAGCACACAACCCAAAAAACCACATCACTAGCCTGTCTGGGAGCTCCCAGACAAGCAGCATCTTGGATTTCTTGAGTTTTAAAGAAAGGCTAGACCAGACGGTGCTGAGGAGAACATTACAGGGGTGGGATGTCAAGAGTCATAGTCCAAAAAGTAACTTTCCCCAAGTTCTAGGTTCTATTCTCTCATTGTGAGACTTTGTTTACATATGTGTTGGCTTCATTTTTATTCCACGAAAAAGGTGCCCAAAGTGGCTGAATGTCTTGAGTGAGACACAACATCGCTATCTTATTGTGCTTTGTTCATGCCGAGGGGTGTTGGTGGGTGTTGGGAGTAAACTGTGTGTGTGTGTGTGAGAGACAGAGAGAGAGAAGAGACTGACACATGGGCACAAACACAATGCCTTCCCTCCCCAGTGCTCTGGCGCGCAAATTCTGCCCCCCCTGCGCGCATCCGCTGACCTTCAGGTGGTCACCCCAGTTTGCTTGCTCCAGATGGAGCCTGGCAGAGGCGGGTGGCTGGCGGCTGCTGCTGACTCAGTTCTCCAGGGAGCCCAACCAAGGGATGCGGCAAAAGGCGGCCAGCCGCTCATCTCATGGCTGTTCCCCACCACCACCACCACGACCAGCTGTATGCGGCCAAGGACGGGGCGAGCTGGCTGGAGCTGCACCGCACCACTCCCTCTCTCTCTTTGGGGAGCCCATCGCTGTGGAGCTGGCACACGTGGCCCTCCTCCTCCTCCTCCTCCTCCTCCTCCTCCTCCTCCTCCTCCTCCTCCTCCGTCCGGGAACGGGAGTGGCTCCCTTCCTGGGGCAGAGGGGTGAGAGCAGCTGTCAGCATGCATGACGGGGCCTGGAAGATCTGCCCCTGGAGGAAAGAAGGATGACAGGCCCTGATGGGGCTTTTATCCCATGCAGTCAAGTGTGACATTATTTTGACCATGCCTGGAAGAATGGTGTGTGTGGCGGAAACGGGGGGGGGGGAGGAGAGAGAGGAGGTGGCGGCGGCAGAGAGGCTGGTTCTCACGCACACACTTAGGCTGCCGGAAAGGCAGAGCCTGTCACCCACAACACAGGTCTTGCACTTCAGAACCACTTCTACCTGTATAAGGGTCGTGGGGGGGGGGTTTGTCCCTCTGAATCCTCGGATCCTTCCGATGCTCCACTGGAGACCCCCAGCGCCCTCCCCTGAATGGCAGCAGAGACGCCAGGATGAACCGAGGGCCTCCGTGGGGCCCTTTGCAGACCAGCCGCTTCTGTTTGGCAGAAGGGTTCGTGGGCTGGAGCAACAACCCCCCGTCGCCTCTGCTGGGGAAAATCCACGTGGCCTCGCAGTGCCCTGCCCCACCCCAACCCTCTCCGCCTCTGATGGAGGGAGAAGAGGAGAAGGACTCCATTTAAGTGTTTAAAATGGAGAAACACACACACACACACACACACACACACACACACACACACAGTGCAAAAGGTCATTTTCCCAGCAACCATGAATCCTCTTGGCCGCCTGCTCCTTGCATGGAGGGAAAAGGTGCTTCTTGGGATCTCTCTCTTCTAATTGTGGGTCAGTATTACCAGCAGTGGTTGACTGAGTGATAGCAAGTACAGAGCAGAAATGGGTGGAAAATGACAACAGCAAACAACTATGACTACGACTACAACTGCAACCACAACAGAAGCCACAGGGGGAAGGAACGAAAAGCAGCAAGAGATTTTGTTTTAAAAAGAATGCTGTACATAATGGGAAAGTGCCGCTAGGTGGACCCTAGACTGTCGAGGGGGATCCCTGCTGGGAGAAAGGAGGACTGCAGGCGAGGGAGGCTGTGGTGTCCGCGGGCGCGCCCATTGCACCCTACAGCCTCTGCGGGACAGCCAGCTGGGAACCAGGATAGCTCGAAAGTCTCTTTCCTTCGCTGGTGCGAAGGAAAATGAAATGAGTCAGACTAATCATAGCATGAGGAAATAACTCCTTGGACTACAGCTCTCAGAATCCCCTGACTTTACTTTTTCCTGGGTTTCAGTCCCAATGTTACACATTCCCTACTACTCCCCCCTCCCATTATTTGCAAACACGCCATATTCCTCCCACCCCCGTTGTTAACCACTGTGGATGCTGGCCCTTTTCTGCTTCTGATTCCTTGTTCTCAGTTTGCAGTTCACAGCAACGGTGGACCCCTCCAGATAGCTCTAATTCCCCCAGTGAATAAACCCTACTCAGCAGCATTTCTCCTGAATGCTCCTCCCACTTTGCTTAAAGAAAGAAAGGAATGAAACCGATCAGAAGCCGGCATTCTGAAGGGCCCTGCTGGAAACCCATCAGCCTTTGAACGCCAAGATTAAAAGTGCAGGTTTTGCACAGAAAGGGAGGCAAGGAAGAGGAAGCCAACCTGGCTTTGTTTTTTCCAAAGCATATGCGTTGGGCCCCGTGAGAAGTCTTGCTCGCCAGAGTGGCTCTTCTGGGCCGACATACTGGCCAGTCGAGCCCAACGTGGTCCACCTCCATTGTCCATGGCCCTCCAAAGGCCCGGTTCTGCCCCAAGCCCACCGCTGAAGACATTTCCTTGCAAAGCAGAGTGTGCGCGCCTATGAGAAACCTGAGACAACCAACGTCGGAAGGGATCACCGTCCTGTCCCTGGACGCATCTAGTCCCATCCGATGACAAGGCAAGAAGCCATCCCAGAGGTCAACACAGCAACTGGACACCCTCCAGATGGGTTGGGCTACTACTAATACCATCATCCCCAGCATGCATGGATGGTGGTTGGAAAAGCCTTCTTTGTCATCTCGGGAGGGAGGAGCTGGGAGGCCATAGCTTGGCTTCCCTTTCTGGCCACGAGTGCGGAGTCTTCCAACAGCACAGAAGGGGAGGCCAGCATTCACAAGGCTCTTCTGGCAGCAGAGGGGTGGGGAAGAGCCCAAGAGAGCATGTGCAGAGTTCCAGCCAAGTGAGAGATCAGTGACATTGAGAGGGGCTGGGATGCAACTCCCAGCCTCCCTGACCAAACTGTCCCTAGCAGCCAAGCCCATCCACTCTCCACTTTCCCTGCAGCCAGCCAAGGAGAGGCAGAGAGCCAGGACTCCTGGGGGCCACCAGGAGGTGGGTGGGTCCCCCCCAGGACCCGCTCATCACCGCTTCAGAAAAGAGGTCAGGGCCCAGCAAAAGGGGCCACTTCCCCATGCCTGGACAAATGAAATTGGAGCTGCTTGGGGGGCTGGGGGTGCAGTTGTTTGAGGGCTGGGGGGGGCATTGGTGGCACACAAAGACCTGTGGAAAGTTCCCCCACATGACCCACACCCCCATATCAGTCGGACGGCACAGGAAGCGGAGGGCAGGCGAGGAAGGACTCCAGCAAACTGGGGGGGGGGGGCAGCAATCCCAGACTTCTCCAGAGGAACATCAAAGAGGTGTTTTATCCCCTCTTGGCATCTGCAAGAGAGAAAGATTTCGTGTTCTAGTCTTTTTCTCCACACACAATAGCTTGAAATCCGAAATAGCTTTGTGCAAGAGAAAGAGAGAGTCTGAGCAGGGCTGGAATTCAGCTCGATTTGGCAGAATAATAAGAGTTATGGGGATCAGCCATTCCGTCACCTTTTTCTCTCTCTCTCCATCTCAAAAGGGATGGCATTGAAGAGGAAAACTCCGTCTTAGCTCCAGCCCAGAATATTCTTTCTTCTGCCTCTGTTAAATTGCTCGCGGCCGTCACCTGCCAATTCAGGGTGTCAATCTGGCCACCAAAGCGCTGAAGTGCGGAGGTCTCGGAGGGCCGATTAATTGTGCTGTTCAAGGACGGAGAATCTGGCAGCCTCTCTCTCTCTCTCTCTCTCTCTCTCTCTCACACACACACACACACACACACACACACACACACACACACACACACCCTCCCTCCCAGTCCCTCTAACTGCCCCTTGACCTATTTTGGGATCCTCCTTGGGGTGCACTCTGCACCCTTTCCTGAAATGATTTCTCTTCCCCTTCCCCTCCCCATCCTAAAGACGGAGCCTCCAGTTTTGTGAAGCTGCCAACAAGGGGCACATGAGAAATCCGGAAATTCATACATATTCTCTGCAGATCGGCGGCAGATGTGACAGGTGAAGGCAAGCCGTCTCTGAGCAGATGCTGCACGGCTGGAGAGAGCCAGAGGGAAGGGAGAAGCAGGCAGAAGTGCTAAGTGAAGGGGCAGTGGCTATTCCGAGCGATGAAACAGATCCGTGCCACAGGCAAATGAAACAAGAAGCAGAGCGGGAGCCAACAAGAGGGGCCAACACAGTTCCTGGTGCCCCTGCCATCTTCCTCCTTCCTCCTTACAATGGCAGCCCTTAAGCGAAGAGGCAGCCACAGGTGGACAAAATATGAAGAAAGATGGCAAAGCAGTCGTGGCCCCTGGACCACGGAGCCACGGATCAGTGTGACACATTCCCCACTCCAGGGCAGGGGAGCAAGGGGAGAGAGGGGGGGGCCTCTGCAGACCTGCCCCCTCCTGCATCCTCCCATGGGGACCTGAGAGAGAGCAAGGAGCCGGGGGGGTGGGGTGGGGTGGGCGGGCGTTGACTCAGACCCTCCACCCCCCCGCCCGCCCACCCCACGGGCTCTGCTGTCACTCTGGCCTGTAGATTCCGAAGCCCCCAAATGCCACATGTAGGGCAATTAATTTTTCATCGGGGCCTAACAAGATGGAAGCAGGAGTCAGCACTTCTCCTTGGCAGCACAGATGCTAATCCTGTAATCCACTTAAAGCAATCATTTAAAATGCCAGGGAAGGTGGTGATGGGGGGGGGGCGGTGGTGGTGGAAATAAAAGCAGGTGCTGGGGCCAGAGGAGGGATGGAGGAAAGAAGGAAGGCGGGAGCCTTGGGGGGGGCAGTCTGGTGGTGGTGGTGGTGGTGGACCCGATTCCTGCTGCACCATGGAAGCCGCTCCGTATATCCTCCCACCGCCCCCCCCCCAAGCTGGCTTAGATGCAGTGTGGCAGTGTGGCAGTGTAGTAAACGGCCGCCCTCATCGGATTGCTTTGGGGACGGAACATATTACGGATGGAGCGTCTATCCTTAATGTCATCTGCCCGACCCACAAGATCGTCCCAGGCGAGGCAGGTGGCCGCCCCGAGGGAGGCCCATAAATCCCCTACAAGAGGCAGGGCCTTCTTTGCGGCGGCCCCCACTTTATGGCACCTGTTTCCAGAGGGGTTTCACCTAGCCCCCTCCCTGTGGACTTTTAGGAAGCCATTAGAGATGCTGCTTTTCAGGGAGGCTTTCCACACCAACCCCAGCTGACCACCTTCCCCCCCCCCTATTTTTTTCCTCCTCCTTCTTCTTCTTCCCCCTCCTCTTCTTCCTCCTCCCCCTCTTTTCCTCCATTCACTCTGGGTTCATGTGACTAGTCTGTGTCATCTGTTGTTGTTTTTTTTTTAGGGTTATGGTTGTTGGTTTTAATGTTTCTATTTTTATTTTTGTTTTCTATTATCTGTGTTGTAACTCACCCCGACACTAAAGGGAGCGGGATACAAATTGAATAAATAAATAAACCAGCAAATTTCTGGACCCAGTTGCACAGAAACAAGGAAGCGCCTCTACTGGCCAGAGGGAGACCTGTGTGCTTCCTGCTCCAGGGATAGTTTCAAAATGTCAAGACAGAAGTGACCAGAGAGCGACCTTCCGGTTGTCACCATGGTCTGTGCTGGTTAAGGCTGGTGGGAGATGTGGTTTAATAACCTCTGGAAGGCCACAAGGTGCCCTCAAAGCATTAAAACTCCTGCCCTTATAAAAGTCACACTGAGTAACAGGAGTCAAAAAGTTTGCAAATTCTGAAAAAAAAATCTGCTTTGAGAAAACTTGTGTTTCCAAACTGTTATTATTAATAATGACTTCTGCCAATATTCTTTTCATCAGCAACTTCATGTAGAACTTCAGGGCTCCCAAATGCCCCAGCTCAGCTGTCCCTCTCCTCCCCAGCTTCTATTCCTACTCTAGAGCTTCCATGAGAGTACAGGAGGAGGAGGAGGAGGAGGAGGAGGAGGACCCTCTTGCAAGGCTCAGGGGGGCGTTTCGGACAAGGACGGGGGCGGGGGGAGGCGCGAAACCACATGCCCAGTCTAAAGCACCAGTGCTGATCATGTCCACTGTGGAAACAATGGGCCTACACGCAAGCTGTAGTCAAAGTGGGAAGTTGGAAACAGGGCAAAATAACCATGAAGGTAATTAGAAAAAAGGCAGAACGAGGTCCACATAGTTCAACCCAGGAAGGAAAGGGGAAAAAAAAAAAACACCAAAGTCTCACAACCTAACACAGAATAAAGATGGAAAGAAACTCCAGTGAGATTTGGGGCAAGCAAAAACGACCTGAGAGATTTTTATGCCCCTCCGAAGAGCAGGTCTTGGAGATGTCAGAGCGAAGAGGCTCCACAGCTCTCAGGGACCTTCTCCACCCTCTGGCCTTTCAGGGGATCGCCATTTTGGGAAGCCCTGAGCCTCAGGTTGGTGGGTGGGAACCCCCACCAAGGCGTCTGACAGCCAGGGTACAGCTTTGGCCCAAGCCTTCCACCCAGTCCCATCTTGACGGGCACGGTCATCACCAGCTCAGAGGGAGTTCCCCTTCCTGGCTCCTCTCCTCCTTCTGATGTGAGATCCGTCTTGCTTCTCTCGGATCTGGGCCACCCACTCTTGCTCCGCCTCATTCCTGTCGCCTCCTGCTCCCTGACATCCCTCTGCTCTCTCGCTCTCTCTGGCTCTGCTGCCCTCCCCACCCCCAGGCTTCTCCACACCCTGAGACCCAGCCAAGAAAGAGCCTCCCTGGGGAGGGACTTCATAGCAGTGTCAGGCAGCAGGAGCAGCAGCAGGCGATGCCAGAGGTGCTGAAGGGAGAAGCAGAGCCTTCAGCGCATGAACTCCCCCATCCTCCTTGAGGCTCTTTCGGCAGGAACCGAGCCCAGTCTCCCCTTCTGGGCTCATTTGCACACCAGAAAGTTGTGAGCTGCTGGATCACTCAGTTCTCTGGCCTTTTCCATGCATCCAGGAGGATGAGAAGAGCTTTTTTGGATGACAAATGCCACAATTCCCTAGACTGCACGGCCCTTTCTGAGGGCTGTACTCCAGTAAAGCATATTCTCTCACATCCGTGGCTGCCTACAGATTTTGCAAATCTTGTCCACGCCCCACCGCCTTTATGTTTTGACCGGCCACATCTCTTCCACGTGGCCAGAAGCAGCATGCAGAGCCCAAAGGGACCTCCTGGTGCTCCTGTGTGTGGCTAGACCTCTAGGACCTTCAGAGGTGGGAATACAACTCCCCAAATCCCCAACTGGCAGAAGGACTAGGAGTGGTTGTGGAAAAAAGGCAACTTATCTTGGCTCTGGCCTGCCTCTCTGCATGGGCAGATTTGGGGCGATGGTCCTGGGAAGGAGCCCATGGCTAAGGAATCCCACCCCCACCCTCACCCCCACCCCAAGGGTGCTTCCAGACCCATTTGGACTGCAGCCAGTCAAGAGACTTAGAGCAGGTTCAAGGTATTACTCTTTGGGACTCCAGCTCCCCAAATCCCCTCCCTGCTGTAGTCCAAGCAAGGGTTATTTCCTAGCAACCCCCCCCCAACTCTACAATCAAAGACCTGATAAGTTCAACAGAAACCCTCATACCACCTCCTGGCTTGGGGGCAATGGGGGGTGGGAATCAGTCCAGAAAGGTTACTTTCCCATGCTGTAGCATTTTTTGTATACTCCCAATTAAAATTAATGCCGCCTTGGCACTTTTGTCCTGCTGCCTGCATTAATTAATACATGAAACACAGAAAATGGATGCAACCCATGCAAGAAGGAAGCACATATTTCCATGCTAACTTTTTACTAAATAAATTGTCCAAAAATGGATACAGAAGAGCAGAAGAATGAATGACTGCTTTGAAGAACTCCAAATCCAAGGGCGGGCAGCAGAGGGAAAGCAGGCGGGCGAGAGCTATAAATACTCAATAGGTATCAAAGGGCAAAAAGGGCAGAAATGGGGCAAAGCGGAGGTGGGGTTGGGATGGCACGCATTTGAAACAAGCAAGAAAGATGCGCCTCCTTCTCTCTCTCTCTCTCTCTCTCTAACCAAGAAGGGACTGCCGTGCCTGCTCCAAGGGCTTGGGCAGCCAGGTGGAGGTGGGCAAGCTTCCTTCTGCTTCTTGACACCTCCAGCCCACAACACCTCCGCTCGCCCTCCCAGGCCCTGTTGTGTTTATTGGCGCTCTAGGGGCCAACACATCACAATGCAAAGGAATGGGGGGGGGGAGGCCTGGAAGAGATGGACTGCAGGGAAGAGGCAAAGATCCCTCCCGGCTAAAGGAGGGAGAGAAGGGAAGAGAAAGGAAGGAGGGAAAGGAAGCAAAGCCAGCTGGAAAGGGATGTGGGGATGGCATTCATCCTCACCCCGCCTTCCTCTCCAGCCCATCTTAAGGGATGCATCTCTACCTACATCCCCACCATCTGGTGGCCATGATGCTGCTCAAAAACCAAAGCCAGAGGCAGGCGATTCCTCTGGATAAGGCTCCGATATCCTGGCATCAGGCCCACCAGCTCATGGCAGGGAAAAGGACCTCCATGTTGCCTGAACCGCTTGGCCATAAAAAAAACCAGCCAACAAAACACAGGCCTGGCACCCAGAGTGCTCATGGGAGAAAGCGGGGAGGGGGCCCCCATGGCAGAGGGACACCCCCCCTCCTTGGGTTCCTCCAAGCGGCGCTCTGCATCGTGCGGGGCTGCTCTCCCCCTCCTAAGGCCTCCTCAAGATCAAAAGAGGTGCATTGCTCCCGGGAGCCTCCTCGCTCGCCCTTTGGCTTTTAAAGAAGCTGCAGAGAAATGCCACACAAGCACACATCATGTCACATCGAAACACCAGAGTCAGAAAACTGACAGAATCAGGCCCCTCTTTGTTTTGAGGAAGCAGCAGAACCCTGTGATCCTGCACAGCTCCTGCCCGGCCACAGCTCTTCCATCCCAACCAGGAGCTTTGGCCTGCTTGACCTCCGTGACCCCTGGATGCCTCCGCTCTCTCTGCACAACCAGCTTGTCATTCCTCCGATTCCCTCCCTGACTCCTCAGGCAAGCTAGCCCTCCGGCAGGTTAACACCCTGTCCAAAAAATCCCGTCTGAGTAGCAGAGACACCAACATCCTCTGCCACCTGCCCGGGCTTCCCTGATCCCTTTGGACCTGAGCTGCACTGTTCACAGTAGCTGGAAGAGAAACAGATTACCTCAGAGTAGTATACAGCACCACTGCAAAGTCTGCAAATGTTTTGAGAGAAAAGGCAATGAAGAGCCATTAACTGCACAAGAGACCCGCTCCTTTGTTGACAGGGTCTACTCTGGCTGCCTGCGTTTTAGACTCTGCTTCCTGGGGTCTGGAATCATCATGATAAGACCCAAAAGTTCCCTCTTTACCATGACACCACTGAGGACAAGGGTCATGACACAACTTTGCATGGAGAATGCCCCATATCCACAAGTTCTAGTCTGGCCCAGCAGGCCTGGAAAGCTCCTATCCTCAGCCCAAAATCCAAGAGCGTCACCAGCCGTCAGGAGAGAGACCACTGAGTTCCACAGACCAAAGGTGCTTTTATTTCACATAAGGCAGTTTCCTGCATTACTAAGATGTCCCCAGCCCACAAGTGAAAAAGCACATTTCTTTTAAAAGGAAACATAATATGTGATGGGGGGAGTAGCAAAGTGTGCTTTTCACCCCTCTTTCAAAAAAAAAACCCACCCAAAAAAGAGCTGTTAGAAATATCTATATATAACTCTCTACTCTGGAGACTTGAGAGCTGGGAATTGTGCCACTTGGAAAAGAAACCTAACAGCAGAATCAAATGATGTGAGTGCCTGTGAAGCCAGGAGGGAGGAGGGAGGCAAAGCTATGGGGTGAGGAGGGAAGGAGCGAGAAGCCCCCGGGATGTGAAAGGTTCCTCCAACCCACCGCTGCCACCAACATCTCTATGCAAACAGAAAATGGAACATCGCAGGGAGCAGCAGCAGCAGCAGCAGCGCCTTCTTGCTAGCTAGAGACAGTGCTGGAGAGGAGGAGGAGGGCCAGGGCCCAGGCGGGAGGGGGCAAGGCGGGAGGGGGAGGGCCTGGGAGGGAAACCTGCATGAGACCAGCAACAGCCAGCCCACAGGACAGAGTGTGGAAAAGTTGCTCCCTTTCCGCACTACGAAAATTGCAGCTGGCCGTGCCGGGCGGGGACGCCAAGAGCTCCCATCGAGTGGATGGACCCAGCGGTGCTTCTTGCTTTATTATTTCTTTAGCCGTCGGATTTATGTCCTGCCTCTCCTTCAGGCACCTCAAGGAGGCCCGCGTGGCTCCCCCGATGGGCCCTTCCCCCCCCCCGCCAACTCTCCTGTGAGAGTCTCAGGCTGGAACAGGGCAGCCGGTCACCCACTGAGCTTCACCGCTAAGCAAGGATGGGAAAGAATGTCAGAGCACAACCTGCTGGCCCCGATCCCACCCGACCCCTCGTGGCCTGGGCAAAGGCCTAGTGTGGACAGCAAGAAGGCTTTCACACACACCCCGGCTGGGCCAAGCAGACCCCAAGGCCTCCATGCTGGGGGGGGGGAGTGGCCCGAGACTGCACGGGCACCCAGGAAGTGGCCACGGCCCCAGCCTCAGGGGCCAGCCGACGAGTTCTCTGGGCTGAGAGCTTAGGAGCTGAGTGGGGCTCTGGATCTTGAACGCCCCCCCCCCCAAAAAAGGGAGCTGAGAGGCAAGTCCTTCCTCTTAAGTGGCGCGCCTGCCCACCGAGAAGGAGCCAGGCCAGTTCAGGCACCCTAAACTCTTGAACAAGGGATGGGCTCGAGGGGCCGGTGGGATGGGGTGGTTTCGACACAGAGGGGCCCCATTCGCCTGACCCCGTCTTAGCCGTGTCCCAGAAAGTTACATACCTCTTTCTGCATGCTTTGCTCCAGGAGGTTAGGGAAGCTGAACCTTCCTTCGCTGAAGCTGGGGAGATTTTTCCCTCAGCAAGGTTTTGCTTCCGGAACGTATGTGATTTTAACTCTGCCAATGCTTCCCACTAATTTACTTGGGACAGAACTTGTTCTAAAGAATCTGTAACTTCTGGGCTTCTCACAACTGGTGTACTGCTCATGATAATCCTTGATTTATTGTCAAACCTACGGTAAGTAGACTTCACTAAGATCACTCACGTGTGCACTTAACAATGTAATAATCTGTAATTTTCAGGAAGCTTTTGGAACGGCTATGAAACCTCAGTCCTTCACATCCCCTTTCCAAAAAACAAGACAAAACCCCAAAAAACGAGGGAGGGGGGCAGAAACAAACCCAAGTGGTTCAGGCATCTTTCCAAACCTTGCACAGCCAACTCCAAGGCAAAGAACTCATTCAGCTTCTCTGATGTCTCACTGTCTTCTTTTATCCATCCTCTCTCATCTTCGTCATCCAGCAATTCACCCACCCTCCCAGCTGATTTCTAGCTTTTGGTGTATTTATAGAAAACTGTTATTTGCTTGATGCTCTTAGTAACACACTCTTCAAAATGCTTCTCTCCCCTCCCAGCTGCCTTACTGTTGTCATACTGGATTTGTTTTGCAAACAGATATTTGCAAAATTATTGTCTCATCTTCTGGAAACACACATTTTATGCGTGTCTTGATTTGTATCTGTTTGCCAGGTCAGTTGCAAAAAATAAAAGTAGCAGTAGTAGTAGCAGTAGTAGCAAAAGAGTAAAACTAGCAACAAATATACAAAGAAAAGTTTGACTAGAGTAGCTCAGATTTCAGAGAGGCAAGAAGGGTCACTCTAAAGATAATCCCACAAAAGGAAATAACTCTTGAGAAATTTCACCCCACCCATTAGTACGAACATACCAGTGTAAGTCTTTTATGGCAGCAACCAAAAGCAGAAGTAGAGATGAGATATCATCCATTTCCCAGCTTATAATAGCTGGCCCACCTGGTCCCTTGGTGGCAAATTCCACTCGCCCCAGGTCATTAGCTGAGTGCTTAGCTGCTAAGGCTGGAGAAATGCCCTTCTCTCTGAGACAGTTCTGCGAGCGGGTGGGCTGAGGCACAACAGGGAGACCTGGGACCCTCCTGGTGTCATTCATTTCCTCTCGGACCACTTGGCTGGAGCTTCAGAGCCGCTGGACTCCAACAGCACCTGGAGAGCCCAAGGCCACTGCCAAGGGGAAGGGCTTGCCTAGGACATGGTTTCCCCCCCCCCATTGCCCACATTATGTGTTTAAATTACAGCTGGGCAAAATGTGGACCTCCAGTGTTGGACTGCAAAGTCCACAATCCCCCACTGTTGGTTATGCAGGCAGAGGCTGATGGGAGTTGCAGTCTAAGGACATCAGAGGAGCTGTTTTGCCAACTCCTGTCTCAAAGAATCCCGTAGCATCGACCCTACAAGGTAGGCCCTGGCTATCTACATCTTACCAATAACGGGAAAACAGAGCGAGGGGCATGCTGTGCTAGGAGTTACAGAAAGGGGAGAGATTCGAACCCTGCTGTCTCAGTTCCAAATTGCATGCTGGCCATCATCCAGGAACAGGGGGGTCCTGTGAGGTCCGGTTCTGATGCAGACAAGTTTACAGCAGGAGTGGGTGAAGCCCAGCCCTCAAAACCCTCAGAACCCCCTTGCAAACCCCCAAATTTTCCAGCTGGTTACTTCCCATTTCTAAGAAAACAGCCTTTTAACAACCAAAACAGGATCTAGAGGCATACATAGTGAATCATGCAACCCCAGAGCTATTTTTTCAGGTGCTATTTACATTTTAGACCTTATTTCAGGATGCTTTTCAAACATGCAGGTGTTTGGAGGAGGCCTGAAACCCTCCAAGTCTGGCAGAAGCTGCTAATGTTCCCCAGTAACCCCGAAGCTGGCCGTCAATTTATAGGCCCCTTCCAAAATCACCCCCCCCCCCCCCCGTTACATGGAGCAAACCTGCAAGCAGAGGAGAGGAGAGGTTACTCCGTGGAGCAACCGGCAGAAAATGCAGCAGTCCCTGACTTACCACTACCAGCCTCAAACGAGGGAATCGGGGTCTCTGGGGACTCGGACCCCCTTACAGCAGGGACTCACCTTTGCTTCCTCCCCATCTCCTTGGGCCCTCTGGTCAAACGACGGGGTTGGGGGAGTCGAGGGGGGAAGCACACTAGGCACCCATCGCTCCGCTCCGCCAGCCACTGGACGAAACGGCTCGGCTGCTACAGGCACAGAGCCAAGAAGCACGGCGTGATAATGCGGGCGTCTGGCACTCCCTTCCCCCAGCTCACGGCAGGCAGTCTGGCCTGGGAGGCTGCTGTCAGATCATGTCGGGGGGGGGGGACAGGTGGGGGGGCAGGGGCTGGAAGGAAGGATTGGCTTGGGCTGAAAGATCCAGGCACGGGGGGGGGGGTCGTCACTGTCCAGACAGCCCAGAAAGCATTGACACACAAACAAAGCTGGGGAGGGGGGGAAGCGAGGAAACAACATTTCCAAAGATCAACAGCCATCCAGAATCGAAGAGCAGGTGTGAGATCTCCACTTCCGTCCAGCCTCCCAGGCCTCGGATCCCTCGCAGACCGTCAATAACCGTCAGATAGCAAAGGCGAGACGCAAAGGGTGATTGAATGCTATCCGGAAAAGGGGAGGAAAACACACAGCAGGTGGAGGATCTCAAAGGCCACGAGACGTCCAAGCCCTGCTCGGGGACTTTTCACAGGTGCTCCGTGTCCAGATCAGTAGAAGACAACCCTCAGCAGGTCTGAGCCGGTCAAACTCACGGGAACGACGGTCAGCCATGTCCACGGCCATCGGCCACAACAGCTGTCGGCCACCTCCGAGTCCAGCAAAAAATGGGGTATCGAGGACCATATCTCAATTGCAGGCCCTCAAGAGGCATCTGGTTAACTCCCAGGGAAACAAGAGGCTGCTGGACTGTTTAAGAGATGCATTAATTCCTCACTGCTCCAGCATGATTCCCAAAACAACATACACTGCAATATAATAAAACTCAGTGCAATTGCATGACTGAAATTGAGTAATAAGTCACAATGAGAGCAGGCCATTGAATCAGTGGGGATTTGGAGAGTCAACACCAACGTAAGTTCCACTGATTCAATGGGTCTATTCTAGTTGATCTCAGGCTGAGTCCCTCAGCACAGCATGCCATAAGAAAGGAGAGCATGGAAAAGTTTTTTTTCTGGACTATTTCCCCCCAGAATCTTCCATCAGCCATGTAGATTTGTGGGAACAGTAGTCTAAAAGAAGAAGAAGAAGAAGCACTCCCCTCTGCACGGAAAAAGACAGGCTGAAATCAAATAAATAAATGAGTCAAATAAATGCCAGATAAATCCTGTCCTGGGTGTGTCACTTGCTTTCAAATGTACTCCTCTCCCACCCACCCCCCTGCCGCCCCACTGTGCCTGCCCTTGAGACACCTGCTTCTGGAGAAGAACCTATTCAAAAGTTTGAACTCCTTTAGGCTCTTCCTCTTCAGCGAGACTCACGCACCTACTCAAATATCTCTGAAAGACAACACGCTTCCTATGCCAAAAATGCTCCTGTGTTGTAAAAAAGCCTGCGAAACCGGTGAGGAGACGGCCGCGTGAGTGGCGTGGTGCAGCCCATGCCACTTCCACGGGCACACGGGGGAGCCCCAGCAGTGCCACGCTGCACACCTGGGCAAAGGGGAACGCCACAGGCCGCACGCTGGTTCCCGCAGGGGAAAGAGCCCGCTGACGGTCAGTCAAGAGCTGTTCCGCCCTGGCCTCTCCACCAGATTCTCAGGGGGGCTTATCATGGGCAAGGCTCTTACCGGGACACGCTCCTCAGGCAGGATTTGTGTCACGTTTCCAAGTAAACCTCTCTGATCCGTTGCCCTTAAGGCCACTCTGAAATCAGAGGGATGTTTCTCGGCCGTGTGTCCTTGTGCCACACTTGGGTCTCCTTATCTCGTTCACCTCAAGGCGGAATTTATCCCTGGGCAACAGCCGTTCCTCTCCTCCTCTTGGCCTCTCACGCCCGCCCAACCCAAGGCTCTCTGGCTGCCTGCAAGACAGGCTAGTGTGTTTTCCTGGCAAAGGACGATGGGCCTTTGTGATGAGGGGCCGGGCACTTCCACCGCAGGCTTATCAGCAAGGCCCAGGGCCCCCTGCTGTGCCACGCTCCAGCGGAGATTTATAGACGGGGTTGTTGCTCACCCAAGCCAAGACAAAAGCGGCCTTTGCAGGCAGGGGCTGGATGGGGTGGGGGGGGGAGGGCAGCTCAGCTGGCCGGTTGGCAGGCCTCCTCCTGGGGAGACCATCCAGGAGGACCTTGAGAGCAGGACCCAAGGCGTCAGCAAGCACCAGGTGTCCAGACAAGAGGTGGGGGGGGGAAGCTTGCCCCTCCCTCTGATCTTGTGCCCCCCCCACATAGTTTGCCTCCTGTTTGATTTCTCAAGCACAGCTTGAGAGCGCCAAGCTACTGCACAGCAAGACACCCCAGATTGAAAGCGGCACAAAACCATCATTTTAAAAATATTCAGTTTGGTGCTGCTGAGCAAAAGGATTCACCCTGCCCCACGGGGGGGGGGGGGGGACAGCTTCACACCGTATGTGATCAAACAGGCCTGGCTCTTGTCACAACCACAGATCTATTTCTCAAGCCCAGAGCCTGGGATTTTTTCATTTGTCAACCTTTCAGATAGCTTAAAAACCTGAATGCAAGAGCGTGGAAATTTACTATTTAAAGAAACATTTCTAGGTCCCATGGCTACAAAATGCCTGTGGAAGAAACATCAGTAATTTAAGATATGCAGATGACACCGTCTTACTGGCACAAAAGTGGAAATGACTTGAAACGAATATTACTGGAGGTGAAAGGAGAAAGTGCCAAAGCAGGACTGCAGTTGAACAGGAAGAAGACAAAAATCATGACTACAGAAGAACTGCACAACTTTAATGTTGGCAAGGAAGAAATTGAAATAGCCAGAGATTTTGTGTACCTTGGTCCAATCATCAATGAGAATAGTGACTACAGTCAAGAAATCAGAAGACTGAGACTCGGGAGGGAAGCCATGATGAAAAAATACCCAAGTGTAAGGATGTGTCGCTAGAAACCAAGATCAAGGTCATACACACTCTTGTATTTCTGATCAAAAGCAGAAGCAAAGCGTGCTGCTTATATACCGCCCCATAGCGCTTCAAGCACTCTCTGGGCGGTTTACAATTTAATTATGCAGGCTACACATTGCCCCCCCAGCAAGCTGGGTACTCAGCGCTGATGGGTGTGAAAGTTGGACTCTAAAGAAAGTTGACAGCGAGAAAATTGATTTATTTTCAATGTGGTGCTGGAGGAGAGCTTTGCAGATACCCAAGTGGGTCTTGGATCAAATCAAGGCTGAACGTCCTCTGGAGGCAAAAATCTGGAAACTGAGGCTGTCCTCCTTTGGGCAGGATTTTTTGGAAAAGACAATAAAGCTGGAAAAAGTGGAAGGCCACAGGAAAAGAGGAAGATTAAATATGAGATAGATTGATTCTCGAAAAGAAGCCCCAGCTTTGTGTTTGCAAGAGCAGAGCAGGGCCTGTTGAGGACAGGACATTTTGGAGATGGCTCATTCATGGAGGTTGCAATAAGCTGGGGTAACTTCACAGCATGTAACAACAACAGAACAGCTCTTTACTCCTTTCTCTTGAGTAGTAGAACCAGAATAAGATTTGTAAAAATATCCTACGGGACATGTTAAATTTTTAAAAAAAAGAACGTCGTCGTCGTTTAGTCGTTTAGTCGTGTCCAACTCTTCGTGACCCCATGGACCAGAGCACGCCAGGCCCTCCTGTCTTCCGCTGCCTCCCGGAGTTGTGTCAAATTCATGTTGGTTGCTACGCAGACACTGTCCAGCCATCTCATCCTCGGTCGTCCCCTTCTCCTCTTGCCGTCACACTTTCCTAACATCAAGGTTTTTTCCAAGGAGTCTTCTCTTCTCATGAGATGGCCAAAGTACTGGAGCCTCAGCTTCAGGATCTGTCCTTCCAGTGAGCACTCAGGGTTGATTTCCTGCAGAATTGATAGGTTTGTTCTCCTTGCAGTCCAGGGGATTCTCAAGAGCCTCCTCCAGCACCACAATTCAAAGGCATCAATTCTTTGGCGGTCTGCTTTCTTTATGGTCCAGCTCTCACTTCCATACATCACTACAGGAAAAACCATAGCTTTGACTATTCGGACTTTTGTTGGCAAGGTGATGTCTCTGCTTTTTAAGATGCTGTCAAGATTTGTCATCGCTTTCCTCCCAAGAAGCAGGCGTCTTTTAATTTCGTGGCTGCTGTCTCCATCTGCAGTGATCATGGAGCCCAGGAAAATAAAATTTGTCACTGCCTCCATATCGTCCCCTTCTATTTCCCAGGAGGTGATGGGACCAGTGGCCATGATCTTAGTTTTTTTGATGTTGAGTTTCAGACCATTTTTTGCACTCTCCTCTTTCACCTTCATTACAAGGTTCTTTAATTCCTCCTCACTTTCTGCCATCAGAGTGGTATCATCTGCATATCGGAGGTTGTTGATATTTCTTCCAGCAATCTTAATTCCGGCTTGGGATTCCTCCAGTCCAGCCTTCCGCATGATGTATTCTGCATATAAGTTGAATAAGCTGGGGGACAATATACAGCCTTGTCATACTCCTTTCCCAATTTTGAACCAATCAGTTGCTCCATATCCAGTTCTAACTGTTGCTTCCTGTCCCACATATAGGTTTCTCAGGAGATGGATAAGGTGGTCAGGCACTCCCATTTCTTTAAGGACTTGCCATAGTTTGCTGTGGTCCACACAGTCAAAGGCTTTTGCATAATCAATGAAGCAGAAGTAGATGTTTTTCTGGAACTCTCTGGCTTTTTCCATAATCCAGCGCAAGTTAGCAATTTGGTCTCTAGTTCCTCTGCCTCTTCGGAATCCAGCTTGCATTTCTGGGAGTTCTCGGTCCACATACTGCTGAAGCCTACCTTGGAGGATTTTGAGCATAACCTTGCTAGCGTGTGAAATGAGTGCAATTGTACGGTAGTTGGAGCATTCTTTGGCACTGCCTTTCTTTGGGATTGGGATGTAGACTGATCTTTTCCAATCCTCTGGCCACTGTTGGGTTTTCCAAACTTGCTGGCATATTGAATGTAGCACCTTAACAGCATCATCTTTCAAGATTTTAAATAGTTCAACTGGAATGCCATCACCTCCACTGGCCTTGTTGTTAGCCAGGCTTTCTAAGGCCCACTTGACTTCATTCTCCAGGATGTCTGGCTCAAGGTCAGCAACTACACTGTCTGGGTTGTCCGGGATATCCAAATCTTTCTGATATAATTCCTCTGTGTATTCTTGCCACCTCTTCTTGATGTCTTCTGCTTCTGTGAGGTCCCTCCCATTTTTGTCCTTTATCATGTCCATCTTTGCGCAAAATGTTCCTCTAATATCTCCAATTTTCCTGAACAGATCTCTGGTTTTTCCTTTCTGTCATTTTCCTCTATTTCTTTGCATTGTTCATTTAATAAGGTCCTCTTGTCTCTCCTTGCTATTCTTTGGAAGTCTGCATTCAATTTTCTGTAACTTTCCCTATCTCCCTTGCATTTTGTTTCCCTTCTCCTCTCTGCTATTTCTAAGGCCTCCTTGGACAGCCACTTTGCTTTCTTGCATTTCCTTTTCTTTGGGATGGTTTTTGTTGCTGCCTCCTGTACAATGTTACGAGCCTCTATCCAAAGTTCTTCAGGCTCTCTGTCCACCAAATCTACTTCCTTAAATCTGTTCTTTACTTCCACTGTGTATTCATAAGGGATTTGGTTTAGATTATACCTGAGTGGCCCAGTGGTTTTTCCTACTCTCTTTAGTCTAAGCTTGAATTTTGCTATGAGGAAACAAAAGGATAAAAAAAAGAAGAACAAGAAATGCCCAATTTCCCCCAGGTATAAGCTCAGCTTTCCTCGAATTTGGACCGTTCTTGGAAACGTTACTTTTTTGGACTACAGTATTTCAGTACTGAAATTCCCCCTAGCCAGCATGGCCATTTCTGCCTGGGGAACTCTGGGAGCTGTGCTCCAAACAACTTGCTTTTTGTTGTGCGGTGGATCTGGATGACTCTCCTCGGCCCCCACCCTTGGAGGACAGGGGTTTAGCTCTGCGCATACAATCCTGACATGCCTGCCTCGGTTCCCCCCCCCCCCAGTCACCACCGCCTGCCTGCCTGGGCCCCCGGCCAGGCTGACAAGGTATCTGAGAGCTGCCTGGGGTTTGCTGAGCTCCTCCATAATTGGTGCCACTGCCACGCTTTCCCTCACCTCTTCCTTTCAGACAAGTTCCTGTCATCTCGGGAGAGAACGTCGCCCCTTGCGCTTCCACCATCAGTCTCTTTAGCATCTCGGCTGCCTCTCATTCCATTTCACAGCACCCGGAACTTTTCAACTGTGCACAATAAACGCTCTCTGCCTCTCCTCCCCGTTTCCTCCACCCTTCAAAATTCTCCTTTCAAGTTCCTCACTGCAAGGACTGGTTTTTCCTTCCTGCCACTACCCATACACACACCAACACTTCTGTTTTGAGCAGGAGGTGCCTGGTGCATTCACCTTCCCTCCTGCTTTGAAACACACACACACACATACACACCTCTTCTAACTTTCTCTTTGTTCAAGCCTCATTAATTCTGGTTACTTGCCAGTTCCATTGTCACTCCTGGTAAACTGTCCATGAATCCAGGTTCAAAAAAAAAGCTTCCACACAAGTTTCTTTGCAAATGTGTTAAGAGAAGTTTACACTTTAAAATAACATATTTTCATGAGATGGTCAGTGGCTCAGATCTAAGGTCTTGCAAGCAGATTTTGAGAGACTTTAGAACCAGACTATGTCGCTGTGTGCTCTCTTGACATTCCCTTAGAAGCAGCCATCCAGCTCTCCTGGCTGCATGCAAGTTCAAGAATCAGGACGGGCAGTTCTCATTTACTAATCTAATCTTAAATATAAGAGCACAAAGCATCAGGGAGACTGTGCCCCCAAGACTAATCAGATAGTGAATCTGAAGGGGAACCCAGGTCATCTAGTCCAACCCCGTGCTAATGCAGACATCCTCAGCCAAGTCCTTCTCTACAGATGGCCATCCAACCCCTACTTAAAACTCCAGGGAAGGAGAATCCGATCCTTTGTCAAGCAGGCAATGTTTCTGCCATCAGGAAGTTCTTCTTAAGTTTAGGACAGAGTCTCCTTTCCCATTGTTTGATCCCACTGGGATGGGTCCACTCCCTTTGTGTCACCTACGTAACATGACCCTAATAGCATCTCTTCTACCTGATGGCTGGAGTAGAAGAAGTAGAAGAAGAACAAGTAGAAGAATTTTGCGGGGGTGGGATGGAGGGACTCTGGATAATTACAGACCAGTTAGCTTAATTTAAATTAGTGGAAATTTAATGTGCTAAAAGAAAGATGGAAGGGACACATGGGTGGAAATCATTATCAAAGTTAAAACAGTACTGCATATAGAAGGACAAGTCCTGTGGAGAGAAACTCAGCATGGCTTCTGCCAAGATAAAGTCTTTCTCCCTAACTTTCAAGGTGATCCATAAATCTGCAGAGCAGGGAGATCCTGCAGGCACAGTTTTCTCGGACTGCCCAAAACTCCTTTACTAAAGACTTGGAAGCTAACCTCGGAGTCGCAGCGCGAGAGGAGACGTCCTGTCAGAGACTGGGGAGTGCTTGGAGAACCAAAAACGGGACGTGGAAATAAATGCTCAGCGAAGGAAAGCAAACAACGTGGTCATTTGATGATCTGGAACAAAACACTTTTTTTCTCTTTAATGTGTTCAAAATCAAGTTCAGGGTGAGCAATATGGGGGCGAGCTTTGCAGGCCCCTTTTAGGGATGCCGGAAAGCTCTCCCTGCACATCTTCACTCTGGGTGAGGAGCGGGCACTGAAATGGTGAAGGCAGAGCCCTGTCGGCCGGCACCGGAGCAGAAAATCCCAGCTTCCTGCCCTGGGATGAAGGTGGGCTGAGAAGTGGCCGTGGCGGCCTGAAAAAGCGGTCCCAGGGCTGCGACAGACGAGCCGCCGGAAATGTCAACCCCTTGCCTGGTGGCAACGAGAAAAGCAAATCACGCCTCGTGGATCTAAAGGGAAAGGGGTGGGAAATAAAATGCCAATACGGCCAACGCCTTTAGGCCCACAGAGACAGATCTGTGAATTTGTAACAGCGTGTACCGTTCGACTTTTATCGGGAAAAGGCCTGTCGGAAAAGGTTCCCCAAAGGTCAAAGTGATCAAGGAACCTGACAACAATACAAGAAACACACAACCACCAGCCCTGTGGGTGGGTGTGGGGCGGTGTGTGTGTGTGTGTGTGTCTCTAAAACCAGGGCTGGGCAGTTTCTGCCTCCGAGATAAAATAGCATTTAAAAAGGTGCGTTTTCTGTTCCTTCAGGGTCCTTTTCATGTTCGGCTGGCTATGGGGAGAAAGGAAACTGCCCCCCCCTCAAAATAAATAAATAAACAATAACAAACCCCTCCCCCCCCAAAAAAAAACCACCCTTGCTGTCTGCTGAAGAAATGAGTCAGAATGATCACACTTGACGGGGCTGTCAGGCTTGGAAAAGACCGGGGGGGGGGGTGCAGAGATGCAGGTAAGGTTCCAGGTGGGGCCGAGAAAGGAGGCAGGCAGACCTTTCACTCCCCCTCCCTGCCCCACGGAAGGCCAAGCAGGAGGAGCTCCAAAGAAGCAGAATGGAGGGGGCAGATTGAGGGCAGGGAAAAGGAAGGGCTTCCCTGTCAGGTGCAAAGGCAAACTCAGCTGTTTGCAAGGCAGCCCCCAGCCTGGAGGACTTTTAAAAGGAGTCTAGACCTGGGCATGGAGGATGAGGCTGTCAGGAGCCACGAGTCAGGAGGTCCCCTGTCCCTCCAGGATCAGAGGCAGGAGGCCCCCGCCTGTCGATGGCTGGGAATGGGAGAGGGGGTGGGGGGTGGGGGGCAGTTGTGGTCCCCTCCTGCGGGTGGGCCCCTGTGTGAACTGAACGCTGGACTAGAGAGAGCTCAGGACCAGCCCAACTTCAAGGGTCTTCCCCTTAAAACTGAACAGGAGAGTGAGCTCAGAGGAAATCGCGTATTTTTAAAGCCCTCGCTCTCTGTCCCCCTCCATCCTCCAGGCAGGGATTGACAACTAGCTCACCTGCCCTTTGGCCGCGTGTCCTGATTCTCCGATCTCACCGGCTGGTCCGGTTGCCATCGTAAAAGGATGCTGCCAGGCCCCTTGTCCCCTGCCGGTCTCTTGGGTCGCTCCCTCCTCCCTGTACCCACTTGTCTGCGTCCATTAGAGCCGAGTTGCAGGCCAGGAGGGGGGGGTCTCCCTCAGGAGCCCTCCGGCACCACGCTTTGGTCAGGCAGAGCAGATCCAGGAGTCTTTCTCTCCCTCCCACTGAGGTGCAGGAGAGGTTCCCGCCGGTGGGCTCCCCGCCACTGGTGGACACCCCCTCCCGTTCACTACAATCCGCCACTATTCAGCCTGAATGCACTCTGATGCGCCTCGACAGGAAGGACGGGGGAAATGACAGGCACACCAAGTTGCCAGCGCCCAGGGCATCTGCTTAAGTCTCGAGGAGCAGCTACACTTCCCTGGGTCTCCAAGAAAGGAGGCAATCTCAAGACAACCAGGACAGGAGGGGCAGGAGGACGAGGAGGCCGCCCACTGTTATTATCCGTCAGTACCTTTAAAAGTGGGACACCCTTTCCCACCCAGTACCAGCTGGTGCCAGGGCTCAATGGCTCAGCAGGAAGGCGTGTTCTAAGTGTGTAGCGCACATGTTTGTTTAGATGGCGATGCAGAAAATCTACAATATGTTCAACACCCTCTGTTCCTCTCACTCCTATTACTGGTTGGTTGGCTGATTAATTGGTTGACTGGGCTTCTATCTCCCCTTCCTCCTCAAAACTGGGGCCTAAGGCAACATGTGACATGGTTCTGAAAAATACCACTAACAACACATTAAAAAGGTAAAGGTAAAGGTTCCCCTTGACAATTTTTTTTTTTGACCAGTCGTGTCCGACTCTAGGGGGTGGCGCTCATCCTGCTCTTCAAGCCATAGAGCCAGCGTTTGTCCGAAGACAATCTTTCCGTGGTCACATGGCCAGTGCGACTTAGACACGGAACGCTGTTTACCTTCCCACCGAGGTGGTACCTATTTATCTACTCACATTTGCATGCTTTCGGGAGCTGGGACAGGCGACATTACAAATACTAAAACAGAAGGAGATCGGTTATTCAAATAGAGGACAGTTAAACACCATTTTGGAATACCCCAGTTAAAATTAATAATTTCAATTGACAACAGGAGAGCACAGGATGTCCTCAGATGTCTTTGCCCCCATCTGACGGCCAATCTAAACAAGGAGGTCTACGGGTGCCAAAGGAAGGCTATTTGGGAAGAGACCAGCCTTCCCCTCCCTCTCTGGGCCATGAGTTCCACAGTCTGAGAGCAGCCACCCAGGAGGCTCTGTCTTGTGTCCTCACCCAATGGGCCTCTGAAGGTGGTGGGGTGGCATCAGGAGGCATTTCGCTTGCAGATCTCAGTACCTGGGCAGGCAGGTAAGGGAGACGACGCCTTTTCAGATAATGCCTTTGTTCAGAGAGACTTTGCCAACAAGCTTTCCCTTTATCTGGCTGCTGCTGCTGCTGCTGCAAAACCCCCACAACCCCCTCCCACAGAGTCAGGATTAGGTAGGATGCCATGCCCCAAAATGTTTGGTCTGAGCATACCTATACACCAGCACCTCTCTCCCCCCCCATTTATGGGGTTTGCCCTACATTATAAATACTCCCCTAGATGTACACAAGATATTGTCTCTTTGCAGGGGAGGAGGACGTGCCTGGGGTCCCTGTGTCCCTGCTCTTCCCAGCATGGATCCCACCTTGCTCAGCAGCCAGCCAGCCACCTCCAGAGGGGAGGTGGTAGGATTAGCACCATGGGAGTCCAGCTATGAGAAAGCACTGCCGACAGCCTTCCAGGCCCGGCCCCACCCCTCTCCCAAATTATGATCTCATTAGGGGTGTTAGGAAGATTAAAGGGGATTAGAAGCAATGAACTGGGCAGGGTGGGTGAGGGAGGAAGAGGGAAATGCCACTGAAAAGGACAGACAGCTTGCGGGGATGTTGGGGGAGTAGGGAGGAAGGTAAAACAAGGAGAAACAGAAACATGGTACACCCAGAGACCACCTAGTCCAGCCCACCAATGAAAGCAAAAGGCTGTACCTCCTGCTGCATGCCCCCAGCCCACTTGTGGCAGAAGGGTCTGCAAAACAAGCCCCAGAGGGCACTTTCCATCTCCCCACCCCATCACCAGCCCTTCTCCTGAGCCTTACAACCGGTACAGCAGGGAAAATTCTCCTTGCAAAACATTTTCTGACTATCCAAAATGAACGGGACCAGTACGGTTTCTCAATTTCAGGTATTCCCTGGCAATGCACACCTTGCTGACTGTGGCTGTCAAAAATTTTACGTGTGCGTGTGCATAGAAGTGTACGGCCTTTTTGTGGTTGGCAGACGAACCAACTGATCCTTTGCAGACTGCACTCTCTGTACAGATTTTTAAAAAACCCAGATCCTACTGCATTCCTACTACTATTCTCGATCTTTTCTACTCTTCTTTATCAGCTTGCATGTGACCTCTGGCAAAGTTTATTCTGCTCACTGCACCATGTTACTGTTTAATAGACTTGCAATCTAAGCACAGACAGTTTTTGTGTTTCCCAAAGAGGAAACCAGGCTTGCCTGGGGGTTGGGGGGGGGGGGAGAGAGGTCTGCTCTGGCCACAAGAGGCCACTTCCTGCCAGGAATTGGAAAGCCACCTCAGGACTTCCTGGTAACTGGGGCCAAGGCCCAGAAGAACCTCACCTGCTGGTCCTCCTCTTCGCTTCTCTGTCCTTGGTCAGTCCATTTTCCCTTGCCAAGGAAGGGAGCAACTCCCCACCCTCTCTCCCCGAGAGAGACTTCCCCCTCCTTCTGTCCTCATTCTGAGTGCCCTCGATGACCGTCCACTCCCTGGATGAAGGCTGTCTTCCCCCCCCCCCCAGGGGCTGCTGGCTGCACCGTACATGTTGTTGGACAGGATCAGGGCCCCAGGCTTTCAAACAGGTACACACAAACAAAATCCCATTTTTCAGGTGCAAAAGCTGTCAGTGAAAGGAACAGTTTGCTTCTGGGTCTGGGAACCAATGACCTTGACTAGAACAAGGAAACAAAGCATGATTGTGAGGCAGCGGCAGCAGCTGCTCTTCCAGATTAGCCCAATCAAAACAGCCCCAGAGATGGGCCAGGATGGGAGACTTCTCCTTAATGTCTTGGAATTCCTACCTTCTGCACCACCCATCCAGAAGCCTATCCCCCCCCCCAAAAAAATCCATACCCATAAGAGTCCCTCACATTTCCCAAAAGTTAATGCTTGGGGGGGGGATTATAGATATATAAAGAAGAGAACCTAAAGTTAGGGTGTGGTGGGTTTCTTATGTTTGATGGCAACCTTTAGAAAAGTTTTATCTCACTGGCTAAGAACTTTGGCAAAGCCCTGAAGCTGGAGAAGGCCAAAGGCCTCCTTCATCCCGTCTTCTGTTCACAAGGGAGGGCCATCGCCTCCAAAGTCCAGAATCAGTGTAGTGTAGCCACAAGGCCATGGCTCAGAGACCTGGCCAGGTTCTGTTCCTCACCTGGCATTAACCCAGTAGGTAGGTAGGTAGGTAGGTAGGTAGGTAGGTAGGTAGGTAGGTAGGTAGGTAGGTAGGTAGGTAGGTAGGTAGGTAGGTAGGTAGGTAGGTAGGTAGGTAGGTAGGTAGGTAGGTAGGTAGGTAGGAAGGAAGGAAGGAAGGAAGGAAGGAAGGAAGGAAGGAAGGAAGGAAGGAAGGAAGGAAGGAAGGAAGGGTGGATCCATATCTTCTCCAAAGCCATCCAAGCTGGCAGCCTACAGCTTGTGGCAGTGAATCCCACGCTCCAGCTCTGCTCTGGATGTAGCGTCTCCCATCAACCGAATGACCCCCTTGGGTCCACACTTCTGGGAGTTGGATAAAAGCTTCTCCCTCTCCAGTTTCTCCACCTCGTGTACAATGTTTATGCATTTCCCCTAACTCGCCTTCCCCTCCCTCCTCTCTCTAAGCTAAACAGCTTCCTGCCATGTTACCTTTTCTCGCAGGGGAGGCCCTCCACTCCCTTTGATCATTCCAGTTGCTGGTTCTACGTCTTTCCCAGTTCTATGGCATCTTTTCCCCCGCTGTGGTGACCAGAACTGTATCTCTGTCCCGGGCTGGCAAGGAAAGAGCTTTTGCAAGGAGCTTTGCTTAAATCCACCTCCTCAGCTTTTGCCAGGCTTATCTGGCTGACCCTGTTTGTCCAGCTGTTTTTCTCTCCTGCAAATCCGTCCTTAGAGCAAAGCTTTTCGTAAGATTCACCTGACCGGGTCTTCTGTTACCACCTGATTCCCTCCTATCCCATCTCCCATTTGTGAGTCCCTTTTGACTCTGTCCCACTGCAAGAGCAACCATTGTAAAAACAGTTTCATTGAAAAGGAAGGCTTACTGGCAACCTCAATGATCAGGGAAACAATTAGGAAAATGTCTGGGCAAACAGACTGGCCTGTCCGATCTCAGCGGAATTGGCTGCCCATAGGGCACTGGCGACCACAGAAAAGGCCTCCCTCTGCACCACAAGCAAAGGAGTCTCCCTGCCCTCCAGGCTGGTATTCAGAGACCCCTCCTCACCCCCTGAATGTAAACACCAGGGTGAGCCAGAAAGGGGGAGGAGGTCTGATCCTGAAGCATGGAACACTCTGAACCCAGGGGACACTGATGACTAGATCCCAGTCTGATATTCAATGGGAGCTGTCCATGGTGCTGAACCTCTTTCTGGGGGCGGAATATGGTTCAGAGCCTTCTATGGCTCCTTTGAAGTTAAAAACCAGAACAGATGCATCACCCCTGAAAAATCAGTCAACGGCCTACAGCGCTGGAACCTGGCATAGTATCTAAGTTGGATTTCTCAAGTTCGTTCCTTCACGTTGGAGGAGACAGAAAGAGCAAAAGTCCAGCCTAAAAATTTAATTGAGGGAAGAAAGGTGTGATTTATCCCCCTGCTCACCACCCACTGATAAGATCAGTGCCTGATCTGGCTAAGTTGCCAAGTCACTGGCTCAAACTTCACCTGGCCCAGGCCTGGTCCTCTGCCTTCTAACTGCCTCAGCTGAAACTTTTGGTGGTACAGAGATCAGTGTCCCCAACTGCTCAGGCCTGTAGCTCAAGCTGCAGTTGACAGCTCAGAAGCAGAGACCAACGAAAAGTTGGCACCCCTGCTTTGGCATGGAGGTGCCCTTCCCTGATCAACGGGGCTGGTGGGAAATTTTTTTTCCAAGCGGTCTCTCTCTTACAGGCGGAGAAAGCCAAAAAGGCTAACCCATTGCAAGGTTGGAAGAAGGCGGACCACTAGATGCTTCCATGGGTCAAAATGCTTCAGACAGGTGTGTGCCTGGGGCCATTAGAAGGGGGAGCACACCCTTATTACAAACCCAACCAGAACTGCAACTGATGCCTTAAAGGCCAACAGGCCATAGCTCTGGCTGCTTTTCTGCATTTTCTGAATTTGGCCAAATCGGATCAACCTGGAAAGCTGAATGCTGCAAGATCGCTGCCACATGATTCATGGTGCAAATTTCTCCAGCAAAGCCTTCTCTTCTTGCACAGTTCTGGCAAACAACAACTCACAGATAAGTTTCCAAGGGGGCCATCTGCACCTTGTCTTCACCCAGATGTTGAGAGATTCACCGATTCTGGGGTGTGTGTGTGTGTTTCCCTGTGCACATCCTGCACCCATGGCCAGCAACCATGCGCACACCACCCCATAGGAATCTATCCTGACTTTTGGACACCCTCCCCCCCCAACTTATTTTCAAACTTAGACTGAGGCACAGACCTATCCTGACAACACATCAACCACGGTCCCTTGTCTGTCTGGGACTCCAACACCGTTTTCCTTTCTGGATTTCAACGAGATGCCACACGCCTCTCCCGTGGTCTCCGAAAGGAGACGTTTTGGGCTCTGACGGTGATCCGGCCTGACAGAGGCCGTTCCCCTTCGCTCCATTGCTGTGCTGTTTGCTGCTCCAAGCAGTCCGTCTCTGGTGAAGGCAACAAGCCCGGAGCCACGGTTCATGGAAAAGACAACACGCTCCCCCCTGTGCCAACGGAGCCCGCGTGCTCTCAGAAGCCTTTAATTATTTACTCTGTTTATTTCTCATAGCAAATGCTCTCACATCACTCCGGTCAGAAATGAATGACCCTGGGCTGCTTTGGAACAAGAGGGGCAGGAACGCCACCATCCCGCCCAGCTCCAAGACCTTTGCACAAAAGCCAGCCAAGATATGCAAACCCTTTAGTAGGTGAAGTCCTTCTTGATGCATGTGGGGGGGGGGGGGGAGCTACCACTCATGCTTTGCACCGGAACTGGGGAAACTCACTTTTTCGGGCCATAGCTCACAGAATATCTTGGCCCAACAAGGTCACAGGAGCTGAAGGATTCTGGGCACAACACCAGGCAACAGACAGGCTCAGGCACTATGGGCTCAAATCCCTGCTCAGCCCTGAAACCTCACTGGGGGTGGCCACCATAATCTGTTATTAGAATAGCTCATATACCTCAAAAACCCTTGGAGGGCGACCCAGCCCTGGTCCCTGTTTTCCAGATGGGATGGGAGCACTACAACGGCAGGCTGGGGCCCCAGGGGGACGGGAAGCTGACGTCAGCCCAGAAGAGCCACCTTCCAAGTTGCAGCAAACCTTCCTGGTGGGAAACAATTCTGCACATACTCAGAGGTGCTGCTACTGTTGCTGCTTCCTCCCAAGGCTGACTCTTTGCCTTTCCAGCAGTTCTGCTAAAGCTGCTCAGCCCTAGCTTTGAAAAATAAAAAGACAAAGAAGAAAAAATGTGTGTGTGTGTGTGTGTGTGTGTGTGTGTGTGTGTGTGTGTGTGTGTGTGTGTGTGTGTGTGTGTGTGTGTGTGTGTGTGTGTGTGTGTGTGTGTGTGTGTGTGTGAGAGAGAGAGAGAGAGAGAGAGAGAGAGAGAGAGAGAGAGAGAGAGTGATGGGAGGGTCCATTTCCACTTTGCAATCTGGGAAAGCAAGAGCAGGCCATTAGCTGCCGAAGAAAGGAAGAGGGTTTTAATGGGCCTAAATCCTCTCCGCCCCCACTTCACATCCTCTCAGCTCTGGCCTTACTCAGGCAAGCACCAGCTCCGAAAGCTTGGTCTAATGTGCCTTTCTTTCCATTTCAGCAATAAAGCCGCAAAGCTGGAAGGAAGGAAGTCTGGGTGAGGGGGAAAGACACCCTAGAAGCATCTCCCTCTCCCTTTCTCTCTCTTGCCCTCTCTCAGGTATATCATTCCCCAGCACCAGCGCCAGTTCTGGATTTGGACCCTTCTTGGCCTGCATCACCCACAGTCAAAGGCTCTGAGAGCCAAGCTAGCACTGAGGTCTCCAGCGGGATGCACTTCGAAAGAGGAGAGGGCCTCCTGCCTGCACGTGTGACCGAACGGAACAGGTCCAAAATCCTTCTGAGTTTTCACTCCAAACGGCAACTTAAGATCCCCAATAGAGCCTTTTTGCAGCTCTGATTGGGATTCCATTAGTGCTCCCAATCCTTATACTGAGTGCCCCAGCGGCTGCCTGAGGGGCTTTGCACTCAAGGACTTTGCACACTCTCAGAGGCACCATCTTCGTCTGCTTCTCCACGTCCCACATGCTCTCCTGACCAAAGAGAACAGTTTCAGCTCTTCTCTCCTCCCTGCACATTTTGGTCCAAAGCCCTCTTCTCCTCTGGAGATACCAGGGAAGGGGTAGGATTGCGACAATGTCCAGAGTCCATATTGGCGAGGGAAATATGGGAGCCGTAGCGCAAAATATAACTTTCCCAGGATCTGGCTTCCACTTATAAAATTTTAACAAGGCATCTCCCCTCCTTGCCAAAACATCAAAAATAGAAGCAAATCCAGGGCAGTCAATTCTCAGCGACAAAAACAGTAATAAACATGAACAGTTGGCGTAGATATACTTGGTGCGTATTCAGCTTACTGTTTTCCTTAACTGTTCAAAACATGTATTCTCATCGGAGGAAAGGAACTTGGTGCATGCTCAGAGGCTCTTCACCCGGGGGGCAACATCAGCCACCCAAGGGCAGTGGTGTCAGAAGGTCAGTTTCTCGCCCACCCTCCCAACTTAGCTGGGCCATCGCCCACGTCGCCTTTACAACCTCCAGATACCACCCCTGTATCGCTGCTGCTGCTGCTGCCGCCGCCTCCTTCAGGGCCTTGTGGTGTTCCTGGAATGGCAGCACGGCTGCTCGTTTGCTCAGCCTGACATGCTTTGACTCAAAATCGGTGACTGATAAAAGTGAGACGGGTTGTCGACAAACAGAGCCGCCAGCTGCCAGAGGTGCCCCTCCTCCCGGCGCGCAGGCGTTGCCTGCAAATGCCTCCCCCGCAGCCAGCCTGCCAGGTGGCCCAGCGGAAAGAGGAGGAGGAAGAAAGGAGAGGAAGGGGGGACCAGCTGAGCCCCTGATGCTGGGGAACAGGGGTGTCATGGTGGGGCCAAAGACTTTGACATCACCCAAGAGGAGAGTGAAAGAGGGCACTGATTTGGACCAAACGGCATTATGGATCATGTTTATTCTTTTATCTGGCACATTTCGAGCCTGCCTCTGCACCCCTGAGATCGGTGCCGTGTACTCTCTTCCTATCACTTGACCTTCCCAGCAAGCCTGTGAGGTCACGTCAGGCGGAGAGAGTGTGACTGGCCCATGCCCACCCAGGGACACAGTGGGGATTTGAACCCAGGTCTCCTGAGTCCTAATGTGGCCCCTTTGACTGCCACACTACCTTAGCTTTCACGGATGTTAATTGGTAAGCATTTGTGCAAAATCAGAAAATGGTTTTACACAGCGTAAAGGGAGGGGAAGGTGTTGACCTGGTCACCTGCATGCCCGGTGCTGAGCCTGCCACCCAGGTGCTGTGCCAGGGGAAGGCGGGCAGCTCCCAGCTCCCCCGAGCCTCCTTCCGGTGGTCCTTTATCTTCAAACCAGATCTCCAACAGAGGATCCTTCAAAGCGAGGGCTTCCTTCCAGCAGCACTTTGGAGAGACGATGGTCTCTTTTTCCAAGAGAAGACATGGGTCCTAAGAGACCACAGTCTGCCTTTTCTTGCAGAGGTGGTGGTAGTGAGGTGGAGCGGGGGGGGGGGAGGGCCAGCATCCTAACCCTGGAGCTCTTGCACGGACTGACCTCCGAGACCACCAATGGAGTCGGCTGAGCCCTGAAAGTGATTCGCTCTGCCTTAGGATTATTCGTAGGCAGCTCCAGATCAGGCAGGACTCACTCCCAGAATTTGGGGGTGAGGCACCTCCTTGTCCTGGGAAGCAGCCAGTAAGTTACATGCAGCAATCAGGATTGGTCCATATAATGTAAGTGTAGAGACACAAGTGCCATCTGTACTTTTGAAATGAGCTGAAGTCCCAGCCTTGCTAACCTGTCAGCAGGAAGGATGATGGAGCAGGGAAGGAGAGGCACACCGGGGGAGGGGGGGAATGACTTCCACTTGGCAGATGGGAAACTGAGGAAGAAAGACTGCAGAGCCTTGGGCCAATCAATGGGAACGTGACAGCTGAGCCAGGGCCAGGCCCCGGAGAACGTCGTGGCAGGCTTGGATCTGTCCAGGAGATCTTATCTGGGATGACAAGCGGTGGTGGGGGTGGGGTGGGGGGGACAGCCTATTTACAAACACTGCCAAGGAAAATAGATTGGGGGGAAGGGAAACAAACAAACAAAAGATCCATTTGCCAATTTGAAAAATGTCATTTTTTAAAAAAAAGATTTTTCAAAAAAAATTGATTTTGCTCATTTGCCAAACCTGGGCAGGGGGGGATGAGGGACATTTTTCTGCCAGGGAGGCTGAAGGTAGAAGCAGAGTAACAGCAAATGTCTAAAGCAATGCCAGACTGGGGGGGGGAGGGGCTGAGCTCTCTCCCACCCCGGGGAAAAGGCAGCAGCCGCTGGTATCCGAGCCCTTAAGGCTTCACCTTCTTGCTCAAGCCCGGCCTCCCTTCTGCTCGGTGCCACGACAACGACAAGGAAGGATCCCTTCTGGCAACCTTCGCTCAGCATTGGTGGAAAGGTGATATTTAACTACCACACCAGCTATTTTCCTGTTAGAGGTAATTGCAGCATCGCCTTCCCACTGAACCGGGCAGCTCTCCTTCCTTCAGAGATTTCCCTACAAGGGTTTTGTCTGATGAACCGTGTGCTGGCTGAAGCGGGGGGGGCGGGAAGCACGGGGGGGGGGAGGGGAGAGAGCACCCAGGTCTAGCTCTGGCATGGCAGAAAATGGACTCTGGGCCTCCAGAGATCATTATCCGCACCCGCTTCACCACGGACACTCCCCCAATGTTCGGGCACTGCAGACCAAATTAAATAGACCAGCCAAGCAAGGAAACCCTACAATAGCATGCTTCTATTGAAATTTCATGCTCTTAAAATCTTCAATTCTTCAAGGACATCCCCAGGTAGACAACATTACTGCAAAAATCAATTTGCAGAACATACACGGCCCTTTGTTCATCCCTTCAAGTTCACGCCGCTTTGTTTTGAAAGACGATCTGCCGAAGCACGAAGCGCTTCCAAGGTGCTCCTTTTTTTAAAGATCCCTTGCAAACTTTTCTGGCTTATTTCCATTTCCAGTAGCAAGTTTTCAGAGGGGCTGAAAGGCACACTCTCTGAAAAGGCATGTCTGAGGAGCTTAGCCTTCTGCAGTGACTCTTTCGCCCTCTCCGTGCCTAGGAGGAGGAGAATACGCCACACGACGGGAGCAAAATGCATGCAAATGTGCCGGATGCGCCCAATCATTTTAAGCCCCAAAGAATACAATTGAAATGTGGGGTGAAATCTGGATTCCTCAGCCCAGAAATATGGGATCAGGAGAAAATACAAGCTTAAGGTGCTGGCTCCGCGAGCTTGTTATCTGGCTGCGGAACCAGACATTGGGAGTTCAATTCCCCACTGCTGTGCCTCCTGGGAGGAGAACCAGCCTGGGTGGCCTTGGGCGAGCTGTACACAGTCCTAGGGTACCCTTAGGAAAAAAAGAGAATGTGAAACTACTTCTGAGCACTCTTCACCCATAAAACCCTGAAAAAGAGTCTCCATTAGTCAGTAGTGACACGATGGCACACAATAATAATTATTAAGGTTTCTGAGCAGATAGAGCATTCCTAATTAACATCAATCAATCATTTATTAACTGATCATCTGTTATGATATGGGGACTGTTGACAGCCACCCATTTGCAAAACACACACACACACACACACACACACACGCACGCGCACGCACACGCACACACACACACACACACACACACACACACACACACACACACGAGTCAGCAGGCAGCTGAGATTACAATCCTATTTCAAAACGACATTGTTTCATCTGTGATTAATGAATTACTTGATTGAGCTACTGATTATTCCTATTAAAACTCCCAGGCTGGATTTCAAACAAAGCTTCTTAGGGCAAAACATTTCCTTCTCTTCCACGCATGCACAAACACACACACACACATACATATACAGAGAGAAGAGAGAGAAGCCAGGAAAAAAAAAACCCGGATCTCCAAAGGGTGGCTTTGCCCCTTCTCTTCCCCTCCTCCCAGGTCAGCTTCCTGCCTGCTTGCTGGTGGGGAACAGAAGAGGCTGCGTCCCAGCCTGGCCGAGGAGCGGATCAGCCGCCTCACGGTACGTGTCTGCTTGGGGCACGTCTCCATTAACCTCCACGCCCCTTGCCCCCAGTCTCTCCCAGCTCGAGCGGCTGGGGGAGGCAGCTCTCCTTGCTGGAGCCACTGGGAGGAAAGAAGCAACACGGGCTGGCCAGGAAATGGGGAGGGCGTCTCCCTGGCATACACACACAAGCGCGGCTTTAAGCCCACGTCTGCCAGGGCCAACAATTCCTGTTGTGGGCCCCTGTGAGAGCAGAAGACCCCTTAAATGGCCTTGCTCAACCAACCCTTCAGTAAATCCCTATTGATTCAATGGGGCTGAGCTAGCTGGCATTAACTGCACTTAAACTCCCCCCCCCCCCAGGCCGGGAAATCATTAAGGAGAAACCCAGGGAGAAAAAAAAAGGTTTCCTTTCACTTTTTCCATTTCATGTAAACGTTTAATGAATCTTTATGAAGTCCTGCCTTTGCTCAGTCATCATTTTTCATTATTCCTTATTCCACTATCTCCTCTCACCAACCCTGTGAGGTAGGCCAGCATAAAGCTTGAAGGTCTCCCATGATTAAGTGTCAGGGCCAACTGGGGATTTGAACTCAGGCCTCTTGAGCGCTTGGCCGACCCTCTGGACACTCTGTCACGATGCTATTCCATCAAGAAAGCTCCCTGTGCTTCCACCTTTCTTAAGCCAGAGTGGGGCTTTCTCAGAACTGGGGGGCACGGCAGAGGCCCCCCGCCGCCCCCTTCCAAGCATCAGATGTCTTGTCCCAAAGATCGCCTCGGCCTGATTTTTTCATCTGTCTGTGACAAGCGGCTGAGCCTATGAACTCACGCATTGGAAGCAGCTTCCCGCTGGAAGCAACACGAAGCAAGCTCCTGCCTGCCACATTGGATCTGCAATGGCCCATTCACTCTCTCTCTCTCTCTCAGAGCAATCTTTGCTTGGTGCTAATGAGCGTGCCTTCCTGGCAGGCAGTGGCTGGATGTGGGGAGAGGCCCCACGGAACAGCCACTTGCTGGAACCAGCCAGCTCACAGATACAGGCAAGCCCCTGCAGGAAAGGGGCCCCTGCAGCCTCCCATTTCGGAGGCAGGCCCCTGCGGCTGAAATAACAGGCCTGGGGAAGAGACGGCAAGAAACAGCGAACACCTTGCTGCCTTGTTTCTGGGGTTCCCAGAGGCTTCTGGCCAGCTGCCAGAAGAAACAGGATCCTGGGCTAGATGAACCATGGATCAGAGTCCTGCGGGTTCTTACATTCTTAACAACAAAGCACTCCCCTGAGGTAGGCAGGCTGGGTCAGGAAGGTTAAGGACGAGACCCGGGCGAGACCTCTGTGTTCAGACTCCACACTATCTCTAACGCTCTCCAGGAGATGATAGGGTCGTTCTGGGGATCTTGGCTTTTCCCACCAAGCCTCCTTTTCCTAGCAGACGGCACCCTACAGTGGATGCAAAATCTTGGCAACTTCCAAAAGGCAAGATTTCTTCCTGAGCCTTCCTATGGAGGTGCAAGTGACATGGGTGACGAGAGATATATAGAAGCTCCTGCCTCCTCTAGAGAAATCTGAGCTTGCTTCAGCAAGATGTCCTCTGCCTGCATCCTGGCTTGACTGCTGTAATAGGCTTCACACAGGGCAGCCCCGCATCTGCAAATGTGGTATAACACAGGGGCCAGGATGTTCGCCGGAGGTCAGGACCCAGAGCATGCCAAGCACATTCTATGCCAGTTCTGGGTCCAAATTTGTTTGATGCTTTTAGCCCAAGAAAGGAAAACACACACACACACACACGAGACGTAGGCTAACCAGACAAGAGGAATCCCGAGGCCAAGTCCAGAGGCAAAGCGGAGGCCAGACAAACAAGAGTCCTATCAGCCACTCAAGGAAATCAAAGGAGAGGAAGGTTGAGGCAGAGATGCACGGCAAGCGCAGGGCTGGAAACCAGGCACGTTGGCAAAACCAGACGGGGCAGGAGTGGTCCAAGCGCCAAGTCGAGCACAGACCAAGGTCACCTATTTTCAGATCAATCTCATCCAGAGTCAAAATAGCACACCAAGAACACACAAGAGCTGCGGACCAGATCCAGCAGCAGAGCAGACATGATTCACAGCAACGTGACACAGAGCCAGAAGGGAGGCGGTTGTGGCTGAAGTGCCCGTCTCAAGTGCTGGCGCTCCAGCATTCTGCTGCCCTGGGAGGAGGGCCCTTCGCCGGAGAAGAGTCAATGCCAAGGAGCCCCCTATTCCTGAGAAGAACTCCCCTGAAGCGCTGCTGGGGTCCTCGTGGCTGTCTTGAGGAGCAACTCTGCTCCCAGGGACCAGCGAGAAGGCATACAGGATCCGCCTCCAACACTGTCCCCCAGTTTGCAGAGGCTTCTTACCTTCCTCGTGCTTGGGGAGGGGGCTGCAGGGGTTTTCCTGCTGGGGGGGCAGCCAGGGCACCAGGAAGACCTGAGAGACTGGGGAGTCCAGGATGCACCGCCTTGCCCATGATGGTCCCCTCCGTAGGGAACTACTCGCAGCCTCCCTCTTTTCTGGCCTTTAAGAGGCTTTCAAGCCTATTAATCCCCGTCTGCATTTGGTGTGTTTTAAGCTCATGTGCCTCTAACTGGGGTTTTATTCCTTGCTGCTCTCTTATTTGGCCATTTTGATGATTTGTGTAAAGAGCGGAGCAGGCCCTGGTTTTCCAGCTTGACTATTTATCTTGTGCAAGAACATCCATCGCCACCCCTCAGAAGAGGACTGCAAATCTAATATCCAAATAAACCCTGTTTGGCCAGAGGTCCGTCCCCCCCACCACCACCTCCACCCCACCCATGCCGCCAGTGACTAATCACCTTTCCTTCCTCTTCCAGCTGTCACTCAGCTGCTCTGCCAGCATCTCCCTTGGCCCTGTTCAGCCTGCTGGCACTGGCCATCCTGGGCTAATTAGGAGCAGCCGAGGCAAAGCCAGCCCAGCTGGCCAGAGTTTCCGACAGAAGCAGGCCACCCAGAGGAGAGCTGGGCCGGCCAAGGGGGAGAGTTTTTGGGACCACCGGACTCCAACCTTCCCTGAACTGGCTGGCGAGGCAAGGTTGTGGGGCTTGTCTTTTGACCCCTGCCCCAAAAGGAGGTTTCTCAGGATCCAGCCATTCCCAAGATTTATGGTAAAGATCCACTGCAGCATCATAGGAAAATCTTCCAAGCTAATGGTCGAGGGTGGGCGGGTTTACTGACGCATCATCCAAAAGGAGGATCAAAGAGGAAACTGGCTGAAATTGTGTTCCTCAGCGTAGGAAGTTGCAACTAGAGCAGTTCCAATTAGTCAACAAGAATTTGATGAGTCAATTTCTCCACAAGTCCTATTGACTCAAATGGCCTACTCCAGTTGTGAGTTAGGAGGCTAAGCAACAGGATTGCAGCTATTGGTTTGCATAAAATTCCAGCTGCAAAGTTAGAAAATGGGTCTGCAGAATTTGAACAGAATTACCGCACCTGCCTTCCCTTAAATAAATGAATAACTAAATAAAAAGGGGGACATGGACTTACCCTCTATAGACGTGCCCCATGCTGAACCAGTGTGAACCACCAATCTCCTTCCTCACATCACAGAAAGCCTGCTTTGCACTCATGCTTAGCTCTTGAGAAAATGCACACAAGAGTCAGCACCGCAGCTGTGAAGCTGATCTGATGTCCCAGCAGATTCCAGGAGACACGGCCACCTTGGGGGACCTCCATTGCCATAGTCCCTTCCCAGCTGCCCAAATGGCCAATCCCTGTTCTGAAGAGGGCTGGACTACTGCATCCCCTGCCCATCTTGTGCCCTGCCCAGGAGACCCTAAACCACCTTAAGCAACATGAAAACCTTGGCCAGAAGAGGTCACAGGTTGGAGAAGGCACAGAGGGCAGATGAACAGCCTTTACTGCCAAAGGGATGAAGGGAAGAGGCTCCTCACCAAGACAGAGCAAAGAGGCTGGACAAGAATGCCCCACTGAGCTATAAAAACAGATCAGGAGCCTCCCTTTGGATGGGTAGCTGTTGTGTCACTCTGCTCATCGCTGGCAAGAATTGAGAGGCTAAGCGAATTGGGGCCCTTCCTTTTAGACAACAGTATGATTGATATATTCGCGAAGGCTTTCACGGCTGGGATCTAATGGTTGTTGTGGGTTTTTTGGGCTCTTTGGCCGTGTTCTGAAGGTTGTTCTTCCTGACGTTTCGCCAGTCTCTGTGGCCGGCATCTTCAGAGGACAGCAACCTGTACTCTGGTGTAGTTGGCTTGGGAGTGCAGTATTTATGGCTGTGAGATAGGCTTTTGTCTCCATAAACATTTGAGGTGATGTTGAAGGCAAGACATAGACGCATTCAGTGTACTGTTTGCTCGTTAGGAATTTTGACAGTACTGTACAGTGGTGCCTCGCTAGACAGTTACCCCGCATGACAATTTTTTTGCTAGACATTGACTTTTTCCGATCGCTATAGCGATTCGCAAAACAGTGATTCCTATGGGTGAATTTCACTGGACAATGTTTGGTCCCTGCTTTGCAAACTGATTTTCACTAGACGACTATTTGCTTTTCACTAGACAATGATTTCGCTAGACAGCAATTTCAGTGGAACAGATTATCATCATCTAGTGAGGCACCACTGTATCCCTGTGAGGTAGGATGATATTGTTCTCATATTGCAAGTGGAGATGACCTCATGAGATCACAACAGAGAAAATATCTTCTTTTTAGTAAATTACGTGCATTGTTTCATTCACATTGGAGAATGTTTTCTTGCACAATTAACGCTGCTGAGACATCATAATCCAGACACGGGAGATTAGAAAGTACACCTACCATAAAAAATGGGGGAATACCTCATTTCCACGGGCATTTATTGCTAAATTAGTTATCTACAAATAGCAACTGGAAAGGGCAAGAAAGATTTTGTAATCTTCTAAAGATGTTGGCAATAATGTATTGCTTTCGTGAAGGCTTTCACGCACGGGATCTAATGGTTGTTGTGGATTTTACGACCATGACATCTAAGAACAGGAGTTGGTTGTTAGATGTCATGGTCGTACGCAAAACTGACCTCCAACTGGGACACAGGGTCTACAGAAAACCCACCCACACAGACCGGTACCAACACAAAAACACCAACCACCACCCACAGCAAAAAAGAGGCATAATCAAAACACTGGTAGACCATGCAAATCGGAACTGTGAAGCTCAGTTTCTCAGCACTGAACTCAACCATCTGAATTGGGCCCTACAGGCAAGTGGCTACTCCAAAGATGAAATCACAAAAGCCATCAAACCAAGAAAACAACACCAAACTGAAGAAGAAAAACAGCCACCCACAAATAAAGTATTTCTGCCATACATCAAAGGGGTCATGGACCGCATGGGAAAACTTTTGAAAAAACACAACCTACAAACAGTATTCAAGCCCACCACAAAAATGCAACAAATGTTACGGTCAGCAAGGGACAGAAGGGACCCCCGCACCACTGCAGGAGTATACCAGATACCTTGCAGTTGTGGACAGGTATATATTGGAACCACAAAACGCAGCATTCACACCAGAATCAAAGAACATGAGAGACACTGCAGACTAAAACAACCGGAAAAATCAGCAGAAGCTGAACATGCCCTAAAACAAGCTGGACATGAAATTCTATTTCAAAATACTGAAGTACTGGACAACACCAGCAATCTGTATGTTAGACTGCACAGAGAAGCCATTGAAATCCATAAACATAAAAAGAACTTCAACAGAAAGGAAGAAGGCCTAAAACTATACTCAGCCTGGCTCCCAATTCTGAAAAATACAGCGTGCAAAAGGTCAATGAACTCTACCCAGCCACAAGGGCTAGGGGGCCAGGGATCATTGCACAAAAGAAAGACCAGCTAACAACACCCATCAATAACATCCCCCTTTATCACAACAAAAACATGCTGATCACCTTATCTCCTGAAAAAAGACGAAAGCTGTTCCCACAGCTATAAATACCCACCTATCCAACAAACAGCAACTTAGCATGGACAGGGTTCCTACTCCAGTCCTCTGAAGATGCCCATGGCCAAGAGATTGGCCAAACGTCAGGAAGAGCAACCTTCAGAACAAAGAGCCAAAGAGCCCGAAAAACCCACAACAACCAATGTATTGTTCGTTGGAAAGGTTCATAAATAATGGGCACATATTTGGCTTATCGTGATGGTTAAAGTGCAACTTTTGTATACTTTATGTAAATAAGATATATTTATCTTTATAGCTATATTTACATTAGTTAGTTAGTTAGTTAGTTAGTTAGTTAGTTAGTTAGTTAGTTAGTTAGTTAGTTAGTTAGTTAGTTAGTTAGTTAGTTAGTTAGTTAGTTAGTTAGTTAGTTAGTTATTGGCCTGAGGATGAGCCACTTAAGTGGTTGCCATTAAAACCAGTAAAAATAGAATAAAACTGAGGGTGAAGAATGGAAGGCAGCAAAACTAAGAAGAAAAATTTTATACAGGAACGGGACTGACTGAGGGAGGTGATGGTCGAGCCTGGCACATCCCAGCTCATTTTGTCTGACAGAATCAACGGGAGAAGATAAGACATGGGGCCAGAGAACGAGGGGGAATCCTCACTGGCCGATTCCTAGTGGTTTGCTCACTCATTTGGTCCTGAAGCCGCTCCATCAGCTGGCTAAGGGTAAGTGACGTCCAAACACCCACCAAACAGTCCAAAAAAGGGTGTGTGGGTGGCTGTTTCAGATGAAATCACTTAAAAACAAAAGTAAAGGCACTATTGGATCCTGGCTTCCACAGGCTCCCCACAAACAGACCAAGAATGTCTGTGAAAGAGGGCTGGTAGGTGTTAGACAGAAGTGTATCGAAAGCATCATTTTTAAAGACATAAAAATAATGAAGCAATGAACATTTACAATCAGAAATAAAATCTCTGAACAAAAGATAAAGCAGCAATCAATCAAATCAATCACCACGCAGGGACCAGCAGGACATAAAACACAGGATCCTGAATTAAAAGTTCTCCTTGGCTAATAAACCCATTTTTACCTGGCGCCTAAACCAAGGCTAGGCCCTGGGGGCGCAGTCCTGAGCAGGGGGTCCCAAGGGTGCCCACATGCTAGAGGGGCCCCTCCTCAGATGCCTCCTGCTTGACGGCTAGGGGGGTGATCAAAACTCTTGGGCAGCTGTTTCCTGAGGCGTGCATAAATCCATGGACCTTTTCAGACATGTTCCAAAAAGCCACACCAATCAGAACCACATCTACTGTACTGTGAACGACAGTTATTCGCCTCGGGGTCTTTGAGGGCAACCTTATATACAGTGTGCTTCCAGTTTTAACAGGGAACAGATACCAATAGCATAAACCTATCTATGCCAGGGCTTGTCCACATCAGGTTAATCCCCCGTCTGCTATCGAGACCTTCCCAAGCATGTCCAGAGAATTAAAGTTGGGTGAGATAAGTACTCTCTTCCAGAGCTTCTCAGCAAATGAACCCACAATCCTCCCAAAATTAAAGTTCCACGTACAGACATCCCACATGGGACCCCCAGTGGCACCTTGGCTCCTTACTGTTGCTGTCAATCTGAATCTGTTCTGTGCCCCTCTGTTCTCACAACCGAATCCTCCAGGAGTGTTGCAGTTAGATCCGTACCTAAATATCCATCATGAGAAATACACAAATCCATCCATGCACATAAGTGAAGTCAACCCAAGTCCCCATCTCTGCCATTGGCAGTTGTGCTTTGCTTTGCTGTGATTGGCACCTGTGATTTTGGAATGTATTTTATGTTTGACGTGGCTGCTTTTTTATAAAAAAGAGAAAACATCTGGCCATTGTGTGCTCCCTCGGTCCATGTCTCCTGCAGAAGAGGCCCTGTCTAGTCAGGAATCTTTTGTTAAGCAAAAGTACAAAGTGATCTCTTCACTGCAAACAGCTACGGCGTTTTGTGCGAACACAGTCCTTCACCATGTCTGCCAAGGCTACAAACTCCCACTTCCATGCCAGAGCCAGGACTTCAGTGAAGGGGCTGCCAGAAGACAACCCTTCTGCTCCACTGCGCGGCCATAGCATGCTTTCCACTCACTGGGTGCAACAGGCAGACATTCCACGGGTGGCATCTTCCCTACGTTCCTGCTTCTCCTGGCCAGGGATATTTGCCTTTGCCAGAGGGGGAGGATGATGCGTTAGAGGGTGAGGGAAGGCTCTGCCCCCACTCCTGACTGCTTGCCTCCAACTCATATGTGGACGGGGAGGTTTGGGGCTGCTCTCCTCACTACCGTTTCCACTGGCAAGGGCTGATGAGGGCTGCAGGCCAGGGACATCTGGTGGGGGGGCACTCTGTGCCTCCAGCTCCAGAGGCAGGCCTTTGCTCTGACCCAGATGCTCTGGGGCTTGCAGGATGTCCTTACGCCCTACCTCCTTCTGCAGCTCACACAGACCCAGGGGCCTGGTTTCTGGGGTGTGTTAGTTGAGTGCAATACACAGCTGCTCCATGGGTTTCCCTCAGCAGTGGCTCAGCACTCATGTGCCGCATGCACAGGAACACACACACACACACACACACACACACACACACACACACACACATCTGGGCGGCCTCACAGAGATCACTGCTGAAGGAGATCCAAGACCAGAATGATATTTTAACCACGGGGTCTGTCTCAAGGTCTGATTTACGCCTCCCTGCCTGGGCTCTGGTGGCCGTTCTGTTTAATGCTTCTTCCGTGCTATCGATCCCAAGGCCTGCTGTTGTTCTTGGATGCCTTGGCCGGCTGCTGAATCCTGGCCATGACGTTTCAAATGGCCAACCAGGGGGCCGGGAGCTGGCAGGCTGTTAAGAGGGGAAGAAGAATGGAGCTGCCACCACAAACACAACACCAGGGCTCGGCTATCCCTCAGTCTTCCAGCCGCTCACGGCAGGAAGGCCCGAAACATGCGGAAACCCCGGCTGTTAAGACCGTCTTGTCCTGTTCTCTGCTGGCCTTTTAAGCAGGCTGTCAAGAGATCCTTTACTCCTCAGGGCTTCTTCCCCCTGGCCTCCTAGGCCCACCCCACCACTTCGCCTCTCCGGACCTCAGGGCCTTTCGAACCGTCTTGCCTACAAACCTTGTCCTCTTCTCTCCTGGCCTTTTAAGCTGGCCCTAAAGAGCATCTTCATTCCTTCAGGACTTTGAAAGATGTCATTGCTACCTGATAAAAAATCCCTGCTGGGCAGTCGCTTCTTGGAAATGTCTGGCTGTCAACTCAGAGCTTAGAAAAGCTACTTTTTGGAACAGTAACTTCTACAGCCATTGGGTCTGCCTGGTTGTGGGTGACACCCACTGCAGGATACAGTGAACTGAGGTCCAAAAAAAGTAGTTTTTCCAAATGTGCCCTTTTGTTCTCCTTGCTTGCCTTTAGGAACTCTTTTGTAAATCAGCTTCCATGCCTTTGTCCAAAAGGAGGCAACCATCTTGCAAATGAAAGGCCTTTCTGGCAACAAAACAAGATGAAGGGAAAAGGATCACAGAAACAATAGACGAGGGCCCTGATCCATCAAGAGCTAAGCGCAGGTAATTGGAACAAGAGAGATACCAAAGGAGAAAACCACACATCAGGTGTGGAGATCAACGCGTCCAGCTAAGGTTCAGGCAACCTCCCCAAAAGTTCACAAAGACCAACAACTTGCACAAGAATATATAGAGTCAGCTGAACAGAATAAACCCAGCAACATGTTTTTGTGGATATGCATGTCTGTCTGTTTGTGTTGCTCATGTTTTATGCACCCCGCATCAGAATTTCTACGTCTATTTATTGCCATCTCCCACAGAAGGGAGAATCGCAGGCAGCGGGGGCTGCTGAGAACAGAGATAGGGTGGGGGTGGATGTCGGAGGGAGGGTCTGCCCTTCCCAGGCTGAGCAAGACAGGAGGGGGGGGTGGGGAGCGTTGCTTGTGACCAGCCAAAGAGTATCACCTGCCCGCTCTTTTAGAGATTAAAAGAAATTAAGAGCTCAGGATCCTGCAGCTAGTGGCGGGGAGGGGGGAGGGGGGGCGCAAAGGGAGGCAAGCAACGTCCTTGTGGCGTTGACTGCTTGCTTAAAACGAGAAACATGAAGCAGGGAACAATGAGGGCCAGGTGAAGAGCCCTCATGCAAGGGAAACGTGCTGCTCGAGGAGCTCCCCCTCTCCCTCTCCCTGGCTTGTTTGAATATTTATTGGCTACACTGCCGCCGCCGCCGCCGTCTCAACGAGGCCTCCTGAACAGGGGAGAGCCAGTGGAGATGCGCGGCTTTGGCTCCTCCCCGCCCTCCAGTTCCGCATTTCTGCTGGATTCTTCTTCTTCTTCTTCAGCAAAGTGGCTTGACTGTTTACCAAGGACAAGGCAAGAAGGGCCATCGGTTGACCACCACCCACCCCTTCCCTTTTCCCAGATGTTCTGCAAAACCTGTCTGGTCAGATTGAGATGAGACTCCGATCCCTGGGAAGCAGACCGTCTTCTGACATCCTCTTGGGCAGCAGATAACACATCTGGCACCCAGGAATTGACCTTGGCTAACCTCCTTCTTTGGACTACAGTACCCAGCGTTCACCAACCTGTGCAGCATGGGGTGACAGATTATGGGTTTTGTAAAAATGATTTCTCTGAGCTCTGTCCAGAATACTAGAACTGACTTATCTAGGTATTTTTCAAATTGTGGGAGGGAAGGGAACTTGCAGGTGGGGGGGGGGAGCCACCAGCAGCTGCAGCTCTTGGCACCAGGAGCAGCGGACCCGCATCCCGCACAGCCTCTCCTACAGCACATAAGCTGTGTGGGCAATTTTACCAACTGCTAAACACTCCACCAAAGCCTTGTCTTGTCTCCCAAGCCCCACAGGGAAGGCACAGAGTGGGTGCCCATAACTCTCAAACTACTCCCTCAAAATAAAAACAAAGGCTCTCTTGTTCCAGCAACACCCCTCGCCCTGACCCAGAGAAACAAAGCAAAGTCCTGGGGCTTCAAGGGTCATCCCGAGGTCAGGCATCCCTCACTGGCAATGGAAGGCTTTGCTCCAGCACCTCTGGGCTCATCCCACAGCAGGGGCTCCCAGGATGCAGAGCCTGGGAAAGTTACCTTTCAGGACTACAACTCCCAGCATCCCCGAACAGGAGAGATGTTGCATTGGGCAGGGGGTTGGACTCGATGGCCTTGCCTCTTCCAACTCAACCATTCTATGGTTCCATGTTATTATGAGAAGGTTGACAAAGCAGAGGTGCCCCTATTGGGGAGGAGCCCCTCTATGCCGTTGCAGGACAGGAGGGGGTCCATGATGTCTGTGCAAGGAGGGGCAGAGGCCGACAGAGGCAAGAGGCAGGTGGTGGAAGGAAAGGAGGGAAGGCGAAGGCTGAGAGGAGAGGCAGAAGCAGCCGGAAGGAGAGAAGGACATCCAAGGCAAAGAGGGTGAGACTGGCCATCGATCAGGGGATAGTGAAGCCAAGGAGGAAAGGAAGGCAGAGGAACAACCACGCGTGCGCACACTGCCTGGGGACTCGGATATGACGTCCTCCGGAAAAGAAGAAGAAGAAGAAGAAGAGAGGAAAGTGGCAGAGAGCCAAGGTGGCGGCACGACTGGGCCAAAGCAGAGCGGAGGCTGAGCTTCACCTATCGATTAGCATGGCACTATAACCACCTGTCTCGGAAAGCGGGTTGTGGGCCCCCATGCCTCGCGGCTCTGACGGAGAGAGAGAATGTGGGGGGTGTACGTGACTGCCTCTCTTTGAGTCTGGCACATTCTTCTGATAGGTGTGCTTACATCCACTAGTCAAAAGCCACAGGGGTGGGAAAGGTTTGTTTTCTGGACTACATTTCCCATGAATCAACAGGACCATTGTGAAATTCTGGCTGCTGTAGTCCCAAACAGCAACCCCTTCCCTATCTCTGGTGCTGGGAATGGAGTGGACGATTCAGGGTGGCAGGGCTGTGTGTGTATGTGTGTTCAACCAGCCCTGAACCACCTCCTTTCTTCTCTCCACGCATACACACGCACGACCACCCACCCTACCTCTGGCCTTTCTTACCCAGCCTTCCCACCTGCTCTCCTCTCTGCCATTCACGTCTCTGCTTTGCCCTCAAAAAGAGCCCAGGGGCGGCCGCTTGGCAGAGAAGCAAGACTCCCACCGCCTGGACCAACTGTCCATTTGGTCTGTGCAGAATGCTGAGTGCCAGCTCAGGGACACCAACCAAGGCAGCAGCGCTAATGGCGCATGCATGCTGTAGCGTTCATGGGGAGATGAAGCGTAGCCACTCAGAATTAGACTCCTCTCACCCTGCCTCCCTCTCTACCCTTCTTGGGGGTCCCGATGCACAAGGAACAGTTGAAGGACGTGGGAACCAAAACATTGGAAAGCAGCATGTGGCATCAGAAACACTGCCCGGCTGAGCCCGGCTGACTTGGAAATCATTCCAGGTTGGCTGAAGGAGGGACGTTTGGTTTACTGACAAGAATTCATATGCATCCAAAACAGAGACTCGGCGCAACACCGTTTCTGGCTCCTCCGCCTTCACAGTGGGGTGAGGTGGGGATGCCAAGGGCAGAAAGCAGATGTTGGAACCAAGAGACTCAGAGGGATTGAGCCCCCCCCTCCACCCTGCACACCCCATTTTCCAATTCTGGAGCCTCCAAACAGCCAAGTGTGCCCTGGATGGGATAAATAAAAGGCTGTGCTTTGCCTCATATGTGAGGGGTGGAAGAAGAGACCCACTCCAGGCTTCCTATCCTGTCAGGAGCCTGCTTTCTGCACAGAGAACCCAAATAGTTCGTTTGTGACACATGGGGGGCTCCCTCCCTCTCTCACACGCTAGCCGTAGAGTGACACAGAAACCGCAGCACACTCCTGGAATGCAGAGATGTGAAAGAAGGCCTAACATGATCCAGGATGGCACTCCCCCCCCCCCGTCCCACCCCTTCTTCCCACCCAGCCTCCTTTCTCGCTCCTCAGGTGGCTCAGCTCAGGCTGATTTCTGTTTCTCCTGAGCCCCTTGAAGGAAAAGTAGCCCAGCCGCCACTGTCCGGAGTCCCCACAATCCCCAGGCAGCCAAGACCCCTCTCAGAGGCTCTGTAACCTCTATTAAGCACCAGCGATAAGCACACAAAGGAATTGCAAAGGGCATCCGGTAATACCGTTCAGATGTTACTAAAAAGGAAGTGAGGAAAGAAACAATTGGCTGAGTTTTGAATAATTCTGAAAAGAAGTGAACCATGGACAGGACAGACAGCTCTGCTAATCCAGATGCTCTTTTAAAGCTTTGTTCAATGAAATGGTGTTTCAATACTACAAACGAGATTTGATTGCATTATAACCTTTCGGCTTTATCTATACCTGGTTTAATCTGTACTTGTCTTTAATCTGGTTAAAAACCACCCTGAGTCTCAATTCTGGGAGAAACGTGGGTCACAAATCCAATAAACAGTTGAGCCTTTGGTGTGGGCACAGATTGTGCCATATGTACAACCAGATTATAGTCACACATGTAACTGAATGTGGCGATTAAGGCCACGAACCGTGAAGTGACAAGACCTCCCTGCACCCCAGCCAGAAACCATCCAGGTGACCTGAAACATCTTAGTCCTCAGTTGCCACCCAGCTGCAATACAGGAAACATGGTGGTCTACCTTGCAGGACTGTTGTTAAGAATTATGGAGACACAGCAAGCAGAACATGTGCCAGTCTGTTTGTTCTGTGTGAAAGAATTTGGCCATGGATAAGCCAGTGTAGGCCTGTATCAAAGGCCAGTAGAGGTTGGTGCCTGGGATGGTGGTGAGGGCCAAAGGCACAGCAGCCAAGGATGGGCAAAGCTAAGGATGGCAAGCAGACAGAACTGGGCAAGAGGAGAAGCACACACTCAAGCAAGCAAGAAAGAAAGAAAGGTCTTCACACGAACCCTCCTTTTCTGTCCTAACAGACTCCCTCTCCACACCTCCAGTCCTTTGGTGTGTATCCATGAACAAGTTCAATCTCCATCCGATCAGAGAGATTTGCATCTGAGTGAACATACTTCAGCTTGAAAGGAAGAGGGCATGGACCCTTAGGATCAGAGGTGGGCAACTGCTGCTTTCCAGATGTTTTTGGACCACAACTCCCATGAGTCGTCATGGTGCTCGGAAAGGCTGATGGGAATGCAGGCTGACAATGTCTGGGGGACTGCAGAGTTGCCCACCCTCCTGGTAGATCGAGCCCACTGGCACAGAGCTGACAAGCTCAGATGCCAGTGAACAAGGGAAGGGATGCCCCATCTCCCACCCACTAAACCACTTTAAAGGTACCACACAACTCTGAGAAAAGCCACCCCTCCTTCCTTCTCCTCTGTCAATATGTAGCCTGTGGGCTCCTCCGGAGCAGAGACCTGTCTGTGAGCTGAGCAGTTGGTTTCCTCTCTGCACCCCCCCTTTCTCTCTCTCATTTTCTTTTTCCTGTTTATGTTCCTCTGAAAAATTTCCTAGACATGCAAGGCTCTTCATGCAGAGCAGCAGAAAACAAGCCCCTTGGTTGTCACCTGCGGTCGCCTGCAAGGGGGCCGTTCGGCAGGCCTGTTCCGGCCTCGATGTACTAAAGTGTGTGGCTTGCGCAGCTGTGGGTCCAGCAGCTAAACATGTGTGCGTTCCATGCTGAGCAACATGGACAAGGAAGGTGGGGAATGTCTGCTGCGTTCAGGACATGGTGTGCTCATTGTGTCGTGAATATGTTGTTCATCTCTCTCTCTCTCTCTCTCTCTCTCTGTGTGTGTGTGTGTGTGTTAGTGAGTGAATGAACGCCCATGTGTCCAGAAGCTTTAAAGAGAACTGAGGAGGCAGTCAGGCATTCAAGGGAATGAGTGAAGCTTCATTTAATGCTCTCTCAAAGGATATTCTCTATCCTTCACACTGTTTTCAAAAAAAAGCATCATGCATCATCCTCGAGGGCAGGAGACAAACCAACGTTTCAGGGAGGGAGGGGGAACACACACAGAGAGAGAGAGAGAGCAGTCAAAACTAGAGAAAGGCCGCATGCAATTCAGTTCTGCGGCCAGGGGCACCGAAGAGACAACTGGATCAGAAAGTGAGAAGCGAGCAAAGCAAGGTGTGTGTGTGCCTGCCTGCGTGTGCACGCGCACGGGGGAGGGAGGGGAGGGGAGGGGAGGGGGGAGTGAAAAACCATCCGCTCTGGACCCATCATTAATCCAGTAATTTACCCCAAGGTGAACACAATTACCCGTCAAAACCACGCCGCTCAAAAGGAAGGCCCGGAGATTAAGAGAGGAGGGCGCTCCTTCCCCGCCTCCGTTGGGGGCTGAGGAGAGCCCCTCCCACCTACCTACCCAACTTCGCAAGGGGGCCTTTCCTTCGGGTGGGAGCTTCCCCGCACCCCCCCTTCCCATAGCAGACCCGGCTCCGAGGTTCAGCACCAGGGACAGCAGCATGGAGGCAAAGAGACGCCAGCTGCACCCCCTCCACCACCACCACCCCCATACACTGGTCGGTGCCAAGGGAAGAGAATGGCCCCTCTATGGGCTGGCAACGCTCCCCCGTTCTCTAACCAGCTGCCACCCCCAGAGTCTGGCAGCAAGAAGGACCAGCGCTGGGAAGTCCTCCCAGACGGAGCCACAGCTGGCGGCCTCAGAGCAACGGGGGCCGGGCGGTAGGGCGGTAGCGGCGGCGGGGGGGGGGGCTGTGCTAAGCCACCCCCACGGATTGGCTAACCCTGGCGGGCATTTCAGGGGCCGCCGTTTCCACAGAAAACGCTTCCAGCCCCCATTCAACCCACCTCACCCCCGCCAGCAGCTCTCAGATTCGCTGCAAGGGCAAACGAGGGAAGTTGTCCCCCACACATGCCCGCCTCACCTCAGCCTGCCCCAGGGGTCCCCAGCCACCGCCGCCGCCCCCCCACGCCGCCTTCCCCCCCCCCCCACGCCCAGGGAAGCCATCATCATCGCCACCGCATGCTCCCAGGACCGCCTTCAGCCAAATCGAGCCCCCGAACCGACGCTTCCCAAAATCTCTCCAGACCTCACAAACACACGCACGCACGCACGCACGCACACACACACACACACACACACACACACACACGATCCGCTCAGCGTTACTGGCAAAACTGTCCCGGTGAGTCACCTCGGTGGGAAGGGGGGGAAACACCCCCGGATCAGAGCCGCCGGCCCACCCGCCCGCCCCCCCTCTACCCAGCCCCCTTGCGCCCCAGCAGACCAAGCCACCACCCCTCCTCTCTCCGCAGCCCCAAATTTCCGGTCAATCGGTCACCCCACCCCCAACCATCAGCCCCTCCCCTCCGGCACCATTCAGGTACACAGCCTCTCCCCCCCCTTCCGGGGCTCAGGGACAAAATCCCTCCCTCCCTCCCTCCCCCCCCCGCGCACCCCAATCCGGCCGCCTAACCCCCAGCCTTCCCCCTTCCTTTCCCTTCCCCTCTGCCTCTCCAGTCTTGGCGAAGCCTCCCCTCGCCAGCCTGGGCATGGCACCAACCTTGCCAGCCCCTCCCCTCCCCTCCCCTCCAGCACCCGGCCGTCCCTTCTCAGTGCCTGGATGTAGCCCTTCTCCTCCCCCCCCCGGCACCGCGCCGGGCGCCCCTTCTTTTTGAGGAAAGAGGAGCAGGGGAGGGCTCCTTACCTGGGGGAGGGGGGGAGGTGGAGCCGCTCTCTCTCTCTCTCTCTCTCTCTCTCAGCGGATGGGAGGAGGTGTCATCCTGGCCCTTGGGCGCCCAGGGGCGGCTGGCCGCATCCGGAGGGCTCCTCTGCTCAGCTCTGCTCTGCTCTCCCCCGCTCCGCCGCCGCGGGGAGCGCCTCAAGGGGCCCCTCCAGGCCAGCTCCCCGCAGGCGCCATCGGCCGAATCCACCCACCGCGGCAGGGCTGGCTGGCGAAGGCAGGCGAGATCCGCAAAGGGAGGGGGGGCGCTGGGTCGGTGGGCGAGGGCGGAGGGGCTGCGGGCCCCCGGCGCGGCTCTTAGCTGGGCTCCGCCATGGCCGCGCGGCTGGCGAGGGGAGCCGCGGCCCGGAGCGCCTCCGCCCGCCGCTCCGGCTCCGGCAAGGGGCCGATCCGGGCTTCCGCCTCGGCTTCTCCCGGCCCCGCAGAACCGGGGATGGGCCGGGGAGGCGGGGAGGGAGGGGGCCGGGGGAGGCGGAGCGCCGGGCCCAAGCGCCTCCCCGCGATGGACGCCCGAGAGGGGCCGGGGCGCACCGCTGGCGGGGAGCGCCCTCTCCCCCGGGCGCAGGCGGACGGGCGGGCCGAGCGGAGGGGGCAGCGCCGTGGGTCGGGCGGGGCGGCCGCGAGAGGGACGCGAGCTTTGTGGTGGCGGGCGGGGGGGGGGGAGAGGAGGAGGAGGAGGAGGAAGAAGAAGAAGAGGACGGCCCCTTTCCTGCAGATGGAGAGGGAGGGGGAGGGAAGAAGCGGGAGGCGGAGACGCGCGGCGGAAAATCTTTAGCGTTGCAGCTGCTGCACCGCGCAAGGGGGGGGGGCAGGAGGGAGGTACGGAGGGCTGGGGTGGGGTGGGGGAGGGGGCAGGTGAAGGAGGGAGGGGAGCCGGCCGGGGGAGGGGCGTGTGAAATGGAGCAAGCCCCGCCAAAGCGCCGCCGCTGGAAGGAAAGGGCCGCCCCGAAGAGGAACAACCGGGGAACGGGGAGCGGGGGAGAAGGGGTTGGAGGGATGCGGAAGAACCTTAAGAAACGAACTTGGGGGGAGAGATGAGGACGGGAGGGCGGCCCCCAAGACCCCAGTGGTCAAGGAGGGGCTTCTGTCAGGTCTTGCATCGGGACGTGGGGGCAAGTCCCGATGGACCCCACCCCGGGAGGGCGGCAGGATTTCGAGCCTCGCCCGCCGCTTCTCCAGCGCCTCGAGGCGCACGGCTTGGCCCCCAGGAAGAGGCGACTCCCGCACCGCCCGCAGCCGGTGCCCGCGGCGGCGGGGGACTGCGAAAGAGACGCGCGCCACGCTGGCTAGCCAGCCGCGAGCCCCACGGATGAAGCCTTGGGGAGCGTCCCGAGCCCTTCGGGGGAGAGGCCGGCCCGCTTCCTTGAGTCCTGCCCGGCCGGGACTTCCTCCAGAGTCAGGCCAGGACCTCCCTGGGACACCCCCCCCCCCAGGGGTGGGCGAGCGGGCGGGCGGAGAGCGACGTACAGTATATAATGAAAGATGCCAAGCGTGGCGAACAGGTCTCGCCTGCAGTGCCAGATCCTGCGGCCAGCACGGGGAGGGGAGCAGGTGCAGTGGTTAGATCTGAGTGATGGGCACTAACTACAGGTGGTGCCAGCAGTAAACAGTCTGCCTCACTGGTTTTCCTCTGCCCTTCCTGGCCAAGGCTCTGAAGGAGGAGGGTGCCTCCAGGACACTCTCCGTCTCCCCTGCAGATTTTCTTCCCCCATGGCTCTAAAGCTGAGAGGTACGGGTGGTGCCAGGGACCCTCAGGGCACATCACGGCTGGACTGGTGCCGGAACCTGCGTCTCCCACGCCTTCAGCATGATGAAGGAATGGGAAGCCCTTGGTCCTCTGTACATTTTGGACATTTTGGACTACTGCTCCCAGAATCCCTTGCCCTGGGCCATGCCAGGTGGGAATGATGGGAAGCAGTGTATCCAATATGGAAGCAGAGGTAGCTGTTGGCTGTAAAATGCGTTCCAGACTTCCACACGGCTGCAGTGGCAACTACCTCTGAGTAGCAGGACCTATGACCTCATCCACGTTCTTGTCTCTTAGGCCTCCACCCTGCCTTTCAGCTTCACTGCAGTCCTTACAATACCTGGGGGGAAATGGATTTTCTAAGGAACACTATATTCTTGCAATCTTTCCTTGTTCTAATTCAAAGCATTTGGGGACCATTTGGTCTTGTTCAGGTAATCAAGAGCCATTAGCTTTACAAAAGACCAGTTCCTTATTTGTTGACAGGGGTGTATTTTTAGACTCTACTGGGATGGCAGTTGCTATGGAGGCTGTACGATCAGCACCTCTGCTTCCAAATTTAACACACCATTGAGGTCTACACCACACAGTTTGGCACAGACAAACCACTTAATAATAGAGTCTTGAAGAAAGCAGCCCTTCCAACTGTGTTTCAGGGGCCTCTGGGGTTCCTGGGAATGCTCTCCAAGGCACCAGAACAAGAAAAAGATGAACAGCAATGGACAAACTTCTCTGGAAGACAGCTTGCTCCAGCGCCTAACGATCTTCCCCAGAAGACCCCAGAAGCGTGGGAAAGCAAGGCAGCCAAACGCTTTGCCACTGAGGAAGGCACCAAGAGACCTTGTTCGTGGCAGCTCTGTGGCCCATTGGAATCCTCCTCAGGATCATTGGCAGTTCACAGGGATTCCTTAGCTGATGAGTCAGCCTGGAAATGGTTCTCAGAAAGAGTGGAAATTGTAGCAATCAAACATTTTTAAAAGCACAGTCAAAACAGCAGAACCCTAAGATCGCAAGAGAGATACTGTACAGATTTCCAGGAGGGAAGGTGGAGGGAAGCGCATGGAAAGTGGAAGCAGACTACTCCACCAAATACAATGTTGTTCATCACTCAGAGGCCAAACGAGAGGGGGCCCACCACCCCAAAGAGCCCCTGCTGCCCGTAGCCACTAAGCCGAAAGAGGGAATCCTAGTAACGACGTGACAAGGTGAGTGAGACGGGGGGGGGCAGACAAGGGCAGGTCTCTATCTTGGGTTTTTCAGCTCTTTAGACTTCCAGTATCGCCAACATCTGACCGTGGCTTCTGGGACTTGAAATATATCAGCAGGTCCAAAGGTTGAGAACCACTGAGGTAGGTGACTGGCAGCCATGGGCAGCTTGTGGATGGAGGAAAGCAGTGCCTCCCTATGGCGTTCTGAGTTTGGCCCTCCCTGACATCCAGCACACAGATTGCCAGGGACAGCAGAAGCAAAGCAAAAGAAGAGTCTTAGAGCCCTAGGAAGGGTGAGAGGACAGTGAACATTGAACGTTGCAATTGTTGTCTTCTGTAGGGCCAGAATTCTGAGACCACCGAGAAACAGGAAGGATGGATCTGTATACCTGCAAGATCTGAGCTCTGCTTTTGAAAGACAAAAATACTGGGCCTCTGTGCAGGTTAAGAGGACATGCCAACATGCGCATGAAGCTTGATGGAGTGCGTTTGATGGGCAGCAAACATTGCAGGACCATTTGAGGCAAAGGCAAAAAGGCCAGGGCAGGAGGGGAACAGAGAGCACTGACCTCCAAGGTGCAACGTTTCATTAAGGGAACCCCCTGGAATAGCAGGTGCTAGGGACAGACAAGAGGGGGGCCAACTATTGGGGGAGCGAGGATTTCCAGAGGAAGATGGGTGGCGCCCCAAAGATGCTGGGAGGGAGCCTTCTGGAAGGTTTATCCCAAAAGCCACTTCAGGCAGCAGGCGGATCCACTCCCTCGCCCCACTGGGAGGATCCATCAAGCACCTCTGTCTGATTTTAGGAAGAAGAACCACCAAGGGAGTGTCTCTCCTTTGTGAAGTTGGAGGGAGGGTGGGAGAAGGGGAAGGCCCTGAATCCTCTTTCTTGAGGTCTTAAACTCTCCAGAGCCTGGCTTTTTCTCACTTCTGACACCTCAAGTCTCACTTTCTGTGAGGAGCAAGCAGAGAAAAGTTTCAGGAGCGCCCGGGAGGAGTTTCCGAATGAAGAGAAATTAGGAGTGCCCACCCCAGGAAGCCACCTGTGTGGTGTGGAAGAGAGCCCCCTTTGGCCTGCAGGGCTCCCCGGCCAGTCAAAAACAAAACAAGCCCCTCTCCTTTGTCAGCAGTTTTGCCCAGGAGGGATGCTGCGTGAGGCAAAAAAGCTATTCATTGCCTTGCCAGGATGGTTTTCCCACAAGGAGGGAAGTGGGTGGGAATGTGCGAAGCAGGGCTGTCCTCCAAAGGAAGGACGAGCCACTTGCAGCAACATTGGACCTTCACGCCTGGGGCCGCACCATGCGTTTCATAAACCCACTAAAACAGAAGAACAGCAATCAAGCGACGAATAATTAGGATTAATAATGCAATGTGGTAATTAGGCACTAGCGAGAGCATAAGTGCCATTTCTCTTTTCAGTAGAGATGTCTGCTCAGGTTTGCTTCCTGTGGCAGCCACGTCCCCACCCCTGCCACCAGCAGAGGCTGCCGGAGGAGAGGGGAGTCCTTTTCGATGCCCTACAAGTGCAAGAGAGAGCCGCAGGTCAGAGGCTGTCAGAAGAACGCCATGGAGTGACAGTCACATCCCACCGGTGTATGCAGTGGGGCTGAAGGACAGAACAGCCACCTGGGGCCAAAGGTCCCCGTCCAGTCCCTGCCATCTCTGCTCTCATGGGCTGGAAGGGAGCAAAACCTGGGAGAGGTCATCTCCTGCCCAAGCGTGTCCTGGAGCACCTTTGCCTGGCACCTTCTAGCCAAGGTGCTCTCACAGGTTGGAAGGCGGTCCAGCCCCCTCCTCGACTCAGGCTCCAGGCCACTTCCCTCCCAGGGTCCAGCGTCTGGTGCAGGGGAAGCAACAGGAATATGGTCCTCTGGGGCTTTGATTCCTGGAACGCCCAGGCTCTGTGGGACCCTCCTCCCAGGCTGGGTTCTGGGTTCTCAGGTTCACCCTTGCTGGTGGAAGACATGCCCACCAGGAGCAGGATGATCTAAAAGATGCCACAAGGTTCTTTGGCTGGTTTTGCTAAAGCTGACTATCATGGTGACCCTTCCCTCTTATCTTTACTCCTGTTCCTTCTTTAGTCTTTGATTACCTCCCTCTCTCCCATCTCTGTTGATGACCATTGCTTCCCCATTGTTTTCCTGTCCTTCCATCACATGCGCACCTACACCTGCAGTCAGATTTACTCCAGTATCTCTTAAACATCTGGCAGATGGAGGCACCTTCATCCTCCCACCCCCAATTTATTCCCTATTAAAATCCTTTTCCATTCCTAGACCCCTCCTCGCCCTGTTGCTTGTTCACTTCTCTGTGTTCTTTCCCCTCAAGACAGTTCTCTTCTCCCCTTCCCCATAACTGCACACAACCTGACCTTCCGCAAAGACAGGGAGGACACCCTCCATCCGCACGCAAAGCCAGGAAACACATCCTCTGGGGCACCTGACAGGCAGGCAAGATAACTCTCAGAGAAAGGAAATGATCACCATTTGAGGAGGAAGATGAAGGACGACCCACCGTCACCACCATGAATCCATGACAACAACAGAAGAGAGTCTCTGCTGGGTCAGATGGAAATGGGTTTTGTTTACAACAGTTGCTGGCTGGGAGAGTCTACAAAGAGGCCCACCGGCTGGGAAGGACAAGGCCCAGAGGGAACAGGGGGAAGGAAGGAAGGAAGGAAGGAAGGAAGGAAGGAAGGAAGGAAGGAAGGAAGGAAGGAAGGAAGGAAGGAAGGAAGGAAGGAAGGAAGGAAGGAAGGAAGGAAGGAGGGAGGGAGGGAGGGAGGGAGGGAGGGAGGGAGGGAGGGAGGGAGGAAGGAAGGAAGGAAGGAAGGAAGGAAGGAAGGAAGGAAGAGCAGTGGGGGTTGAGAGACAGGGAGACCTTCAAGACTATCATAGCACTACTTGCCACCACTTTGTGAGTGTGACGAAGACAAGCAGCGCAAGAGCTGATACCTAGACAGTGTTGGTAAATGCAAGAACAGGAGACAGCAAGAGGTTTTTTTTTTTGGGGGGGGTCCTGTATGGAAGCTGAGGGGATCTGTAGGTATTATTTAGGAACACTGGAAGCTGCTTTCTCTTGACTTGGATCTTGTTTCAACCAGCCCAGAATTGTGGCCACTGACCAGCAGACAAGGTGGCCCTCAGACACAAGCCCAACCTAGAGATGACGGGGTGGATGGAGGGACGCTCAGCCCATTGTCTGCTGCATGCAAGACATGTCCTCTACAGCTAAGCTGCTTCTCCTCCTCCTCATCCAGATGTGTTCAGGACACATACTGTGCTCTGGGCTCCAACCCCCAAGAAGCCCAGGAGAGCAGGAAGTGGCCACCCCCATAATAAAAGCAGAAGAATCTAATGCCAGCATCACCCATGATACTCCGTATTCAAGCCCTCGGGTCCAGCAGCAGCATCCCAGGAGGCGTTGTTGTTGTTGTTTTGACAGCTGCTGGTGGGGAGTTCCACCATGGAGCAGAGGAAAGTAAAGGAGGCCTTTGGAAAGCATGTTTAACAGATGAAGCCCTCTCTGCTCCCCGCAGCTGCCCCATCCTCCCAGCTGCCCTGCCCCTTCCCTCACTCACTGACTTCTTGCCCAGCAGAAAGAGAGGTCTGTTTTCCAGGCCCTTTGCCTTCAAACCGTGGGAGCGGGTGCAACGGGCTGGAATAATGGCTTGCCAGCATGTCATCTGTGCCTTGCGCCATCTGTGATGACCCAAGACATGTCCTCCCTCTGAGAAGTTCTCCATTCTTCCCAGAGCTAGGCAAAATTGCTCTTTCTTTCCACTGTGACGTCCAGAACCCCTGGCCAACCAGCAGTACAGGTGCATTCTGGTCCAGAACAGGAACTTTGCCCCAACCTTATGCCTACCTCCCACCCACACTTGGGCACCATCCTTTGAGCAAAGGAAGACAAGGCAGACACAGACAGAGGCAGGGTGGGGGGGGGAGAGAGAGAGAGAGAGAGAGAGAGAGCAACAGAACACAGCAGGTAGCTGTGAAGATGAACTTCTGGGAGCCAACAAGTCACGTAAAAACTCTGATGGTGATCCTTCCCCCCCACCCCCCGAAGCACCCAGTGGCATGTTAAAGATGAACAAGCCCTGATTTTGATTTTGCCTTTGGAGGAGAGCAGTCCACTCCATCCGATGCAAGAAATATAGCTTTGGCAGACAAACAATTACAGACACACAGGAATGGGGGTGAGGGAGGAGGTGATGTGAAATATAATAGTTGATGCAAAAGGTCCAGGTGGGTAAGAGTGCTCCTTAAAGCCAGTTCGCCATTCACAGGAGGCAAGAGGTATGGATCTTACTTAGGGTCATTCAAATGACATCGGTGGCTGACAAATAAGCTCCAGCAGGGAAAAGGAGATTAACACATGTAAGGCGGAGACAAAGCCCTGTTGGAAAGCATTGGTTTACGGAGATACACTGTTAGTGCAGGATTGAAACCAAGAGGGGGTGGCAGGAAGAGAAATACACAATTTACAAGGAGACAAAAGCATCCAAACAGTTGTCATGAACACACAACAGTGTGTGTGTGGGGGTCATACAGACAATCCTGACTCATCCAGTCTTTCTGCAGGACCAATAACTGGGATAGAGCAGGAAGCTGAACTGGGACTCAAGCAGACCTTCCAGTCTAGAGCCCAAAAGCAAGTCATCCACTTCTTAGCCTACTACAGATATTCATAGACTGTGAAAAGTAGGGGATTGTGCCAATGCTTGTATGTACAGCTTAAGTAGTTTTTTTCCCAAAAGGACAATGAAACACAACAAGTTACACTCCTAACTAAGACGGTCACTCTCTTGAAAGCAGACACCATTGCTCCTAATCCCTTAGAAGGAATCTCTCTCTCTCTCACACACACACACACACACACACACACACACACACTCACACACACACACACACACACACACACACAAGCACTCATGGTTTGTGAGGCAGGGCAGAGTGACAAGGGTTGCAAAGTGTATGGCTCAAACACTGTGCCATGTGCATCTCAACCCACAGACTGTACTCAGTGAATGTCTGTGACAAAGGGAAGGCTCTGATGGCTTTCTTGCTTTCTGTTTATTTTATTCATTGTTATGTCTGCCATGAAGCAGTGTCTCCTCCCCTAGGCAGATTCAGCATAGAAACAACTGTAAATGAGATGGCTCACCAGGTCAGGGCAGCACATCTGGGTCAAAATGGAGTACAGGTCACCACGCCCCAATGTTCTCTTCTCTCTCATTAATTCCACATGCTGGCAATCTGATAACCCCTCATATGACCTCGGAATGGCTCTCTTTCTCACTCTCTCCTTCTCACAAACTCTCTTCACTGTTTCAGTGACTCCACACGCATGCACACTTTCCATTCTGTGGATAAAGCACTTTATCCAGGAATCTTTATCCCAGGCGCCTGCTTCCTAAACATCTTCATTGATATGCCAGGGGAAGAAGGGACGAGACAAGCATGCTTGCCGAAAGTCATGTTGCATAGAAGCAAAAAGCATGTAGGAGGGTCCTCCTTTTCCTCCTTTACCCCCATCTCTCCTTAGACCCCATATCATGACATCAGCCTCTCCACCTCTAGCTCAGCCTAGCTCAGAAAGGCATTCCAAAGGATTGCTTGAGACAGAAGGCATGTGGGGGGTTCAAGCGTTCTGTGCATCAGCAAGAGTGGCCATGCCAAGATTCAGGACCAGAAGGAAACTCCTCTTTCTCAGAGGAACAGCCCCCACACTGCACTGGGATCAAGAGGACTCCAGGCTCCGTGACAGACACCCAAAGAGTCTCCAAGGACCCAGAGCCCTTGAGCAAGACAAGTAGCAGGATCTTTTGGAGCAGCGCCAGGGTGGGGAACTTTAGGCCCTGCTGCAAAAACCAGCCCTCCTGGTAGCCAAGTCCAGGGCCCTAGGCTTCCTGATGGATTGCCTCTGCCCTACCAAGGGAAGCCCATGAGGAGGAAGGCTTGGAGCAGCTGCTCACCAATATCTGGAGATCCACTCTTTGACCACACCTGGCTTTAGGGGGAGGGGGAACACAGTGTGTTTGTGGGATGAACAGATTCTGTGCGCTTCATCCTATGTGCTCAGCCTTTGCACATGGGGAGCTGGGGGGGGCTACAGGTATACCAGCTTGCAAACTGGCTGGCCCTGACCCCTGTGTATAATAGAAGATGTAGCCCAGCACATCCAGATGTACCAGGGAGGGGGAGGCTGCCATAGAGGCTTCCCAAGGCTTCGTTCCATGCAGGGAACATGAAACTCATCTATCTTTCTATCCATCTCCACCTGCTCACCATCTGCCCTGACAAGAGGATGAATCCATCTCTGTGTCCGATCCGGGCCAGCGGAGGGATGAGAGGAAATGCTTGTTTTCCAGAGCTTGGTGTGAAGGCAGATGAGGCAGCAAATATCAGCCTGGGGAGTAGGCCTGGGTGGGAGGCTCTACCCTAGACTCCCATCCCTACCTCATGTGCAGTTTTTTTTATCTCTGGAGGAAAGTTGCAGCATGTTGTGGGGGGGGGGAGAGAAGAAATGCAGTCTACCTATTTGGATCAAAATACATCTTCCCACCTTCACCCTGTAAGACTGGAACTTGGGAACAAGAGAGCTAGCCAACAAAACCGGCTGGCAGGAGGCTCAGAACAGACTGGAAAAGGGGGTACTTAGCACCTGTTCCCAGTTTGTTTTGGGGATTGGCTGCCACAAAGGGCAGCGATCATTCTGCAAAGCCACAGCTTTTGATGAGTTGCTTTGGGGAGGGGGGGAGGATAACAGCTCCCATAATCCTCCAGCCAGCACAGTCCTGTGAGCAGCCACCTAAGGTGAGCGTGGCACCAGGAGTCCAGATCAAACTATGAGCAGAGGAGGCCCAACCCAAGCCCGGCTGGTGACACTCCAGAGCTCATGGGGAAAGGAGCTGCTCCAGCATCAACAACTGCCCACCCGGAGCAGAGAGAGTAAATCACAGCCACCGACTCCAGGCACCCCGTCAGAGTATCTGTGCTGAACCCAACATGCTGCTCTTGCCCAGGTGCCCTGACTCCCTTTTTCCATTCATAGCAGTTGGGGGGGGGGGAAGGAGGGTCTCTCTCAGCCCCTCTTCCCCACTAGTTGGTGAGATCCAAGGAGACATCAGGGCAGGGCTTTGCTGGGGCCAGATGTGGGGCCACCCCATGCCCTGGCTTGCCCAGCCTCCACGCGCACTGTTGACATGAGCACTGCCACAAAAAGTGCCTTTACGCTGCCCCAGCTCATTTCAGGGGGGCTCAAGCCAGAGGGATCACCACGGCCCGGGGTTCCTGAGGGCTCAGTGCCATCCACCTTGAGCCTGGCTCCCCAGGATCCTGTGCCCGAAGTAGCCCCTCCACTCCTCAGCCAGCTTCCATTGGAAGAGGCACAGGCAGACCCCTGGCTGCCTCATTAATCCTGTGGATTTATGAACGATGCAAAGGCCTGGTGCCGCTATGACAGGGACTTGCCAGCAGCCCCTCCCTGCCTGTCCCCCACCAGCCCCACCTTTCCCAGCCATTAGTGCTTGATTTGCGAGGAGGAGGCCGAGGGAAGGGGCTGGCACTTCTGTTTTAAAGTCTGTTCTTTCAGCCCCTCAGGTGCCCATGAAAATTGGTTTTATGGCTCAGGAGCAGAAATTTGGCTCCTTTAAAAGCAAAGGAGAAGACACGCAGGGATGATCATGCAGGCACTTCACGGCAGGATTCCAGATGGGCCGGCCTTCCATCCATCCATCCATCCATCCATCCAACCATTCAACAAAACAATCCTTGGATTGAAATGTTTTCCACTTTTCTAGGCAGTCCAATCGCTTGGCATAAATAATGGCACTTAAAAACCAGCTGCCACCCGAAGGAGAGGTGAGCTCTTCCAAGGACGGATGTTACTTCTGAAGGGGTGAAGCTCCCAGATTCCACTCCGCCTCTTCAGCCACCCAGCATGGCCAGGGGGCAAGCTGCCTGGGGAGGATGCTGGAAAATGGTAGTCCAAAAAGCTGTGATGGCCATCAGCCCCAGGTGCCACTTCTCCCCTTCAGCTGGACCTTGCAGAGCACCAAGGGAGTTTTGGCCCATGGCTGGCGGGGGCCCTTGGAGTGTCTGGTCCATCCTCGCCTGCACGGCAGTCCTGTGTAAAGTCTGCAGGAGGGAAAGGTTTTTTTCCAGTCCAGCTCCTTGGGATCTTTTCTCCAGAAAGCCCCCAGGAGGGGACCTGGGCCTTTTCTACAGGCCAAGCAGGTTCTTGGCTGCTGAGTGAGCAATGGCCCCTGATCATGACACACATCTTTCTAAATCACAACAGCAACAACGGTGGTACAGAACATGACAGATGAAGGCTTTACACCCAGGGCAGATTTTGTTTCCTCTGACTCTGGGGGAAGGGTTTTTATGGCTCAGAGACTTCTGGCTCATTAGTCACTGTGTAGGAAATAAAATGCAGCATGAGCCGGACCTTTGATCTAATGAGAAGCTCCTTGTCCACCGTTTACCTCCATAACTCCATAGGACACCCTGGATACCATTGTCATCGGAGTCATTCCCGTGGTCTGAATGAGGTTTCCACAGGGATTTCTCCACCACACACCCCTCTTCTCCTTCTGAAAACAGGGCTTGGCCGCCTCTGCCCACTGCCGAGGGCTCTCACTGCCTTCCCTTCTAGCAACCCGTTATCGATCAGCAGCAAGGTTCAAATTAACTCCTTCAGATAAATGGCTGGGTTTGTTCATGTGGTGTGAAGCCTTCCAGATTTATGCACCATCTCAGGGAATTGTAATGAGCAAATGAGGGCAAGCTCTGTTTTATGAAGCAGGCAACCCCAACCGCCCACCCACCCCTGAAATATCAAGTATTAGCATAAACAATAAACACTGTTCCCCGGAGGTGTTGTAGGCTATGATGGCGGGCGTCACAGATCAAATAGAAAGAGCAAACAAGAGGGGTGACGCATACTTACATAAGCCAAAAAGGATCACACCTGAGATCAGGGGAAACTACTGATAAGAGGAATTGTTTTAAAAGCTACAAAAATGCAGGAAAACACTGGAATCATTAGGGGAGAGATACAGGATCCTTCGTTCCTGCCACGTTGGAACAAAACCAACATGTGAAACATCAGAGGTCAGAAAGACATGCTCCTTTATGAAATAGCTTGGGGGGGGGGCAAAGTACATTTTTAAAAGAGGCAAACCCGCTATAATCCAAAGCACACTTACGAGGAATAGTCCAACTGATTGCAATAGAGCTTACTTCTGAGTAAACAGTGGTACCACTTCATTGTTAAAATAAGCTACCTGATGCCAGAGTTGCAGTGCTAGTGTGGAGCTGGAGGGGGGCCGGGGGTGACCTTCCAGCATGTTGGGTGTGTAGAGGAAAGCGGTGAGCCCTGCCCAGAAAGGGACGGAGGAGGGCCTGTGCCGTTCAGAATACAGGCCTGTTCACATCTGCTATGCAGAGGTTGGCACTTCTGGTTCTCCTCCTGCCTTTTGCAGCCGTCCAACAAAACACGTGAGCACATTTACAGGCATGCTCATGCCTACAGAGAGAGAGAGAGAGGAGATGGGGGTTCTTTCCTCACCTCCCTCCATGCCAGCCCAAAGAAGGTGTCAGGCTGTCAGGCCACTGGTAGAGACCAGGAGCGGAACAAGAAGATGGCAGGCTCTGGACAGGGGCCCTCGGCTCCCCTTTCCATCTGACCCACCCATTCATCCAAGGTGTTTTTGTGGGGTACATTTGGGTCCTGTTCTTGTTTTCATGACAAGGAGACAAAAGAAGCTTTGGGGGCTTAATTATGGCCCCTCAGCCTTCTGCTAAATGACCTCAGTTGAGCAGCCGTTTCAACAAAGCCAGCCTTGAAGGGTGACTTCTCCTCCTGCGTCACCTGCTGCCCACAGGGAGAAGGATTCCTGCAAGAAGGCCCTGCACTTCCTCTAGCTCCAAACAGCAGCAAAACCAGGATGGCAAGCGAAGGAAGGGCCAAGGCTGGACGCTTGAACTTGCAGGCCGCTGCTTCTGGCTTGAGCCAAAGGCCACCTGGGGCTCTCTCTGATACGGAGGTCCAGCCCTCCCCCAACCCTCCTGGGCAGGGGAGCTGTCTCTGTCTCTCACGCTTTGGCCAACTGGCCCAGTTTGGCTCTCAGAGGGCTGTGAGAAATATCTTTTTTGGACTGTGACTCCACGAATTTAGGCAGGCTCCTTGGCTGATGGTGCCCTGTCCTGCCATGGGTGGAAGGAAGGGGCTCGCATGCCTGGCAACCACTGGTCACTTCTCTGCTTCTTGCTCAACCCCAGGTTTGGAAAACCAGCCATGGGCTTCTGGCCACTTCCGGTCTCCATTTTGGTTTTCCCTACATCTTTGGGGGTCAATAAGCCCCATGGATTCCCACAGAATGTGCCCACGGCTGTAGCAGGCAGGCAGATGCTCTCCGAACGCATGGCTACCTGCGGAGCCAGGCAGAGAGGGCAGACGAGCAGCCAGGCAGCAGCTCCAGCTGGGAGGCAGAGTGATGGGTTCTGCGTGCACAGCGCCAGTATGGACTGCTTTTGTTTGCCTGGAGCCTTGTTGGCAGCAGAGCCAATTAGCATAGAATCCTAGCCTCTGGATTGTAATTAGCAATCGAGGTCATCTCTCTTGACATATTTTATTTTCATGTTGCGGGGGGGGTCATGCAGGAGAGGCAAGTGCTGGGTGGTGATTGGCAAGCGAGTCTCCCCCGCATGGTGGGAGGAGACCAGCCTAGCAGGAGAGGTTTCCACTTGCCTGTGGTTCCCTCCCTTCCACCACTGCTGCCGCCACCACCACACGGAGGGGACAAGCCCTGTGTTTCGGATTTGCCTTTCCCTTCTTTCAAGGCAGTTTTTCCTGGGAAGCCCCTTCCCAGTCCCTCCCCGGCACCAGGTGCTGATGGCAATCTTTCTGGGGACCGGCTCCTCTCTTGAAGAAGCCACCGTGGAGAACGGCTTCCTTCTCCTTCTGCAGGACCTGTCCCAGCGGTTGGCAACTGTGGCCCTGTGGAGCCAACCACGCTCAGCAGCCCTAGCCAGCATCAGGAATGGTAAGGGAAGATGGGACTTGCAGTCCACCCACAGCCCCTCCCAGGAGCCTCCAGGAGCAGTGCTTCGCTTTTCCAACAGGCCACTGGAGGCCTTTGGCCCAATCAGGATCCCCAAAGAGCAGTTTTCCCAAACCATGAGCGGGGTGTGTGTCTTTCCAGCCAACCCCCATTCCGTCTGCTTCACGTTTCCAGCCGTGTGCATTTGTGGCCCCCTCCTCCCTTGCGACTGGAGAGACTGACCATGGGATTCAGGCCTGGGTCATTCTGCCAGCCAGCTGGATGCTCCAAAACCTGGCACATTGGGAGACCCTTTGCTCTAGAAGAACAGAGAGGCAAGAGGTGAGCCCTGCATTACCCAGCAGGGGGTGGTGGTCCTGGCCTCTCCTCAGCTCACAACTCAGGCGGCAACAAGGCAGAGTGTGTCAAAAGGGTTGTTCTGTCCGGGTGACTGCCTGGGTGAGAGAGGCCTGCCCCCCTCCCCAGTGAGTGAGTCAACAGCCAATCCACTGGAAGTCCAGTTCATTGTTCCCGGAGTGTCCCCACCACTGGGGTGTTAACAAGACACTAATGAGAGGCAGTTGACTGGAAGCTGAGTGATTAGAGGCAGCCAGAAGGGTTTTTTCCCCACCTGCCTTTGTTCTTCTCAGTCTCCTACCAAAAGACCTAAGAGGAAGACCCTGAAGCAGGAAGGGGCAGATGCGGGGGGGGGGGGTTTCTATGATGCATGCTGTCTTTTTGTGTTTTTTTCCTCTTGAAGGTTGGACTGGTTAGATGTCCTCACAAGTATTCTGAGTCTGGGTGTTTCAGAGCTAAACACTGACACTGGCTTACATCTCAACCAGTTTTCCAGACTCTCTAACCAAGACTCCTTCTTGCACTTCTTTTCCCATTTATTTTACCCTGAATGATCAGCTGTGCTAATCTACACCTTTCATTTCTCCTGTGTTCCATGATTTCCTGCTCTTTATTCACTCGCCTTGGTATCTCTCATAGGCCACCCTCTCAATTTAAAAACAAAAACATGGGACCCTCGGTATCTTGCAATACATTTACATTTGACACCATATAAAGTGGTGTAAAGCATGGCCCTCAGATTTTGCCATTGCTGATCTTGCCAAAAGCTGTGAGATAGTTATCCAAATATATGCAAGTTTGCAGTATCTGTTTGACAGCCAGTTCTGTTGGATTCCTGAATCTGACTTGGATGTTCAACCATATCTGAGCATTGACATGCAATGGTATTTAGTACAGGAAGTGATGACTGCCCACCAGGATGGATTTAAGAGGAGACTGGATAAATTCATGGAAAAGAAGGGGGGCAGCAAATCCTGCTCATCAGGATGGTTATGATTCAAATCCATGATCACAGGCCATGTGCTTCTGCACACCACTGGCTGGGAACCTGAGACAGAGAGAGTCTATGTGCCCTCCTGCCCTCTTGGCAAGGCTTTCCAGAGACAATTGTTCAGCCCCTGTGAATATGCTGGGGAAGAGAAGTCTTTGTTTCAAGGGTTCTGATGTTCTCAAGAATGACACCTTGTTCAGTTTCTGGGCTTGTCCACTGCTCTCTTGGACCACTCCCATTGCGCGCACACACACACACACACACACACACACACACACACACACACACACACACACACACACACACACACACACACACACACACACACACACACACACACACACGCATACATGCACACACACATGCACGGACGCACACGTGCACAGAGAGAGAGAGAGAGAGATGCTAGTCTTCTTTGATTCTTCCCAGTGTGGAAGTCTTCCAGATCTGCCTGGAAGCCCGCTCCTATTTCCTGGCAAATGCCAATCTTTCAACTCGGCAAGTTTTCAACTGGACAAGCCCATAAAATGAACAAGGTGTCATTCTTGAGAACATCAGAACCCCTGAAACAAAGACTTCTCTACCCCAACATTCTCACAGGGCCTGAACAATTGACTCTACTTCCTCTTCAATGCTACATGACATCTCACCGTTCTTCCCCCAAGGGAAGTGTGTTCCAGCCTCAGTGCCCAAACCACAACTCTGCTGGTTTTGTTAGATTCTTGTCTGAAGAAGGGTGTTTGGGTAAGAGAGACTCACCATGGCCAGGAGGAGGAAATCAAGGAGGAGATTGTCGATAGCCTTCCCAAGAACAGTAGTAGTAGCAACGTCTACTGACAGTGTGGCCTCTTGGACTTTTGGTGAGGCTTTGAAACTGCTTGGCCACTGTCCACCAACATGGTGTCACCAGGAAGCCCAGAAAGCTGCTAGTTACATCCAGACAGTAAATGTGTGTTTCCTGCTATTACAATGCTTTTTCCTCCAGATACACACTTGTTTCAAAGCTCCATGTCAGACCAATCAGACTTTCAAAGGAAGCCCATATTTACCTCCTGATAACAGACACAAAACCAAAGCATACTCATTTCCACCATGCGAAGGTGAGGCAAGCCAGAAAAAGGAGCTCTTAGAATAGCTCTACTATATTGTCTAGTTTCTAATCCTTCTCAAGCAGCACCTCTCAAGAGAAACGAGTCCTGGGTCTCTTCTGAATAAAACTCCAGGACCAAGGACAGCTCCCAGTGAGCCACTAGTGACAAGAAAGGCACATTTGGAGCCCTTTGCCAAGGAATCCAGAAAAGGAACTCCGCCAACCCATTCTTCCAAGGAGGGGAACCACCCTCAGTCTTGCTGCCAGTGATCTAAGGAAAAGGCCACCCTTAGGCCTCCTCTGGTGAGCTGGAAAGCCCAGCATTTGATGAATTGATTGATAGATTCCCAGCCTCTATTCCAGAGATCTGTTGAATGTGGCTTGAAAAATGGTTTTTTGAATACAGTTTCCAGGTTCCACCCTCAGCCAAAGTCTTACAGGAGATATCCATGTTTATCTGTTTCAGGAAAATGGATGTATAGTCTGGTGGTACCCTAAAGGTGAAGATGAATTCATTTTATTTGGCATTGTTCATGGAATCTAAGTTTAGGAATCTGGAACACACACACCTAGAAACACCCTTTTCCTAACAGGGCACTTTTTGTTTCCTCTGGAATCTTCTGTCCAGGCAGTTCTGCAGAATCTCTCTCTCTCTCTCTCTCTCTCTCTCGGTCTACTTGTGACACATCTCTGTAATCATGGACGGCATTCCAAGCACACAGCTCTGCAGAAGGCTCCAATTAGATTAAATCCTTTGGTGTCTTCACATTTAAATCCAGGGCATCTGTTGGGCTGTTTTGTACTATTAGCCATTTACTTTTCAAGGTACTAATCATTTTTATGGCTATGTTTTCCTGGGCTCTTTGAATGCCTCCATGAGAGAGAGAGAGAGAGAGAGAGAGAGCAGGAAAGAAAGAGACCAGAGGGAATAATCCCTGCAAATGTCAATTTCAGCCAAGGGGCGTGCAGGATGCTGGCTAGATCAGATGCTTGTCTCCACCTGGGCATCCCTCGTCAGGCTCTTTCTTGTTTGGCATTTGCTCTTTTAAATTAATTACACCTTCCCCTCACTCTGTATGTAAAGGCAGGGAGGAGACATGTAGCATTCACATCAGTTTAACATTCCTGTACATCAGGCGGGAAGCCAAAGCGGTGCAGCCATAGCGACGACTGCCACCCTCGGCCAATATCCTGCTGCCTTCCTTGGGGGGCTGCTCCTCGCCCTGCCTTTAAGCTCAGCCTTGCCCAACATCCCAAATGAGACAGGACTCCACACACACATACACACACGATGCCATTCATCTAAATCAGGATGGGCAAGGATGTAGGAGTTGATGAGTTGCAGTCAGAGTCAGTGTGGTGCAGGAAAATACTGTACTTGGGAAATCTGGGTTCAAATCCCACATCAGTCAATAAACTTTCTCGGTGACTTTAAGCTGGCCTCTGTCGGTCCACCTCAATGGCGATTGTGAGGATAAAGCTGGGAGGGAAACAGCCACATAAACCCCCTTAGAGCTCAGTGGAGGAAAGGTGGGATACAATTATGTAAGCAAGGAAAACAGCATTTATCCGTGTGAAAGCCGCAAGCCAACAACATCTAGGAGGGACACCCTTAGCCTCCCCATATCTAAACTCACATTATTCACCTGGATCACTCTCAAAAGATGGGCTACGAGAAAATAGATGGATATATGAGAATGTAGCCATGAGCAATGCTTCAATTAAAGAAAAAAAGCATGAAGCAAGGCTGGGACTACCTGGCCCTCCAATGGCAGATGCACTACATCTCCCATCAGCACACCAATGGTAAGGGATAATGGGGATCAGGGTGTGGCCATGCAATCCAGAGAATCACATGTGCCTGGTATTTCAGAAGATTCCTTTTTTGGACTACAGCTCCCAGGACCCACCAGACAGCATTCTGGAAGTTGTTGTCCAAAAGATAACATTCCCAAGAGCTTTTCAGCTTTTCCCCTGCCACAAATGAAAGGTTCTGACACCTCTGCCCCACCAGTATTCTCCCCTCCTTTCTTTTTCTTCCCAGTCCTGGCCTTCCCTTCCTGCTCCTGGAGGATGAGGCCAGCCCTTGGGTTTGGATGTGTCCAGCTGAGCCCTTCCCTCCCAAGGCCAAAGGGTCTGTTGCTGTTGCTTTCTGGGAAGGCAGCTCCCCTTGTGTTTCTCCACCATGGCTGAGCTTCTCCTGGCCTTCCATCTTGTGCAGACATTGTTGAGAGCTGTCCCACTTCATGCCATGATCTTCTGGCAAGGCAGGGATACAATTTCCTGCTGCATGGCCCTGTCAGATGGAAGCCCCGATCAGTTCTGACAGGCCGTGCTTGATGTTCGCTTCTTTCCCAGAGACACAAGCATTCCAAAATGTTTGGAAGGAGCCAGATCAACCTCGACTTGTCCTTCCCCCAAATCCAGGTTAATGCTTGTCTCATCTAGTGGGACAGACTTGCTGCCATCGGCGGCTGGTGCCCACTGGGGTGGTTTGAGCAAGAAGAACAGCAGACGAGCCCATGGTGGACGCAGCCAATGGTGACAGGCAGAGGCCGAGACAAAAGGAAGTCCCCCTTCACTGATACACACAAACAGGCAGGCAGGTTGGCAAGCAAGAAAGCAAAGAAGCATCCACACCTATGCAAAGAGCACAAGTCCAGAAGGAGGGGAAGACAGGTGTGGCTTTGAGTCTGGCTTTGCTCAAGCCCAGAGCTCTCTGTGATACAGAAGTCTATCTCAAAAATAGATCCAGCACCTCGTCAAAGCCCAGAGCTCTCTGTGATACAGAAGTCTATCTCAAAAATAGATCCAGCACCTCGTTCCTCTAAGGGGCAGACACGAGTGGCCTGTGTCTCCTAGCCCTGATCCTGGGGAAAGACCGGTGGGAGAGGGCTGGCTGGGGGCATCCTGAGCTGGGCCCCATACTTTGGGGCACCCCAGAGCCCAGGAGGCACCCGTGTCACAGCTTGGGAGCCATCCTTTGGCACCAGGGCCTGGAGGGAGAAAGATTCCCCCTAGGGTAGCGCTCAGTTCCTCCTCCCTCCTCCATCTTGTGTTCAGTGCCATCTTTTTAAACTGCCAAGGGGCCTTGCTGCTAAGCTTCCTGATTGTGCTCAAGTTCCAAGAAGATGCTTCTCCTGCACCCGCTTGCCCTCCGCAGAGCCCGGTTGCTCCTCATTCTGGGCTAAGCCCAACGCCAGCTATTCCCACAGAAGGAAAACACGGCTTCCCAAATGTTTTCTGGCAACCGCCTGACCTAGATTCCTGCAATATACTTGTTCAGCTCTTAACAGTCCCCTCTCCGGAGAAGGCGGAAGGATTGTTTTCAACATGATTCATTTAGTTATTTCCATGTAGATGCTGCGTAGAGTCCAAGGAATGCCGGAGTCCTCCCCCCACCCCCCATTGTCGTTGTTTCTCTGGAGGCAGGGCAGTCCACCTGGGCAAAGCCATGCAGCCACTTGCCTGTTTCCCACTGATCTGACATCCCACAGCACGTGGCACAGAGACAGGAAGGGTGATTACGAGGAGTCCCACCACAGCATTTGCCCGTTAACAAGCCTTTTACTGCCCAGAGCACCAAGGGGACTTTAGGAAATGGGGCAGGAGGGAAAAGGCGCAGCTTTGCAATAATTGCCTTCCTCCTGAGGCCTGCTAGACAGCAACCCTGGAATCAATGATGCCGGCCAAATTCAGTGTGAGACACAGGCATGTTGTCTGCTGCTGCCCGCCTTAACTTGGGACACTCCGTGTCTTGAACAACAACTCCCATCATGCTCACATTCAGCATCACACACATCTTGGCATCCTGACTTGAACCCTATTAGTGTTCATATGAAATCACCATAACTAATTGAGCTAATGGGTGAGTGTAGGGTATACCGCAATTGTGTAGCAGGGCACATGACCAGGCATGTGAGTGAGGCCTGTCCCAGCTCCATTTTAAATAGCTGCAATTAGCCGTGGCAAGCTTCACAAACCTTAGGTGGACACTGTTAATAATTTGGACACTGCCATTTGTGCCCCATTTCAAATGCGCACACCCCACAGCATCCTGGAAAAAGCGCAGAGGCAGGGCTGTGCCAACCAGATCTGCCTTACAAGTGGACCAGAGATTCTTTTAAAATGTGCTCCTTTTGGTCTTCCATCCCAAGACCCCTCAACCACATGAGAAACAATAAGACAGGCTTGCTGTGGGTTTTTCAGGCTCTTTGGCCATGTTCTTTTTTTTTTTTTTTGTATTTTTATTTTTTATAAGGGATAACAAAAGGGAAAAGGGAATTGGGATTGATGAGGAAGAGGGGAGACAATAACATACTTTCATCCATTCTGTACCTATTGCCATTGCTCTTTGGCCATGTTCTGAAGGTTGTTCTTCCTAACATTTCGCCAGTCTCTGTGGCTTGCATCTTCAGAGGACAGGAGTCGGAACTCTGTCTGTGCTCTGTTGCAGTTTGTTGGCTAGTTGAGTATTTATAGCTGTGGGAACAGCTTTTGTCTTTTTCAGGAGATTGGGTGATTATGCTGATCAGCCTGTTTTTCTTGTGAATGCATTGTTATGATAAGGGGGAGAGATGATCTGTCACTGTGATTGACGGGTGTCGTTAGCTGGTCTTTTGTGTGCAGTAATCACTGGTCCTTGTGGCTGGGTAGAGTTCGTTTACCTTTTTGCAAGCTGCATTTTTCAGTGCTGGGAGCCAGGCCTTGTTGAGTTTTAAACTTTCTTCTTTTTTGTTGAAGCTCTGCTGGTGTTTATGGATTTCAATGGCTTTCCTGTGCAGTCTAACATAATGATTGCTGGTGTTCTCCAGTACTTCATTATTTTGAAATAGTCTTCTTCTGACTCTTCTTCTTCTGGGCCCCACTCCATGCCCATTAAGATCAGCATTCTCCCCTCCCCCAGTACCTGAATGCTCCTTCATTCTGTTCTTGTTGCAGCAGAATCAACATCTTCTAACTTTCTGGCTTAGACCTACAAGCAGGTGTCATCAGCCGAGAGAGATGAGTCTCCCTAACCCTGGTCTGCCTAATGTTAGGTCTCTGCACAGATTGCCATAGGAATGCAGCACCTACAAGCCGCAGCTTAGCCTGCTTCTTGTCTTGGGCTTTCCCCTTAAGTTCAGGATTTGTGGTGTGCAGAGTTTCTCTGAGCATGGGCTTATGGCTGAGTGAAGGGGCCAGACTGATGACGGATGTATGCATGTCACACAGTTTGCTAGATGGGGCCAGAGGGCCTGATGATGTTCTTGAACCCTCCTGCGTCAGCCCAGGCTCAGCGCTTAATGAGTGTTAATTCTTCCTCTCCACCCCGTGTCTGTGAGCCAGGCCTGGGGAGCCAATTAGTCTCACCACATTAATCTGAACGAAAGGGATCCTTCCTTTCTCTCCTCTTTTTTGTAGAGTGCTCTGGCAGCCTCCAGTGTCTGAGCTGCACTTAAGGCATTCCAAGGCAGGGGGACAGAGGTCAGCATTGGCTCCCTCTTCCTGGCCTTAACTCTCTCGATGCAAACATTCAAATGTGCACATGCTCCCGTCCCGTGGTTTGATGGAGGCACGATCCCCCGAGAAGCCCTCTGACATGATAGCCCTCGCGAGGGAAAGGCTGCTCAGCCCTTCCTCCTTGGAGTAGCTCTCCGCTTAAACCACCTCCACCCAGTCACTTGGTGAGATCAAACCGTGAGGAGATCATCCTTGTACGTAGCTGCTTCTCTCGCTGCCTATTTCTCGATGAGATCCTCATGACAGCTTAGAGAAGATTATATTTGTGCAGCTGCGGAGAAGAGGTGTGGGGAGAGAGTGTTTGTTGGGCTATTTTTCTTGAGCATTTCTAATCAATCTTTCTATTCGGACCAGGGTGCGTCCTAATTCGAGTGTGTGCCTGTGAAGTCACAACAGGTGGAAGATACTGAGAGTTTAGAGAAGCTCTGATCTGCCGTGAGGCAGAGACAGAAGCTGAGGGTCTGGCTGCTGGATTGGTAGGGCAGGCAGGGGGGTGTTGCTTCCCCCTCTTTGCTAATGCCCAGCCCATACCTCCAGTTCAGATAGGAGCTGGAAAGGGGGGGGCGGTTTAGGGATGCCGTTTTCTTTTTCCCCTCCACCACAACAGGTGGCACTGGGGTTGCCAGGTGGCTCTACCTGCCAGGTCTGCCGGCGGCAGCAGTAGCAGCAGCAGCACCCCCTCCTTCTGCTCTCCTGGACACACCTTGTGTGCACCTGCTTGCTTGCAGATGATGCCTCTGGTGTGTGGAAGGCCTTTTGCCAGCCGTATCAGCTGGCAGGAACTGGGAGAATGCCATACATCTGTGCAGCCAGGAACGGGGCTGAGGAAGGCTTTACAGCTCTTGCCGGCACACAAGAAACCGCTTAGCCTGAGAAATCTACTTCTTTGGACTGCAGACAGCCTGGCCAGCGAACCTGTGATTGGTAGTTCAGAAAAGGACATTTTCCAAGTTGTGGAGAGACCTAAAGCACCATTCCCTCTGGCTGCTCAGCATTCGGCGGCGGGGTGTTTGAGCAAGACCAGCTGAAAAATAACGTTTCCCCAAGCTAGAACCTTCCCAGTGTGAACAACTCCAACCATGCCCAGACACACACACACACACACACACACACACACACACACACACACACACACACACACACAGAGAGAGAGAGAGAGAGAGAGAGAGAGAGAGAGACAAACACACACACAAACACACACACACACACAAACAAACAAACGCACACACCCCTTGTTAGCGCGGGTGGTAGTGATGAGAGGCCTAGTTTGCTACAGCCAAGCAAGGCTGGCCTTTGGGCAAATCCTGGCATCAAAAGATCAAGGGCTGAAGATTCCGGAGTCAAACTGCCCACAGAGCTGGTGAAACTATAACTTAACTCATTGCCAGAAACCAGGAAACGTGGCTATTTTGCCCTGGAGTTTCTGCAGTTCCCCAGCCAGCCTGGCCACCAGTTGGGGATTCTGGGAGAGGCAGAATCCAGTCCACGAATGTCCAGGAGGAGACCTGTGTAGGACCAGGAAGCCCCATGTTTGTACAAAGTGCCCTTCCACTCAGGAAGGACCGCTTTCCTTCTGCAAAGTTACAAGCCAGAAGCAGGTCTCACAGAACCAGGTGCCCCCCACACACACACACATACGGGGGGGGGGGAGAAAGAGAGAGAGAGGGAGATCCTGTTTCTTCCACTCCTTTTTATCATTAGTAAATCAACAGGGAAAGCTCTCCTCAGCAGATAGCTAGGGCAGATGGATGAGTGATCCTCTCGTCTTTCTGCTGGCCATTGCACTTGCAGGCAGACACACACTGCTACCTTTGCTAGAAGTCAGTGGGTTCTTTTTTTCTTTTAAAAGAACAAAACCTTCCTTGATACGGAAAATCTGTCTAACAAGGAAAACAAGTTTTCAGGTTTTTGTTTCTAATTGAACTCCACATGTTCCAAGTTGTCCCTAGAGCAGAGTGGACAGCACAGGCCTCCACCTGCCTTCATATCTAGTAGTTTAAGGCTCTCAATTTAGCTGCTTTTAATTGAGCTGGGATTCAAATGGGCAGCAAGCAAGCAACAATGACGGGTGGTGTGGCAGGAGGTGTGGAGGGGAGGGGGGAGACCTGCTGCAAAGCCGTTCCCGGTGCCAAGATTCAGCGCAGATTGTTAAGGACTGCAGACTTTCCCCTCTGATAGGCCAGAAAGAGACGGGATCAGCAGCCGAAAGGGCAGGGCCGGCCTGGTTATGAGTCCCCCGAGCTCCTGCCTGGAAATGAAGTGGCTCTCAGGCTTGCTTCTGTCTTCTTGGCCCTGGCGCTTCGCTGCTCCTGAGCCCCTCGGGATGGGCAGGAGGGACACTTGCACCATTTATCCTCATGGGCTATTACTTAAGTTTGGCCATCCCTTTTTTAAAAGCTACAGCTGCCACTGTTCTCCAAGGAGGCTGCAACTGGAGCTAGGCAGCAGCAGGAGAAAGCAAGAACGAATCTGTTGTGTTCTTTAAGGCAAGAAGTGAACAGCACTTCAATTAAAAACACATTCTAATCAAACCAGGCTGGAGATTCAGACCAGCAAGTGCCCTTCACCAAAACGGCAGGCAGGGGGGTGGGGTGGGGGGGGAGGACAGGGGCCAACTTCGGTCTAAAGGCAAGCAAAAGAAGGGGGTGAACAGCCCGAATGGCTCAAAGCCCAGTTTCCATCTCTGGGTGGCTTCGCCTGGCCAAAGTATGTCTTTCGTGGCCACTCTCTTTACCACGGGGTGTGTGTGTGTGTGTGAAAGAAGGAGCGGTGTCTCCAAAAATCACCAGCAGCAGTAGATGTTCCTCTGGGTGTTCTTTTGGTATCTCCTCCTCCTCCTCATCGTGCCTTTCCTCCAATGAGTTCAAGAGAGAGTACAGAGTTCTCCTCTTCTCGCACTCTGTCCTCACAACAAAACTGCGAGGTAGACTGGGGGGTGGGTTGGGGGGGCTGAAGTAATCTTGTGAACCTCACGGCTCAGTCTGAAACTGGTCCTGGATTTCCCCCCCCCCCCCCCAATTCCAGGCTCACACTGATGGCAGAGCAGGGAGGGGCAGGACTGAGGATCACCACAAGCCAGGAAAGAAGGGACCACCCCTTTGGGTGCACCAACATCCTCCCCCTGCCACGGCTGAAACAGACCCAGTCACTGCATGTGAACCACTTGCCCTTCGCTGAGTTCTTACACGTGGAGGAGGAAGAGGGAGGGGCAAGGTGCGGCTTCACACCACTGGCCCTCTCGAGGAGTGGTCTCCACGGCCAGGTGAAGCCTCCACGTCCAAGTAGCAAGTGAGTCGCGGTGGGAGCCAGGATGCATGAGAGGCCGTTTTAAGGCCTGGGTAGGTTCTCCCCTCCCGTCTTTTCCACATCTGCACCTCGATTGCTGCTCTTAGGCTGAAATTCCACCCCCTTCTTTCTTAGAGGTCACTTCCTGCTTCTTACCCCTCCAAGTCAGAGAGAGGCAGCCTTGGCCATAAGAGCTCAGCAGACCCACACCTCTAGGAACCAGCTGTAGGGATTCTGCAAGTGAGGTGAGGGTTTTTTCTCCTGCACACTCCCTGAGTGGACTCCTTCAAACCATATTTGCAGGTTCTGACCAGTCATCTTTTCCAGAGTAGTTGCTCCTACTGGGTAGCCACAAGGCCAGCACTGCCACGTTGCACTCGCTGTGGGGTACTTGGCCCTCCATGTGATGGAAGCAGATGAAGGATGAGATTGGCCTTCAGCCTCTTCCTTTGAGAAAAACCTTGCATTCTAAGAGAGAAGTGCTGAAAAGATGGAGGGGGCAATTCTTAGGGCACAGGGGTTGGCTTTGGGGATGGGCTAAGTCTGAAACAGGAATAGCAGAAAATGAGATGGAGATGCCACTCCACTGCCTCTGGCAGCTTGGAACACCTCGCCTCTGTCTTCGATGGTGGCGGTGGCGGCTGCATAATACATCTGGCAGATGGGGAGAATGTGCTTAGCTCCTGCCTCCAATCCTGACCAGCAATTCTTTCATAGACAAGGGAAGGGGCCGGGAGAAGCCGCACGGGAGTGACATCTGAGCACTGACAGAGATATAAAGACGTTGTTGCTGCACAAATCCTGTGCAAGCCGGCCAAAGAAGCCGCAACAAATCAGCCAGCCAGGGGACAAGGGCTGGCGTCTGATCCAGCAGGTGGGGCAGCAGGCATTAAACTGTTCTACAAGACCTAAGCCTGATCCCCGGCAGGCACAAGAGGACCAGAGTCTCTTGGCCGTGAGCTGGAAGGGAATAGCGGAGGCTCTCGTCAGCCCTTTGGGATGGCAAAGAGAAGCCATTTCCCCTGCGTTGTCCGAGACATGTTCATTTTGGAATGGAGGCCCACAGTGATCCCAGCAGTGCCAGCTGATACCTGTGGGAGGTGGGAGGGCAAAGGGCAGGGGTTGACACAGGTGGAGTCCGCTACCTCCAGTGTGCCAGCCATGCCCCTGTCCCTGCACAGTCTTGCCCCCAAAACTGATCTGCCCAAGCCAGCAGGACCAGCCCTGCCTGGTTCATGGTGGCTCACTTCCAGGAAAGCACAGGCAGGATGACAGCCTTCAGCTGCCCGAGAGGAAAGGAAAACATCCAGAGAAGGGAGCAGGCAGAGGCCTCGTTCTCGATACGTCAAGAATCTCCTGCCATCCTGCAAATGCAGAGCTCGCCTTCCTGGTGATCCCTTGTCAACTGCGCTTTGCAATGAACCATGAACCAGACAGTGCAAGTGAGAGTGAGAGTGAGAGCAGGGGGGGCATGCTTGGGCTACAGGTTTCTCCTCCTCCCCACCACCACTACTGCCAGCCACTTATCCTCCCAACCTATAAAGCAGAACCAAGTGGAGTTTCCCAGAGCCCTGAGTCCCAACTTACCCCCAAGCCATCCAGACCCCTTTGCTCTTTGGGGCTGGGGAGGAACCCAGGCATCCTGGTTCCTGAGTCCAGACCATTCCACCCTTCCACCAGCTCTACCTCCCTTTTCCAAACGTGGCTCAGACATTCTTTGTGCCGAGAGCCCACAGGCTCGCCTCTCTCTTTGCCTCCTCCTGAAAGCCAACACGGTCATCCTGTACCACAGAGCCTTCCCTGAATCATTGCTGTGTATTTGTAATTGGCCCGCATTTATGTGCTTTATGAATTCATAACCATGTAAACTGGAAAGGAGAGGGAGGCAGTTCCCGACAAGAACCTCATCTCACAGAAGCAAAGGGGATGTCTGGACGCCTGAGCCCTGCTCCTCTGTTGTCACTATTAGAAATGAACCGTCCTGTCTGATCAGAACAAAATAGAAGGGTGGGGAGGGGGAACCTGGTCCAGCAACCTGTTTCTAACACAAGGTACTTAACACCCCAACAAGCAGACCGGGAAGGCAGTGGCTGTCCTATGCCATTTTCCTTGAGCATTTTGTATCCGAAGGTAGACCTGTGCTGAACATGGATGCTCTCTTGTTTTGGCTGCTTCTGTGCCACTCACAAGATCAGTCTTCAGCAAAGGAATGTATTACTTACCTTCTGGAACTCTAAAGAAATGTTCCTCTTTTGGGCATCTTCCTTACCTTTGAAGCCTTGCTGCTTTGGGTTTCTCTTTGTACGTGTTTGCTCATTGCTTGCTCTTGCCTGTCTTTGAAGATGATCCCGGTGTTCCTTGTTCATTGCTACCTCTCTGCATGCCTTTTTCTGTTAAATGGAAAGTTGGCATAGAAAAAAGGTTCCCAAATAAACAGATCTAAATGTTAGACAGACCCCTGCCCCAACAAGCTTACAGTCTGCCTTCAACAGAGCAGGAGGCAGAGGGAATGAGGAGAAGAGAGAGCTATGGGTATCAAAGATGGTGATTAATATGAAGAAGAGCAATTATGCAAGTGAGAGACAGCCCAGCCTTCCATGAGTCTGTCTAATGCTCTTCAAAGCCCTCTAAACTCAGCGGTCATCCCCACATCAGGGGGAGATTACTTCCATATGTTCATTATGCCTTGTTAAAGAGGCCTCTCCATTTCTTGCAGCCAAGCTAGGCCCACCCACAGACAGACAGACAGACGCCAATAGGGCAGTGGCAAAGCTGGGATCCTGAAACACAAGCGTCGCCTTTCACTTGTGGCCATCATGTTGTCCTTCATTTCAGTGAGGTCTTTCTGAACAGCTTGTATCACTCTGACCACAAGCCAGGACAAATGGCCAACTTGGGGTTGTCACCAGAGCCTCCCCAAGGTTTCCTCTGAGGCTCCAGCATGAAGGTGTTTAGGCACATGTTGCTTCGAATGACGGGAGGGGCCCAAGCAGGTGCACCCACAGGCTCTCTTCCTGGCCCCTTTCCCTCATTCCAGACTTTTTGGCCTTTTGCAGTGAGGCTGACAGCAGAGCACAAGCACTGCAACTCCTGAGACTTCTCAGCAGGCAAACTGGGGCAGCAGGAGTGCCGAGTCTGGTAAATAAGAACCCAGGAACCCTTCCGCTCCACCAACTGCTCCCTTCTCCAGCTCTGTGGCATCGCCAAGACCCAGGCCTTTGAAATCCTACCACTGTTCCCCACTCCAGGTCTCATGTTTTGACCCTGGAGTTCTCAGGAATGATGGAATGCTGATGACTGGGTAGTCCTCATTCATTTCCAGCACTGCAGCAGAAGGCCTGCTCAGGAGGAGGGCAGCCTTCTGCCACAAGTGGGCCTCTGTCTGCAGAGCCTCGCAAGCACCACTGGTGCTCTGTAGGGTTGTACAGTGGCACAACCTCGTCCCTCGCCCCTGAGATGAAGCTTCCTACCCTCTCCTGCTGGCCTAGGATTTTCTGGGCTGGTCTCTCCACCCAGCCTGCCCCTCTCAGCTGCCGAGCTTAGGCATCTCTAGATCCTCTGTGGGAGGTGGGAGACACAGGCTTCTTTCTCAGGCCCACCTGGAAGTGCTGCTGGGGAGTCAGCTGGGGACCAAGGGCTCTACCCACCAGTTAAGGCACACCCTTCTTTTCCCCACTCACAGGAGCATGTCCTGAACCTCCAGCCCACCCCCTGGTATGGGAGGGACAAGATGGCACTGGCTCTCCCTCCCACAAAAGGCTGTGGCCAATCAATCAGTCAATCAATCAATCAATGGTAGGAAAGGGGAAGACAAAGCATCTGAAAATGAGTATACTGTAAATAACATATGAAGACAAAACAAAGCACTGGGGGGAAAAACAAATGCCAAAAGATAAAAGATGACATAAGCCAGCTTTTCTACCATGAAAACCAGTTAAATCTTAAAGCACACACATCGCTCCAGCTGCCCAGATGGGATGGCTCTCTTCTAGCAGGTGAAGGTCTCCCATATGGGAGGTGGAGCAAGTTCGTTTTCTGTGGCTCCAGAAGGTGGACCTGAAACAACAGAGTCAAGTAAGAGGTGATGCTGACTCAATGTTGGGAAGAATGGTTAAGAGCAGCTTAAAAGTGGGGCAGTCTCCCTTGGAAGGGGTTCAGACACTCCTTGAGTGGAGATTAACCAAAGATTGGGTGGCCATTTATCAGGGATGCTTTACCTGTTGCTTTCCTGCCTTGGAAAGGAGTTGGACTAGAGGACCGTCTGGGGCCCCTTCCCATTATAGGAATCGCTGATTTTATGTACATGCAAAAATGCAGTCAAGTCAACAGAGGTGAGCTCATCACATGTGCCAACACACACAGGCACACACCAGGTTCAACAAACCAAGGGCTTTCCTGTCCAGATTGTCTCCTGTCCCTCTCTTGTGAACCTTGCAATGGGACGAGGCCACCTTCTCTAGACTCCAAGGCCTAATAACGCGGCAGCTGGAAGAAGAACACCTGCTTCTGAGACAGCTCCCTCCTGCTTGCCCCTCTGGTTCTAATTTCCTCCCAGGAAGAACAGCAGAGAGGCACAGGCAGAAGACGGAAGTTCCTGGCCATTGATCTCTTGCCAGGAAAGGTGAGGATGAAGCTCCAAGGGCCACCGTCAGTTGTTGCCACCATCTGCTCAACGCATTCAAGGCTGAAATCTCTCCCCACAGTCTCCCTCTCCCAACCTGCAATTCCATCACCTCTTTTTCTCTCTGCATAAAACAATCCTTGCACGTTTGACACCGCTTCCAGGTTTCACCTGATACAAAATCTGCCAACGATTAAGGCTTCCCTCTTTGGACAAACTACCAAAGCAGCTTACAATTAATCCACCCAGGAGGGAATGTTTTAAAAATGGATTAAGATGTTTGTTGCTGTCTCTCTGGATCCTGAATAATTTATCTCATTATCCAGAGGCAGTTTCCCCAGGAGGCAAAAGAGACCCAAGCAGGAGGATGAGAGTAGGGATGGGGTGGGGGAGTAGGATGAAGATGGTGGTGTCCCACCTTGATCTCCAGGACTTGCTTAGAGGAGCAGGGTCAGTGTTTGCCATGGGGAAGGCCCAATGCTCAACCCCCTGGAAGTGTTGTGGGGGGGGGACAGAAAAGAATTCCCCCTGCCACTGGGGAGAACTGGTGCTGACAGCCAGAGCCGACACTATGCAGCTGGCTGAACTACAGGCGGTCTTTCCCAGACTCATCAAGGATCTTCCCAGAGCAGAAGTTGCTCCAGTTGGAATCTAGGACTGGCTGATGGGAGAAATCCCACCCGGAGCCAGCTGGTGGCTACTTCAAAGCAGGTTCTGTTGGAGCTCATGAGATTCTCCAGAGGGGTTCCCTCTGCCTTGAGCACATGGAGACTCCGAGGGAGTTTCCACCCGACGAGGAACATTTTGCAAGAGTAGGAGAGGAAATACCATGTCAACAAAGACATTCCACAGTGGTGTTGGGAACATATTTCTGACTAGATAGGCCTTTACTTGAGAGAAAAAGTAGTTTAAGATGATGAAAAGTGCTTTTGGTACCCCGTGTGATGGACAGAGTGTCAGACTAATCTCTGCTGAGCCATAGAAGCTCCCGGGTGAATGGAACTGGTCAAGCCACTCCTTAAACATCTCATTTACTGCGAGAGCCCTGTTAGGGTGGTTATAAGTTGGTTCCAACGTGATGGCACAGAACAGCAACAACAGTTAAGATCAAGTGGCAAACTGTGCCCCCAAAGCATTCCTGAGGAAGGTGTTTTGCATCTTGGGGGAGTTCAGCAATCATCCTATGGCTCTTTCTGTCACTTTTGTGGCAGCATCTGGAACTTATGACTTTCAAAAGTGGTTTTTACAATTTATTGAGTAGCAATTTCTATTGAGATCTCTGTCCATAGAAACCTAGGTTTGGCTTTTCCCCTCTCTTCAAAACTAGATTTCAAACCATTCCTCTCTCTTATTTTTCTTTTCTTCCCCATTCTTTTAAACACCACCCTCAAACAACCAGCTTAATAACCAAAATTCATTAGCCAGCACTTAATTACACCTGCCATGTGCCGGCTTAGCTGAGAAGACATCTAATTAATAGTGTGTAAGTTACACTGGGAATCATGTTCCATAATTAAATGCAAGCCACTCCACTGTGTAATATTAATGAGATCTTTTTGATTATGCAAACGGCAGCACACGGAGAGGAAGGCAATTGGACAAGGGGCCCCCAAGAGAGGCAGGGAGACGGTTAATGGGCGATTAGCTTTTGATCATTCACAGGGGGACTCCCAGAACCCTTGCACTTACCAGTATCTTCCTTCTGGGAGGCAGAAAAATCCCAGATCTTCCCACTGCCTTCCTCTGACATCCCAAAATATAGACACTTGTTCTCTCTAAGGTATCTCAGTTGCTCCTAGCACACTTACTGAAATAACCTCTTCGTCTGATTTGCATTCTTGTGGATATATTTTCCCTTGCTTCCTGGCATTTGCATCTCTCTCTCTCTCTCTCTCTCTCTCTCTCTCTCTCTCTCTCTGTGTGTGTGTGTGTGTGTGTGTGGTGTGTGTGTGCTTATTTGGACTTCTAATCTTTATTCTTGGCCAACACTCTCAAAATGGGCTTACTAAATATAATGATTGCACAGAACAAAGAAACAAGAAAAACTACATCTCAAACCTGGATCTTAATAACTGTAACACTGTCTCAACTCACAAAATTAGGCCCTAGATCAGATGAGCTTAACATTTAGTTTGCACAAATATATCATTTTATGTATATGCATGAAAATAACTAATATGTAAATATCAATGAAGGGGGTGACATTAAGAAATAATTAGGGAGAGTGAAACCTCTTTTGTAAAAGATGGCAGATTAATTATTACAGGCAGAGGAAGGCGTTTCTTCATGAAATGCTTCTAGCCCCCTGATAGGGCAATATCATTGTTAGGGGAATCAAAATGTCACAAAACTGTGGAGCCAGCTTCTTTACCCTCCAGAATGGTTCATTGTACTAACCGAAGGGGTTGGGGACAGGTGGAGAGGAAGCTGCCTGATGTGGAAGGGATGGAGGGCTGCATTGAAGTTTTTGTTGCCGGCTTCTTGATATCTTAGCATTTTAATGCCAAAGCTGCCTGCCTTATGGGTGGGCTTTCCAGGAGGGCAAAAGAGGAATGTTCCAAAGGTTGGGGTGATTTGGGGGCTTTTCTGCTTCTCTCTTGAGTCCAAAGTCCAAACTAGGTAATGGTTAGCCTGACAAAGACTCCTGTTGGGTTCAAAAACTGGCATTTTTATAGTGGTCCAATAAAATTATTACTTAACCCTGATTTTCCTCCTTTGAAAGTGGTCTTGCTAATAAGCGTGACTGCTTCCATTCATTAAAAGCTTAAGCGGGAACATTGGAAGGGCCTGGCTTCTGGACACAAGTCAAAGGGACAGAGGGGCTGTACCATCAGAAGCAAGGTGGGAAGAAAGAAGGGAGTCCAGGGAAGCTCTAGGAAGCCCACCGACAAGGACATAGTCATTGGCTCTTGAAAAACACACACACACACACACACACACACACACACACACATCGGTGTGCCAGTCCCATATAGGCTCGAAGGTTCAGTGGCAGATATAATGCAACACATCTAAAGAGGAGCACATCCCAGAAAACAGCCTGTCCTACAACCTAGATGCCCTACAAGAACCAGAAACATGGATGTGGGTGATGCCTCACTGGGACCCCCCTCAAGGCTCAAAGCAGGCCACTTTCTGAGTCTTGGAAGGCCATTCTTCTATCCAGCCACTGCAAAGCTTGAGGTGGGAGCAAAGCAGAAAAGCCCAAGCACTATCCGGACCAGAGGCTGCAGGAATGTCCCCAGATGAAAACACTGAGATTGACCTCCAGCCATATGGGATGCAGGACAGAGGAATCTGCTGCTGGCACTCTCTGCAGGTGGATGAGGACTAGACCGAGAGAAGGGGGGGCAGGTTCTCATCAGCTGCTTCTCCTTAAGAAACAGCAGAAGGAAAAATCAGGCATGTTGCCATGGTGATCTATAGGACTGGCTCCATTCATAAAACCACAGGTGCCAACCCTGCACATGGAGCTGATTGTTGAATCCTTCCCAGGTAAAACTCCTCCTCTGAAATGGATGCACTGGATCCGCCTCCCAGGGCTCTGGTAAGGATTGCTGCCATCTTCTGCCCAAACCCCTAGAGAGACCCAAGAGTCCTACAGCAGAGGATTCCTCGGAGTTCAGTCCTTTGGGGTCCATGGCTAGGAACCTTCTTCCTCCCTTGACACTCAGAAGGGGCTCTTTCTTTGAACATTTTCAGTTGTTCCACCCAAAGGGCTCAAGTGTGGCTCCTCTTCTCCTGCTCATAACAGCCTCGTGACGTAAGTCAAGCTGGGCAAGTATGACAGCCGCGAAATCACCCAGGGATTTGAACCCTGTTCTCCAGACTCCTAATCTAACACTCTAACCACTAAGCTAAACTGCCTGTGTACAGAGCAAGGAACAGCCAGCCCCCCTCCACCAGTCTTGCAGACGCTTAGAGCCTGGACATTTAATTTTAAAAAGTAATTAGTCAAAGTTACAATCCTCCTTCCTTTTTTATTTACTTACTGTTATACAGTAGTTGGACTTTTAAAATGTAACTCTTTACTTTCTCATTTTTAAAAGAAACTTTTCTAACTATTTTTGGGGGGTGGGAGAGAAGGAAGACACATCAGAGAGAGAGAACCAGAAGATGATGACAGTGCCTAGAGGCATCCTGCAAATTCTATGAACAAGGCAGGAGGCTGCAAGGGAAATGCCTTGCCTGGAAGCTCCTCTGGAATTATTACTCCAGATTTCCTCCAAAGCCTTCTAACTAGGAGAGGGTGGACGGCAACTCCCAGCAGTGTCTGGAGGGACAAAGGTTTGTCTCCTTGTGCTTCCAGAGGGGAAATCATTTCTCAAAAGTTAATCTGTTGCCCCTAGTTCGTTAATATTTTTCAATAATTCATATAAAACCTGCTATTATGATAGTCATAATCACAAGCATAATCATTTTCAAAGGGGAAAAGCTACATGCCAACAAAAGAATCTGTGCATTTTTGCAGAGGATTGGGGTGAAAAGGAGTATAAACTGATATCATCAGTCACCTAGTCCCAAAGGGCGGAAGTGTCATGGCTGGGGAAAATTCAATGTATATTGTGTGCACTCGAGATTGCATTTTAATGTTACTTTTGTTATTTGTATTTTTCTTTTATTAATTTTTAAAAAATCCAAACAATAATGTTTAACAATTCAATGACTTCATTAACAGATTAACAGATTAATGTAAGTTCTTAGCACTTTAACACTGACAAGCAAGCCCTGCCCTCCACCAACAAATACACAATTGAACATTAAAACATTAGGACCTCCACTGATACATCGAACGTCTGTCCCATTCTCAAGAGTGGCCTACCTGTCCCCTATTCACCAACCCTGTGATATAGCAACTAGCCCTGGGTCACTTGGGAAGATTTCTGGATGAGTGGGGAACCGAACTAGCATCACCCACGATGAAAATTCAGAGTCCTTAGCCACCATTGCACCACACTGTGCAATGCAGTGCCTCATTCAACTGTCCACATTCCCACATTGCATACACAAAGTCACATCAAAAGTACTTTATCTGGCATAGCAATGTAATAAATGTCACAAAACATATTGTTCTTACCAAGAGAGGCCTTCTCAACACACTGAGACAGCTACTACTTTTCTTGTTCCCAAAGTTTCCATATTTTTTACAAAATCTCTGTGCTCAAAACAGCCATTCTTTCTGCTGTGAAGCTTAACACAGAGAGAGAGAGAGAGAGAGAGAGAGAGAGAGAGAGAGAGAGAGAGAGAGAGAGAGAGAGAGGATGGCTGCCTGGCTGAATAAAAAGACCTTTGGGTAGTATGGGCGGCATATAAATAAATAAATAAATAAATAAATAAATAAATAAATAAATAAATAAATAAATAAATAAATAAATAAATAAATAAATAAATAAATAAATAAATAAATAAAAAGACACACACAAGCCATCTGATGCTTCTACTTTTCAAAAGACCACCCAGCAAGGCAGCTGGTATTGGAGTTTGCACAAGAATCACATTTTTAATTTGTACTATCATAATTCTCACAAAGTTGAAAATTCTTACAGAGACTAACCCCCCTTGAGGGGGAAAAAACCCATGTCTCCTCAGGGTGTGTGTGTGAATACCTTTTCACAGTCTGAATGGAATAACACCCCTAACACAACACCTTTGAAAGGCAATGATGATTTTTCTTGCAGGCAAAGGGAAGACACCAGTTCTCCACTGGAGAGCACAGAGCCCTTGTACTGAGCACCAAAAACGCACCTCAGGAGGGGACGCTCTCCTCTCCCGGGCGCTTCACAGCAAACCTCTCAAGCATCAAGATCCCTGCTGCATCGGCCGCCCCAGGCCCTCCTCTGTGTGCACAGATACACAGACAGATGGACAGACAGATGAGCGGAGACTGCGTGGCTTGTCTTCCCCACCAAGAGCAGCAACCCACAGCAGAGGCACCCAGCCCTGCCCTAAAGGGCCACATGTGGCTGGCACCTCAGGGGAGGCTGCACCAGATGGCCTGGGTGGGTCTACAGAGGGCTCTACGCCGGTTCCTTGGAAGCTCACCAGGCTTGCTTTGCAAGAACTCCCCAGGATGACTGGCAGGGTGAAATGGGTGCAATGGGGCTCAGAATCAAATCTTGTCTGGTTTTAGAATCTAGGAGACTTGGCTCTGGTTAAGATTTGCGCAAGAGACTTCTAGGGAGGGATAGGAACGGATCTTCTTGAAAGGATGGCGGCGCAAGTATTTGCAGCGGCTAGGCATTCCAGAGATCGGTCCTTATTATGGACTCTACGTGCTCAGGCACAAGTAACTTACAGTCGACAAGAATTATTATCTATTGGCAGAGACTGTTGCAACTTTGAATCGAGGGTCTCAACTTACAACATCCCAGCTGAGCTTTTAAGACGGCCTGCATATCGGGGGGTTACTCCCCCTGCTCTCCCTGTCAGGAAGAAAAGAACACGGAGAAAACGCAAGCAGAAAAGAGGCTGCAGGGCTGGTCTACGAGTGAGGTTAGGCAAAAATCCTCACAAGCCTGCATTGCCAAGTCTTTTTGTCTCAAATGTTAGATCTCTACCCAACAAGATTGAGGAGTTGGAACTTACTATCTCCCTACAGAAAAATATTCGAGACTGTTGCGTTATGATCTTTACAGAGACATGGCTTGATTCTTCCATCCCAGGGGAGGTAATTGAACTACAAGGACGCAGAGTACATCGAGCAGACAGGTCTATTGAATCTGGGAAGAGCAGAGGTGGAGGGGTTTGTGTTTACACAAACGATAATTGGAGCACAGATGTTAAAATAATGGACATTCACTGTTCTCCTGATTTGGAGTATTTGGCAGTGAAATGCCGCCCCTTTTACCTGCCTCGTGAGTTTAATGTTGTTATAATAACAGCAATATATATACCTCCTGATGCTAACACAACCACAGCTTTGAGTTGTTTGTTAACTGCTATCAGCAAACAGCAGCAGGCCTACCCAGATGGAGTGCTGGTGGTAGCAGGTGATTTCAATCAAGCCAATTTAAAGACCGTCCTCCCTAACTTTTATCAGTATGTGGACTGTCCCACTAGAGGGGAAAATACCTTGGATCAGGTATATTGTAACATCATGCATGGATATAAGACGAAGCCATTGCCTAGCTTGGGACAGTCAGATCATATATCTCTTTTTTTGATTCCATCGTACAGACCCCTTGTTAAAAGAATCAGACCATCAATTAGAGAAATACAAGTGTGGCCAGTGGATGCAACTGAGCAACTTCAAGATTGCTTTAGGAGCACTGATTGGACACTGTTTGAGGAGGACAATGTTGATACTTATGCCTCGACAGTACTGTTTTATATCAAAAGCTGCATCGATGTTATTGCTACTACAAGACAAGTACGAGTGTTTTCTAACAACAAGCCTTGGCTAAATAGAGAAGTGCGCCTTTTATTAAAAGCCAGAAATACTGCTTTTCATTCTGGTGATGAACTACAGTATAGAGAGGCCAGAGCTAAACTGAAAAGGGGCATTAGGGATGCCAAAGCTATGTACAGCCAGAGAATTGAACAACACCTTGAAAGTTCTGACACTCGCAGAGTGTGGCACGGCCTACGACAAATCACTGGTCAGAGTAACAAAAACAGTCTGTGTAGCAGCAGTGATTTTTTGACTGAGCAGTTAAATCAATTTTTCAGCCGTTTTGAGGTGGAAACAGGAACAACCATTATTCCAGCACCTACTGTCCATAATACATCACTAGAATCTACCATCGACAGACAACCATTAGTACTGCAGATTTCAGATGTGAGACGCGCTTTCCAGAATATTAATATTCGAAAGGCAGCTGGACCAGATGGAATCATGGGACGAGTTGTTAGGGGCTGTGCTGCAGAATTAGCTGGAGTTTTTACGGATATTTTCAATCTATCCTTGTTGCAGTGTTCTGTCCCCACTTGCCTGAAGACATCTATTATAGTGCCAGTCCCGAAGCAGTCAGCTGTGGTATCTCCCAATGATTATAGACCAGTAGCTTTAACATCTGTTATTATGAAATGTTTTGAGAGATTGGTGCTGGATTACATTAAGGCTAGTCTTCCACCTTCTTTGGATCCATGGCAATTTGCATACAGGAGAAATAGATCTACTGATGATGCTGTGTCCATCGTACTCCATACTGTATTGAGCCACTTAGAACAACAGGGAACTTATGCGAGGCTGTTGTTTGTGGATTATAGCTCTGCTTTTAACACCATTCTACCAAATAGGTTGTTTTTAAAAATGATCAACCTGGGATTACCTCAGGAGATCTGCATGTGGATAAAGGATTTTCTGACAGATAGGCCACAGTCAGTAAGGATGGGATCCCACCATTCTTCTACCCTGGTACTAAGTACAGGAGCTCCCCAGGGCTGCGTGCTAAGTCCTTTCCTCTATTCCCTGTACACACATGATTGCACCCCACTATATAACACCAATGCAATTATTAAATTTGCGGATGATACAACAGTGGTGGGACTCATAAATAAGAACAATGAGTCTGCTTATAGAAAGGAAGTACAAAGATTGATACTATGGTGTAAAGAAAATCATCTCACACTTAACATCAAAAAAACTAAAGAACTCATAATTGATTTTAGGAGGAAGAGAAATGTACATTTACCACTGTACATAAACGGTGAGGAAGTGGAGAGAGTTGGTAGTTTTAAATTTCTGGGCACTTACATCTCAGAGGACCTCTCATGGACTATAAATGCCAACATGCTAATAAAGAAGGCACAGAAGAGGCTGTATTTCCTGAGAATGCTCGGGAAGTTAAATTTATCACAGCATTTGCTTCTGTCCTACTACCGTAGCACCATTGAGAGTGTCCTAACTTATGGCATTCTGGCATGGTTTGGGAGTAGCTCTGTAGCGGACAAAAAAGCTCTACAGAGAACCATTAAAATTGCCCAGAATATCATCGGGCTCCAGCTACCAACCCTGGATGACATCTTCACATCCCGCTGTCTGAGGAAGTCACACAGCATCCTGAGAGACTCTTCCCATCCTGCTTATAACTTTTTTGAACTGTTACCGTCTGGCAGAAGATATAGAACAATTAAGACTCGGACCACACGTTTTCTAAATAGTTTTTATCCTAGAGCTATAATTGCAATTAATAATGAGCTTAAAGACCACCAGTAGTGAATAATTAGTTGGACTGTGTTACTTGGACTGAGGTGTAGATGTTTGTATTTTTAGTGGGGGATTTCTAGTGGGTGGGGAGTGTTTGGGGAATGTTATGTGTGTGCATGTGTCTGGTCTCTGGGTGTCTGTGAATTTCGTTGTATGATATACTGTGTATATACTTACAATGACAATAAATTATATTATTATTATTATTATTATTATTATTATCAGTCATGGCTGCTGATAAGAGCTTACTGCACTGGGCTAGCTGGATCCAGGGCTGGGTTCAGGATGAGGCCACTTCCTCTGTGCCCAATGCCAACCAGTTCTGGGTCGCTTTTTAAGCTTTAGCTCTTGCTTAAACTCTGGAGGGGGCCTCTTGACACTGAACCCCAGCAGCCATGATTTGCAGCCTCAGCTCCCATCACCTGGCTGTACTTGGGCAGCTGAGGGGGCAGTGAGATTTTTTTTTCCTCCCCCCCCCCCCCCCCGGAAATCCAGACTTGGCCATTGCATTAATCATCAAGACCTGCGGACAATTTTTGAGCACCGTTAAAGGGCAGTGAATTCCGTACTGTTCAGTGACAGGTCAAAGGTGGAAGAGGGTTTGCCATTTTGTTTCTCTGCCTTGGGACTCAAAACCTACTACGCCAAGCCTGCCTTCTCCTGGGATCTGGATCAGGTCTGACATTTTGGCAGACGAGAGGCATGGCAGTCCAGCCCACCTGCTCCTCTGTGTTGGTTCTTCAGTGCTGGATGACAAGCCTACGCCAGTTCCTCCCTCCTAGGCCAGCTTTCCAACCTGCTCCTTTGCCTGCCCTGATGTTTCTCTACCCTTCAAGTGAGGAGAGACTAAAAATCCACTCAATTGGGAGGCATCGTTTGAGGAAGGCACAGCGGAAGGGCACGTGCACATTTACCCTGGATCAAAGAGGACCGACTCTGGCTGGCACCAGAACCCTCCAGCTGTCTCCACTGTAAATTAATATTACAAAAACCCTGCCTGGGTGTGCAATCTCTTGCCTTCCCATTCTCTTCTCCACCAGCAGAAGAGGGAGAGTTCATTGCCTAATAAGATTATCCACACTTCATTATAGAGACTGTCTTCTCTGAAGCTGGCATCCTCCATTTCAAACAGAAGAGAGCAGATAAAAAGTGGACAATTTGGAGAGATTATACAGAAAACCAGTAGGAAGGGTGGGGGGGGGGGTGCAGTAGATGGTGGAGGGGGGGTTCAGCTGCCTTGTGGGAAGAAACAGAGGTTGAGTATGTCAGTTTACTTCAACTCCAAAAGCTACATTCCCTAACTTGGAAAGTCAAATTCACCTCCAGCAGAATAATTGATGCAAATTTCCTTGCAATTATGCAAGTGTTATTGGCTTATTTGATCTAGTACATCAATCACATTTATTCCACTGATTTATTAGATTGTAGATACCAACTTGGCTAAGCTTTAGTAGGAGGGAAGGAAAAGCTTTGCATTTATCCCCCCCTCCAGTTGTTAATCCCAGAAGACAAGAAATGCTTGGTGTGGCGAGCTCTGGGGAGAGTTCCCACATGTGTATCCCACACCTCTGGGAGTTGGCAACATGTGGGAACCATCCCTGGGCGGCTCAGGAGGTGGCTCAGGCAATTCCAGCACCTGGATAGAGTCTCTGGGTTCCTGCTCCTTCAAAATAGGTCATGTAGTGAGAAGCCGGAGATAGTCCTGCCCTCACCCCACCCCACCCGCAACCCATCTTTATTCCAGGCGCCGCTTGGAAAGGTTACTTTTCAGACTATAAGTACCAGAACCTTCATGCCAACCATGGAAGCTGTAGTCCAGAGCTGTGGTTTTTCAAAGTTCTGGTTCCAGGTTATCCATTTCAGCACAATTTCACATGACAAATCTCTCCCACCAAGAAAACCAGACCCTAAGAAGAACAGTTGAGGGAGTTGAGCAGGTTTAGCCTAGAGAAGAGAGAAGTGAGTGCTGACAGGATGAGCATCTTCAAATATCTGAAGCGGTATCCAACAGAAGATGGTGGAAACATGTTTTCTGTGGTGGCTCCAGAGGTCAGGACTGAAACCAATGGCTTTTAAGTTAGGAAAAGGCAAATTCCTACTAAGCATCAGGAAGAACATCCCAGCACAGTAAGAGCTGCCTGATGAGATTGGAAAAGATGACCTTGGGAAGACGATGGGTTCCCCTCCATTTCTGGTTCCTAAGCAGAGGCTGAAAAGCCCTCTACTTTAGCACTGGGCTCTGGAACTAGTACAGGGAGTTCTGCTCAATGACCCTCAGGATCCCTTCTCATTCTGCCATCCTCTAATTCCTGCCCTGCTCTCCTTAAGGATCTCCCAAAGCCAACGTCATGCTTGTTGCATGCTCAGGCTGTTTTTAACAAGAAAGATGAGCTTGGCTCAAGGCTTCTGTGTCTCCGTTCAACCATGGGGGAGCAACCTGTAGTCTCCTGAGAGGTTTCGTCCAGCTTCGAAGCCTAGCTCTTCCCTTTTAAACATGGAGGAACTCTGAGAAGGGAAAAGATGGAGACAGGCTGAGCTTTGCATCTTAATGTCAAGAGGCTGATCTCTCTCTCTCTCTCTCTCTCTCTCTCTCTCTCTCTCTCTCTCTCTCTCTCTCTCACACACACACACACACACACACACACACACACACACACACACACACACACACACACACACACACACACTTCAACTCTTTAGGAAAAGTAAAAAACTGTGGATTTGGGGGGAAGGTGGAAGAAATGAGCTCTAAGTAAATATAACTGACTTCCGATATTCAAATGTGTTGAGATAAGCCACAATCCCCCACCCCTGACAGGGGGAGAGCATTGTGCTTGCCATCGTTTAGAGGCCTCGTGGCAGATTTCATTAGGATCCTCGTACTGCTTAAATACTGAAGCCAGGCAGAGGAGAAGATGGGAGGCGTGAGGACGTAGATCTATCAAAAGCCAATTTGAAATGAAAAGCAGAACAGGCAAGAAACCAGGGGAACGGCACTTGTTCGGAGAGTGAAAGCAGCAAATGGCACCTGTCTCCTCGCATGTCAAGGCCAGGGGAACACAAAGGACGGCCAAGGGAGGTGCAGCAGGAAGTCTGCTCCTATTCTGCACCCAAAAGCAGCTCAGACTGATGTGGCAAGCATCCACATCTGGAGGCAGGATGCAGCCACCTCCATCAAACAAGCATAGTGTTCTAAGAGAGGTCATGCATGTTTCAAGAGTTCTTCCTAAGACATCACCCTATCATCCCACAAGGATTGGGCACGGTGTTATTAACCCCAGCCTAGGGGACTGAAGGTCAAGGAGGAGCTCCTGCCCTTAAGTGTAGATGAGGAAAGGGGTTAAACGGTGTCTGTGTGGTTCCTGTCTCCATAGACGTTCCTTAGCTTTAGCCAGCCACAACCACTGAGTCTTCTGCACCATGTTGTTGTTGTTTAGTCATTAATTCATCTCCGACTCTTTGTGACCCCATGCGCCAGAGTACACCAGGCCCTCCTGTCTTCCACGGCCTCCCGGAGTTGGGTCAAATTCATGTTGGTCGCTTCGAGGACACTGTCCAACCATCCCATCCTCTGTTGTCCCCTTCTCCTCTTGCCTTCACACTTTCCCAACATCATATTTTCCAAGGAGTCTTCTCTTCTCATGAGGTGGCCAAAGTATTGGAGCCTCAGCTTCAGGATCTGCCCTTCCAGTGAGCACCATAGGGAGATGCAAAGACTATGGATTTTACAACTTCAATTCCATAAGGACATGGTTCTTTAAACTGCACAGTAACCCTTGTTTTCTTGGTTAATAAGGTCTCATTCATCTCACGGCTCCTTCCATAAAAGGTTCACCCCCTCCCATGCTCAGTGGTTGCTACTGTTGTCATCATCGTTGACAGAGAGTCAAGGGCTCCCTCCCATCCATAAGCCATGGCCTCCATCTTGCCTTCCCCATCCTCTTCCTCGTCCAGAAGGGTCGCCCTCCCTTCCACAAAGATGGGGGCAGCCAGGCTGTTCCTTCTCCATGGGGGGGGGGGGGGGAGAGAGGATAGAAGTAACACAAGAGAATTTTGTCTCTGCTGATCCTCCATACAGCATTGATTCCAGAGTGGAGCCCTGGAGATTCCTCATTCCAAGGAAGCCCTGGTAATAGAAATGTTATTTATCAGCTGCTAAAGCCTTTTCCAAGTTAACACAAAACAGGCACTTTATCTCCCCCTGTAAATATATATGCCACTTCCTCCACATTGTCAAACTCTAGCCTTCCCAAGGAAGGGGCCGGGGGGGGGGAGTGCACACACATCCCTGAAGCAGAGAGAGGGACTGGCAGAGGTGGGGATGGGGTGCCAGGAAGCCTTGCAAGTCCACCCATCCATCACAGCTTTTACCTGGAACTAGACAGAAGGAAGTGGCTGGCATCCATTTCAAGGTGGTGGGGCAGGGGGTACATAGGTGTGTGTCATGCCAGACGCAATGGCTAGAATGCCATCTGCAGAGAAAAGAGCCTTCAAGGGACCATCCTCTGAGCCTTGGGATGGGGACTGTGTTCCTCTAGGATAGAAACCAAAAGCCCCCTTTCCCCAGGAAGGGCACTTATACAGTACATGCTTCACGTTTGCCACAAATTTTAAGAATATACAACACTACAGTAGTGCTGCTGGGAATAAACACAAACAAAAATAATAATTCTATTAGTAGCTGAAAATTTTAATGATGCTGTTGAGTATAAATTTTACTGCTACAGGCAACTGTAAAATGCAATGATAATAAATACAAAAACTGCAATAGTATTTTTGGGAATAGGTTTTATTACTAGCAAAAGCACACACACACAAAGAAGTAATAATTCCATTAGTAGTTAAAAATTGCATGTCACACTTGCAGGAGGGCACAATGGGGACTAAGAGAGCGAGCCCATTCTTATTAATTAACATGGAAGCCCTCCATCCCACCTAGAACCTTTCTGTGCCCTGGTGGCGATACACATCCCACCCGTTGAAGACCTGTGCCCTGGACCAGCTGCCATGCCACCTTTGCGAGGCAGAGGGGGTGCCAGTGGGAGTCCTCCTGGCCTGGTCTGAACTTTCCTGCTCTGCTCCCTCCCTCAGGCAGGCAATCCATCCTGCTGCCCCATGAGAGGGCCAGCTCTGCTGATGTGAATAGGGAAACCTTTCAGGCATGGACAGTCTGCCCTTCCCCGACACTGGCAGGCAAGGTGCAAAGGCAAAAGGAAGTCCGGACCACTGCCCAGAGAGAAGGCAGATGGGTCCAAGAGTGACAGGGCAAAGGAGAGGAAAGGTGCCCTCCACCTGCGCAAAGCACGGGAGGAGAGGAAATGGCAGCCCCACCACCTCCGTTACGGGCAAGGCTTGCTGGGAGTCGCAGTCCAGAAAAAGGAACATTTTGAGCTTTGACAGGAACGAGCAGGCAAGCAATTCCACCTGCCCACCCTTGCTGCCACTGTCATTTTCTGCCACAGAGATCTCCCCAACAGGCCGTGCCATCATCTTTGGCTCACAGCCGTCCTCTGATGGTTGGGCCTGTGGTGCTTGAAGCGCAGGGCCCATTAGTGGCTCTGGAGTGGAGAGAGGCTGGCGCTAGCGCTCTGCCATCTGCCTCCACTGCTCTAAGTCTCTGGAGTCCCCCAAAGCCAGAGGAGTCGAAGGTGGGAAATTGGTGGAGAGAGCTAATCTCTTTTTTTCCACATAAACATGACAAATGAAGTCTGGATGGAGCTCACAGACAGAGTCGGGGGGGGGGGAGACACAGAGACAACAGGAGAGAGCGGGAGAATGGCTGAAGAATGGTGGGTGGGAAGAAGGTGCAGGGACGAGGAGGAGACGACAACGGAGAATCCCACCCAGTGGAACCCAGACGGCACACTGGTGCTCAGGGTGAACCAGAGGCCAAAGATGGACAAGCCAGAGAGAGAAAACACTAAAAGCTGGGATGCTTCGGTTGTGTAAGTAGGAAGGGAAATACAGGTGGTTACAGTGGATCATGCGAGTGAAAATAAGTGGAGAAAGAACGGCAGGAAGGAGAAGAGTGAATCTGGTGAAAAACTGTTTGGATGCAATACAACATCTTAGCTTAGAGCCGAGGGGTCTGACAACCCTTTCCTTAAAAGCACAGCCCAGAAAAGTTACTTTCTGGACTACAATCCCCAGAATTCTTCAGATTTGATGGCTGGGGATTCTGGGATTCATAGGTCAAAAAGAGTAACATCTGCCAACCTTGTCTAGAACAAAATGCCCTTCCAGGCAGCTCTCAAAGCTTCTCGACCTCCTTGCCTTGCCTATTGCTGAGATACACAGGGGAGACTGGAGACTGGAGGGAGGCCCTTGCTGGCCAGGGGCTCTGTTCCACTTCCTTCAGCCTCCCCCCACACACACACACAAGCAAGAGCTAGGCACAGGCTAGCCCTGACCCCAAGAACAAGCCCACCAGCTCTCCTTAGCCCTCAGAAGCTCTGACCGTCATCGCTGCAGCAGGCAGGACTGCGTGGAGGGATCACGGTGACTAATTGCCAGGGACGTGCAGCTCCGCACTGCCGGCACGCGTTAAGCGCTGCCTGTTCCAGCTGGGAGTTGCCCGCATTAGTCACAGCAGAATATGCACACCATGGAGAGGTATGGTTACACATGCGGGCACACATACACACACACACGCAGCTATTGGGAGGAGCCAAATTAGCTCTTAAAAGGAAAGATGCCATAGTGTCCATGTCACAGAATGGGTGAGCCTTTCTCATGGCTAGGGCTGTGCAAATGCCATCCACTTCAATCCAGCCCAAACTATTTGGGCCACGTATTGCAAATGGCTTAATTCCAGCTGATTTGTATCCTCCCCATTTCAATTTCTATCCAAATGTTTCAAAGTATTTTTACATATTTGTATTTATTGGAATGGGGGTGGACACATGAACAAGGGGGAAATAAAAGGGTCTGATGGGAGTGAAATGCAGTGCCATGAACTCGATGTACAGGCAGAGCTCCCACCTCTTCCTTTCTGCCTTCCTTCCTGTATTCCCCCCGCATTCTCTCTGCAATCATTGTTTTCTGAACCGCAATTTGCTTAGCTTTCATTTTTTTAAAAAAAAATTTAAAAAAACAGCAACACTAAAATCCTGTCTGCAAAGTTGATGGAAACTTCATTGTGGGGTAAATGGTGGCCCGGGGTAAAAACAAGGCTGTTTTCACCAATGGGAGAAATTATGCTCAATGTCAGGGATTTAATTTGTGTCCTACTGTGACAGACATGGGGCTTTAGACTACCTAGAAAGCATACTCTTGTGACTTCCTAATTTTTTTGCTGAAATGCAATATGCACATGGAACCAGGATCACAACAGGAGCCTTCCTAAAGTCAGTGGTCTCCAAGTGTTGGGGACTACAATTCCAAAATCCCTAGCAGGCAGGGCCATTTAGCAGACTGGCTGCACATCATGAGAGCCCAGGTTTAGGGCAGCAAGGCAAGAGGATAATCACTCTGCCAATGTTCAGAGGAACAGGACCATTCCAAAGAAAGAAAAGGAAGACAAGGAAGTGGAGAGGCAAGAGGCAGTGTGGCAGATGGAGACAGAAGGAAGGTTCAAGAAGGAAGGGCCCAACAAGTCCTCCTGGCTCAGGTTAAGAGCTCCAGGAAACTCTCCCTGCCCCCCATCTTCAAAGACAAACAATTGAGCAATCCAGCTTAGTTTTGTTGAAAGCCCTGAGCAGGAATCATTGTTTTATTTGTGGCTCAGTTCCACTTCCACGGGGTGGAGGGAGAAGGAGGGAGAGAAGGCCTGCAGCTAAACAAATACCTCCTCTTATGATTAAATATCTCAAAACCTAATTAAAGAGACTTTTGAAAAGCAGAAGTAGGGAAAGACAGGTTGGGAAGTGTACACTGTGCAGTTTTTCAACAAGGGAAAGCACAGGCTGTTAATTGTCTATCAGGGCTGGGTTGCCAGCTCCCAAGAACAGGAGGGCCTGTTGGCAAGGCACTCGGGCAGCCCAGCTGGCCAGGGGATTATTGGGCCTTTTTGCCAAACAGGAGTTTCTCTGAGCCCTGAGATGGGACCATCATCTAATGATTGCTAGGCTGGTACATCCCACTTGCTCCACCTCCCCTTTTCACTCTGTCAAAAAACTGGACATTTGCAACTGGTTTTGGGATACTGACCAAAAGTGCAAACCACCTCTGGAAAAACACTAGGCCTGAAAGCCACACATTTACACACATACAATTCCAGGGCTTCACATGTTGCCACTGCTTTCCAGACCTGGGTTTGGCACAGACGGCTCACCACAGCCCACCTGTTGGGGAACCCCTTTATCTCCCAGCTGCTGCCAAATTGGCCCATAAGTATTTGTTTGTGTTTGCCTGATTTAAGTACACATTGGTGTGCATGGCAATGCATCTCAGGATGCTGCTTCTGCACATCTGGTGCTCATGAAACAAAACACATCCCCATAGACCTTTCTATCTTCATCTCTTCCTGTCCCTCCCCTCCCCCTTCAACCCCCTCCCCCACACACACACACTTTCTCCCAATGCCCATACACACACACACACACACACACACACACACACACACACACACACACACACACACACACACACACACACACACACACACACACACACACACACTTTCTCCCAATGCCCATTTGTTTTCATGAGTTCGGCCACCCTACATTCTGGCTTCCTGTTGCCCAGACATCTCTATTCTGCAACTAACGATCCATACAAAATGTCAGCCAGGCTGAATCGATAACAAAACCTTCCATGTTTAGGAAAGGGGTTTTTTTTTGTTTGTTGGGTTTTTTTTTAGTAAGCCTTCTTATTGGCCGGGAGAGCTGGGGAGACTTTTTGAAGATTAGAGGCAAGCCACACAGATCTGCGATGCTTGGGTCAAATGTGTGTCCTAGAGAGACCCTCAAAAATACCATGGCCATTCAGCTTTGGCTGGGAGGTTTCTCACTCCAGATGGAGAGACAGAATCCAAGACTGAGATCTGTGAAGAAAAGGATCCAGAAACCCAGATTATGGGGAAAAGCATCCAGGTTCGATTTAGTCAGGAATCACCAGTACACAGGTCTCCTCTTAAGCTGCTCTCCTAGGCACCTGCCTTCCCAGCTTAGAACCTTCCAGACTGTTAAATTACAAATCCCATCATCCTCAGACAGCAGGCCATTGTTGGGACAACACACCTCTGTAGCACCAGGCTAAATGAAGCTGCTGTACACAATTACAGGGAGGTTTAGGGCTAAGACCCACTGAAGGACTCACACCTGAGTAGATGTGGATAGGATTACATGGTTTGTTTTCCTTACGGTTGGGTGACCTAATGAACAAATGAAAGGCATGTAAAAAGTGCCTTTCCTTCTAACTGGGAGTAATCACAACCATCCTTCCTGAGGGTGGAATTAGAAACTGGGGCTTCCATGCTGGTGGTTATGGCCTTCCCTAGAAAAATGTGTACACCTCTTTATCCCTTTGAAATTGAGTGTTGATCATGTGGAGGCTTAATGAGGATGAATCTCCTCAATCATAAGGAATAAAACCCAGTTGATTCAAAGCTGTACAGAAAAGCTGGGTGGATTTTCTGCCAGAAGAGAGAAGCCATTGCAGGAGATTCTTTTGCTACAGATTTAAGTCTGCAAATGATTAAAGGTTGTTAAAAAGGGGAGGGGAGAGAGAAGAAAGATGGATGGCTTCCTACTGCAAACACAAGCAGATCCCAAACAGAAATGCATCCTCAGGTCGGAATATATGGAAGAATTGGGTGGGAGGGGCTGTGCACAGCTGGCAAAGAAGTCTCTGGCCCTGATTGGGTGAGCTGTCATGAGGGGTGGGGCAGGTGAGAGCATCTCTGGCCACAATTGGCTGTGCCATTCTGATGCTAGAGGAAGAGTGCCACATGCACACACGGAATTAAGACAATTTGTCCCATCCATACAATCAAAGAATCAGGAACTACAGAGTGAAAAGGAGTCCAGGGTTATTTCTGACCCAACCCTCGGCCAATGCAGGGATCCACACATGGGGATCCTTCCTGTTGGGTGGCCATTCAAGCGCCATTTTAAAAAAAAACAAGAAAGGCAAGCCTGCCACCTTCCAAGGGAATCTCTTTCTTTTTGAGCCGTTCTTACCATAAGATACCCCAACAACAACAGAAAGGGAGCCCTGTGGCCCTCAAACAATACAAATGGAGGAGCTGGTGACACCACTTTTTAAAAAAATCAAACCATCGTGAGCATTCATGAATTAAAACCCATTCCAGGCACACACCATTATTGGTTAACAGTGCTAAATAAATAAATAAATAAATAAATAAATAAATAAATAAATAAATAAATAAATAAATAAATACCTACCTACCTACCTACCTACCTACCTACCTACCTACCTACCTACCTACCTACCTACCTACGTCCTGGTCACAACCAAGCTTTGGGGTGTGGTTTGATGCTTCACCCCTGGTAGCATATAGGTGGCAATTTCCACCCAGCAATTCAGACAGACGTAGTGCATCACTTTGCGAAAATCTCCCCCCCCCCCCATGGCCTGCTTGGCTGGAGGTGCAAAAATGGCTGCCCTAGCAGTCTCCATCAGAATGCTGGGAGAGGATTAGACAAGACCTTCTTTCTAAGGTTTAGTCAAAATCTCCTTTCTTTCCATCTGGGTCAAGTGCTTCCTCCTCTCCTCCAGAAAACCAGCTTGCTCTGTGCTCCACATGACAGTTCTCCAAATATTTGAGGACTATTTTATTTTCTCAGCCTCTGAGAATGGACTAAGCTCCCTCAAATGTCCTTCATGGGGTTTGGATTCCAGAATTGTTACCATCTTGGTTGGCTTCATTATGAAGGGAAGGAGGATTTTTTTCCCCAGGGAGTCCCTGTTCCTGGGGCTTCTGTTCAGGTTTACCACAGCCTTGCTCTTGTTAGTTGGAGGGGTGGGGGGTCGCTGAAGAAGCCTCAGGAATCAGAGGGGGCCCTGCAACAGAGTGCAGGATGTTTACACTAATCTATAGGTTCCAACTTTCCTGGTTTCCACAGGAACTGAGTTTCTGGGAGGGGAGCTCCACCCCCCTGCCCCTTCCTAGGCGTTCCTTTTTTATTTTAGTTAGGAGGATGCTTGCGGTTCCTGTTACAGGAGATACAGAAGAGCCTTGAGCTAAAGGAGAGGCATCAGTATTTTAACTAGCAGGAGAGCAGGGAGGAGCAAAGAAAGAAAGAAAGAAAGAAAGAAAGAAAGAAAGAAAGAAAGAAAGAAAGAAAGAAAGAAAGAAAGAAAGAAAGAAAGAAAGAAAGAAAGAAAGAAAGAAAGAAAGAAAGAAAGAAAGAAAGATGGATGATGCTCCCTGTGGGGTGGAGAACCCACCCACGCATGAAAGCACACGCATGTACACATGGAAAAGCGAAACAATTTACTTAATAACAAGCCATAAAAGAAGAGCCTCCCAGATTTACCCTATTATCTATGGGGTTAATTCATTTCTGCAAACAAGGCCACGGAGAAGTATGTGGGGGGTTGGTGCATATTTATGCTTACAAGAGCCGAAGGTGCTCATTAAATGTATTTGCACTATAAATTGAAATCCACAGGAGCTCTCCCTGGTCCTGAAACCTTCGATCAGAACTCTTTAATTTGCTGGGTTGGTGGGGGGGAGGGAGGGAGGAAGGAAGGACGGACGGAAGGAAGGAAGGAGGGAGGGAGGGAAGGAAGGAAGGAAGGAAGGAAGAGAAGGGGTTGACCTTGCACACAATATTTTCCAGTTAGTATGTAGAGCCAGGGGATGTAATGGTCAGAGTCCTGAATTAGGCCTCAGATGGGAAAAGAATTTAGGTTTCTATGCCATTCAGCCAGGAAACTCACAGGGAGACCTGGTGTCAGTCACATTCTCTCAGCCCAAACTACACTGCAGGGTGATTGTAAAGATAAAGTGGGGAGAAGGAAAGGCATATTTACAACATGGAGCTAAAAAGGAGAAATATGGAGTAAATGAAGAAGCCAGGACTGAAAAAGCAGGAAGGCTCCCTCCCCTCCGCTTCCCCCCCCCCACCGAGCTTATCTAAATTAGCAAATTCAAGGACAAATGGTCTCTTTCATGTGGGGGTGCCTATGCCTATTTGATGGCACAGACGATGAAGCACTTCAACAGTATATCTTCCTCTTCCTCCTCGCATGCTAATTTTGCTAATCCTCACTTCAAATCCATCCATGGGCCCATCTTGTGGCAATTCATGAATCTAAAAAAGGATGTGGCCCCATCTCTCAGGAAACACCACCAGAGAAAACCCATTGATGTGTGCAAGAGGGGATACCCTTGCTGTAAACTAAAAAATAGCCTTAAAGATTGTTAACAAATTCCTGTCAAGATCTCAGTGAGTTGTTTTATTTTAGTTTTCTCTCTCTTTTTTAACCTTTATTACTAACAACAAGATTTTAATAGGCAATCAGCTCCAATGTCAAAGAATACTTTTAAAAAAAAAAGGCTCAGGCATAAACGAAACTCCATTCCAATTAACCTCACGGCTAGCAAAAGCCCAGGGTCGCTCTGGGGTGAGCAGTCCCTCCAGCCGAACTACCCAGGGTGGGCCTTGTGGCACAGCCCCCAGCCAGCCCTGTTCCATCCCCTCTCCTCTAGCCTCCCCCTCTCCTCAGGGCCCTGGGACCCCCCACCACTTCTCCCCACCCCCACCCCACCCTCTACTTGCAGCTCCATTCTCTTCCCTGATCAGGACTGCTTTCTTTCCCCACCCACCTTTTTAATCCTCTCCATTTTGTGCCTGCTGGAGCGTGAGCTCTCTTTCTCTGGAATACAGGGAGTGCCAGAGAGAGAGAAGGAGAAGGAAAGGAGAAGAGGAAGCGTGAATTAAGCACACCTACCTAGCACGCCTGAGCTGCTGCAAGCAAGGCACCCTCTTCCTCCACCACCACCACCACCACCTCCACCTCCTTGGCAGCTTTCCTCCTTCTGCCTAGAAATCTTCCTGGGGGTTTGGGACCAACAGCAGTGGACAGAAAAATAGGTCCAGGTCTTCTGGTAGCTCTCTGGGTGATATTATGGAATCATTTTGAGACCTCTCTGCTGTGCAAACCTACAGTATATCCAGCAAAATGACACCTGTCACCAACATGTGCCTGCTGAAATGCAAACAGCCTGGAGGAACAAGGATGTGGCCCTCAGTCAAGCACTGGGGTCATGGCAGCTCCAAAAGGTGGCTGTCCCAGTCAGAACAGTGAGATCCGTTCAGTTCTGATGCTGGAAGCAAATTCCTCAATTCAGAATGTCTGTCAGAATCACTCTGTTCTTTAATGTAAAAGGTATACCTTGCAGTACCCAGTGGTGTGTTTCAAAATTAACAAAACAAAGCAAAACAAAGCAAAGGGGACTCAATCACCTCAAAGGCTAGCCTGATTTTTAAGGAATAAAAGCTCTGTAGAATTAAGTGCCCCTCCACTCAATTAAGGCTCACATTAATAGCTGTTATTAGAAAGTCTGCAAACTCTAATAGAATAATCTATGGGTTAAACCAATTAAGGCTTATGTTGATTAATCAATTGGAGACTATTTTAGTTTAAGAGGAGACTTATTCAGAGACTACTAGAGTTCTGGCCTGCAAAGAAATGAAACGTATGTTCAAAATATAACTTCCTTCTAACTATGACTTTGTGTCACTGGTACTGTATTTATTATCTTCCAAATGATCCAATTTCCTCCAGTATCTCCCAAACATATCAAGACTGATGACTCTACAACTTGCTGTTGGTGTTGTTTATATGCTGTTAAGTCACCTCTGATGTATAACAAGTGCATGAAGGAGCCATCTCCAAAATGTCCTGTCCTCAACAGGCCCTGCTCAGCTCTTGAAAACTCAAACATGGGGCTTCCTTTAGAGACTCAATCTATCTCATATTTGGCTTTCCCCTTTTCCTGTTCCACCTTTCCCAGCACCATTGTCTCCTCCAGAGGATCCTGCCTTCTCAAAATGTGTCTAAAATAGGACTGCCTCAGTTCCAACATTTTTGCCTCCAGAGATAATCCAGGCTTGGTGTGATTTAGGACTCACTGTAAGTCGAAACAATAACAACTCTTATGTTCTTTGCAATTTTAAGAATACAAAAAAACTCAACATATATGCAGTTACTGTAGTAAAAAGAAAAGAAAAACCTACTGTAGATGGGTGATCTGCAAGTGTATCTACATTTAATAGATTAATTCATCATTTAAAAGGCAGGTGATTAATCAAAAAAGATTTCTTGAGTCCCCTATTCTTGCGACCATTGTTGCCATGACATTTCCACTTTGCAGACGCTGTTGCAGTCTGGATGGGACGTGCCCTCACCTGACAGCTCCACTGCCAGTCTTTTTCTGTCCCCTTCTGCATGGCTGAGAGGGGTGCTCAACCACAGCAGACAAAGGGGACCGATGAGGGACACTTGCCATAAGCAGTTCAGAATTTTCTTCCCATTTGCCTCTTCTGCTCCACAACGGTTGGGACTGACAAGCAGCATTTGGGAAGGGCACAGAAAATGCATCGGAGCTGATCTCCATAATGCATGTGCAGGCAGAACTCTGTGTGTGTGTGTCCAGGGCTTCTCACTTGTTAATAACACCCAAGGACATGGGCTGGAAATCACAGCATCCTAGCCCTGTGGATCTGGAAACTCTCCGGAGAGTCCTCCAACCCTTGTCCAAACACCCTTGACAGATGGTTGCCTACTCTCTACATGGAAACCTCTGAGGAAGCAAAGCCTGTCCTCTTGTGAGAGAGCCTGTTCCACTGTCAAACAGCTGTGGCCATCAGGAAGTTCCTCTTAATGACAACTTGGCATTTCCTTTCTTGTGATTTGAGTCTTCTTGTCCCCTCTAGAATGCATCTTCCCTGCAGCACCCCTTCAAATATTTGAGCCTATCAACTCTCCATCTTCTCCAGGCTAAACATATCCAGTTCCTTCAGCCATTTCTCACCAGGCTTGATTTCCAGACCCTTTACCACCCTGTTTGCCCTCCTCTGAGCACATTCATGCTTGTCAGAATCTTCCATAAATTGTGGTGCCAGAACCCAACACACTGAATCCAGGTGAGGTCTGACCAAAGCAGGAGTGGTGCTGTTACTCTCCTTGGTCCAGAAAATGCACTTCTGTTGGTGCCTTCTGGAATTATAGGAGCAGTGTTTTTCTGTCACTTCACACTGTTGATGCTAAAGACTCCAACTCCCAGGCAAAGAAACTGAATTCTGGTAGATTTAGCAAAACCTGAACTTGAAAATAATGTTGTTACTTGCAAATAAATAACTTTCCCACACTCAGTTAATTCACAGAATTCATGGTAGACTGTGAAAGATGCACGTGCGTGTACAGACAGGCACATACACACAGAGAGAGAAGTGTTCCCTCTAGCCTCTGGCTCCTTTGAGGAAGACAGAAGCAGGTGCCACACAACAGCATCCCTTATTGCCCTCAAAGGCACTTATTATTCCCAATCTGTCACTGTGAGGGCAAAAGGATCCTCCTATAAATCTGACAACATTTCTGTGAACCACTTTGTGAACTATTACAGTTGAAAAGAAGAGCAGTTATCGTTGAAATATTGTTAAATAAAACATTTTTTAAAAGTCAGTTTTGCTGCCACAAGACATGATCATGGTCAACAGCTTAGACTGTAAAGGAGAATTTGATTCATTCATGGAGGAGGAGGAGCAGAAGGTACAGGAGGAGCAGGTGCAGCAACAGCAGTGCTAAGCGCAGCTCTAGTCACCCAATCATAAGACGGGAAAGCTGGAAGGAATCCCAAAGGTCATCAAGCCTAACCTCCTGCCAAAGCAGGAAACCCACTTGTTCTTGCCCAGTGATAACACTGCTCAGATTGAGAGGTTGCTGATGCCACGCAGTCCCACTTGCTGAAAGATCAACAGAGAATCTGGATTTTCCAGAATCTGGATAGTGTTTTTTTTACTACAGCTCCCAGAATCCAACAGCCAACCTCTCTGCTCTGCACCCTGCTTCAATCTTATTTATAATACAGAATACAGTAATATTGAAAGGACTCATTTTGAGTCCTGTATCCAGTTCTGGACACTATGCTGAAAGAAGGATGCTGACAAATTGGAACGACTTCAGAAGAAAGCAATCAGGGTGATCAGGGGACTGGAAACCAAGCCCTCTGAAGGAAGTTACTTTGTAAAAGTTAGTCATATTTGTTATTCCTTACAGTGTCCTGTTGTCATTAGTAGTTACATTGTATTAAAATATTCAGCTCATTGCTTTCCCATTACAGTATTTCTCATTACCGTACTAAAAATATATATAAAACACTCTTTAAAATGACACAAAACAGAAATAAAACATGTCAAAATGTTTCCACAAATGCCTTTAAACGCCCTTTAAAACTGATTTTTCAACAAAACTAGAAAATGGTAATGCAGTTACTTTGTTTCTACTTGTTTCATCCCTTTTCAAATGCAACTCTGCTCCACACTCATTAAACAAAGATTAACTTGTTACAGGCAACAGCTTTCCTGGTAACTCAATTACTCCCAAAGCTTTGTTTTAAACAAGGAAAGGTGTCCCTGCTCCAACGGAGCTCACACATGACAGGGAAATGCTACTGAGGCCTATGCCTCAAGAAATGTGCATTGGGTCAGAATCAGAGCCAAGGAGGTAACCACTCGCCTCTGTTATCTGAGGTCTAGGACTGGCTATGTGTCCCCCTTTTAGAGAGAACCATCCTTCCATTGAAGGATAAGGCACTTTACGAAGGTGTTCAGCAGTCAAAGCTTTGCTGGTGAGCCCAGACCTGCTGTAAAGAGAAAGGACCCCAAAAATAGGGAGAGGGGGGAGCAAGAGGTCACCCATCATCCACAGCAAGAAGCTTAACATGTTCCATATATATATATAACCTCCCTGAATTTCATCAAGGAGAGCTCTGTGGGTGGAGCTAGTGCACATTACCTTCCCTTATTTCTCTTTCTCTCATCCTCTCAAACATCACCTGCCTTCCAAAAAGTCTCTCTCTTAATGTACGCGCACACGCACACACACACTCACACATATTAAGGTAAAAAAAGAGATATTCTTTACCAAAAGAGAGAGGTAGTTGTGCTCAAACAATAATTGCTCTCTTGTTATCTCAATAATTATAGGCTGTCGGCCTCTGCCGGGCACGAGGTGTTTCTGCTGCGGGCGTTTGTTTGCAATGTGCCTTGGATCCTCCTCTGTGCTCAGGCGGCAATAATGGGTGCTAGAAACAACTCCAGGGGGGTGCTTAAGAAATTTTCCCCAGAACAATCACTATAGAGATAAATTCAAGGGGGAGCAGGAAGCAAATTTAATGGTTGCATAATTTCACCTTAAAACCAGAACTGGAATATTTGTAAAATTACTTTTTAGAGTGAAACTTTCAGAATCCTCATGCTGGAAAAGTAACTTTTCCAAACTCAGCTCACAGCAAAGGCAGATGATGTGAGCTTTGCCCCTCCACGTCCACAGCTGACCTGATGGTGTTGCTCATACAGAGTCCATACAGGGACTCTGGGTCCCCAATCAAGCCACTCAACAGGCAGGGGGCTTGCTCTGTGCCGTGCAAAGAGCCCCACCACCAGTCTTTCCCTTTCTCTCAAGCAGAACGACCAGCGGGTCTGTCTCTCCTATGCCAGGGCACTGGACAGGGGATGCTGGTAGCTACCAAAGGCCAGAAGGAGCCCAGCACGATGCCAGTCACACACCAGCATGTGTGGAATGGAGGCAGCAGCTGCAAGGGGGCGGGGGGGGATGGTGGTTCTGGGACTTCATATCCCAAACCAACAATTTGCCAAAGTCTGGAGAGGAAACCACCTGCCGCCACACCCAATCATTTCTCTGGGGAGCCAGGGCTCTCTGCTTGCGGAAAGGTAGAAAGAGAGCAAGGCAGCCACTGTAAACTGTAAAACCATTTAGAGATTGAGGCTGAAGATGGCCTGAAGATGGGAAGGTGGCTTCTCAAAGTCTTTCTTGGTCCTATCGTTTTCCCCCAAGCTCAGTTCCCCATTGGAAAATGGCAACCAGAGAGACTGAACTTTCCAGAGACCTCATGAACACAAGTGTGATGAAGCATGTGTGCACACACAAACACACATATAAAAATCATACCTTGAATCCAGATTAAATATGAGTCAAGCTTCAACTTGGGGAAATAATTTGCTCTTCCCTTTGAGTCCCTTCCACGCATTTCCCAAAAGGTCACCTGGGGAAAAAAGTCTATTATGAGATGCCAATAAATCTCATCTCTCTCCTCCCCAACACCCCCTACACACACACACACACACACACACACACACACACACACACACACACACACACACACACACACACACACACACACACACACACACACACACACACACACACACACACACACACACACACACACACACACACACACACTTACATGCCATGTTGCCTTGTCCTTTAACATATTTAGCTCAACGTCATCAACATGGGGGTAGGAAAAGAGGAAAACTGTCATCCCATTGCTCCACTCAAGCCCTGCCAGCAGTCGTGGGATTCAGAATTGCTGCCTCTCTCCTGCAGCTGGAACTCTGTGCAGCTCCCCTGAAACCCAAGAGAGACGTCCAGCACCACTGCTGTACTGTCAGGTTGCGCCACCTTATTGATGTGCTGCCTTACACATTTAAAAGATTGGTACTACACTGCCCTGGACCCTGTTTGCCAAAAACAAGATGAAATATAACAGGAATGTACAATAGATGAAATCGGTGTGTTGCTATTATTTTAAAGCACGTGAGAAAGGAGAAAGTGCTTTGTCTCTTTGGCTGGCACCAGGCGGGCCTCTTTGGGGAGAGATGTGCACAGATGGAGGTCCCCTCCAAGACGTCTCTCTCTCTCTCATTCTCTCCTGGGCAACGGCTAGCAGTTACCAGGACAGATTCAGGCTTGAGAGAGTCAAAGCTGCCTGAGAAAGGGAAAGAAGGGGAGCCAATATGTCTGCAAGATGGGTGGACTTGAGACAGGCATGGGAGGGTATTCCCCTGAAATCTGGCGATAAGATGCTCCCCACTACTTGATGCATTTATCTCCAAACTGTATAAAACAATTAGCACAAAATTTCCAGCAGTTTTTTTTTCTGAATAGCCAGAAACATTTGACAATATGGAGCTAGATGGGCCAAGGGCGAGACTCAGCATGAGGCAGCTTCCAAAGTTCCTAAAAGGCCTGAGCACATCTCTGACAGTTTGGGTCCCAGTCAAAGCCTGGGGAAGATACTTTTTTGAATGATGGCCTCCAGAATCTGGGAGTTCCGTGGGAATTCTGGGAGCTGTTTCCCTATAAACGTAACTCTTCTAGGCTAAGACCTGGAAATAGATGCATTCCTGAGCATTCCCAGCAACAGCAGCTGCTCTCGTTGCCACCGTGGCCAGCTAGCCTGCTCTTTGCCTCGAACCACACAGCCTCCTTCCCCCCCCCCCGCCCTACGGCAATGGGCTATGGACTCATCCATCATGCTTAGGGCAGTCTGCGAGACGCAGTCGGTGTTCTGGGGACAGCAGTGCATTAATCATTGGAAGTGGAGTGGCGCACCTCTGGAGTCCCTGTGCAGCACAGGATTCTTGCAGGATAGAGGTAAAGAATGAAGGCGGCAAGGAATGTCAGAGGACTCCTCTGCAGTGGAGGGTGGACACAGAAAAAAGCACTGGGTGGCTCTCTCTTACTCAGGTGGAAGTTGCTGGTGGGGGTGGTGTTGTGGGGAGCGTCTCTTTAAATCAAGCCTCCAAATATGCCCTTTAATAAACTCCCTTGCATTAGCCACACTGCAGAGGACACCTAAGTGCCAGTACAGCATGGCACCTTAATAATTCAGCAGAAGGCCTCATTAAATAACTGTGTTACATAACTCCTCACTTATCCCTCTACACTGGACATGCTAGTTTGGGTGTCTGACACCTTGCAAAAGACAACAGAACACCATTCTGTACAACATTTTGGAATAGATGGGGTCTGCCATCTGTGCAGGCTTCTGGGGGAGGGGGTGAGCAGTGCCCTATTCTGAATGTCACCTGTTGCTCTGGGGACTTTTGCAGAAGGAACATGGAGGAACATGGGGCTCTCAGCTGATGTGATTCATTGCCACAATCACAGTGGTGGTGATTGGCTACCTGCTTGAATGGCTTTAAAAGGGGATTAAATGCATTTGAGGAGCAGGAGTTTACCAACAGAGACAAGTGGTCAGGGCCAGCCGGGGCAGCTTTCGAGGCCTGGAGACCAGTTCTGACCTCCACCATGTGCTGGTGGGCTGCACATCCTTTCTAATACCCCAGGCTTTGGGAGGCCATAGAGTGAAACTGGGGGGGGGGGGGGTTTCCTGTGATGGTAAGCCATACTTAACCCGCAGCTGCTTTATAGCACTCTGCTTGGGAAACATGCCTTTTTTGGATTACAGCTCCTACTAGCTGAGGAATTCTGGGAGTTGTAGTCCACAAAAGTAGCATTTCCAATTGTGGTCCTTCTTAACAAACCTCCAGGAGGAGCTGCATCCTTTTGGGGAAGCACTTTCTCTTGCTGAAATATTTCATGTAAGGTTTAAGCCTATTACCATCTTCTCCTCTCTTGAATGGACAGGGTGAAAAATGCATCCCCTACTTCTTTCTGACATCTCTTTAAATATTCGAAGACTCACCATAGATTCACCCTGTAATCTTCTTTTTCTCTCTCTCTAGGCTAAACATACCAAATTCCTTCAGCTTGTCCTCCTACAATTTGTCTTCTAGACACTAGGAGCATTTTTATGGCTCTGCTCTGAATCCTTTCCAGTTCCTTGTCCTCCTTCATAAGCCTGACCCTGGTCTCCCTCTTGATGGGCTTGGCCTGTTGCACTGAACACTTTGCCTTCCCACCCACGGACTTGGCCTCAGCTTTCCATCTTGGTGCAGGCATGTTCAAGGCCCTAAGATATGCAGAGTCGGCAGCTGCAATGGGCAAAACCTCCTCCATCAGCCCTCATACTGAGATGTGTCTCCCCACCTGGAGACCCAAAAAAGCACAGCAATACCCATCTTCTTCTTCACAGGACTTCTGATGGTACCCTGGGCATTTGTAACTCTAAGTGCCCCCCCCCAGCAACATTAGGCTGTCATCTGAACCCTCTCTAGGAAGGGAAGGCATGAATTCCCTACCCCAGTAGATCAACAGGGTCTCAGACTGCTGGAGGATTGCCAGTGGTCTGGCTGGCACCGTGAAGGACTTCACCTGCTGCCCAAAAGACCACACACAGGCATCCGGCCAACCAGAGTGGGGGCACATGTGGGATACAATGGCCCCATGCAACCCAGCCCAAAGCTATTGAGAGTTTTCAAGGCTAACAGCAGCACCTTGGATTGGGCCCAGAAAGAGGCTCAAAGCCAGTGTGGATCCCAGAGTTGCAGCATAATACCTCTGTATGTACTTCTCTTCCATCCTCTCTCTCCCCTCCCGTCTACTCATCTCTTTCTCAATGTCTCTGCTTCCTCCACAGCTAACATTCTGCTGAGCACGGCAATCCACAGCTGGGTTTTCTCTCTGCCTGTCTGTTGTCAATACCAACCAAAGTAGGTCATCAAGGAAAGGCCTGGCAGAGTAGATTCACCCACACACATGCACCCAGTTACCTTGGCATCAGCTAAGAAGGGTGGCCACTCACGAGTCATCAAAAGAGGGCAAAAGAGGGCACATATCTGCATAAAACTGCATGTGTTAATTCATAGGTATGAATTAGGTATTCAATTTTATAATTGAAACAGAAATGCAGTCCACCTCCCTCAAACAGGGAAGACAATGACCAGGTGGGTGACTTCTGCCAAGTCTGCCATCCAGGTGCTGCTATCTGGACAGCTGATGGGGCCATCAACTCCCGACTCAGGGTTCTTTGAAAAACATTGACTTGGGTTCTTCTGAGACAGGACCTTCCCAAAGAGGACTGTGCTCTTGCAGCCCTTCACGTGGAGGATTGTCCTCTGCAGAAGAGCACATGCCACCACCAAAAAGCTAAGTGGGGGGTTTCAGCTAAAGCAAGAAAGGGGGGACTGGCCCTTGCAGGCACGTTGGGTCTACAGTTCCCACCAGGTCTCTTTGGGATAGCGGGGGGGGGGGGATTAAGGGAACCACCATCCAGCAACATCTGGGACAAGAAGCTAGGGCTGAGGGTCCATGTGAACTCCCTCCATGTTGTTTGACAGCAGGATTTCCACCGTGAAGGGTGCTGGTCTGGGCCATAAGACCAACAAGTCAAGGCTGTGTTTACCTCTTACTGACAAACCACAAACCAAAACTCGACTACATGCAAAATACAGAGTGGACAGAAAGCACAGGTTTGGCCAGTCAGTTTCATTCCTTTGGGAAATATTGGTTCTAAGGACATGGCAATGGAGTTATCTGATGTGAATTTCAGCAGAGCTTGTGACTGGGGAAAGGTACCACATCTTCCCGGCTTTTGGCAGCAAGAGCTCCTTCACCTCCTCTTAGGCCACCTCCTTATCTATCTCCCCCACTTTCCTCCAAAGAGCCACGTGGGCTTTCTGCTCACCCTTCCTCTCTCCCCCCAGTCCTCCCTCTTTGCTGTTGTGCTCCTGTCAGCTGGTGCCTAGCTGGGCCCATGCATCACGGCACGTCTGTGGAGGCTGTTGCCAGTGACCTTTTGGGGCACACAAAGCACTCCAGGCCTGAGCTGACTTTTCCACTACAGTCACACAAACTTCTGGGCAAGAAGGCGACAGTGAATAGGGAAAGTGGATGGATAAGCAACAGCTCTCCCTAGCCTGATGTGGGAATACTTGCCTCTGCCAATACCGTTCCTTACAGGAGCTAGTGCGCAGGACTCAGACACAAAACTCAGAGGTCTGCTGGTGGAGAACTGTCAGGTTTCAGGGCACCAGCTGAAGTCCCGCACATTGCTAGGCAGCTTCCTCAGATCTCCAGGTAGGGACACTAATCTCAGAATAAGTGCCACTGTAGGAGGGGGAAAAACAGGACTTTCCTGTGTGGCGTAGCTTTAAAACCTGGCCACCTACCACCAAAGCTTCTCAGCAGGCCAGCAGGCACTGGAGTATAGATTTCTTCTTGCCCAGATGCCAAAAAGAGAACTCCCCCCACCCCTAATCTTCAGATAACAATATGATCTAGTTCACCAGGTTTTACCCAGACAGTAGACTGTTGATTGCATGTGCTCCCTTTATTGCTCCCTATTTTTCATGCTTTGCTCGCCCATCAACTAGACCAGAGTTTGGAAAAATTACTTTTTAAGACTATAATTCCTACAATCCTCTAGCCAGGAGTAAGTCTTGGGATTCTGTGATTTGTTCTTCACAAAATGAACTTTACCAAAATCTGGCGGTAAGACTCCTTTTGCAAAGCTATGGCATTTTTTCCATTAATTTTCCCTGGCTATCTTTCTTCCATTGGCGGCCCTTGCTCCCATTCCTGCCCTGGTGGCACACAACTCCCAGCAAGTCCCCTCCAGCAGGGCCTGAAAGCAAGCTTGGGTGCATTTTCACCCTCATGTGTCTGCCATCTCTCTGGGCTGCCACTGGCACTGGCTCCCTGATTCAAGCCGCTGCCTTGGTTAAGGCAAGGCGACAGCTGATTAAACTCCCTTTGCAGTCCTGCTGCCTCAGAGAGGAACCGACCTGACAGATGCTCAGGAGCACCACTGACAGGTCTCACACTCCAGGCACGCATGCACATACGCCACTGTCATCTCCACGCAGCAGCGCTCATCTTACTCACAGAGCGCTTGTGCCACGCCGAGGGTGGCTTGCCTGCCCTTTCTGCTAAAGGGAAACAGACCCGGCCTTTTAGTGCAGTCTCAAGACTTTCTCAGAGTTGCCACCTCTTCAGCTTTTCCAGCTGGCTCCAGTGGGACCAGGGTGTAACTCCTGGGTAATTCAGAGGTGCAGCAATGTGACTGTCTCCCCCTCCCTCCATCCACTTGGGACCACGGCACCTATCCTATTTTCCCTTGCAGCAAATGACACATTGCCAGGACCAATGGCTGCTAGAGGAGGTGACTTGCAGGAGGAAAATGGCATGGAGGGGAAGTGCAGCCCCCACTCCAGCTTCATCATGGAGCCGCGTGAAATGGCAGGCAGCCCTTCTCAAGTTCTGGTCATCGTTGTGTGTGTATGGCGAGGTGTGTGTACTGGAGAGTGGACAAGAACAGAAAAGGGGAGATCCAGATGGACAGGTGGATGGATGGTGGTTCTTCAGCGGGCTGAACTGTCAACCAATTGCTATGGTAACAGGGGGGTGTGGTGGCACTACTTGATTTAAGGGGGGGTAGAACTGTGAGTTGCTTTTGCCTTATAGTGGCATGCCTTTTTTTGTTGAGAAGAACAAGAAACTAACACCCTTTTTGTTTCAGAAGAGGAGGAGGAGAATGATGAAGTCGGAAGGGGCCTCTAAGGCCATCGAGTCCAAACCCCTGCTCAAGGTGGGAATCCAAATCAAAGCAGATCTGGCAGACGGTGGTCCAATTTTCTCTTGAAGGCCTCCACTTCCCAAGGTAACTGGTTCCACTATCGTACTGCTCGAAGAGTTAAAATGTTTTTCCTGATTTTCAGCCTAAATCTGGCTTCCTGTAACTGGAGCCCATTATTCCATGCCCTGAACTCGGATGGTTAAAAAAGTGATTCTGCCCTGAATGACAGTCTTTCATGTCTCGGGAGAGTGCTATTGTGTCTCCTCACAGTATGTCAATGTGTGGTTCATGACGTTGTCAGCCTGTCCTCTCTCAGCCTGTGGCTGCTGCTTCTGGCACAGAGGAGGCTCAGCAAGAGTAGGGGCTTATCTCACACCACCCCTAGTCCACAAACCAGTAGCTCCCTGGTTCATGAATCGTCGTGGTTGCTGCATCAGAATGTGGCAGTGATTCTGACTTAACCTACCCGTCCATTAGTAGTTTTGGGAGCAACTTGCAAAAACAACAACAACAACAACAACAACAACAACAACAACAACAACAACAACAACAACAACAACAACAACAACAACAACAACAACAACCCAGTAACACTACCACAAGCACAGAGATAAAAGTATCTTGGGGCATGTGCAGAGTCCTTTTCCCTAAATATGTCTGCTTTTACAGAACTGAGGTTTAAAGGTTGAGAGTTCCAAAGGCTGTGAGCACAGTGCCCAGGCCTGATGAGATAAGGAGGCAGGAAAGGTATTTGAGGGAAACCTCACACAGCTGGATCTTGCCCAGAGATCTTGAGAGGGAAAGTGGGGCATAATAGCCGGCAGCAAGACAAACCCTGGGAATGGCAAGTTCAGAGGGAGTGTGTGATCTGTCTCACAGAGGACCAAAAGAGGATGTGCAAGGATGATCCCCAAGAGCTGGCCTGCAAACATATTTTGGTAAGGGGCCTGTGGGCTAATGAGCAGCAGCAAGAACAGCTTTCCGGGGTGGAGCCGGACGGCACAACATCTATTTGAAATCCTAAGCAAAAACCTTGCGCTTTGGAAGTCAAGCACTGACCCTTCCTCTTTCCTCCATTTTCTGCACTCCTCTGCCCCCACTCCAAATCTGTAGCAGATAGGCTGGGAACAAGGGTGCAGAGAGGAGCAGGAGGGACTGGCTATTGAGTAAGGACGGGAGACATTTATTATGGCTTTAGCCACCACTGCAAGTGAACTTGTTTCCATGGAGATGGGCCATCCGTAGATGCTGTGTGTCTGTGCATGTGTGTGCCTTTAAAAGCAGTGATGGGGAGGAAAGGAGGAAAGGGAAAAATATGTAGATTCTGGAGATAAGGTGCCAAGAAAAAAGCATATGTTGGTTCTAGAGACAAGGTGCCAAGAGATAAATTTTGGAAGGAAGGGAAATCCCTGGGCTAGGAGGGGAGGGGATTTCCAAAGCAGGGAAAGGAAAGGAGGCCATTTCCAGCCCCAAATGTTTCCCATCCTACATACCACCTCCTGTTTGCAACTTTCTATGGAGAAATAAAGCACTGGAGAAATTAGAGTGTTTGGGGAAATAATGGCAGAGCAGGGGCGGAGATGAGCAAACTGCAGAAACTCCTATTTCCAGGTGGTTGCTCCCACCTTTGCAGGTCCTTGGGTACAACTGTAGGTGCTTGGGTATGTTGCAATGCCCTGGCTTGAAGCTTGGCTGAACACATCCCTGTTTCAACCCATTTTTCATCTGCATGGAAGCTATTTTTTGGTTTTCATGCCTCTCACACGGGTGGTCTTATTTGGCTTTAATTGGCTTCCACTGAAGTTATGCTGACTGATGTTTTGCTCATAGCGACAATGATAGTATTTTTAATCTCTTGTGTTTTTTTTTTCTTTTTAAAGGGCTGATTTATGTTACCTGCTTTCACAGATGGAAAGGCGTGGTAAGCTGTTTTAATTGAACAAATTAATTAATTCAACCAGGCTTTGTTTTAGTTATGGATGAGAACTGAGGAGCTAAGCTGAAATGCTTCATAGAAGAAGTGGATTTCAATCACCTCAAAATCTCCTTTGCAGAAATACCGATGTTCTCTCAAATAGTGGGCATGAGATGGGGGAAGCTAAAGCTTAGCCTAGGTAAGTTATGCTTTTGAATGGGGATTCTGGAATATACAATCTAAAAAATGGAGTAGCGCTTTCAGGCTCTGAACTGTTCTGGACAGGGATATTTGTGAATCTTGATCTAAACTTCAGTCCTTCAATGAATTAGCTCCAACCTCACATTTATAGTGCCATTAAGGGGGACAGACAAGTACTTTCCCACAGGCTTCAGACTGAACTATTAGAAATCTACTCATGGCCTGCCCTCCAAAGACCAGCCTAAAGCAACTGTTTTCTCCAAAAGGAACCCTGACCACCACCCCACTGAAAGTCGGCTTTCGCACCTAGCAAATGAGCCTGCCTCTAAGTTTGTGATTTCTGCCTCCAGACTGGAAAAGGATAAATATAGGCAATATCTCAGGGTAGCAGCGGCATGCCCCCTGCTGCGAACAGATCGGAACTGCAAATCCTCATTGCCATGTTGTGGAACAAACTCTCTCTCTCTCTCTCTCTCTCTCTCTCTGTGTGTGTGTGTGTGTGTGTGTGTGTGTGTGTGTGTGTGTGTGTGTGTTTGTGTGTGTGTTTGTGTGTGTGGTGTTTACACACGCATGCACACACACATGTGTTTCTGAGAAAGTAGTGGAGTTCAGAGGCCCTGTCTTTTAGATCTCTCTCTCTCTCTCTCTCTCTCTCTCTCTCTCTCTCTCTCTCTCTCTCTCCATCAGCCCTTGGGCTCTGTTAGTCTAAACATCACATTTCAAAGTGAGAACTCCATCTCACAGGACCAGAAAACACCCTGAAATATATGTAATATGTTCCTCACACCTAACAACAAAGACCCATGTGGCACATCAAAACCTAGCCAGACTTAACGTGGCCTAGACTTTCATAGACTTCTCACTTCATTGTTTGGAACAAACCCACAAAACTTTATAAAACAATATGGTCCTTAAGGTGCTACACAAGACCCTTTGTCACTCTTGGTATGACATGCAAACAGACCTACTGCTGGGTCATTTCCTCCATAAATATATATACCATATGCATGTAAAATAGAGATATATTTGGCTAAGAGTCCCTCATAAGCCTTTCGCTCCATGAACCTTCCTGGGTAACCTTAAACCATTCTTTTTTTTCTCCCAGTTCAACCTAGTGACAATAAAGTGGGAGGAACAGAACCATTTATGCCACTTTGCACTGATTGAAGGAAACTCAAGACATGACGGTCAATAAGTAAGAAAGAAAGAGGAGGTCCTCTGAGGCAGAAGGCCATAACATCCAAGAGTGGGCCCCCAGTAATCTCTAATATGGATCCCATCACCACCACCCCACATTCTGTTCTCCACACGGAATGATTATTTATTTTATTTACAATATTTACAATATTTTTTAGCCGCACCATTGCCAGTGGCTTCTCACATACTTAAAATACTCCAATGCCCCAAAACATCATTTCACTTAAACATTGGACAATGAACAGTAATACACCTCCCTCCCTTCACACTCCTCCTGGGACCCCATAGACTGAACAGCTCCCGGGGAACCCAGCTGTCATCTTTTTATGTCTATCAAGCTTATTTGCTATGTTGCTTATACAAGGGTTTGCTTGCTTTGACAGAATGATTCCACATGATATGATAATAATAATAATAATAATAATAATAATAATAATTTATTGTCATTGTAAGTATATACACATACAACGAAATTCACAGACACCCAGAGACCAGACACATGCACACACATAAAATTCCCAAACACTCCCCACCCACTAAAAGTCCCCCACTAAAAATACAAACATCTACACCGCAGGCCAAGTTACACAGTCCAACTAATTATTCACTACTGGTGGTCTTTAAGCTCATTATTAATTGCAATTATAGCTCTGGGATAAAAACTATTGAGAAAACGTGTGGTCCGAGTCTTAATTGTTCTATATCTTCTGCCAGATGGTAACAGTTCAAAAAAGTTATAAGCAGGATGGGAAGAGTCTCTCAGGATGCTATGTGATTTCCTTAGACAGCGGGATGTGAAGATGTCATCCAGGGTTGGTAGCTGGAGCCCGATGATATTCTGGGCAATTTTAATGGTTCTCTGTAGAGCTTTTTTGTCCGCTACAGAGCTACTCCCAAACCATGCCAGAATGCCATAGGTTAGGACACTCTCAATGGTGCTACAATAGTATGACAGAAGCAAATGCTGAGATAAATTTAACTTGCCGAGCATTCTCAGGAAATACAGCCTCTTCTGTGCCTTCTTCATTAGCATGTTGGCATTTATAGTCCATGAGAGGTCCTCTGAGATGTAAGTACCCAGAAATTTAAAACTACCAACTCTCTCCACTTCCTCACCGTTTATGTACAGTGGTAAATGTACATATCTCTTCCTCCTAAAATCAATTATGAGTTCTTTAGTTTTTTTGATGTTAAGTGTGAGATGATTTTCTTTACACCAAAGTATCAACCTTTGTACTTCCTTTCTATAAGCAGACTCATTGTTCTTATTTATGAGCCCCACCACTGTCGTATCATCCGCAAATTTAATAATTGCATTGGTGTTATACAGTGGGGTGCAATCATGTGTGTACAGGGAATAGAGGAAGGGACTTAGCACGCAGCCCTGGGGAGCTCCTGTACTTAGTACCAGGGTAGAAGAATGGTGAGATCCCATCCTTACTGACTGTGGCCTATCTGTCAGAAAATCCTTTATCCACATGCAGATCTCCTGAGGTAATCCCAGGTTGATCATTTTAAAAAACAACCTATTTGGTAGAATGGTATTAAAAGCAGAGCTATAATCCACAAACAACAGCCTCTCATAAGTTCCCTGATGTTCTAAGTGGCTCAATACAGTATGGAGTACAATGGACACAGCATCATCAGTAGATCTATTTTTCCTGTATGCAAATTGCCATGGGTCCAAAGAAGGTGGAAGACTAGCCTTAATGTAATCCAGCACCAATCTCTCAAAACATTTCATAACAACAGATGTTAAAGCTACTGGTCTGTAATCATTGAGAGATACCACAGCTGACTGCTTGGGGACTGGCACTATAATAGATGTCTTCAGGCAAGTGGGGACTGAACACTGCAACAAGGATAGATTGAAAATATCCGTAAAAACTCCAGCTAATTCTGCAGCACAGCCCCTAATAACTCGTCCCATGATTCCATCTGGTCCAGCTGCCTTTCGAACATTAATATTCTGGAAAGCGCGTCTCACATCTGAAATCTGCAGTACTAGTGGTTGTCTGTTGATGGTAGATTCTAGTGATGTATTATAGACAGTAGGTGCTGGAATAATGGTTGTTCCTGTTTCCACCTCAAAACGGCTGAAAAATTGATTTAACTGCTCAGCCAAAAAATCAAAAAATCAAAAAATGATGCCAACTTGACAAGAATTGACATCGCCAAGGGTAAAGTGAGTGAGGAACTTCCTCTCCATGGAAAAAAATGAAAAAATAAAGAATCTTTCAGCAGCCTAATAATTAAAAAAAAAGGCATTCTGTAGCTCATAACAAAAAGCAAAACGCACAAAGGAAGCAGTAATGTATCCCACCTTAGGAAGAGATGACCCTGTCACCTTTGCTTCTGCTGGCCTTGCCAGGTCTCAAGGCATTGGCTAAAGTCTCTGGAAACTGAGCTGGAATTAAGGGCCAGCATCCAAAAGAAGTTGAGAGCCACTTGAGAAGAGAAGTTGGCGAGGCAGGCACTGCACTTTGCACAGCAGCATTTTTTGCCCTGGGGGAGTTTTGCATTTCCATTCTGGGGCCATTTGGAAAGTGCTCCGCTGCTTTCATGGAGTCCCAGAGTCCTGGCTGATTTGCAGACTTCCAAAGCACACAGCTCCCAACTCCAGAGGATAGCTGGTAGCTGGAGGTAAATCATCCCAGCCTTGTTGGTGTTCATCTTCTTCCTCTCTTTTCCTTCTAAGCTGGCACTTGCGGTGAATGGGTAGAACTCCTCAAGGGAACACATTTGAACCACACAAGGGCTGGTGCTGACCCTAAGCCTACTGTGGGGGAGTGAGAGGACTTAATGATCAGTGTTTTCTTCACTCCTTAATTATCATTTGAATTATAATTCCTCTTCCAGGAAAATCCATTCTTTCTGGGATGAGAAATAATCTGAGGACATAAAAACGAAGAACTGTAGAGATGGAAAAGGCCTTGAGGGTCATCCTGTCCAGCTGCTGCCGCCGCCACCCCCCACCAAATCCACAGGTATCCAACCTCCATTTAAAGCCCTCAAACAAAGGACAGCCTACCACCCACTGAGGTACGCCTGCTCCACTGGTGAACAACACCTACTGTCAGATGTTCCTCCTCATGTTTCACTGGGCCTCCTTTCCTGTGATTTGAATCCATGGGTTTGCATCTTATGTTCTAGAGAAGCAGGATATGGTGCAGACATAGGTGGGCAGAACTACAAGCGTCACCAGATGAGAAGCTGATTCTTTATTTAGAAGCAGTGCATATTTGAGAGGAAAAGACTGTTTCTTCTAACAGGAGCATGCCTTGGTCCAGGTTTGGAAAATTAACTTCCTTTTGATTTGTAACTGGATAGCCATGAATTAGCATACAAATTAGCATGGTTTTATTTGCATGTCTGATGTCTCAGGTGCTTAGCTTTGAAAGATTTGCATGCCTGCAAGGACAACATAATAAGAAATATACATTTGCTTTAATGGATGATCATCTGATCTTTTGTTGCACAGATCCTGATGGTCTCATTCTTTAGTAGCCAAATGATACTTCTGAAAGGTTTCCGCTGGGCCCATGAGATGTAGCAACATACTTCTGGATAAGGGGAAAAATGATTTTAGGACAGTATTTCTGCTATAACTTATATGTTATATGCAAACCTCTGGATACAATTTCCTCCGTCTGGTCACCCGCTCTGTTTCTCACCCATCCAAGGTTTGATCAGCCAGGGCAAAGATTAATGTTAAATAAAACTTGCCTACTGCCTTGATGAACAGACATGTATCCTCCCTTTTCCCATCCATATTTTTGTCCTTCTCAAAGGAAACCTATCACCAAAAGTACCATCCATGGCAGGCTGCTTTAATCGCATTTCAGATTAATCTGGTGAGTAGATGGAGGGAAGCTCACTCCATCTATATAAATGAAGCAATAATTAGCTTCAGTCTCCAGAGGATATGAATCCCTCTGGGTGCTGTTTCTCTCCCCTCGGTGAGATCTCAGAAGGATGATAGATCTCTAAAGTGCAGCATTTTCCTGCTGGGCACAATCCGTCTCCCATCTTTTGGGGCAGTAATAGCACCACTGTGGTTTAATAACTCTTGCCAGTCTAATATTTCTCTGTAAAATTCTTCCTCCATCAACTCATCCTTCTTTGCTCTCCTCTATGTCTTTTGCTAGCTCCTTCTTGTTAGAGCTCTCAGCAGTACTTAAGCAGTGCTTCTGCAGGGTGGTTTATAGGCAGGGCTTGGGGATATGGCCCCTTCCCACCAAAGGGGATTTGTGTATAAATTTAGGCCTTCCATCAATTCTTTGTGTCATGTAGAGACTGCAGCTCTTTCTATGTCTCTTTTTCCTCCCCAGCAAGTGATACACAGTTATTTCAAAGCTCTGTGCCTGAACAATCAGACTCGTAAACAATGTCCATCTTCACCTCTTAGGGCCAACCACAAAACAATATGTGCAATGAGACAAGCTCCTGCTAACAGAAATAGATGCCTGTTACTTCTTCAGAGTAAGAAGTAACAGCTTTGCATCTAACTAGGTGCTAACTATATTGTTTGTCCAGGTTCTTGTCTAGTAGCCACCACATCATTCTTGCGGCTACAGATTCTGTGCATAAAATGAAGTGTTTTCTTTATAATTGTCCTTCAGCAAGCTATTTCACTGGGTCTTAACGTATTGTCAAGATACTGAATGAGCAGAAACAGGAAAGGGGAAAACCTAGAACACAACCACAGCCTCTCCACCACCCCTCTTCTGGTGACTTTTTTTTTTTTTTTTTTTTTGCATGGGGCAAAGTTGCAGGGAGTTCCATCACAGAGAGAAACACGGGTTCAAATCCTTGCTGAGCTCAGTGGATACTTTGGGGCCCATCACACTCTCTCATCCTAAAGCCTACCTCACACAGTTTTGTTGGGAAAGGAAAAAGTGGGACCCATACCTTGTGCAGTGCCCTCAACTGTTTAAGGAACAGCAGGATAAAGACTGTGTGTGTCTTAAAGCAAAATCTCTTCTAACACCATTCCTAATGTTGTAAACTTTCAACGCATCCACCTTCTTTACAGTGCAACCTAGACACATCTACTCAGAAGTAAGTTTAGTGAGCATGACTCTAAGAAAAGTGGGTATAGGACTGCACCCTTGAAAAAAAAGACCAACTTGTTAAACTATTACAAAACCATTCTGCTCACTTAATGTTTTCATTACCTTTTCACTATCTTTTTTCTCTACCTTCTGAACTCACATTGGCCATGAATTCCATGGCAAATCAAGCTCTCTCAGGCTCAGCTCTCCACCTCAGGGCATTACAACAACCAAATACCGCAACCAAACACTAAATGAGAAAGAGTAACAGTTGGATTCTTTCAAAACATCTCTTCCAAAGGCACGCTGCTTCACGGCTGCAGTGACAATACGGGAGCTTGAACAAAAAGTATCTCAGACAAGATTGCAACATGTTTTTACAGGACAGAACTTTGACACCGGACTAGATGCATGGTTGATATCTTTCTGGGCCTCCTAAGATGATCCAGTCAGCAAGAGAAGTTCAGCAGATGGAGCATTTCCCATGTCACAGTCCTGCAGTGGTTTGGAAAGCTGCACCTGTTGAAACACACCCATCTGCCCTAGTCTTCAGGACAGAAGAGAGCCTGAAAGGTTGACCACTTGGTAATAGAACTTGACAGGGAACATCTGGCAAGTCTATGTTCACCTTGCCAGCATCCTTTAATGAGCAGAAAGCGCCACCCAGTGGCAAAAAATTGCACAGGAGAGGAGGAGCAAGGAGTTAATAGCATTTCACTTCAGCCTTCCTTTCCTGGATCAAAGTATTAGACTCCATTTCGCATCCAGAAGCAGCCAGCTGGAGGCCACTCCTTAGAAGCTCACTAGACAAATAAGAAAGGACAGGTTCAATACAAAGTGGTAAAGTGGGGGAAAACAGGTTCAGTGACTTTATTTCATTTTCATACTTTCTGGACTAGGAAAAAGCTGGTGGCAATGACAACGACGACGAAGATGGAAACAGTATGCAGCTTACACCTCCCATGTGATGGTATTTCTGTAACACAGGATTAATTTGCAGGATCCGTGTGGGAGTAAATGTAAGTGAACCCCCCCTTTCCAGGATGACTCCATCGATTAGCGGAAAAAGGCCAGGCGCTCTTTCAGCCATTGCTCCGTCAGATCTTCTGTGGAACGGATCTCAAAGACCTGGTAGTAAGAAACCAGGAGTTAGAAGGAGGTGGAGGAGGTCCATTCAGATCAAGAACCTTTTCCTGCCTTTCCAGGAAGCAGAAGGGGCTTCTTGCAGAGACACTGCTTAGAGAAGAAACTGGGAAAGACAATGCTATTGACTCCTTCTTCCTTGTTTATCCTCTGCACATACTCTCTCCTGCTCCATGAGATGGCTCTGCCTCTACTAGGCAAGGTGGGAAGTTTGAAGGAGAAGAGAGACGTTTCAGCCAATAAAAGATAGGAGGCAGATGTCAAGGGTGCCACTGAACTGACAAGCTACAGCATATCTTGGTCTTCACTGCACTTCACATGCATGAACACGGAATGATTGGTCAAACCACCAGTTCAAAATTTCATAAACTGGGAGCATATGTGACTGTCTCCTTTTTTTGAAAAAGTGTAGTTGGATTCAAAATCAGCCTTCTTTTTAGAAAACTGGAATGGAAGTTAATCTGCCAACAAATGTGGATATGACAAGACTTTAGAGAAAAACTCATATGCAAGGTTGCTGTCTCACTGACCACTGGCCTTAGACATGGCAGTGAAACATTGAAGTAGCTGCCTTTTCTCCCACTTGTTCACTCTTGTACTGCTTTTGTTTGCTCTTCTCATCTACTTGCAACTTTGAATGGGACTCTGTGGTTTTTCCACCAATGGCCAGAGAAGACAAGAATAAAGGGCACAGACCCTTCACTTTTCTTGAATCAAATCGATGGTCCATCTGTTCCTGTGTTTCCTACACTGACTGGCAGCAGTGGTTGGAATCTTTCCTATTCCTACTGAGTGATGCCGACATTGGACCATATTACATTTGGTATATAAAGTAGGTCCCCTTTACTGCTGAACAAGGACTCTTCCATGTCAAAGATCTGAAAGCGGTCTTTCCACCAATACAGGAGCTTGTCTGAGAACTGCATCAAGAACCAGCGGTACCCCAAGCAAGAAAATGTGCTAGAGTCTAGGGCAAGCCAGAAACGGGCATGGAGGTAAAGAACACAGAAGAGAAACCAATATATCATCTCCAACATCACTGGGAAGTTTGAGGTATACATATATTCTAACAGTGGGCGTAGAAAGAATATATGCCAGAGTTCTCATTCCCCCAGCCACAACCAGGACCAAGAGCTCTCCCTTGGTCTTGGTGATTTGTGCAAAATGCCTCAAGTGTCTTTTCCCTTTTGGGAACAAACCACAAAGAGACAGCAAGTGCAGAGGTTAATAAAAATGCCAGCAACACATTTAGTATTTCTGTTTCCTACATAAAGCCATAGCCATTCTAGTCTTCGGCAATTTGTCCAATTGCACATTTTTTTCCAAAACTGGGCCATTTTGCTCAATAACTGGCACTTTGCTCAAAACCATGTTCTTACCAAGGCAAGAACTCTGTTGAAACCCTCTGGTAATCAAAGGTGGCCAGCGTACGCAAGGACAAGTCAACCTAGGACCAGCATCTCTAGTTTTGGAAATCTGCAACCTAACGTTCTGGGAGAAGAACTGGAGAAACAGAATGGGACAGTCCCAAGAGAAGTGAATGCTGACAGAGTAGAAGGAGGAAAACAATCCCTCCAAAGAGGATAGGGAGAAGAGCCCGAGGGAAACGTGGCTGGAGTACCTTGGTGAGTTCGGCTGCCTGCACCAGCCTGTTTTTGCTACCAGCATACATCATCTGCTGCTCAGGCTTGCACCCTGGGAAGACAGAGGAGAAAAGAGTTGCTTCCTTTATTCTTATTCATTCTTGGATTTGCAAGGGGTTCTCAAATTCACAGCAGTTCACTAAGATGGGAATGAAATGAGCTAGGGGAAGGGAGGAGGAGAGGAGGGGAAGAGAGAGAGACAGGGTACAGTACTTCCTAAATTCAGGGTGGAAATGAGATCAAGGAAAAACAAAAGAAAAATTTTAAGAAGACAAAAATGTTGTGGCACCTTAAAGACTAACTGAGCTTTTGTGGACAAATCCACTTCCTCGGACATCAGATTCTTATGTCTGAGGAAGTGGGTTTGTTCACTAAAGCTCACATTAAAATAATGCTGTTACTCTTTAAGATGCCACAATGTTTTTGTTTTCCTTTTTTTTAAAAAAAATTCTCTTTTCTTTCCTTGATATGCCAATACAGGCTAACACGGCTACCTGTTATCAGGGAGATCACAGAGATAATGTTCTTAGCGTCTTTGCTGCACTAGTGCTATAACATGCACTATAAACTGACTGTTTCAAGAAGCCTTAATAACCAGCAATGTCATGTCCAAAGGACATCCCTGGGGCAAATGTCTGAACCAAATACTACAGGTTTTCTATCACCACCCCCACCACCCTTTGCCTTTCTTCTCACCAAACTCATGCCTATCATCAAGTTGGAATGGAGTCAGGGAATTGGCATCACCACCCCCCATGCTCTCTTGTGGAAGTCACTGGGTCTCACCAACAGGGCTGGAGAAGATGAAGCAGAGTGGGTACGAGATCCGACCATCATCATGGATATATTTGTAGCTGTAAACAACAAACGTAGATGCACACACAGTCAAGGAGACAAATGAGCATTGCATGGATGTTAGACAGAAAGAATTGGTCTTGCTGGTCTTCATTTGGAAGAGATAAGAGGAAGATTTTCATCTCTAGTTCTGTTAGGGCTCTGGAAACTGCTTTTTCACCCCCTCATTGACAGTTGTTTGCTATTAAGATCTTCTTCTCACTCCAAAAGATATTTGATACACTAATTGTGCAAATAGGAAGTACCTCTCATCCATCCCTTTTAAAAAATCATCAAGCCCATTTAAAAGCATAGATTTGTGTGGAAAAAATGTATGACATGCAATGTAGTCCCTCCCCCAATAGCACAAGGATATCGAGGCTGCCGTTCTGGGAGCTCACTTCTCAGTTCCTCTGGAGAGATATCCTATAGAGAAAGATATTGAAGGTGCATTATTTTGACAATGGCATATAGTCCTAGGCAGCAGGAAAGAGAATACTTCCCTCCCAACCAGCTACATTCCACAAAAAAATGCATAAATTCAGAAAAACTGAATTAATGTTTGAAGATAGCAAGATAGAAATAATAGCTGTTACTTTGTTTGATGAGAAATAGGGTATGGAAGAATAAAAGTTAAATATATGTGAAATAAGTACATTTGCACCACACATTTACATAAACATTTCATACTAAATTCATGGGCAGAAGGTGAGCTTCCCTCACAGGGAATTTCCTTCTAAATGGGTGGATTGTACAATCACTTTCAATCCTGCCATTGCTTTCAAGAATACAAAATCAGGGCTGGATATGAAGAGGAAATCTTGATTCAATACTCTGGGTTGTAGGTCATCCTGTTGAGAGGGGAGGTGTACAGACCATATATGTCACTACTGTAGCTCTGTTCCATCTTTTTTTTAAAGCACCAACCATACCAACTCCTAGCTGCAGGGAACTAGTATTACAACAATTGATTCCCACTCCCCCTTTGGCAAGTGGCTGGGTATCAAAGCAAGGCCAATTCAGCAATCAAGCTCTAAAGGGAGAATATTAGGTCAATGCCACGTCCCTGCATATCACTTTCATACCCTACCCTTCCACTAACTCAAGAGGTGAGCAACTATGCCCTTCAGAGATGTTTTGGGCTTCAATCTCCCATAATCCCTTACCTTAGGCTATGGGGGCTAGGACTGACAGAAGACATAGGAAAGTGGGGGAAAGTACCTGGAGGACCACAATTGACCCTCCTTTTCTGAAGAGTCCAAAACAGCATAAATGTTATTCTTGCTACTATCACAACCCTGTGGTGTCTCATAGGCATCCTTCAGTCTCGAGAGACTATGATAACATGCTCTGTATGGAGGACTTGGAACCGCATCTATTCAACACTAGACGCTATTCCAAGCTAAGCTGGAATGTCCTCTCCAGAGCACGAGGCCTGGGTAAAATAATATGGAGGATAGGCTATTACCCAAGCAGCAAATCCCCCCTCTCCTCATCGCTGAAATAGTCCAATGGAACGGCAAGAGCCAATACAAATGGTTCCAGCAATGTCACAGGAGTTGCCAGAACGACACAAATTGCCTCTGGGACTCTGGCTCCAGATTTTGCCTTGGGGTTAACTCCTGAAGCCTTTTCCATCAGTGGATATAGCCACAAGGCAGTGGAGGTTTGAAACCAGAGTTTTCCTTCTCCTAGATGGGCTGCCTTCCCAGGCTGATGAGCCCCACCTACCCGGCCTGCTCCCTCAGGGCATGGATGGCGCCTGTGGTGTAATGTAGGCTGAAAGAAAGTCTAAGGCTATTCAATCAACTTTGCAGTGAAGCAGAAACCTGAACCCAGGTCTCCCCACTCTATGTAAGGCCTCGCCCTGGCTGTCTCCTGTCAGATGTGATGCTCAGCTGCTGAGACTTAAGGCCACCTGAAAGGCAGGCAGGTGACATGTGTCATTTTGATCTTTCGCCTCAGGTGCCAAACTCTCTTTAAGGCTGGCATTTTGCTCCTAACAGACCAGACTGTTGCAGCCAGATTGCCTCCGAAATGCTAACCCTTCCTTCTCTCTTCTGGCCATGTTGTGAGGGAGGATGCCCTGGTTCTGCATACTTCTACTGGTGGAACAGTTATTACCTTTGATGCAAGAACTTGATGCAAGCTCTTTCTTGTTTTCATTAAAGGTAAAGGTAAAGGTTCCCTTTGACAATTTTTGTCCAGTCGTGTTCGACTCAAGGGGGTGGTGCTCATCCCCATTTCCAAGCCACTGAGCCAGCGTTTTGTCCGAAGACAATCTTCCGTGGTCACATGGCCAGTGCGACTTAGACACAGAACGCTGTTACCTTCCCACCGAGGTGGTCCCTATTTATCTAATTGCATTTGCATGCTTTCGAAACGCTAGGTTGGCGGGAGCTGGGACAAGCCACGGGCGCTCACTCCGTTGCGTGGATTCGATCTTATGACTGCTTGGTCTTCTGACCCTGCAGCACAGGCTTCTGCAGTTTAGCCCGCAGAGCCACCACGTCCCTGTTTTCATTAAGTGCCATCAAGTCACCACCCTTATATGGTGATGTCATGAATGAATGACCTCTAAAATGTCCTGTCCTCAACAGCCCTGGACATTTTGGATGTCACTCTTTCATAGGGTCACCATGCGAGCTTAGAGGGAATGAGAACCCCTCTAGCCTGACATCCTCAGCTATCAGAAGGATCAGAGGGATGTTAGAAAGACAATCCCTCTCACTCACATAGGAAGCTCCTGCTCCCCACTGCCTTATGGTAGCTACTGTTTTTGTCTGAAGGAAGGGGCTGTTATTTTCCACCAAATTAGCCATCACAAAATCCTCTTTAAGGTAGTCACACAAGCTTCAAGAACTCTAAAACAACCCACCTGTTCAAGGAAGAGAATGAACAGAGTCTTCCAGTGCTTGAGGTCAAGTAAGGTACCTAGAAGGATTCAACATCCTCACTGCACAAAGCTCCAACTTCTGCTCCTCAGAGCTGGGAGATATACTCCCAGAATCAATTAACTGTATTCCAAAAAAGAGGAACATTTCTGAGCATTTGTGTTTCTCTCTTGAGGACATGGTGGGCATAGTATACTGTGGAATGAATTTAAGCTGGTGAAGTAGGCAGATTAATAGAAGTGCCCTGCTAAAAATGCAAAAGCTGGTCTTCCTTTGCTTCTCTTCACTCTAGCTAGCTGGGTGAATAGTCAGGATCCAGTTTGGGAGCAGAACTTAACTCATATCTGAGACCAAAATTCACTATCCCTTGTTCTCAGCCAGGTATTCCTCTTGAACAATCCACCTTGCTAACTCTATTAAGGAGCTTCAATTTCCTAGCCTTTTTACTAGTGGGAAGCAAACATTCCAAGACCAGAAAAGTAATACGTACATGAGTATTGATTTCTCAGGTTTCCATTTTGCTCAGCAAACTTTGCTAGTCATATAGTATTTTATAAAGATGGATGTGGAGGGAGGTGCTTTGTGGAACCTCTGCGCCTAGTTTTTACTTTTGTAAAACACAATGGACCACAGATTCCATGCAACCATTTGATTAACATTTCAGTAACTTGTGTGAGGGTTGTATAACATATTGAATTAAATATGAAAGCAAATGACGCCATCAGTGCATGGTTCCCATGAGATATTCAATTTGATCTGAAATTCAATTTGCTTTCATCCCAGCTTCATAATTTCTAACACACTGGCTAAATCTATTTCAGGAATGCAGGAATGTGAAATGGAAGCATTGATGCAATTTCCTCTGGGAAAAGATGATGTCGCTTTATGTCACATCAAGGCAGTTGCTTAAAACACCGGAAATTCAGGTTTTGGTGTGTGCTTAAGAAAAGTGGAAACACTCTGCGTGTGTGAGCACGTGTAAACATGTATGTATATGTGTCCCCATGTGTGCAGGTATGTGTACAAATGGGAGATGGAAAAGAGAGGGAGAAAGAGAAGGATAGAAAGGGGAGTTGATTATATTTCCCTCCCACTACTAACCAGATTGTATCACAAAACGTGTATGTTTACCCTTACAGCTTCCCCTTTGCTACAATACTGTGATGAAACACATCACAGTCTTGTTTTATATTTGTCTGTCTGTAATACAGACAATTACACTTTTTCCGGGGGGGGGGGGGGGACACATTATGGATACAGTTTGTGGCTCTTTGTCATTATAACCAGCAAGCTTTAGAAAACCCGCTTGTTTTTAATGTGTGGAAATTGTAAACAAAGAGTTACAATGGTTATTGTGGGTTTTTCAGGCTTTCAGGGATCTAATGGACTACCATTAGATCACGGCCATGAAAGCCTTTGCAAATTCAAAGAGTTACAACTTTGCCACTTTAACCCTGTCTTCTGTTCAGCATCTGAAGACCCTGATAAGTCAAATTAAGAAGAACTTTCTACACTCCATATGGACTTGTGATCAGAGGGATTGCTTACCTTTCTTGGCACCATGTGGTCTAGCTCCTCCATCTCACTAAACTCGTCTCCTAAAATATGCCCTGGGGGCTACCCACTCTTTGGTGCATGCAAAAAAATACATCATATGTATACCTCATATCTATTGTGCATTTTGGCCCCTGAATCCCAGTCCAAAAAAGGTCTTGCTCCAATCCCAGGCTAATGGAACTGCCTCTTTTCCACTGGTAAATCTGAACTATAGTTTTAAGATGAGGTAGTCATTGATTTTTCAATGGGAAGAATTATCCTCATTTTAAGTGGGAAAAAGGGATATATGAGTTCTGCCTACCTGCAATTCTTCCTCCAGCACCACCAGTTGCTTGTCTTTGTCAATCTTCACTGAGGACATAGAAGAGAGACACCTGTCAATGGGCATTCATCCCAGCATTTACAATACCAATGCATCAAAATCTTTCTCAGATTCTCCAGTCCCTCATTGGCAACTGGAAAAGAATAGGCCCAACAAAAACTCTGTGATCCTGCATTGATAGGTGTGCTCTGTCATAATCCAGTCATTTCATCCAGGGTCAAATATGGGATGGGGAAGCAGGGGTAGCATGAAGGCTGGTAACTCACTAATTATAGCTGCGTTGTTAGTCTCCTTCCTGAACCGGAATTTCTTCAGTTTTTCCTTTAGCTGTGGATCCACATCACACACAACCAAAGTATCTGACTTCATGTAGATATGTTAGAGCAAAGAAAATGAGAAATCAGTTTACAGTTATATATAATTCAGGCTATTGTTTCCTAAAGGATGTATGGTTTTGAGGTACCACAAGCATAGTCATGTCTCTTTTTTTCTTAAAAGACAAATAGTAGTATAACATTCATATCCTCTACCAAAAATAAAAAAGATAAAAAATACATCTTTTTCACAATCCTACTTCCAGCTATAGTAACACAGTTTTAAGTACAGTATCTACTTGCCTACATTTTTCATTTCACTTGTTCATCTCTTCCATTATTTCCCTAAGTCTGTTTTAGATTCTACGGTCAAAGCAAAAAACTCTTGCTGACATAACTTGAAGGCGCCAGGTTTGTGGGGAGTGCACTACAAATGTGTACATTGACAGTTCAGGAGAATATTACCTGACATGATCACAGGGTTTCTCCAGAATTCAGCAGATCACCTGTAACAGCCCTTAATCTGAATACAGGGTATCTTCCAGCTAAGACTATTATCCCCAACAGAAGTTTGCCCACCCTCTTTTAATTACTTTAAAAACAGGATATCCTGTCTCCTCCTTTGGTAAACTCGTTCTATACAGTAGTTTCAAACTTGTCAATTCTTATTTAAAACACCACACCACCCCTCCAAAATATCCTTTCATTGTGAAACGCTGATCTGGCAATCCAATCTGCATACAACACAGAACGTTCATGTCTGTCAACTGTCAATATGGGGCTTCCAATTTGAGCCAGACCACAAGAACTGCCTCTCTTGAGGTTCCTAAGGCAAGACCATATTTTAGGGGAAGACACAATTAGAAATCCCGTGCCTTGAGATTATATTTCCCCCTCTTGGGTTGCTTAATTTCCACAGGAATAAAGACAAAAAAATAAGTAGCAAAAAACAATCAAAAAACCCCATCAATTTGAAAGATTTCAGAAGAGATGACACAGATACAGTACAGAATCTACCCACCCACTCCTCCTGACCCCAAGTCAAGAACTGCTGGAGCTGACCATTCTGTCTTGGATGTCTCCACTCTTAACCCTCCTTCAGCTGAAACTTTCTAGCTCTGGATTCAGAGCTCTTCCTTCTGACCAGATATCTTCTTCGTTATTCTGTTTAAGACTCTTTCTGACAGTTGCAAAGGAAAGACAGCTAGGGAGGAAGTCACTGGCAACCGTAGGGTGGAGCATAGGGAGATGTGTATTCTCAGTTGCAAAAAAGGGGAAATGCTGATAGGAAACAGAGATGACACCCACCCTATGAGATGTGGGAGGGAGTCCTACAGATAACTGTACTATTCAGCAGGAGCTAAAAGAGGGAGTCAACAGCATGCCTCAGTTGCAAGCCCAGTCCAAGAGGTAGTCATGAAGAGGAGTTCAAAGAAGCAAGCCTAACTGCCTGCCTATGGGAAGATAGAACCTCTACCACAGCAACTCATCCGCATATTTTTTGAGGAGGATGGGTTAGAAAAGTGCCATCCAACGTTGAAAGTCTGATGGGTCCTGGAGGATTTTCTTGCTAAACAGATCAAGGTGGGTCAAGAATGGAGAACCACAAAGAAATTCATACACAGGAGACAAAAGCAGTTATTCTATTTAACTATTCTCTCTTCCTTTACTTATCCCACCTCTCTCCCAGAACTAAGACACTCACAGCAGCTCACAAGTCTTGGAACAAGACACAAATGGAAACAGAAAACAGATACCGCACTGCCAAAAAGCCAGACAAAAAGTGATACAACACATTGGCCACAGATTATCCTATGAAAATTGCCACAGAACAAAAAGCAAAGGTGTTAAATAAAAAGAACATGGTGTTAAAAAGTTACCAGTATCTTCCAATTAAAATCCCCTTCCTCAGCAGCAGATCAATCGTGGGAAGCCTGCCTGAATAAAGGCTCCTTCACTGCCCTCCAGGGCTGGAACGACACCTTTGCAATCACATGTGCAAAGGGGCATTGGCCCCTGAAATTCACCCAAGCACAGGAAAGTTGTGGGTTTGATAGCAGGGAGGGGGACTTGAGCTGCGCGTCTTGCAGTCAAGTCAGACTCAGCTCGGGCGTTTTTTCCCCCAATGACTTAGACAACTTGCAGCTTGCAACCGACCCAACTCTCGGGGGCGGGGGGAGCTTGTTTTTAGGAGAGACTCGGCCTTGAGTCTTGGGTCTCCGGACTGGGTACTGAAGACTCGGACCCAAAGACTCGCTCAGCTCCCCACTGCCTCGTTTGTGCCTTCCTGGCAGGGTTGTTGGGGAGATCTGGCAAAGCCTGCCTGGCGGCTTCAAGCCCAAGGGATGGAGCCCTGGAGAGACCAATGTGAATCATTCATGGCGATCCTTACGCCGGCCTGGCCTGAGGAAAAGGAAGGGGGATGAGGACACCGTGCCCCTCCTGCAGAGGGAAAGGATGTCCTCTCCCCAGGGAGCAACCAGGCCCACCTGGTAGATACAAAACGAATTTCAGGGTAGCAAAAAAAAAAAAAAAAAAAAAAAAGTCCTTTGACTGACCAGGAGGGAAATGAAAAACACCCCAAAGCAATTTTGGCCTGCTGTAAGGTCAAAATAAAACCCAGGCCGAAATTAAAATTAAAACCAGGCAAAGCAGACCTCTTCTCTCTCTCTCCCCCTCAGGGACTGGACTGCCTGAGATGGAGCGGTTTAAATGGATGGCTGTGCCATTTAAAAACCTTTTAAATGTGGGTTTCGGAGCTGCTTATGTTTTCCAGTGTGGTATGTGCTTGATCCTTTCTAAAATATTGGTGCACGCACCGTCGTGAGCTTTAAAACACTGTATTTTTCTTCTTGTAAGACACCTCGGGTCCTTTTGAAAGAGGAAAGGCGGGGTAAAAAACCCACGACATTTTAAATATATTCGGCGAGCTTACATAATTTATTTATATTCACTCTTCGGCAAGCCAGACGGACTGCACTGTATTTCGTTTCACTTTTATTTTAATATCCCTTTTTTTTTCTTTTTGGAAATGGTCATGGGGCGGGGGGGAGAAGAATCTGTGGGAACTGCGACAGTTTCTGAGGTAAAAAACGATGCACGCCCGCTCTTCCTTATTTTCTATGCTGTCTGCAGTCGGGGCCTGGACTTGTTTGTCGGTTCACTACAGTATTTCTTTCCCCCTCCTAGCGTCCCAGGCCAGCGCCCACCGAAACGCCACCGCCGTGAGCGACTTCTACTTGCAGGACTGAAGGCGGACGAAGGCCTCGGGGGAGGGGGCGTGGCGTGAGGAGGCGCTTTGGGCGGGAAAAACAGAAGGCCGGGGCGTGGCCGCCGCTGTGAGGGAGGTGAGCTGGACGGGGGGGAGGGGAAGCAGCTCCGAGGCCCCGCCTCTTTGCTCCCCCCCCTTCTCCGGCCTCGCGCACTGGTTTTCCATCCGCTCATTGGAGGTGTGGGGAGGAGGAAATACCTCGCGCAGAGCCCGCCCCCGCCATCAGGTCATTGGTCGAGAAGGACGGAGGGCCGCGAAGGGGAGAAAAGGGCGAGGAGAAGGCGGGATTAAGAGGAAAAGACGGCACTCGGGATTTTTTATTGAGGGGGGTGAGTTCCCCCCCCCGAATCTTTCCCATTGGAGGTGGGAGAAAAAAGCCCGCTGATTGGTTCCAGAGGTTGTCCCTCGGGCCAATGGCAAAGGGAGCAGGAAGACGTAGGGCGCGGGGTGAGGGGGTAGGAGGAGGAGGAGAACGGGTGAAGAGGGTAAGGGAGGGGCGGGCGCGTCAGGCCAGGGTGCGTGCGTGCCGTGCGTCGCCGTGCGTTGTGACGTCGCGCGCCGCCCTCAGGAGTGTGTGGTGGTGGTGGTGGTGGTGGCGGCGGTGGTGGGACTGGGGCTGCTGCTGCTGCTGCTGGTGCCGCTGCTGAGTCCGCGCCTGCCCTTCTCTCGCCGCCGCTCCGGTGGGCCTGCCGCGGGCCTGGCAGGGACGGTGAGTGCGGCGGCTGCGAGGGGGAGGGAGGGAGGGAGGGAAGGAGAGCGGCTCTGAGGCGAGCGGCGGGCCTCTCGACCCCCCCCCGCGCGCCTTGGCCCGGGCCTCCACCCCGCGCCCCCTCCCCAGTGGCCCCGAGTAGGGGCAGCGGGCCCCGCCCCTCCGGGGGAGGGGGGCTTCTGCCAGGCCCCGCCCCTCCTGGGCTCCGCCCCCTGGGCGCAGGGAGGGAGGGAGGGAGGGGGTCTCTGGACAGCCCCTTGACACCCCCACCCCACCCCGAAGCCCCCACCGCCACTGCCTTTGGCCCGGGGAGCGGCCTCTCTCTCGCGGGGAGGCCCCGCGCTGGACCCCCGCCCGGGCCTGCCTGGCTCAGGGGCGGGCAAAGGGGCTGGGCGGGGAGCCGGGCTCCGTGGTCGCCGTGGGACTCTCTTTCCCAGCATCCCCCGCCCTTGCCCGCCGTGGCCTTGGGGCGGGGGGGGGAGCCCAGCCGCTGCCTTCGTGGAGGGTCTCTCTCTCTTTCCCCCCCCTCGCTTGAGCCCACGGGGTCCCCTCCAGCGTGGCGGTGGCGGGAGGCTGGTGGCAGCGCTGGGGCTGATGGGGGTGGTAGTCGCCGCCCTGCTGCACCTGAGGAGTGGGGTGGGGGTGGGTTCTGCGGGGAACAGACGGAGGGGTCGAGGTTAGGCCCATGCGGAGAGGAGGATGGGCGGGTGGGCGAGCGAGCCAGCGGCTCTCCAGAGTGCTTGGGCAGCAACGCCTCCTTGTCAGTCCTGGTAGGAGGGCTCCCCTTGGCCGAGGAGGCCGGGACCTGGCCCTCAGCACCACCTGTGGGGTCGCCAGTGGCCCACTTGTGACCCTGGGCTCCTCCATGTGCTCCCCCCCCACCCGCATCCCCAAGGGACAGGCCAAAGGGCCCTGGTTCGGATGCTCCACCGGGAGGGAGAGACTGTAAGTGCTCCCATAGGTACTGACGGCTCGCTCTCCTCTTCCCTCTGCTTTTCGTTTTGGTATTGCTTTTGCAGGGAGGTGTATGGGGGGGGGAGGGCAATCCAGAAATGAAGAACCTCTGCTGCTGCCTGTAAGTAAGCCATTGTGGCTGAGCCTCAGCTGACAGAAGGAAGGGGTTATACCCCTCACACCCTGCTTCCTGTGGACCTGAAAGGCCCTTTCTGCTCTCACCTGTTCAGCCAAAATGAGGAGGGTTTCTGGGATGTAGCCATGCCCCTGGGGTGAGTTTAATCCAGGCCTTGGCCCCACACAAAAAATCAAGAATTACAGCCCCTTGACCTTCCTCTTAAGCTAGGCTCTCCTTCCTTTCTTCCTAACTTCCTTTGGCATGAATAACACATGGGGCTTCTCTCTGGCTGAGACTTGGCAGCCCCTTTTGCTCCCTAATCTTGGACAGGCTTTTCTTCCTTCGTTCCTGCCCTTCCCTTATTGTCAGAGATAGCTCTAGTGAAGAGATGGCATTCTCTCCTTTCCACCTTCCCCCTCCAATCTCTATAGAGGGGGGGGCTCTTTTTCTGTTCCCCCACCTCAATCCTAGGGGCTTCCAGCTGAGGGTAGTTCTTGCACCCAGTAGAAATCAAGCCTCATTTTCCACTTTTCCCTTTGGGGCATTAACCATTAACTCACTTATCCAGGCACTGATACTTCTGTCTTGTCTCCATAGCTCTGTCCTGCTGCAGGAAATTTCCATGTTGTCTGATTTTCTCCACCTCCACAAACAGCATGTCTGCTCCCTGGGTCATAACTGTAAAGATCTTAAGATAGCCGTCCAGCTCCTTGGCTCTTCAACACCCCTCGCAAGACAAAATGTGCTCTGCTGTTATGCCTTTGCCCTTCTTCACCCAGCAGCCATGTTGTGAAATTGCTTCTTCCCAGATCAGCAGATTCCTGTGAGTTTTGAAAGGTGTCTCCAAGGGAGAGCTGCAAGGTTCTTACAACCTGCCGCCTGGCTTGGCTGTTCCCACAAAATGTATGTTCAGATGGTTCCTTGGTGATACCAATTCAGTAACTAGGTCTTTGCTCCAAAAGGGGTTGATGCTGTCCCAATTGTGGTGCCTATGGTTAGACTTGTTGTTGGCTCCCATTGGTCTCTTTAGACAGATGAGATCTCAGGGAAAAGAAGTAATATCAGAAGCTAGGTTGTGACTCTTTTTGAAAAGCCAAAACAAGATGATTCCTTACAGCAGAGGTCCCCAACCCCCGGTCCGCGGCCTGGTGCCAGAACCGGACCAAGCTGCGGACACACCTCCCCCCTCCCCCACACGCACTCACCCCTGCACAGTTGTTTTGTGTTTGCGTGCACGCCAGCACCTACACAAGCGCTTCCCCAACCCTTTGCACATGCACATGAGAGAGAGCGCCCACCTGAGCGGTGTGCCGCTGTTTGCGCATGCACACGAGAGAGAGCGACCGCATGAACACCCTCTTGGTCCGCATGAGAGCACGCACACTCCTCGCACATGCACACGAGCGAGGAGGGTGCCCGACCTTCCCCAGCCGGTCTACAAGGTTAAAAAGGTTGGGGACCCCTGCCTTACAGGACATGTTTCTTGTGCAGAACTGAAGATGCTGTCTTCTCTTGGGCAACTTCCTTGACTATTTGAATTTAAGACATCCTTTTATATATCATAGTCTTGAATCTGCATCAGCTACCTGAGAAACCCCATTTCTGCTTTTTTTTTCCCCTCCCCATTTAATAGGCTACCTACTGTTTGTGTTGTTATCCTAACTTCTACTATAGCTCAACTCTGGGTTTGTTTATTTTTTTCTGTTCTGATGTTATCTCTTTTTCTTTTTGGAAGGTACTATTGGTTTGTTCTTCATAGGGGTTCTCAGTCAGTAGTGTAGAATACACTGGGATAAATCCTCTTTACTTTTACATATTTGACAACTAAACCATTGGTGTCTAAGAACTGCTTTCCCTTAAAAGCACGGTTCTTACACTCCTCCTTTATGGCTTTTAACTTCACTCCTCCTTTATGGTTTTACTGGTGCTTTCAAGGTATCACACGTTAGTTTTTTAAGAGAGTCTCTTTTTGCCACTGCTTTTTTGGGGAGGGGACTTTAGTAACAGCTGTTTCTGACACAACTATGCAAAGTCCTGGAAGAAGAGCAAAACACTGTATTGGTGTTGTTTGCCGGGGGGGGGGGCATGGTGAGGAGAAACTGAGCATGCTATTTGGCAGATTTTTTCACTGCTTTTTATTGGTTCCCTGATTGGCTGCTTGTGGAGCTCAGTTCCCCAGTCTTGTAACAGGATAGAATTAGATTCTCTCTGGAATAGAAGAGTGCAAGCTACAGTTTTATTGCTTGCAGTTTATGGAAGCACCTCCTGCTTACGGCCAGTGATTTCTGAATAGCACTTTATGCACACTGTCTGTTTCCCATCTTGGTTTTAGGCAGCTGCCTCTAGCGTCCAGCTGAGATGACACATGATCCATGTCTGTGGCTCATAGGATGCTATTCAGGGTTTTCTTCCAAGTGGTGAATCTTATTGGTTACTAGGAGAGCTTCCTGTTTGTCTTTGAATATCAACATCAGTGTCTCTTTCTGGAAATGAAAGTCTGTTTTGTCCTGCCCTAAGGAAATAAACTAATGGTGACTCCCAAGGTGTAAAACCATATTAGTGCCTTGAAATTAATGATCTTGCTTCCTGCCATTGCTTACACCTGTTAGCCTATCTTGGAAAGGACTTGTGATAGGAAGTGCCCTGTGTTTATTACTTCCCCAGAAGTTTGTGACTTTTGTACCTGCCTTTGGGTCCTGATGTTAACATTGCAGAGAGAGGCCTGAGTCAATGGTGTGCTCAACCGGGTGTCACCCAGAAGTGATGATAACTAGGACATCTGTTTCCTAGTTGAATTTAAACCACAAACCTTAGCTCTCAATACACTTTAAAAGTAAGCCTTTGGTGTGTAAAGACTACCTGGTGTGCTTCTTGGAAGTCAACACTGTGAAATGATTTGCTGAGCACAGGTTTGGTTATAGGTTGGCAACCACACTGTGAGCGCTTTCTTGTGGAGTCAATCTTGCTGTCTTCTCAAATGTGTATTTTCCCCTCAAGCTTCCCAGCTTATATTTAATACTCTGTAACTAGGTGGCTCAGGACAGAGATAACGGGGTGTGAGATTCTGCCATCCTTCTCTGTGCCTGGAAACTGGAAGCAGATTAAGAACGTTGGAAGGGAGGGGGTGTTTCTTAGTGTAATATCCATTTTGGTAATAATACAAACTCATAATCTATATTAGTAGCAGTCATTCTGAGGTGAGGCTGTGCCAGAAACGTGTATTTAACACAAAAAATATTTTGTTAGAAGTAACATATTAAAAGATGTCATGGTTCATCATGACCTTCCCATATTAAGATAAGCAGATACCACATTTTCATAGCTTCTTTGCCTTCTGACATGCTCATCTGGTGACAAACTGCCTCTGGGAGATTGATCTAAGACCTGTTTTAACGTCTGTATCTCTTGGCCTGCTAGAGGGCTGTTGGAATCCAAAGTCACAAGCCTCCTGCCTCCCTCTAAGGTGTGATTCTGAGTTTGCTGCATTTTGCAAGACAAGCAGAATAGAGAGAAGTACCCATGGAAATTTGAGCACTGAGCCTCAATCTGTCCTTCTACAGCAGTGATGGTGAACCTTTTTGAGCCTGAGTGCCCAAATGGCAACACAAAACAAAATTATTTCGAAGTGCCAACACTGCAATTAAACCTGAATACTGAGGTTTCAGTTTAGAAAAAACAACTCATGTCATTTACACATTTTGTCTGTCTGGTTCTTTATTGATTCCTCGAACTGACAGCTCTTTTAGAAGAAAGTCAAGTGCAAAATGCTACACTGAATTAAATGCACCCTATTTATAAAGCTTATTAAGTACATTGAAATCCTGAGCTTGTTTCCTCCAAAGTAAGCTACCCTCAGAAAAGCAGCTATATATAGGAATTCAAAATTTTAAAATGTGTACCTACATTTTATACACTACATAAAGTGTATACACACATTTCACTTGTTTGAAATGTAGTGTTGGAAAAGAGATTTACAGATATCATGACTTGTCAGAAAGATAAGTAAAGCAAATTCAGTGTGGACTCTCAATAGAAGCTAAAATAACCAAGCAAAGGGTATTGTACTACACTGGCATTATAAGATAAGCTCACTGGAAAAGGCAGCAATGCCGGAAAAAGTGCAATGCAGTAGGAAAAGATGAAGACTGCACATGAGATGGATTGACTCAACAAAGTCTTTTGTTTGTAAGACCTTTTTGGTGTTGCAGTCAAAGCAGGACCAGGAGCAGAGAGACTGGGATTCAGATTTGGGGAATAAAGTATGATACTTTTGCCTACTTTGGGGATGAGAAACATGATTGCTACACACTTCAGAAGTCTAGTCCCAGGTGTGTTGGTTGTCTTTTACTAGGTGTTTGCTGTTAGTGAGACTCTGTTAAATTTTCCAGTTCTTCCCAGTTCAATTTAAAGTCTAAACGGAATCTTGGAAATACTGTACTTGCTATTCTCAGCAAAAAATTGCAGCGCTAAATGCAGTGGAGATGAACTTTGGAAGGTTCCTTTTTTTCATTGTTTTATTTATATTTTATTTATATACTACCCCATTAGTCCCAAGGCACTATTCTGGGCGGCTTACAGACAATTACAAACCAGGACAAACAAACTATGGACACTAAAATGTAACAGAAACAGCGATGACAAATCAAAACCATAAAAGCCAATGGCACCAACAAATTTTCACAATAAAGAGGACCAGATGGGAGGCACTCAGACAGGGTTGGAATGAAAAGCCTTCCTGAAGAGTAGTGTTTTTTAAAGCTCAACCCCCATCTCTGTTGTATGCTTTTCTTAGAAAAGCTACTTTTGTTTTCACTTCACCAGTTTGTTTTGCAGAGTATCCCGTGACTGGTCACATCTATCATGGCAGCGTTTCTCAATGTTCCCAGTTTGGGGATCCTGGGGATCAAAAACAGAGTCTGGGGACTTTGCTGAAGCTCAGATGATCGGGATCTAACAGGTATCTTAACGAAGATCACCTAAGGAACCTGATAAATGGCATAACTTAATTTAATTAAAGATAGGTGGAGGCATTCTGTATGTTGTAATTAACCAATGAATGGATTAAGTACTCATACTGTTACTTTGTCCTTTAAAAACCCAGAAAGATTAATGAATAATCATTTATCAAGCCTGTCTTCCTATAAACACCCTGGGAATAAGCACCATTGACTACAAGGGAGTTATGCTTGCATAAACATGGATAGCATTGTATTTTAGAAGTGTTACATCACAGGATTGCAGATCTCCATCCCATAACATATGGTGAAGCTCTAATTATATATTTTTGATATATTTCTATAGTACTATAATTTTTCAAACCTTAACCTATTGCCAAGTTAAAAGTTTCTTTCGTTCTTTCTTCTTTCGTATGCTACCCATCTTGCCAGGCTATTTTGGGTAGTTCACAACACAATCAAACAAAAAACATAATTATAAGTATAAAATAAATTAAACATATAAAGCATCATAAAATATAATGACAATTAAAAAATCACACAATAAAATATTAGATATTTAAATATTTCAAATGGTGCAGAGGGCAGAAAAATCTTTTCATCAAAGACAAACATGTTTAGGCTTCTTTTGTTAATTTCCCTACTTACCAGAAAAAGATATTACAGGGCCATGTTTTGGATTAAAAATAGAACTATGTGGAAAATGCCTTAAGATTACTTCCACCTCCCACTCTGTCAATCAGAAAGTAATTTGTAAGGCTGGCCAGAAAAAATCAAGTGTGTACCATAATACAATCTTACCAAAATCATTTACTGGGTACTTTTGCATGCAATGCCATCTACCAATTGTGATTAGCTTTTGATCCCTTTTTAATTCTGGTTTTATGAGTCAAGTCTCTCTGTGTGTCTCTCTCTCACACACATACACAAACGCTTTGGAAGGTTCATTTTTTTCATGGTTTTACAAAAGAGTCAGTTTCTCACACATGCAATCTCCCTCCCTCCCTAAACTTTTAGCAATCTTTTGCATCAGTTCAGTATGTCCCTGTTTCCTCTCATTACATTTAAATAAGCTGATGAATCCAGCCGTCCCTCTCTCACACCTTCCTTCCCACCTTAATTAGAGCCTTCCGTCCTGCTTGCATCAGTTCCATTTTTCATAGTTTTGAGTCAGTCTCTCTCATACACATACACACACCTTCCCTCCCTCCCTAAATTTACTACAATCTTACATTTACACAAGCTTGATGAATCCACCCGTCCCTCTCTTGCACCTTCCTTTCTGCCTTAATTGGAGCTTTCCCTCCTGTTTGCAGTCACCTCTGGTGGAAGTAGTAATTCACAAGCTGGATTGACTCCCCTGGGCTGTAGCGCTCCGCTCGCATGCCCAGGGAGAGGTCTCCGCATGTCAGCTGTGGCACGCGTGCCATAGGTTCACCATCACTATTTTACAGTTTGCCTTATGTGTGTGTTGTATGAATGGTGACACGTGTGGTATGAGCCAGGGTTGGCTGGCCTTTGGACATCTGAGTTGTCCATTCAGGTGGGCTTTCTCCACGTGGCCCAGTCATGAAACTCTGTGTGTGTGGATTGAGCAAGATTGGCACGTAAGGTCTGTGTTAACAGCGCAGGCCGGTTAGGTTTTCTAAAACAGGTTCGGCTAAAGAACTCTGTGTAGTAGATATCACCCCTTTGGTTTCATGGTTCCGCCTGATTTCAATATAATCCACTTTTTAAAAAGCAGTCTTGGGCAAATGTTGGTCTTCCTGATGTTGACAAATTGCTCTGTTCATCACTCTTCCCCATTGGTGAGGCTGGCTAAGAATTACAGGAACTGAAGTTCCCACTTCTGCCTTCTAAGGATAGAGCTGGAAGATGCTGGTTAGTTTTTCCTGAGAAGGTGGCCCTCTTGAGAACTCAAGGCAGCATTCTTTCTTGAACGCCTGGGGTGCTCTCATCTCTGCTTCCTACAGTACCAACAAATATGACATATGGGAAAAGACAAGGTTGGGCCTCCCTCCTTCCTGTCAGATACCCAAGAAAAAAGAATTGAAGTGGAATCTCTCTTCTCATTTCCCAGCCTCGTAAGACCATGATGGCTCTGGAGAATCTCTCCTCCAAGACTAACTTCCTCTGATTCCTTCGGACAGGCTTGGTCGAGTTGATGGAAGGCAATGTAATGTCCAGGGTTCTGGTCGTGGCTTGTTTATGTGGCTCAATTCCTTTTTTCTGTCCCCCAGGCAATCTTCTAAAAACTTCTGTCAGAATTTTAGATACCACTGGCATGTAAAGGTTAGGACCAAACACCACCACCACCACCCCGAAACGTGTGGGTGTTGCAGACCTTCTAAGAAATGCCTTGGAGTTCCTTAGCCCTCCCTCCCTCCCATCTGGAAGGGGACAAATGCTTTCTCCTGGGTGAACCAGTAGTGCAGGGACTATTCTCAGTGTTTCGCTTGGCTTTCTTTCTCTTTGCTGTTGGGCCAGTCCTTGGCTGCGCTTCTGATCCTTACGGGCTGAACAGGAGACTAAAGGGGCTGCCACCCTCTCGGTTTACTTTCTGGATGCCCAGAGCCTGGCTTCTCCTCCAGCTGAGGTCCCAGCTGTTTTCTTTGGGGAGCGTGCTTTCTTCAGTGCATTCTAATTATAGTGTCCAGAGGATAGCGAGATCCAAACGGTCGTTTCCTCTCTTTTTGCTTTCTGTGTTTTTTTTAAAGACATAAGTATTCTCTTTATTAATGGGTTTCATAAAAATATGGGTTTAAGAGCTGCTTCTTCCCCCAAATATTTGTTGTTGTTTTTTAATCCATGGTATTATCTGGAAGGATGTTAGGCACCAATTACATTTATTAATACCATATTTCCCTTGTTGAGTCTCCTACAGGGTGGGCAGGAAAGGAGTGCGAGGAGGGAGGTCAATCCAGTCATCCTCTGGACCTCCAAAGCACCTGCTGGGTTCCCAAAAAGAGGAGAACAGATAGTGGATGTGTTTGTCTTTCGAGTTACCAACTCTTGATTCCCATTCCATTTGTGTCCTGGGACAAGTGATTCAGAACCTTCTCAAGCGGTGGTGATTGTCTCTCTGGGAGAGGCCTCATAGTATTCACAGAATTTCTAGAACTTCATCAGAGTATACTGTGACAAACCCAGACCTACTGGGATATGCCACACGTTAACTAAGCTGCCACCAACCCATTCCCTATAAGAAGTCACACAGACCAGGGATGGATTTTTAAACAAATAAAAGAACAAGGTTTATTTAAATACAACACACAGGGAAAATAAAATAATCAGGTGAATAAGATAAAGTAACGTGGCTTATTCTCATTCATACATGCATACAGTTTGGTTCACACAGAACCCTTAACTTGAAGCACAGACCCTGAACCTATCAGTTCTGGCTAACCAACAGACACCTGAACCTATCAGGTTGGTACTCTGACACACAGTAGTACCCTGTCTGACACACAGACTCCCACACCAGCTTCTTCTTCCCAGCTGCTGCTTCTTCACATCCCAGCGTCTCCCCTTCACCACACACGCATCACATATATATACAGTACAGCCCCTCCTCCTGATGTCCCGCCTTCCACTCCCCATAGGATGGAACTTTCCCTCCAAACCCATGACAGACAGGTAACATCAGTGCTGTATGTAACACCTCCCCTCTTTATAAGTTGTTTTGTAGGGGGAAAGCTAAGGTGCTTTTTCCCAAAAAACAACCTGGATAAAACACACAACAACAGTTATACATACCATATCATACTTACTTATACTTACATTCTAAGTTAACCATAGCAATTAGGCATTTAAACATTTACCATATACATTACATCAATTTACCTTTATTCATACAAACCAAGTTCAAAAAAAACAGGTACATTTAACTTTTTGTCATCAATATATATACATAGTCCATGTTTCTTTCGCCGTCTTCATTCTTCAGGTCTTCTTGACAAGGCGTCAGCAACACAGTTCACTGACCCTCTGACCACTTTCACTTCAAAGTCATAGTCCTGTAGGTTTAAAGCCCACCTCATAAGTTTGCTATTGTGGGTTTTCATTGTCTTTAACCATTGCAGTGGTGAATGGTCAGTGCACAGAACAAAATGTCTTCCCCAGATGTAAGGCTTGGCCTTCTGGATCGCGTAGACTATGGCCAAACACTCCTTCTCCACGGTTGCCAAATGTCTCTCACCTTTTTGAAGTTTCCTACTCAGGTAGGACACTGGATGCTGGTCACCATTCTCATCCTCCTGGCACAGAACTGCTCCTACCCCGCTGTTAGACGCATCGGTGTAGATGATGAACTCCCGGTCGAAGTCTGGAGCACGCAGGACTGGATAGTTGATGAGCGCCTGCTTCAACCTCTGGAACGCCTCCTCACAGTCGCTGGTCCACGGGATGCGGTCATCAGCCTTCTTCCTCGTCAGATCGGTCAGCGGAGCCGCAATCTCGCTAAATCTCGGGATGAACTTTCTGTAGTAGCCCACCAACCCAAGAAATGATTTGACTTTTTTCTTGGTGTTGGGTCTGGGCCAATCACGAACAGCTTCTATTTTGGCCTCCAGGGGTTTTATCACTCCTCCCCCTACCATGTGACCCAAGTATTTTATTTCTGGGCTACCCAGCTGACACTTGCTGGCCTTTACTGTTAGCCCTGCTGCACTTAACCTCTGCAGCACTAACTCCAGGTGTATCAGGTGATCTTCCCAGGTATTACTGAAGATCCCTATGTCGTCAATGTAGGCCACTGTAAAGTCACTGAGCCCTGCCAAGGTCTGGTCCATCAGCCTTTGAAATGTGGCTGGTGCATTTCTGAGACCAAAGCTCAGGACTCGAAACTCATAGAGACCAAAAGGGCTGCAAAAGGCAGTCTTTTCTTGATCCCTGGGATCAATTCTTAATTGCCAATATCCCTTTACCAGGTCCAATGATGAGATGAACCGACAACCCCCTATGGTTTCAATCAGGTTGTCTAGCCTGGGCATTGGGTAGGCATCAGGAGTGGTTACACGGTTTAATTTCCTGTAATCGACACAAAACCTAATGCTCCCATCAGGCTTGTCCACAAGGACTATCGGAGAGGACCAAGGACTAGAAGAGGGGACGATTATGTTCTCCCTAAGCATCTCGTCCAGCTCCTTCCGCACCTTGTCCCTATAGGGTCCCGTTACTCGGTATGGGGATACTGCCTGCGGGGGTGCATCCCCTGTGTGGATCCGATGCATCACTCCCTTCACTATCCCCGGCTTGTTGGAAAACACCTGTTGATATTTACTAAGCAGCATTTTTAGTTTTTGCTGCTGGTCTTGGGTGAGTGCAGGACTGATCTTTACCTCCTCTGGGTTGTATTTTACTTCCCCTCTACCCTCCCAGAAGGGTAATTCAGCTTCCTCACTCTCAGCTGCTTTTATCGCGAATAAAACCCTCTGTTCCCCTCGGTAGTAGGGTTTTAGGGCATTCACATGAACCACCCTCCTTGCTTGGTTCTCCTCCTGCTCTATAAGGTAGTTCAGGTCTGACATCTTGGAAATGACCCTATATGGTCCTGCCCATTTGAGCTGCAGTTTATTCTCTCTGCAGGGCCTAAGCCAAAGCACTTCCTCCCCTGGGTCAAAGTGCCTCTCTCTAGCTTTGTGGTCATACCATGTTTTCTGTCTGACCTTCTGAGCTTGCAGGTTTTCTGCTGCCAGCTCTAGATTTCTCTTTAGGTCATTCATCAAGGTGTCTATGTATGTCACAACGTCTTGTGGGTCATCCTGGGTGATCTGCTCCCAATTTTGTTTGATCAAATCAAGGGGCCCTTTCACCCTTCTCCCAAATAAAAGTTCAAACGGACTGAACCCGGTACTGGCTTGTGGCACTGATCGATAAGCAAACAAAAGGGATTGCAGCTTCTGGTCCCAATTGTTTGGATTCTCTGCCAAGTAAGCCCTAATCATGCGCATTAGAGTCCCATTGAACTTCTCAGTTAACCCATTACTTTCAGGATGATAAGCAGTGGTTTCCTTGTGCTTAATTCCACAGATTTGCCATAAGCGTTTCATGAGCTTTGATGTGAACGATGCGCCCAAATCTGTGATTATTTCTGAGGCAAATCCCATCCTGGACATATACCCCACCAAGGCATCTGCCACTGTGTTAGTTTCAATGTTAGTCAAGGGTATGGCTTCAGGGTACCTTGTGGCATGGTCCACAATTGTGAGAATGAACCTGTTCCCCCTCTTTGTGGCCTTGGGCAAAGGTCCCACAATATCCACCCCTATGCATTTGAACGGAGTGTCAATCACAGGCAAAGGGCACAACTTTGCTTTGGTCCTGTCGCGGCTATTCCCCTGCCTTTGACACACATCACATTGTTTACAGAACTCCCTGATCTGCTTCCCTATGTCAGGCCAGTAAAAATTCTGTGTGATTCTCTGCTGTGTTTTGTTCACCCCTAAGTGTGCAGCAAACATGTCAGAGTGCCCCCTTTGTAAGATCATGGGGCGATACTTTTCAGGTACCACCAGCTGACTTCTGATCCCATCTCCCCCTTTTGAGATATTCCTCAGGGTCTCTCTATATAAAATCCCCTTTTTCTCCAGAAATCTCACTGGGGTGTCAGGTGTTAGCTGGGCGTCAGTCACCTGTTCAAAACACTTATGGAGAGTGGCGTCTGCCTTTTGCTCTTGTCCAAATCGGCTGTCTGTGGTCAAGGTTTCCACCACAGCTTCTGAACTCCCCCCACCTGCTTCCGTCTCTGGCTCATCATTACCCCCCTGAACTGTCCCCGTGGTGGCTTGTGAGCGTGTAATCACTAGCACCCTTTTCACATGTTCAGCCAGGTCATTTCCCACGAGCACGGCTGCTGGCAGAGTCGATGAAATCGCTAGCCGCCAAACTCCCCTCCAGCCTTGAAAGTTGACAGGTACCTCCGCGACTGGCAGTGAGATTATCTGCCCCTCAATCCCTGCTACCTTTATGCTCTCATTCGGGATTATATATTCCCTAGGAATAATATCTGGATGGCACAGGGTCACCTGGGAACAAGTGTCCCGCAGCCCCCTATACTGACGGTCAAGTATTCCTACGTCCACCCCTGCTGTCTCAAACAACTGAGAATCTGTTTTCACCAGCAAGCAGCGCTTTACCTCCGCGAGAGGACCATTTTCCTCAGCCTGATCAGCAGATGTCACTGTTCCAGATTGAGTCGCCATGGCAACAGGCTCCCTCAGTGACAATGAGCCTTGCTCTTTCTGGACACAGAACACAGCTTTTGGCTTGGTTCCACTCGAATCCTGAGGCACCATTCCTTTTAGCTGCTTTAATTTCTCACACTCTGAGATTAGATGGCCCTTTCCCTGACAGAAATAACATTTTCTGGTGTATTTTGATTCTCTCTCATCTTGTTTTGGTTTTCCCTCCAAAATCTGAGGTCTTGGTTTCATGTCTGAGGGCTTCCCTTCACCATGGGCCCCTCCCCCTTGCTGGCTTTTCCCTGGTCCCTGAGAGTACTTGCTGTAGGTTTCTTTGGGTTTACCTCCAGATTTCCCCTCACCCAAGGGCTTTCTTATTTGCGAAATAAAATCTGCGATCTTGGCTGCTTCTACCACAGATTTTGGTTTCCTTTCCCTCACCTGGAATTTCAATTCCCCATGCAGGACTGAATAGAACTGTTCCAGCGCTATCAAATCTTTAAGCTGTTGAAAGGTCTCTGTCCCCTCCTGAGATAGCCATTTCTCAAGCAGCCTCACCAATTGGGCCCCCACTTGGGTAAAAGTCTGCTCTGGTTTTTTTGTGAGGGACCTGAATCTTTGTCTCAGCTGCTCCGCATTTATCCCATGTCTGGCAAACACCAGTTTTTTAAACTCTGCAAAATCTTTCATCAGTTCCTCAGGCATCTCGGCATAAACCTCAGCCAGGCTACCACTGATTAAAGATCGCATGATGGTCATCTTCTCAGTTTCCCTCACTGAGAAGTCCACAAACGCTCTTTCCACTAAGGAAAAGAACACCTCAGGACAATCTCCCTTGTGGTACACAGGGAATTTCTTCAGGTCAGCTTTAGACAGTTGGCCTCCCTCAGAATCCCTATTGTTATTATTGTTCTGGTTCATCAGTTCCAGTTTTCTTAATTCAAACGCCATCCTTTCTTTTTCCAGAGCAATTTTCTCTCTCTCTCTCTCTAGTTCAAATTGTCTTTGCCTTTCCCTTTCCCTTTCCTCCACTTCAAATTGCCTCATCCTCAGTTCATGCTGTTGGGCTATGAGCAATCTTCTGAGTTCTGGGTTCTGCTCTCCTGTGCTGTCACCTTGCACTGAGCCAAATTCATCCTCAGAACCTTGGTCTACCTGGGGGTCTTTCACTTCACCCATTTCTGCCATTTGGCTTCGAGTCAAAGGCATAATCCCCCCTCAGAACAGGCTGCTTCAAAAAGTCAAGCCTCAAAATAAAACGACCACTTTTTTTTTTCCTTTTGCCTCAGAACCAGCTTTCTATAGATTGCTGCTGTTCTTCAACACTACTTGCAACAGTTGCAAGCCAGAGCCTACCCCCCTCTGCTGGGCCTCTCAGCAGGCAGGCTAGATCACTGCTACTACACAGTTTTGCCTCAGCTTTTTTCCCGCCAAAACCAGGCTGCCTCAGAGCACTCTAATCTAGTCTCCCCAGTTGGCACGTTCTTCCACTAGCGCACCTCCCCGTGAGGTACACCTAGAAGATTACCTACGCGCCTCAGATTGTCCCTGACTAGACCCCCCTTGCTCTGGGCACACTTGCCAAGGCTTTGCTGGACCACTGGACAACTGGACCAGTCGTATCCCACACGCTGGACACCAATCAATGTGACAAACCCAGACCTACTGGGATATGCCACACGTTAACTAAGCTGCCACCAACCCATTCCCTATAAGAAGTCACACAGACCAGGGATGGATTTTTAAACAAATAAAAGAACAAGGTTTATTTAAATACAACACACAGGGAAAATAAAATAATCAGGTGAATAAGATAAAGTAACGTGGCTTATTCTCATTCATACATGCATACAGTTTGGTTCACACAGAACCCTTAACTTGAAGCACAGACCCTGAACCTATCAGTTCTGGCTAACCAACAGACACCTGAACCTATCAGGTTGGTACTCTGACACACAGTAGTACCCTGTCTGACACACAGACTCCCACACCAGCTTCTTCTTCCCAGCTGCTGCTTCTTCACATCCCAGCGTCTCCCCTTCACCACACACGCATCACATATATATACAGTACAGCCCCTCCTCCTGATGTCCCGCCTTCCACTCCCCATAGGATGGAACTTTCCCTCCAAACCCATGACAGACAGGTAACATCAGTGCTGTATGTAACATATACAACAAACTTACACAAGCCAGAAGAAAGTGGGTGAGGGTCCCCATCCTGAGGACATTCTGTTCGGATTCTGAATGGGTGGGTGGGGGAGGGAAAATCCAAGGTGTGGATGGGTTACGAATATAATAATGCCTTTGATTGCAGACGAAAGGTTGCCGTTTACGATGGGGTTGCCATTGTTTTCCTCTGTGTTGAAAAGCGTGTTTGTTAAACAGAGCTCATTATTTTATCACCGTGCCACAGGTTGTCATTTCTGAGTAAGAGAGAAAGGAAAGGTGATAGAGAAGTCCGGTGTTGCATATTCACCACAGAACTTTATGAGGCGTGGAGTTACAGGAAAGAATGTCAAGATCCTCACAAAGGGTTCCCTTCTCCCTTGCAGGGGCGCCTGAAGCTGCTGACCTTGCTTAAAAAAGAAAAGGAAGAATCCACAGAGAGCCAGATCCTTGAACAGTGCCACCTCTCTTTCCATGCCATCCTGCTTCTCTGCTGACAGCAAAGTTGGTATTTGGGTTTGTGCCACCGTAGTGAACCCTGAGACCGGAAGTTGAAACCATGTGAGGGGTTTCTCCCCGCTTCTGTGCTTCCCCTAAACCCACTGTGGGCACGTTGCTGCTAAGCCTGAGGTGCCGGCCACCATGATGTTCCGGGACCAGGTGGGCATCCTCGCTGGTTGGTTCAAAGGCTGGAATGAATGCGAGCAGACCGTGGCTCTGCTGTCCCTGCTCAAGCGTATCTCTCGCACCCAAGCCCGCTTTCTGCAGCTGTGCCTGGAGCACTCCCTGGCAGATTGCACAGAGATCCACGTTCTGGAGTCGGAGGCCAACAGTGCAGGTAAGTCAGCAATTAATATCCTGGGGCTCAAAGCCTGGTGCCTGGGAGGCAGAGCGCAGGCTGCTTGTTCCCATGGCGATACATGTGGGGCATGCATCCCAAATTCTGCTTGCCATACTTTCCCTCACTCTCTCATCAGGGACAAGGGGAGCCCCTGCATTCCTCTAAAGCAATAGGAAACAGTTGTGGCCTTCCAGATGTTTTGAAATGCAACTACGACAAGGACAGTCCCTCATCGTTAGCTGTGGTGGCTGGAGAGGAAGGATCATGCCCCACAGTGACCTCTGGAGGACCATAGCTGTCTGTCCCTGCTATGTAGCTTGCAGCTAGGCTTGTGCTGAGGATCGTGGCCACAACAGTGCTGTGCTTTGAAGTGTAGTGAAACTGCAGGGGTGATCCTTGATGCGCGCACGCCCACGCCAAGTTAGAAGAAAAGCAGAGGTTGCTGTTATGTCGGTGGGCTGCCCAGTTGCTCCAGGCTCATCAGCAGGAATCCTGCAATGCAGCGGTTCCTGTCCCCTCATCATCTTCTACATGCGGGACAAGCGGAGGGACAGGAAACTTCCTCCTTCCAGGCTCCATACTGGAGTCTGCGTATTCATGGCACAGGATCAGTGACAAAGGGGAGTAGCAGGATCCAGGCAAACACAAAAGCCGGTCTCAAAGAGTGCAAGTAGAAGGCTGCAGGTAGCTTTCTTCTCCTCATTGACTTGTGCTGGCTTCCTGTGATAGCATAGCTTGTGTCTAGGTGGCGTTGACCAACTTGGAGATCCTCCGGATGTGGCAGTCCACCGAGGACACACGGGCCCTATTGGGTTTTGGAAGCTAAGCTGTGTCAGGCCTGCTTATTGCTTAGAGGAGAGACCGCCAGGGAATAAATACTAGATGCTGGATTTAGGAGGTCAGTGATGGAACATGGCCCCAGGGTGCCCAGGTTGGGCTAGGAAAGAATCCTGAGTGAAGCAAGAGAGAGAGCCACAATGGCCAAGCAGAGTTGATAGGGTTAGGAAAGAGATGGACCAAGGGTCTCTCGGTATCAGTCGGTTTCCTGCACGGTCCATAAACAAAAGCATGCGAATCTGACATTGCTGTTGCCTGTAATGGTAGTCTCTGCCATCCCCTTAACATAGAGATTTAGTTCCTCAAAGGATAATGCCCCATTTTAGGCTCTCTTTGTGTGTTTAAGGGCAGTTATGTAATGAAAGCATAAAAAGAACCTTCCAGGATCTTCCAAGCAAATGGCCATCTTGGAGCAATGAGTCACGCAGATTAATTGCGCTCTCTGTGAAGTTCCTCTGCCTGGTCTTAGCCCACTGCCATTCAGCTGCTTTATTAGCTGATCTTTGAAGTTCATCAGTTGCAGAAAGAAGAGGTAGACCATTTCAGCTTGTAGAACAAAAGCAAAAATCTCACCACCCCTTTAAGAGGAAGAGAACACTTTGGTGTGAGATTTTGTGGATTACAAGCCAGTTCCTCAAGGATGAGAGTATTCTTTGCTCCCTCCTTCCATTCCATTAATGGTTTCCTAAGCCTCTGCAGAATTCCCACATCTCGCACTCCATTGACTCACTGTAACAGAATATCAGGCTTCTTCCATCAAGCATGCTTTTGGCTGCAGCTCATCCCAATTCCTCAAGGAGACCTTTCTGACATGCACGTTTGCCAGCATCCACATCGGTGAGAAATATTTTGCATTTGTCAGAAGGTTTGCACAGCGTTTCCAGAGAAGCATCCCTCAGGCCCCCCCCCCCCCTCTGATTAGAGCTACTAGAGAAGAGTAGCGGTTCTCAGACAGAGATCTGGCAACTTCCAAGCGGTGTGCCTGCCTTGCATCCCCTTTGCAGGTGATTAGTGTGTGGCATCTGGTCTCTCCCCAGAGGCAGCTAATGAAGATCAAGTGTCCTCAGAAGCTCAGTCGGAGCTCACCCATCTGTGTGTGTGTGTGTGTGTGTGCGCGCGCGCTCTGCACCTTTCACTTCACTCCCATTTCCCAGGCAGACCCTTAGTGAAGCCGCCACCCTTGGAGCACATGAGACCATGTCTCTGTTCTTCAGGTCTGGGAGTAAAGCGGTCTGTCTGTGGAGCGTCTAACAGGAGCGTAGTCCCAGAGGAAAGGGAAGGCAGCCGTAGATTTTCAGAAGCAGAAAATCTGCTGTAGACTTTCAGAAGCAGCTCTCTTGATGGCAACAGAGTGTTATGGAGCTTTAAACACCCTAAAGCAGCTTTTAGTTACAGCCTTAAATGCCATGTGTTTTGCTGGCCTGTTTACTTAAAGAAAGAAGAGGAAGAAATGCTGAGGTAAATCTAGCTTATGTATTCATGACCACGCTATTCTATACTGTAGGAGGCTTCCAAACTTCTCTCTGAAGTTTAATATGATTTTTCACAATTTCAAGAATAATATAAAAATGAAGTTAATAAAAATCCAAATGGAATAATAAAGTATTCAGTCCTTAAAAAAACCCAAGTGTGTGCTTAGAAGTGGACCAGGCACACTTCTCTGGAGTAGTGATTTGATAATGTGGGGGGCACCCCTGTCAAAGAGACACTTGCTCTCATGCCCCAAAGGTAGTTTATTTTGCTCTGCCCTCCTCCCAAGCCGGAACACAGTTCTGCGGATGTGCGGCTTAGTCCCACAGTCCTGCTGCTGACTCTAGAACGGTGGTTGATCTTCTCTGCGCTTGGATCTGGTGCGTCGTAGCAGTGTGAGGTCTGCCTCCTCCCCAACAATCCCCAGTCAGAACGTTTATGTGGCCAGGACCACAAGTGCTAACTTTTACTAAGACTGGAGTTGCCGGGTGGTGGAAGGAGAACCACCAGGGGAGACTGGATCCTGTTTCTCAGGAAGGTTCCTCTGAACTGGGCCAGGTGATGCCGAGGGGCAGCGTGGGCTTGGCCAGGGGCCAGACTCCGTGGAGAGCTCCTCAGGCCGCCTGGGACTCAGTTTCAGAACGTCCAGAGGTCACGGGCCGAAAGCTCCCCTGAAGCCTGGACGATGCTGCTGCTTCAGGGTGCTTCTGTGAGGAACGTGAGGGCCAGACAAGGCCACCCCCAGGGCGGGAGCTTTGGACCCCCTGAGATGGTGGGTTGGTTGGCTTGACAGAGAGCAGGAGTTTTCTTGTTACTCTGCAGAATGCCACGTGTGTAGTTACAATCACCGGCATTTTGTGGCTGGCATCTGCTCTGGCACACCAAAGGCAGATGTTTGTTTTTAAGGTGGCTTTTTGCTCATCATACTAAACAGCTGCCCTTGTGGAAGGTGTTGACATGGGTGCTGTTGGCACCATGTGAGAACTCCCCCACCCCCTCCGCCCGTCACAAGAGAAAAGGGTTGTTAGAGACCGACTTTGGTGCGGAGAGGCTTCCCAGAGCAGGTGGGAGCGTTGGCTGAGCCTCCCCGTGTCTTAGGTGCTTGTCTGACCTCCTCCCTCCCTCCTTCTGCTCTTCTCCCTCACCAGCCGTCCTCAGTCAGTGGCATCAAGAGCCCAAGGATAAAGTGGTCTCGCTGCTCTTGTCCCACCTGCCTCTCCTCCAGCCCGGCAACACGGACGCCAAGTCTGCGTACATGAAGCTCTTGCAGAAGGTGCTGGCCTACTCCATCGAGAACAACCTCTTCATCGAGGAGAGCAGGCAGCTCCTCTCCTATGCCCTCATCCACCCGGCCACCACTCTGGACGACCGCAACTCTTTGGCCCTGTGGCTCAGCCACCTCGAGGAGCATCTCTCCAGCAACTACTCCAGCCAAGGACGGAGCCGGCCCGACGCGGCCTACCACTCGCGCCAGGGCTCCGATGAGTGGCAGGGGCCGGCGGACACAGGTCTCGGAGGCCTGGGGCACGGCTGGCAGGAGAAGCCGCCTCGGGAAAACGGCCACATGTCATTCCACTCTTCTGGTTCGGTGCCCTCGGCCATCAACAGCACAGGGAGCAGCGCAAGCACAGGTGCGGAACGCCCTTCCTTGTGTGGGGCCACCACCACCGCCCTCCCCAGTTGCCCCTTCTGCATCTTCATGATGCAGCATTCCTTGAGAGTTGCCTAAAATATTTCCAGATTTGGAGGAAAACGGCTTAGAAATTAGCTGAGGTATGGGACAGAAGCTCAGGACGGTTTTCCCGTCTCTGTGAAATCCTGGGTCTTGTTCTCTCATCCTTGCGCCAAAGTTAAGGAGACCCTTGGCTTCCCTGGGCTCTGGATGTTTGGGGGGGGGAGCCATAGTCATGTTTTCTAGTACCAGCTTTGCCCGGGGCTGATTAAACATAGGAACTAGGTATCCTTGTTGAGTAAGCAACCAGTTGGGGTGGAACTGCTCCAGCTCTGTCTGGAGAGACGCTTCGTGGGCTTCTGCCCAAGTTTCCCATTCATTGGTGTCCCCCCGCCCCGCCCCGGATGTACCTGCTTGCTTGTCTTTGTAGTGTCATGTTTGTAATTCCAGAATTTTTTTTCCTTTAGTTAGTATATACTGCTGATGTAGTATTGGACACCACTCTAAGAAGTTTACAAAAATAAAATCAGACAATAACCCGAACCACCCAACAAACCAATAAGACAACCACATAAAATAAATCCCCAGATGATGGTAGACTCCAGGAAATGCATACAGTATGGAGAGAGAATTAAGCGAGGATGCCCTTAAATGCTTTGTGAAAGAATAATGTCTTAAGTATCCCCTTAAAGGTGGACTTCCAACGGGAGCCATTGCCTGAGTCATTTCTTCTACTTACACCTCACTTGACAAGGAAAATCTGCCCCAAGGATGATTTTTGTCTCCTGGTTTCAGCTCTAGCCTGCCAAATCCACCCCAGCCCGCTGAAGCGCTCGATGTCCCACACCCCAACCAGCCAGCAGGTCCCGAGCAAATGGATGAGTGTGGACGAGATGGCTGCTCGGACAGCCTTCATCTCTGGCGGAGAGCACGCCCCCCTTTCGCCCCAGAGTAGCGTGGCCTCGTCCGGCAGTGAGCAGATGGAAGAGCAGCCGGGCAGTCGGAACACTTTCCAGGAGGATGGCAGCGGCATGAAAGGTACCCCCAAGTACTAAGCAGGGGGGGCTGAACCCAAGAGTGGCTCCTGGGGTGGCGCGCGGGTGGTTGGGTGGGTGTAGCTGTTTTCCCTATCGTAGCTGGTCTGGGCCACGGTTGTTAATTTCCAAACAGTGAGTAACTGAGTCCTATCTTCATTTCAGTAATAGGATTCAGTGAAGGTTCTTCTCCACTTGGATGTTGTCCATGTGAGGCTGCTTTTGCCTTGTGGGGCATCCAGACAGGATGCAGGACCTGAGGGCTGGTATAAAATTAGGAAGTGGATAAAAAGGCAGACGGGCAAGTCCGTGGCAACCTCCAGCAGGAGATCTCCCACAGGCCTCCATCTTGCAGCTTTTGATCCCTCTCCTCAGTTGGCTTCAGCAATACTGAGCAAAATTTTCTGACTGACACACGATTTAATCCCCTGATTGTATGTAGCGGAATCTCCCAGGCAGCTTGCTTAAGTCATTCTGTGGGCAATTGACTGGCCGACCTGTCTGTTGTGAAAAGGTTGACTTTCCCCCTCCCCAGATGTTCCGTCGTGGCTGAAGAGTCTTCGGCTGCACAAATACGCAGCTCTGTTCTCCCAAATGACTTATGAAGAGATGATGACACTCACAGAACAGCATCTGGAATCGCAGGTACTGTACAAGAGGCTTTAGACGGGGTTCTTCCTGCAAGTTGGGGCTGCAGTTTAAACAGCTGCTGTTTAGGGGATTTGAGGGGAGGGTGCGGCCCTGGTGGAGTAAAGGCGGCAGGCCCTGATGGTTCTAAAGCCTCAAGCGAAAGGCTCTGCAGCTTCCTGAGCAACTGGTGTGTGATGTCTGTCTTTCTAGCCTAGAGGAGTGGGAAATCACCTGCCCCCCCCCATCCCCAGAAGGGGAGCTATGAGGCACCTTCTGTCTTTCTGGGGCAGGGCCATGGCTCTGCCTGTGCTTCTGTTTGCTGGTGGAGAAGGCACGGTGGCTTTCTTAGAGCAGGAGCTCTCTGTGCTGGGTCGCGCCTGCACCGGCCACTTGGTTCCTCATCTGTGTCTCTCCCTCTCCCGTGAACAGAACGTGACCAAAGGCGCCAGGCACAAAATTGCCTTAAGTATCCAGAAGCTGCGAGAGAGGCAGAGTGTCCTGAAATCCCTGGAGAAGGTAAGGGGGACCCTGTCAGCCCTGAGCGAGTCTCGGAATCTGTCTTTGGAACGTGGGTCTGTGGTGCGAAATGGGTGGAGGCGTAACTGACTTCACCAGAACCCCAGCAGACACGGGCTGGAGGTCACCCATTCAAAATGTGTTTCCAAATAGAAACATAACTTCCCCACCAGCCAGTTTTTCTTCTGGCACGGTTGCAGACAGCTTGACTCCGTTCCCATCTGCAAGGAACCCCCTACCCTAAGTATCCCAGGTAAAGTATCCAGGGTTGCATTTCCATGAGGGCAGAGCTGCTCAGTGAGTCAGTATCTAGGGGATCCTCCTTGGTGGAACCGGGGAGAGGTTCCGTAGCTTCCAGCGGGTCAGCGGCTGAGCTGGAAGGCAGGGTTCCAGGTGAAGGTCGGCGACCCCTACGGTCCCCACCTTCAAGCGCTTTTTCTCCTCCTCTCCTTTTGGCAGGACATTCTGGAAGGCGGGAACTTGTGGAATGCCCTCCAGGAACTGCAGCAGATCATCCTCACCCCCATCAAAGCCTTCCATGCCCTGCAGGCCACAGCAGCCTCTGCCTCGAAGGAGAGCCAGCAGCTGGCCTCTGAGCAGCCACAGCCGCACGGAGCTCCCCCTCTGAGCTTGGAGAAAAGCAGCAGCAGCAGCAGTTCCGAGGACAAAGAGCCCACCCCAGACTCTTTCCCACCCCCGACAGGCTCCCCTTGTGACGGGGAGTCTGGAGCAGCGCCCGTTGCCGAAGGAGACATCGCAGGGCAGTTCACCCGGGTGATGGGCAAAGGTGAGGGCACTGGGTCAGGAGGGCACTTAGAGCCCTGCGAACTGCAGCCCAAGGACCCCACCCCTCTCTCAATAGGGCACCTTTCTGATCTTTTAAGTGGGTGGTCATGCTGGCAAGCTAGAGCCTTATTTATTGTTGGTGTATTCTTAATACCAGCAAAATCAGGGAGCTGGACAGGGGACAGATGATATTTGTCTTCAGTGTGGAAGGGATTGTGTCACTTTCCAGTTGGCCTTCTCAGCCACACTAGACGCTGTTCCAAGACACCTAGTCAGAGCACGTTATCCTAATCTCTCGAGACTGAAGGATGCCTACAGAGATTCTTAATGCCACCTTTTGGACTCCTGCTGAGATGCAGCCCTTTATTTATGTAAAATAGCTTTAGCACTATATTAATAAAGGTTTTGTAATGCCTGGGAAGACGTAGACGGTGCTGTGAAGAAGAGCCTCATGGAGGAAGTGAAGAAGGGAGGAGGGCCAGATGTTTCTTTGCCGGTCCCTAGACCAGGGTTTGGAAGATGGGATTGTATGCCTGCCCACGTTGGGCCATAAAGCACCAGAGGAGGTGGAGCGGAGGGAGTCTTCATGAAAGGAAGAAGGAGCGAAGGAGATTAATCTGATGGGTAGAGCTGTGAGGAAGAAGTAACCTCTTGGCTGGATCTGTTTGAGGGAGATAACTTGCCAATGGACGGTTCAGGATCTGCCGTGCCTCTGTGTCTGTAAACGCCAATATTTAGGACCACTGAGAAAAGATGTGCATCAATTAGAAGGATTCCTCATAAGCCACCCCCTGTCTTGTAGTTTACAAGCTAAATGACATTGCACACAAGGAAAGGGGGACAGGGAGGGAAAAGGAAGAAGCATCCACTGAAGCTCTAGTTCTTAGTTCCAGAGCCCTCACAGTGATTGACGAGCATAAATACCACTCCAGGAGAACACGAGCCAAGCATTGCTGGTCCGTCACCATCCCTGATGGATGCCCCCGCCTGAAGGAGCACCTGCTGCTGCCAGGTGTCCCAAGGAAGCATAGGGTGAATTCCTCTGTTGAACTGCTGGCCCTGCCTGAAAGCTTAAGGGGAATCCATTGTGGTAAAGAAGCCTCCCATATAATATTCAGGAACAAACGGTTCTTGAGCTTCATAGCTTTTCAAACAAACTACCACCACCACCCCACATACACACACACTGGCGGAGGGCAAGGAGCTTGCTTTGATATTTTAAAAGGCTGAGAAGTACTTTATGTTTAGGAGGTTCTTCCTCCCACTTCATAATAAAGTGCAGCTTTGGAAATAAATCCTCAGAAGTTAGTAGCCCACACATTCCTACGTGGCCTAAAAGAAGAATTGGAGCCGTCTCCTCCTCAGAAGCTTAGCCATCTGGACACAGTGGCTGCACAATGGAGGTAACATAGGTAGCCACCCTTGTGATGGCTGGTGCAACGTGCAGGGCTTCCACCACTCCTCCTTTCTCCCTGGGAGCCGAGGGTGCTCTGTCATTCATTCCCAGGGGCTCAGATTATTTGTCCACACAGTCTAGGATTTTCCCCTCCCAATTGGCTTTAGGCAAGAAAGTGTCTGCCACCTGATTTTCTTAAACCGGAGATGCCTGTGATTGAATGGGGGGACCTCACTGGTAAAGGGCATGCTGTCTTGCTTGGGAGACCCTTATTGCTCCACTTGCATCACCTTTCCCTCCTGCTTTTCCTTGCAGTGTGCACGCAGTTGCTGGTGTCTCGCCCAGATGAGGAGAACATCACCAGCTACCTGCAACTGATCGAGAAGTGCCTGATGCACGAGGTAGGTGGGACTCTGTTCAGGGTGCCGGAGGGCTCGTGCTGCGAGGGTGTCCCCTCTGCCCAGGCACCCACCTGGCTGAGTTCCTGCCCCCTTTTTTTCCAGGCCTTCACAGAGACCCAAAAGAAAAGGCTTTTGTCTTGGAAGCAGCAGGTGCTGAAGTTGCTGCGGACATTTCCTAGGAAAGCGGTGCTGGACATGCAAGGCTACCGCCCACAGAAAGGGTGAGCACAGGCCAAATGAGTTCTAACAGGGGGAAATGTAAAGCGCTGCATTTAAGGAGGAAAAACCAGATGTGCAGATACAGGATAATGTCAGCTGGCTTGGCCCGTTGTTGGTGTGAAAAGACTAGAGCCTTGAGTGGCAAGAAGCTACTCGTGAGCCACTGGAATGGTGCAGCAGCCAAGAAAGGAGCGGCATTCCAGGCTGCCTCAGCAGAAGCCCGGGGCCCAGATCAAGGGCAGGAAGAGTCCCTCTCTGTTCTGTTTTGGTCAGACCTCACCTGGAATAGTGTGTCCACTTCCAAGCACCACGGTTTCAGAAGGATCTTGGCAGATTGGCAACTGTCCTGAGGAAGGGCCTGGAAGCCAAGCCCCTGTGAAAAATGTTTGATGAGAGAGTTGGGAATGTTTATCCTGGAATAAAGAACTGGTGGTCAACAGCTTTTTTTAGAAAAGCAGGTGACTCTCAAATTATGCAAGACGGAAGAAATTTTGTGAGGTCTGGCTTTGGGCTCTAGCCTAGCTTTTCCCTCTCAAGGAAGGCTGCTTCTCCATCTTGGCCAGCTGCCTGCCCTTGATGTCCACAAAACAACCATTTTTGTGGAGGAAGTGGAGCAGCAGCAACAGCAGGAGCATGGGGTGAGGTGGGGGAACCTCAGGTGGGTCAGACGCTTTTAAGAAGCCGCTCAGTGACCAGATCTCTCTGAAGCACCCCTTGAGTCTCTTCTGGTGACTCTGCCCAGGATGGTGGCCGCTCCTCAGCCCACCCCCTGCGTCAGAGTCTCGGGAGAAGGTTGGGCTTTCGGGTAGCCTCTTCCCCTTCCCAAACAGGTTGGATCGGCTGTGTGGCCCGCCGAAGTCGGGAGGAGGAATAGGGTGAGGCGTCTGGTGGGCTGACCTCAGCAGGCCAGGCTGGGAATGGTTCTTCCAAACACAGGGGCCCCCGATGGGACCACGTGAATGCAGTTTTGGAGCTGGAACAGGTGTCGCCAGAACAGGCGCGCGCCACGCCGGATTCTCAAGGCCTGCTTGAGTACCGCTGCTTGCTTTCTGCCCAGCCACGAGCCTGTGGCACAGATTTGGATCATGAGATTGCTGTTTCACCACACAGTGTTTGCCAATGGGACTCACCCTCCCCTCCTCCATTCACTTCTTCCAGATGGGCCTTTGGTTCCAACTCTCTCCCCATAGCTGGATCTGTGGGGGTGGGGGTGGCTCGCAGAGGACAGCGACAGTTCCAGATGCCCCCCCGCGCCATTCCCCCAAGCCGCCTGGGGATCCTGAGCCCTGCAGGAATTGGTGGCGTTTCCCCTCGGCACGCACTTGCCAGCCCAAACCTGGGCAGCCAAGGACGGCAGGTAAGGAGACGCATGCCGGGAAGACTGGGCAGCCTAGCGCTGCAGAACTAGCTCTGGACCCGTCTTAGAAATCAATCGCCATCACTCCCTTCAAAGCGTTAGTCATATGTCAGTCATGTTTAGTATGTAAAAACAAATAGTGCTTTCGTCACTGGCTTTTCTGCACAAAGATGCCCTGAAAGTAAGAAGTACAAAACATTAGCAAAGGAAATTTTAAAAAACTGAAACAGAGATATTGTAAAAATGCTCAGAATTTCTTGGCAGGACATTCTGTGTTTCCAGAGCAGTTTGGGGTGGGTTCCTGAAGCCAGAAAGTTTGAAAACTGCTCCTGGAGGAGAGGCTCAGTTAGGGCAGAGCATGGGAACGGAGGCAAAGGAGGCATTTTCAGGTTCTTGGAGAGGGTGGGAGAAGCTGAACTGCAGTGAGCCTCTTGGAGGCCTGGGGCTTTCTCTGCTGCAGAAGCCAGTCGCTGGAGGAAGAGGCTGCCGATGGCTCTGATACAGCGAAGCCGGGTGGGAGGGATGCCTTGGCTTCTGCCAGCACCCTGTCCTGGGTGAAGAAAGCCCAGCCACTCCAAAGTGGCCCTGGAGGTATCCCGTCGGGTGGGTGTCCACTGTGCTGGCAACGCTGAGCAGGGAGGTCTTCCACAGCAGAGAGTTGGAGGTTCCGGGCAGCCCCCAGAATTCATGGCTGTGTCCTGGCAACTGCAGCATTCAGTTCTGTTCCAGGCACACAGGCAGCCTGTCTGCCGCTCAAGCCTTTTCTTCCACTCTGTTCTGTTGCTGTCCCAGGTAGAAACCACCTGCCTGTCCCCAGGAAACTTTGGGGGGTGGCTTTCTTCCCTGCTAACGTCCTGGTTTAAATCTGTTTCTCTTCTTCCCCAAAGAATCTGTGGTTTGCCAATCCTGGAGGCAGCAACAGCATGCCTGGCCAGAGCCGCAGCTCGGTCCAGCGGACTCACTCGCTGCCCGTCCACACGTCTCCTCAGGCCATCCTCATGTTCCCCCAGGGTGAGTGAACTGAGTAACCACCAACAGCCTCTTCCCTCTCCTCTCCTGCTCCAGACTCAGATCAATGTGTTGAACGACATACAACTCCCAGAAGAATCTCTGCAGGGGACGGTGCAGAGAGTCTTATGACTCTCGGGAGTAGAGATGGGCACAGATTGATTCATGCCACTTTATACGAATTTCCTCGCCTCCTCCAGCAGCCACCCACTCAACAGCTGTGCAGGGAGAATCCCCATCCCACCTCCTCTTCTGAGTGGTCAGCTGCCAGAGGAGGCAAGGAGGGACAGCCTGAGCTCCTGCCCAAACTGGGCAGCCAACAAAGGAGGGCAATCTGGGCAATGCACAGAGGCTTGTGACTGAGGCAACCGGGTGGGGTTTGGGGAGGGAACACACAGTACAAGAGGTGCCGCATGGAGAACTTAGTACAAAGCAGCACAAATTAATTTGTGCCCATCTCTATTCAGGAGTGTCAGGCACCGCTGAGGCACAGGGTCTCATGACAACAGATCCTTGCTTGTCTCACACTTAGGAAGCCGCAAAGGAGCTGCAGAACAGTACTCGTGGCTATTTCTGCTGGATTCCACAAACAATGTTTGCATTTTTGAGAATAATCATCATGGAGATTGCGTAATAAAATTTGTCAAATGGATTTTTTTAATTAGGGGCAATAGTTTAAAAGAGTCAATGGATGGGTTGCTTTCATCTTTCTTGATCAGTTCTTCTGTCCTTGAAATCCACGTGTGGTTTGCTTTGCCAGGCGAAACTACACTGGAGACATTTTGCTCCAGCTGTGGAAATGGCAACAGGAGCATCTCTCATATCTGTGATGAAGTGGAGAAAATCCTCAGCAGGTCTCTCTTACGGGCAGCACAGCACGCTCAGGTTCCTCTCCCACTGTGGCACTTTGAGCGGAGCTCTGCCTGATCATTTTGCTTAGTCTTTTCCCCGGGAAAGGCTGCCTCTCTGTGCCCTCCTCTCACTTCTCGTCCTCCTTATCCACCCCAGATTGCCAGCTGCCTGGGACAGACCTTGAGATCAACCCCACGCTGGAGTCCCTGTGCCTCAGCATGACAGAGCATGCGCTGGGTGGTGAGCTTTTTTGGTTGACTTAACTCCTGAGAGAGGGAAGGGATGGGCTTTCAGAGGAAGGCTCCGCAGAATTTTTCTCCTATAAATAGGCTTGTTTCCCTCATTTCCTTGTGCAGCCCAGAATGCTTTAGGGCAAGAATCAGGAACCACAATAAAAGGCAAAGGAAAGAAAGAAAGAAAGCCACGCATGTCAGAGGCCAGCAGGTTGATGGGGAGGGAGGAGAGCTTGTACCTTTTAGATTCCAGGCAGTCCCCCCTCGATCCAGACCATCGGCCGGGGCCTCTCACACTCCTTCCTTCTCTTCCTCCCTCCCCATTACAGATGGCACCGACAAGACATCCACCATTTGAAAGAAGCTGGATCTGCTGGCGTTCCTGAGAAGCTTTAGGGTGGCTGTTTATTTTTTCCCCCTTTTTTTTTTGTTTGTTTGTTTGTTTCCTGGGGGAGGGGTGTTGCTGTGGGGGTGGGTGAATCACTTTTTCCCCCTGACACCTCATCTAGCATTCCCTAGCAGCTGGAGGGACAGGGGAGAAAGAGCTGTCATTACAATCTTACCATCTTATTGTGTTCTAATATTTTTCTACTTTTTATTATTATTATTATTATTGTTATTATTATTATTATAACTTCAGCTATTGGTTTAATATTTTGATGTACACGGCAGTTGGCAAGATTCTCCCACAAGTTTAACTTGCAAAGGCATGAAGAAGAGGAGGAGGAGGAGGAGGCTGAATGGGGGCCCTGTTCCTTCAGTAGTCGTTTGGTTCTTGTTTCTCTTCCCTCCCTCCCTCCCCCCCCCCCCCGCCCTTCACTTCCCCAGCCACTTCTTATTCCTTGCTCTCCCTTTCTTCAAATGGGAAGAAGGTATGGGGACTTCAAATCCAAGTGTGATTGGCAAGGGTTGGGTCCCTTCCATGGGGGAGAGCCTTGACTGGCGTGGATGCCAGAGGGGCCGTCTTCCCCAGGGTACAGGAGGGCACAGCTGGGTTAACTTGGCTAGCTGGTTCCGTCCAAACTAACTCAGCGGCTGGCTTTCTGTACCTGGCATGGGAGGAAAAAGCAGGCGGGTGGGGGGGCAGCGAAGGAGGACACAGGTGCTGCGGCTGGCGGATGCGTCTTTTTAAAAGTGCCTCTAATTCTCCCTCCCACCCAGCGCAGCTGGCAAGGGGGCTGGGGTGAGGGAGAGGAGTTCCGGGTGGGGTGGCCTGCATTAAATTGGCAGGCCTGACCCTCTCTTGCTTCTGTTTCCAAATGAAGCAATGCCTGCCTGTGGAAGAACTGGAGAGGAGCAGCTGGTGGAGGCCGAGGACAGAGCGCTGGGCCTCCCCCCCCCCATATCCGTGGGAATGGTATGGCCTGTGAGGGGGTTTCTAACTCCTCTTGAGAAGAGGGATTTTGGGTAAAAGTGGTGGTGGTGGGGAGTTTGGTCTAGTTTTGTTCAGGACGTTCCAATGGATTTGGGGGAGTCAGCAATTTGGGGCTCAGGGGCAAAGTTCTCTTCTCAGTTGAGAGCTGGTTTATATATTCCTTGTATAAAGACCACCGTTCCTTTCTACCCCAGGAGAGAAACAGATGAGATGGGGGTTGGGAACCTGGTACAGATTAAGCAGCTGTATATGCCGGGCCTTGGCATTTATCTGTGGTGGTTGAGTGGTTTGGGGGCTTCCTGTCTGTCTGTCTGTCTGTCTTTCTGACGGAGCGTGGAGCGTAGACTCAGGTAGGCTGGGCCCAGGGGAGCCTGGCGTCCCCGCGGAAGAAGGCCTCCACCTGTCCACCCACCCCAGACGCCGACTGGCCGTCTCTCTGGTGGGATGCTTACCGGGAGGGAGGGAGGGAGGGAGGGAAGGGGGAGGAAATTCGTGGTGCTGATGAATTTGTAGGAGCAAGCTGGTGAAACAGGGTCAGGAGTTCAATTGCTGGACACAGAGAACCTAGGTGTTCCTGTGAAAGCAGGGCATCACCTTCTCACAGGAAGGGAGCAAGAAGACTCTTGAAGACTCCGAGGCAGGAAGGAGTCCCTAGAAGTCTAGGAGGTTTCGGGTGATGAGTTCAAGCACTTGCTTCTCCAAGCTCATATTGACACAAACACTACAGGGGTGGGGTGGGGGTGGGGGTGGGGGGGGAGGCTCAGTTCATGCATGCCCCCTCCCCACCACCACCTGGTTTGGGAATAGGCTTTTGGGGGAGCCCTGCACATCTCCCGATGGTTGCAGAATCGGGGGGTGGGGGGGTGGGAAGATGCTGCCTCTTCCTCTCTCTCTCTCTCTCTCTCTCTCTCTCTCTCTCTCTCTCTCTCTCTCTCTCTCTCTCTCTCTCTCTCTCTCTCTCTCTCTCTCTCTCTCACACACACACACACACACACACACACACACACACACACACACACACACACACACACACACACACACACACACACACACACACACACACACACACACACACACACACACACACACACACACACACACACACACACACACACACACACACACACACACACACACACACACACACACACACACACACACACCCCTTTTGCCTTCCTTTCTGAAACAGAGGAAGTCCCAGGAAAAGCTTGGGAAGGCCTCTGTAAAGCAAAACGAAAAACCCACCCTGTAATGAAGAGGTTGCCTGAGGAATCCAGCACCTGGGCAGCTCAGGCAGGATAAAAGGCCAGGCAGAGAGAGAGCCCGTGGGAATCCAGGAACCAGGCTGGTGTGGAAAGGTCTCTGGGAATGTTGGAAAGATGGCAAACTGGGGTACCCAAGCTTATCGGGTTTTATGCAGGAGGAGGGGTGGAGAAAGGCTTGCAAAACCTCTCTCGCACCTTTTCATCTGTTTAATCTCTGCGTGCGTGCGTGTGCGTGCATAGACACATGTCCACACTTGTGCGAGTACTCTTCCTCAAACACGTGCAAGCCTCCCCATCCCCTGGTGGACCCAGGTACAGAGGACCTCTCCTGGCCCTCTCCCCCCACTTCCTCTTTCTCTTCCCCCCCCCCGAACTGTTTTAAATATATAAGGCCTTTTCCAAAGTGTGTATACCGAACAATAGCAGACAGAAAAGAAAGACGGGAAAGAAGACTTGAGAGAACTATTTCTAAAAAGTAGAGAGACAAGGTTCCTGTTTCAGATAGAAATGTTATTTTAGATACATTTTATTATGAATAACTTTTGTTATGACTATGGCTGGTAACCATGAATACGTTATTTAAAAAAAAACACACAAAATGTTTTACAAAAAAAAATCCAGATTTTGACTTTAGATTGCTTTGTTTGACTCCTTTGCTGCTTTTTCCCTTCCAGTTTTTGCTTTGTAAAAGGCATACAGAATTTAAGTATTAGCCCTTTTTTATTAACCTCTATGATAAAGCTGTGCTTATTTTGTATTAATTCCTTTTCAAACGTTTGGTTTTTCTTTTCTTTTCTTTTTGTTTTTTTCTTTCCTGTTTGGGTGGAGCTTGTCACAAAATCCCATTTCCTCCACAGGCTGGAAATGCAACGTTGAGAAACGGGGACTTGCATGGCTCCTAAGGGGCTAGTGTGACACGTCAGCCCGATGGCCCTGGGGGTTTGCTGGACTGAGCCGCGCAGCCCAGGGCCCTCCGTGGGGAGGCTCCTCCTCGGGCAGATAAGGTCTCCCAGGGCCCCAGCCCAGGCAGCTGATTGGGGTGGTCTCTAAGGGGGCAGGCCAGACCCCAACACGGAGCCCTACAGCCACTTACGCATGGTCAGTGGCCCTTCCTAGCGGATCGAGCGCCTTGTGGTCAGAAGGGTGGGTGAACGGACAGTGTGGACTGTCATTCATCTAGGCGGCTGCTCTTTCTGACCCAAGGGACCAGCCTGCTGAGGAAAGCGGTGGAAAGACCCCCTCCCTCTTGCCTCAGAATTACCCCAGAATTCTCCTGCCTTGGAACAGGGCACCCTGTGTATGCCAGGCGGGAACCCTGCTATGGGGGGGGGGAGAAGGGCACCTCTGAAAGCAGGACCCCAGGGCCTCCTTCCCAGAAGGGCAGCCGCGGCCCCCATAAAGGGCTTCTCTAAGGTGCCTCCCCTGCTCCTGGGACACGGGGAGGGGGGGCTGGCCCTTCTCCAGCGACGGGGAGGCCCAGCGACGACACCACCTTGCTGTTTTCCTTCCGAAGCTTGGCCTCGGCCGTATCCCTTTCTGAGCCACCTCCAGTCGCTCAGGGAACCCTCAAATACGGCCGAGCCAGCGGCCTGCTGCCCCCTCCCCCCCCGAACACGGCTGCGTTCGCCGCCTTCTGTGAAAGCAGCTCAGGTGGTTGCTGTGGCGTCTGTTACGCTCCCCACCCCCTTCCCCGGCTGGAGCATCCACGCAGTCCCCACACGTAGCAGAGGTAGTGGCCGGGGCCATAGCCGTGGCCAGCCAGGCAGCGGATGCCGACGGAGGAGGAGGAGGAGGAGGCCGCCTTTGGCCAAATCAGGCCCTTAGAGGCACGCCCCCCCCAACACACACACACCCCTCCAGTTGCTGAGGAATCTGCACCCACCCCCTCGCCCCATTAAACTGGCAAGCGGGGCTGAAGCTGCTTTCCAGGAACGTTGGGGAGGGGGTGGCCCACCAGCCCTGGCCAGGATAGCCAAGGGTGAAGGGTCATGGGAGTTGTAGCCCCCACAGTGCTCTGGGGGGGGGGAATAACACTACAAGCAGCAGTGGCTGAAGAAACATCCCTTTAATGATGCACGCGCACACACACACACACGTGTCCGGAGGCACACACGGAGCAGCAAGGTCTGGAGAGATCCCTCTGGCTTGAGCAAGACCTCCCTCCGCACCCCCCCCCCCCGCTCGCCTCTGGACCCAGTGGCGGAGGGCCCAGGAACCCTCCGGGCCCCGGAGACCTCCCTGGGGCAGGCCAGAGCGCCAGGAGGGGCCCGTCCCTTCATCTGCCCTCCATCCTGGCCGTCAGCAAGGGCCGCCTCTCTCCCTGAAGGTCTCCTGAGCCACCGAGGATGGGCTTTCCCTGCAGGTGGAGGGAGCAAGCTTGTGGGCACCGAAGGGAGGAAGGCCAGCGGGGGGGGGGGGGCGAGTGCCAGTCAAGCCAAACAGGGAGGGTCTGTCCCCCTGCGTGGCGTCTCTGAAAGGCTGGTCCAGGGGCAGCCTCAACCTCCCACCCCCCACCCTGGTCTTTGTGCTTTCTCTAAGGTTGCTCATCCGGTGCCCGTCAGGGGTTGTGACGGGTGAGGAAAGCCGGGGCTGCAAACCACTTCTTTTTCCTAATAGCAGAGGGTGCTGCCCAAAGAGATGTGTGCGCTCTCTGAGCAGACAGGTGGGTAACGCACAGACCGGTGGCAGGCCATGGAAGCCCTCTTCTGGGCTGGGGGCCAAGGTGGTGTTTGGGCTAACCCTTGCCCTGCGCAGGCGGGAGCCCAGTCGGGGGGGGGGGGAGGGCTTGCTCTAACCCGTGTTTCCCAGTCAGTGGGAAGGCCACGCGGGGCTCCCCTCCTGGGACTGAAGAGGTTCAGGGGATCCCCAGGAATGCAAACACAGAATTCTGCGCCAGGTGTGAAATGGGATGTGGAGGAGAGGGCCACTTGAGGGGGACGGGCAGGCAAGCCAGACATGGAGGAGGTCAGTTAAGGGTGCAAGCACCATTGAGATGGAGTGGGGTGCAGGGCAAAGTTCAGCCAGCTTGGGATGGGACCCCCACCAAGGCTCCCCCCCCCCTCAGTTCCACCAGGCGTCCAGGCGCCGGACGCGGACCCGCTGCTTGTAGTGGTATTCCTTGAGGTACTCCTTCAGGGCGCTAGGGATGGGCAGCTGCCCAATGCCGTCGTAGGTGGTGCAGCCGGTCACCACGGCCCGGCAGAGGTGCTGCAGCCCAAAGGGGAAGGTGCGGTGGACGGGGAGGGAGAGGAGGGGCTCGAAGAACATGCAGACGCTCGGGTCCTTGTAGTGCTCCAGCAGGCCCGTCACCGTGGGCGCGTGGAAGACGCTGGGATCGTGGACGTCGAAGCTGAAGTTGTGGTTCCACTGCTCGATGCGGGCGTGGAGGGAGCGCCCGTAGCGCCGGAAGCTGACGGAGAAGAGGTAGTCCTCCTGGGCGGAGTCCCTCAGCAGGAAGGTCCCCTCCGGCCGGCCCTCCAGCAAGGCCTCCGCCTCGTACCGGTCCATGACCCCCCAGTAGCAGGGCAGCTGCGTCAGGCGGAGCAGGTCCGGCACCAGGCAGTGGATGTAGTCGATCTGGGTGTGGACCCGCGGGAGCCCCTCTCGGCTGCCGGGAAGAGCCACCGAGGAGGCGGAGGCGCCTCCTCTTCCTACTACTACTACTCCCTCCTCCTGGTCCTCGTCTTCCTCCTCCTCGCCCCCCCTGCCCCTCTTCCTCCCCTTCGTCTGCAGCTGCCAACGCAGCCCGCCCGGCCCCCGCCAGCTCGGTCATCCCGTGCGCCAGCTTTGGTCCCAGTTTGTAGAGGGGGTTGATCTGCGCCGTCACCTCGAAGGTGTGGATGAGGGCATCCGGAGGGGGCTCCACCCCTTGCTCGATGCTGATGCGCCGCCGCTCCCGCAGGCGGGCATCTTCGTCCTCCGTGGGGGGCGGCAGCGGTGGGCCCAGCGCCTCCTGCTCTGACACGGGCGCCGTGTGCTGCTTGATGAGGTTCCACGTGTGGGCCAGCTCAGAGCCAGGTGGGAAGGGACATGTGTCCAGCATCAGTTCTCGCAGGTGGATCTTGCGCTGGGACGCGTGCTCGGGCCAGCGAGAGGCACTCTTGATGGGGAAGCACTGGCCCACGGCCGCCTGGAGCTTCTGCCGCAAGGAGCGCCCCACGCTCCTGCCAGAGGGCTCCGGGCCCTCGTGGCCTCCGCCGGCCACCGCTTCCCGAGGGGAGAGGCTCCCTCTTTCCGCAGGCTGGCTGCCTCGGGCCTTCCGGCGGCCGCCTGGACGGCCTTCCTTGCTCCTCTCGGACTTCACTTTGGGCCGAGCCCCTCTGTCCTGAGACATGGCGCTAGCGGGATGGAGCGCCTCGCGGCCACGGGGAGCAAGGGCCGTGGAAGAAGCCCATACCGAGGGTAGGAGGGCAAACGGGTGGCCCCGGGCCTAGAGGATGCAAGAGAGCTCGGAGTTAGAACCCAGCACACCTTCCTTCGCCCACTTGGGTGCGTCCCGCCCCCCCCACCATCGCCCCCCCACCCGCCGCCCACGCCAGCTGGACCGCTGAAGGCAGGAGAGCCCCAGGTCAACCAGAGAGCCCTTTTGACCTCAAGAAGAAGAGTGGACGGGAAGGCCGCCAAGAGGTCGGTGCAAAGGATCCTTGTGTCTCCACCCGGCCAGGAGGCCCAGCCGGGGGGGGGGGGGGGGGGAGGCTCCTCCTCCCTGATTTCTGGACTTCTTCAGTTCCCAGAACCCACCGGCCGGCGGGAGCACCTTGGCCGGGCGATTCGGGGGAGCGGAATCCTCGCAAAATTGCCCCTTTTCCAGGTGGTGCAGCTCCTGCTGGCTGCTGCCAGCCTCTTAACCAGCCCCCTTTCAAACACCCTGCCATCCCACCCCCCTCAATTATGTGGACTTCCTCCCAGCCGGCCCTGTGGCCCTCCCTTGCCCTGGGCAGCCACCAGCTGGCTCTGGAAGGCCACCCTCGGCCATGCCCAGATTCTTCCCCTTCCCAGCTCAGCCCCCCCCCCCCGCCAGTGCCTCCCTCTCCCCTCGGGCCGTGCCCCCCCCACCTACCGCCCCCCCCGCAGCCACATAGCTCTTCCTTCCATTCATGAGGCCCAGGAAGGAAGCGGGTGGACAGGATGTCGGGGGGGGGGGTGGTCTTCCTGGGGGAAGAGGGGTCGGGGGGGGCACTCAGTCCACCTGGATGGGGGAGGCTGGTGTTTCAGCCCTGCTTCCTGCGGTGTTGGGGGGTAGAGCAGCCGTGGGGCCTAGTGGGGACACTGCTGGGGTGGCGGCCCTGGGAAGCCCGACGAGGGGGGGGTCCCAGGGCGCCCACAAAACTCTCTGGTTCCCCCCCCCCGCCCCTCGCTTCACCTGCTCTTACCTCGCAGGTTTCCTTGCAGCTGGGGGACGGGGGGGGCAGGCAGAGGGGTGCTGTTCCCCCCCCCCACACACACACACACACAATGGGGCCGGAGAGGCGGGGAGGGCCCAGAGATCTCCCAGGGAACCTGATGGGGGGGGGCGATTGAGGGGAGGGAATTTGAACCCGCGTCTCCCCGGTCCGGGTTTCCCCTCTACTTACTCCCAGGACTCCCTTCTTTCCCGGACGAAACCCCTCACCGGCCCGGACGTGGCGGCGGCGGCGGGCCACCTCTGGCCGCGTGCAGAGTGCCGGGTGGGGCTCCGTCCGGCCGAGGGAGGCGCGCCCGCTTCCCGCCCGCCCCCCTTCCGCCCCCGGGGGCCACGGCGACCCCCTCGCAGGTGGCGCAGGAAGGCGGGCGCCGGAGGGGGGGCGCTCTGCACATGGCCAGGGGCTCGGAACCGCCTCCCCCCTTCCCCCGAGGGAGGGGGGTCTTCTGTCTCTGTCTGTCTGCACCCCCTCCCCGGGCCCAGCGCCGCCGCCTCCTTTCTCCTCCCCAAAGCTGGGAGGGGGGGCCAAAGCCGCCCCCTTTTCCGCCCCCCCCCGCTCCCCGCTCCCCGCACCTTTGCTCCTCGGAGCGCCCGGGCGGCGGACGAAGGGAAGGCGGGAGGCCCGGCGAGAGGCCGCTTCCTGGGCGGCGGCGGCGGCGGAGGCGGCAGGGCTGCGAGCGACCGGCCGTGAGACGGAGCCGGGAAGGGAGGCCGGGCGGAGGAGGCGGCGGCGGAGGCGTCCCTCCGTCCCTCCCTCCCTCGCTTCGGCCGGCCTCCTCTTCCGCCCCCCCCACCCCGCCCGGCGTAGCGCAGCGCCCCCACCTGGGGAAGGCCCGCCTTGGCAGCCCCGCGGCTCCCCCTCGACCGACCGCCCCCCCCCAGGAGAGCCAGCCCGCCCCGCCGCAGACAGGCTCCAAGGGCGGCTTTTCGTTTCTTTCTAAATTGCATTTGATGTTAAAACTAAAATACAAACGCTGTACAATAAGAACTGCATAGAATACACACGGGACTAGACTATCTCCCCGCCCCCCCCCCCGCCGTGCCACCTTCACCCTTGGGAGCAGGTGACCAATAATGTCAGTTTTGTACCCCTTCTCACCCTCATTCCTCCCCAAAGATACATTTGAGTCTTTTGCAGGCCTACAGCCTTTCCCTTTCAGAAAAAAAACAGGCTCCAAATGTAAACTATGTACCTCTTTAAAATCACTAGACTTTACAATTTCTCTCCTTTTCATTTCACATGCTAACTTATCACTACTGCAATTGCTAAACGCCACAGTTCTTTGTACCAGTCTTCGAGATTTGTCAATTTTCCAATTCTTCGCAAATATTAATCTTGCTACTGTGACCATTATGACAACTCTTCAGTTTTAAGATGATCATTCTTATATTTAATAAAATAATTGATGATATTTGAATATCATATCCAATAATTTCTCTAATTTCTTTTAAATTCTTTATTTTTTATCTCACATGTCCACCACATATGCATGTAAGTTCCTTTTTCCATTTTATGTCTCCAACACTGAAATGTTGTTTTAATTTATTATATTCCATTTTACTGGAGTAAAGTACCATCTCCATGCTAACTTATAAACAATGTTCTTTTACCCTTATAGACATATTCTTCGTTATTTTTTGTGACTATATCTTGTTCCAATCCTCTACTTTAATCTCTTCCTCAAGATCCTCCTGCCACTGGTTTGTTTTAATCATTGCTTGTTCAAATCCAGAATGTACTGTACTAAAATCTTCATAAATCACACTGCTCCTTTTCTTTTGTATCCTTCTTCTTGATCTTGTCTTTGTTAAATAATATCCTCAAATTTTATCAATCCTCTGCTCTCACCTACTTTTCTAGTGCACTCCCTTGTCCAACATTCCGTCTGGAGTACATCCGACCAGTACATCCCCTCTCCTTCCCCCAAAATTTCTTGCTTTTCAGGCCATGGGACCCGACCCGCCGCCTCCCTTTTCTTCAGAGCTCCCAAGCATTTTCCTCGTGTTTTGCAACTTTTGCATGAGATTAGCAAAGCCTGCCTCTTGCTGGCCTCTGTGTGTGTGTGTGTGTGTGTGTGTGTGTCACCAGTAGGCCAGCCCACCCCTGGCCCATTCCCACCTCATGGCACCCCGGCCCAGCCATGGTGGAGCACAGCAGCTGGGGAATTTGGCCTGATGGAAGGGGGAAGGTTTCGGGGGGGGGGCACCTGCCGGCAGTGCATGGAGTGGACACCCCAGGCAGAAATCTGAGAGGGGAGGGACGCTCTCCGCCCTTCAGAGTCACCTGGGAAGAGGACCTGCCCTGGTACAAGAAAGCAGACGTGCCTGAGAGAAAAGGACGGGGGAAATTTATTGCAAAGGGTCTGGGCAGCAAAACCAGTGCCTTTAGGTACAAGCAGGGAACACATAAGGAGCAAATAATGGATCACCTAAAACACACACACACACGCAATGCCAGTCTTTGTACACAAAGAAATGGTCCGGTGCCAGCCCTAGAGGAGGCTGAACAGGGCATTGGGGGGGGGTTCATCCCCCACTCTTGGGCTGCTGTGGGGGCAAGCTGCTTCCCAAAGTCCCTTCCTCTTCTCGAGGCAAAGGGGTTGCCAGCCTTGCTTGCCATGGGGGGAGACCTCCCCAGCGCGCCTTCCCCCAGGCGAGGGGGATGGTCCCACAGGACAGCCAGGACTCCACCCCTCCAGGCTCAGTCGCTGTCACTCCCCTCCTCGCTGGACTCCGAAGGGGCTTCGCTAGCGCTGACCTCGCCTTCTTCCTCCTCCTCCTCCTCCTCATGGTTTGAGCGGTCACTGCCGCTGAGGAAGGGGCTGCGGCTGCCATGGCGCTGCTGTGGGCGCCGGCCCCCTGCCGCCTCCTCCTCCTCCTCCTCCTCTTCCTCACTGCCACTCTCCTCTTCCTCCTCCTCTTCTTCCTCCTCCCCTTCGGGCCGCCCGCCCTCCTGCTCAGAGTCCTCGTCGTCATCGCTGCCGAAGATCTCTTCCTTGTCTCGGGCCGCCCGCTCATCTTCCTCACTCTCCTCGGCGCCGGCACCTTCTCCTTCGCTGGCTTCTGGCTCGCTCTCACTGGCCGAGCGGCCTTCTTCCTCCTCTTCCTCCCCTTCGCTGGCCTCCTTCTCGCTTTCGCTGCCTTTTTCCGGCTCTTCGTCTAAAAGGAGAGACAGGCCCAGGGCCAACATGAGAGCAACCCCCCCCCCTTGGAAAGGGAGGGAAAAGCAGAACGGAGAGGGAAGCTCATCCCCTTTAAGCAAGGCAAATCTCTGCGCATCCCTACCCCACCCCCGGGCCAGTCCATGAAGCAAGGGGGTGGGGGGAAAGGCAGCTCTGGAAGGTTCCACTGGGCACTCAAAGGAGGGGGGAGCATTAAGCAAATACGTCGCCCCAAAGTCTGCGAATGAATCTGGGGAGGAAAGCCCTTGCTTATGCAAGACTTCGGGGGATCCAGCCCCGTGCAAGGTGCAGGGAGGGGAGTCCAAGGACCCCCCAGAGAGATAGGCTACCTGATCCTTGGGCCTCTTTGCCCACGTCCATCTCCTCCTCTTCCTCCTCCTCCGGCTCGTGGTTCTCCAGTTGGGCTTTGCGAGCCTCCTGCAAACAAAGACACAAAGCTGCATAGAAAGGCTCACAGACTGGACAAGCCCCTGCCAGCCTCATCATCCTGCCAAGGGGTCCATTCCCTCGGTCTAGACCAAAGCAGCCAAGGAAACTCTTCCAGAGACCCCATGAATGGAGCACAAAGCTTTCTCCTCGCTTTCCCTTCCCACCCTCTGCGACACACAGGGAAGAATTTGGGAATTAGAGATTCCAGGTGGCTGGAAAAGCCTGACGTGTCCAGGAGAGAGAGAAGCAAGCAACGGAGGTCTCCAAGAAGGGAGTGGGAACCTGCTCCCAGAGGGCCATCCTCCACCCTCTTCCTCCCAGGTGTTCCGACTCTAAAGCCCTAGCCTTCTGTGACCCAGAGGCCAGGCCTAAGACCCAGAACTTTCTAGCCATGCCAGGAGGCCTCTCTCCCTCTCTCTCCCAGGTCACAGTTCAGAGCCAGTAGTTCTGGGCTCCAGAGACCATGATTCAAACTCTGGCCATTCCCATGGCGGGAACATTCTGGAAGCCACGGTCCAAGCGTTCCGGAGAGCCCAGGCTCTGGCAAGACGGCTCAAGGGTCCAGCCTCCTCCTCCTCCTCCAGCCCAGAGCATCCACTCAGCGAGACGGGCGCTTGTCCCAGCCCCTGAGAGCAACAGGAGCTGCTCGGGGCCTGTCCTTCTGGGCGCCTCTTTCTTCCAGCATGCCCCGTCTCCCAATTCAGGGGACATGAAGCTTCCGCCCAGGCCCTACCTGTGCCTCGAGTTCCTTCTCATTCATGTCCCTGTGCTTTACCACCAGCACCGCGTTGGTACCCGACTGTACGCCAGCCTTGGCTCGCCGTTTGCTCAGACGGACTCTGACGGAGAACAAGAGGGTTGAGTGGGGTTATGCTGGAAAGGGGAGGGGAAGCACCCCCAGGATACAACACTTAAGCTGCATCATGGGTAGATGCCCTGAAAAACAGCGGCTGGTCCTGAGCCGACGGCAGACCCCCACCCCAGCTACAGGCCCACCTTCCTTAGAAGGCCATGCCATGCCGGGACGTGATGCCCAAGGGCGTACCGTGGGTTGGGGACGGCTGACCGCAGCCTCCATGTCCCGCTCTGCCCAGGGCAGTCCTGCCTGCCAGCAGAACCCTCATTCAAGCCGGAACCTCACGAGGGCACAGCCACACCCACCAAGATACCACAAGGTCCCCAGCCCCGTCCTCCTCTCACCTGGTCTCCAGTTCATTGTAATAGACACCGTCGCCCTCGCGGAAAATGAAGAAGTAGTTTTCCTCGTAGCCTTTGCTGGCCTTGTTCTTAACGTTCCAGTTATACTCCCGGGCAATTTTATACTCATACCTGGAGTGGAGGGTGGAGGAGAGGAAGTAGCAAGGAGAGAACTCCTTCAAGACAGAAGCGCAACCCCGTCGCCACCAAGCCGAGAACATTTTCCCTACTAATGACGGGATTTTCCCCCTCCTCTTCCCCAGAAACCCATCAGCTGACACAGTGAAGAATTCTCATCTGGTTTCCTTCACAGAGACGACACCCGCCCATCCTTTGGTCAGGATCCTGCCTCTACGCATTTGGCAACAGTCCACAAGGGGTTGAGTGCAACGGCCAAGGCAGAGTCCCGTGAGCCAAGAGCCTTAGATGTGCCAGGACCTCCTCAATTTAATGGGATTTACTCCAGACAAGAGACCTGGAAGGGGATCAGCCTGGGATGGCACCAGTTTTGACTCCAGGTGGGAACTCTGCTTATAAAACAGCGCTCTGTGTGAAAGAATCCCTGCATTCAAAGAGCCAGCAAGGTATGGAGAAGAGCAGAGATCAACTCTGTTCCCCATCATGTTGCTGGGGGGCAGGGGAAGAGAGAGCCACTTAAAGCTCCCTTGGTTTTCCCATTTTTTCAACCAGCCATCCCTCCACCCTCACTTACACATCCTCTGGAGCATAGTCCATCTCCTCCTCTTGGTCCCGTTTGCGCTTCCGCATCGTATCCTCCGCAGGAAGGAAGTAGGCCACAAACTGGTTCCCCTCCTCGTCCATCATGCCCCTGGAGAAGCAGAGGGAAGACGACCACGGCCGTCAGGGGCATGAAAAACAGCAACATAACCAGAGGGCAGGAAGGCCAGCCCTCGGGTGGGAGAGCCCAGGCCCCTGAGGATGTGGATTTGGGGGCTGCCCTACCCAAGACTTGGGAGTGGGGGGACTGTCCCTTTCCACTCCTGGAAGCCACCGGCTACTGGGAGTGTGCTGAAAAATGAGAACCCTCCCATCCCTCACAAGCAAGATCAAAGCAAACAAAGAAATAGGATTCTGGATCTTTTGCAATTTGAGGGTGGACAATTACCCCCACCCCTGACCTAAAAGGGTCATGTGAAGGAAAGACCCTTCTGGGGTCTGAAATCAGCCACTCCCAGTCAGGGAAGAAAAGGTGGCATGGAGCAACGCCCCACCTGATCATGGCCTGAGACATCATTTCAAGGGCGGCCGCTCCACTGGTGTCCTTGGGCGCTGGGTCAGAGTCAAAGATGACCTGGGCGCAGGGGTTGATCCACATCTGGAAGGAAGCAGAGAAGAAGAAGAGCAGGTCACTGCCTCATCCCCAGCTGGCCCCCCACCCCACCCCCCAGCCCTCTTTCCTCTCCTCTCTCTTACCTTGAAGTCTGGGAAGACGGGCATGACTTCCACTGGAGTGACCCGAGGCTTGCTGTAGTGCTGAGAAATCTAACAGAGGAAAATGGGCCAAAGTCGCTCGCGCTCACACAGACACGCTCCCTCCCAGAGCCCAGCGGTCTCTCTGGCTCCCCAAAGAGCCCACCCCCAATCAGCCACAAACCCAAGCAGTATGTGTGGCTGCTTAACTCCGGGCCCAGTGTCCCAGTTTGCTTCTCTGTAACTCTGACAGAGCAACAGGAGGGGAGTCCAACAGGGCCATTCAAGCGGGCTGACCGATTTCTGAGCATCTTCAAACGTTTTCTCAATGGCTGCGATCTGGCTGTCTCTGTCCTTGTAGATCTCCTCTTCTGTGAACTGCTGCTTGACAGACACACCGATCCTGATGGAAAGACCACATCCCAGTTCACCAAAGTGTCGCTCCTTTGGGTGAAGGGGGCCCTGAAGGGGGGGTCCTCCCTCAAGAAGGGCTGCAGGAAATCACTGGCATCAAGGAAGACCACCGTTGCCCCCACTTTAGAAAAGCAGGCAAACCCCTGCTCTCCCTTCCTGAAAGGCTTCCACTTACTTGACTTCAGGCTTCTCATTGGAGACGCCATAGCGGTTGAACTCGGTGGAGATGTATTCCGTCTTCCTCATCCATGGCACCACTTTGGCATGCTGCTGGGATCTGGGCAGAAGCAGGAAGAGAAAAATGGCTGGCATCTCCCAAGACTCTGGTTCTGCATGCCAGGAAAGGCGTGGAGTCCACTGCTCAGCATCCGCCGCTCCCCTGGCTGCTCGTACCAAGGGGAGACTTTCAGGAGCCAGAGCTGCAGAACCTCCATCCGCCTCACAAGACTACCCAGTGGTGGGAGAACAAATGAATCAATCAAAGCAAAAGTACAAGGGAAGGGGCGGGAAACACAAGAGTTGTTTTCTAATGTTGTTTTCTGAAAGATGTCTGGTATTCAGTCTCCATGGTGTTTGTACCACAGCACTGCGATAGTCACCAGGCAATGTTTAGTAGTCCCCCCCGCCAGTGCCCTTCATGGCAAAAAAAAAAAGGCTGGCTTTGATTAGATGGGATCTACGAAATCCTTCAGGGACAGCAATGAAGTACAAGAAAAGACAGGTTACGGCTGCTGCACAGAGTGTCCACCTTACAATAAGGAGGCAGCAGCTGGGTCCTGCAGGAGAGAAGCAGAAACCCACCCTGGGATGCTAAGAGAGCATCTCCAGATCGGACCAGGAGCAAAGCACCAGAGAGGCAGCTAAGAACCATTGTTGAAATAAGGGAAGCGGCTTAAAGGGCAGAGAGCAGGAGTCCCCAGACAGCGGGGAAACAAGGCAAGGAAAGTGTCTGGGAAGAGACCACAGTAGCCCAAGAGAGCAGAGGGCATTTGGTGCGACAGGTGGAGCCTCTTGAACGCAGCCCATTTCCTCCTGCTGGAAGGAACGAGAGGCAAGCAGCAGGCTTATTACCTCTTGGAACTGGTTTGTGCCTGGATCTCCTCCTCCAGCAACTTCTCATCGGCTGGATCCAGAAGAACTGCAAGAGGGGAAAGGGAGGGGGGTGGACTCATGGTCAGAGATGTCGGGTGTGTGTGTGAATCTGGCTCCCTCTCGGGTTGCATCAGCTGTAGGGCTTTATGATGTATTTCTCTGAACTTTATAATGATCCTCTTTGAACACATTATCTTAGTGTATTACCTCAAATAGCCTGTTACTTATTTGATAGGCACCTAAAATGCACAGTAAGGATTCTGCATATAGCAATCCCACATCCCTGCACATCCTTCTGGTGTTACTAATGCTGCTGCTCTATAGGGTGCACATAGAGCCCTTTCTCAGCACTCTGCCTTCTCCCTCTTACCATTGGGATCAATACGATAGGTATCAGGGTTGATCAGATCGATGGTGACCCCCAGGTCAGGCTCTGTCAGTAGGTCATGTTTGTGCTGCTTCTCCAGAGAGGTGGCTTTGTACTGTACAAACCTGGAAGGCAAGAGAGGCCTACCTTAGTCCATGGAAGAGGCTAGAAATCTCTGACTGTCACTCTAAGCAGGAATACAAAATTCCTTTAGCTTTGCAAACATGTGGAGCCAACTTTTCTGGAACTATAAGCAGCCAGAAAAAGCTCATCGGTCTTCCAAATTTTTTGCCACCTTGCATAACTGTTCATCTGAACAAGAGCAGCTATTCTATATTGAAAAAGTTACTTCTATTCTGAAATGATGCACAGAGGTGTATCTTGGAACACGACACAAAACAACAACCTGGCTTTGTTATACCCGTACAGTGTCTTCACGCACAAACAAATCAGCACACCCATCCCAACATCCTAGTGTCCACTGACATTACCATATCTTAAGCTTCGTGTGCAAGCCTAAAGCGGCAGAGATCATAAAAACACTTTACAACAATTTGCATGAATGTCACGTTTATACACAAAACTGAAGGCACGTTATCGTTAGACACTTCACAAGCCAATAACTCACGGACACAAAAACTAGATAATCTGAACCTCTCAGGACTTTGGATTGCAGTCTAAGCAAAATGACGTTCTCTCAGCCCCTGAAAGGTCAGCCTTGCCTTTCTGAAGCCTTAAATGCTCCATGGCCCAGCACCAATTCTGCTCCGAGGCCTTTTTCCTGCTCACCTGTTCTGGTCAAATGGGTATGTGATGAATTTGGGGTCAAAGGGGATGTCAGGTAAACTGTTGCAATACTTTACTCGGCACACCACCCCTGATCTGCAGAGAGAAGGGAGAGAGAGGCGTCTACAGCTACATCCGAAACAGAAGACGATGTGCAGAGAAACAGAAAGGAGAGCCTTACCTCTCGGGGAGCGTCCGGTGAGAGTTGGCCCTGGAAGGTAAAATAAATAAAAATGAAAGATGAAGAAGCAGTAGGTAGCTGATGGGCGCCACCTGTCCAAGCACCTAGGAAACTGAAAGGTGCTGGTGCAGAGAAGGCAGGGTGTTGCAACTGGTTTAGGATGAGGGCAAAAAGCCTGGTCCACAAGAACAAGCAGGAAGTCCAAGCAGGCAGACGCTCAGCCCATTGCTACCCACTCACGATGCATCTATCTATTATTTAAAATATTGTTTACCCTGCCTTTCTCCTTAAAAAAGGACCTAAGGCGGCTCATGCCAATTAAAAGACAATATTTAAAGCTAGAAGCAGTGAGTATAAAAATACTTTAAAAAAAAACCAAACGAGCATTATATTTTAAAGGGTCCATAAAAATCAATGCTAAAATGCACTTTAAAACAGGACTGCCACCATCCATTCAAAAAAGGGCAGCGGAGTTCGAGGTTTTAGATCTCTTGCGGGACCCTTTTTGGGGAAGGACCAGAGCCTGGGAAGGCACCCTTTTTGGACTACAGCTCCCATCATCCCCCCCACAGCCAGCTGGCGGCTGAGGGACTTTTCCTCGTCCTGGAGGCAGTGCCCGGGTTTCTCGGGTCTAAGAGTCCTAAAGAGACCCCCCCCTCTCCCCACCGCAGCCAGCGGAGGGACCCAGGCGTCCGAGAGGGAAGACGTCACGCTCACCTGTGGCCAGGCTCCTCCCGCTGCGCCTGGGTCTGGATGGTGGGCGCCATGGCGAACCCAGTGGCGGACGCAGAGGAAGCCCCCGCGGCAGCGAGGAGGGGCTACCTGCGGGAGGGGGCGGAGCCCCGGGCCACTTCCTGTCCAGGCGCGGGGCCCGCTGGGAAATGCAGTCCGAGTCCTCTAGGACGGCTCCGGAAAGGTTAGAGACAGAGGAGCGCCGAGGGGCCTGTCGCGTCCGAGGAAAGCGGGCGGGCGAAGCCGGGGCGCCGCGGAAAAGATGACTTTAGGAGCCGCGCCAGGAACACCGGAAAGCACGGGGAGCTCACGCAAGGGATCCTGGGAAATGGCCGCCTGAGGCGACCTACGGCCCGCTTCTTAAATCTGAGTCTTTAGGACTGCAACTCCCATCAGCCCTGCCTGCGGAGCTAAGCAAGAAGCATGCCGGGAGCCGCAGTCCCGCGAGCGAGAGCGGCTCCCTTCCCCGCGCAATGCATGCCGGGAGCCTCCCTTTGCGCTCTTCCTCCGGAGAGGAGAGAGGAGCGGGCGGCCGCGCGGCATGCCGGGAGCGGTAGTCCCCCTGAGGCGAGGCGGGCGACGGGCGGGAAAATGGCGGCGCCGCCACAGCAACCTCAGCCGCCGCCGCCTCAGCCGCTGACGCTCCTGCAGGCCCAGGGGGGGCCTCCGCCGCCGTCCTCCTCCGCCTCAGCCGCTTCCTCCTCCTCCTCCTCCGCGGCTCCCTCGGCTTCGGCCGCCGCGGGACTCGGGGGCCCGCCACCGGCAGGGGGCCAGGCCTCGGCGGGGGTGGGGCCTCCCTTGGCGGTGGCGCAGGCGCAGTCGCAGGCCCCGGTGGGGCTCCAGGCGGCGGCGGCCGCGCAAGCGCAGGACTTCGACCCGGTGCAGCGCTTCCGCCTCTTGCTGCCGCAGCTCAAGGAGAGCCTGCAGGTGAGGGGAGGGCAGGGCAGGGGGCGGGGCCTGCGGGTAACGAGCCGGGAGGAACGCCGTTACCGGGGAAAGTAGTTTTGGAACGAGGAGGGCAGAACGCAGTGAGCAGCCTCCCTGCCCTTTGAGAACAAGGGCGACGCGGATTCAGATCCCCTCGAGGTTATGAGAACTCCTTAAATACGGCATTTTTCAGTTACTCTGAAAGCGGGATTGGGCTCCCGGCAAATTGGTTCCAGCTTGGCAACACATAACACGACACTGGGCGATTTCTAAAAAGTATCGGAGACATTTCTACAGCGATTTGACAGAAAAGTTGTGTATTTCAGGCCATTCTTTTAACAGGGTTAAGGAGGAGGGGGAGTGTATTCTGTCATGGTGTCGCATCAGAACTGGCCAAGGGGGGAAACAGAGAGTCGTTCCCAGGATTTCCCTGGTAACTCGCCTGGTCAGCAAGTGGTCAGCTCTTTCTCTATTTTCGGCCATGTGGCTTTGGAGCTCTGGCAGCAATGCTGGCCGGAAACCTCCCACTGAAAGGCACCAGAGACCGCGCTATGTCAACATCGGTGGGTGGGTGGGCATCTTGAAACCAATCCTCCATGGATACGAGGGCCCTACAGTATTTGTTTCTTCTTCTTCTTCAAGGGAGTTACGTGGTTACTGAAAACCATGGAATAGATAGATAGATAGATAGATAGATAGATAGATAGATAGATAGATAGATAGATAGATAGATAGATAGATAGATAGATAGATGAAATGGGGAAAAACAAGGAAAAATATTTTCACATGCATTAACAGAACTAGCCACTAGAAGGCGCCAGAGACGATGCTATTCTTCCCTAACAAGTCTTCATAGCATGGTTTCTGTCTCCCTCTAATAGTCGGTTCTGGTAATACATGTGAAGATAGTTTTGTATTGATTTTTTTTTTTCTTTTAATATTTTTCAGTTCATGGATGAATTAATCCGTGGATACAGATCTCATGGATGAGGGGGTCCTACTGTGTTTTTCTGCATGGGCCCTTTAGGAAGGAAATTAGAAATTAAGCAATGCGTATGTCTTGCAGGCAGGGGGCACCCTGAGGTCAGGAGAGAAGCCGCTGAAGGCTACAGAGTGAGTTTGCGTTAGAGGAGGCTTTTTGCTTCTCCAAACTCACTTTTCCCATTTGTGCAGGAAGTTGTGGCCCAGCCATGAAAACTGCAGCTCTGCTGCTCAGACTCTGCTCTTCTCTTGCACATGGGATGAATGCCTAAAAAAATTCTTTCATTGGAATGTATACGTCAAAAACCTGTAAATTTTCGAAAATTATTCCATGTTGCTCCTATTACTCCAAATTATGGCTGTTGTTCTTATTCCCTGCAGCTGTCGCTCTGTGTCACAACACATCTGTTCCTTCTCCCCCTTCTAAATTTGTGGTTCTTGCCAAGCCAGGCTGTTTAATTTTTAACAAGAGGGTTGAATGCTGAAGAGTGTCTCACCAGGACAGGATCCTGGCTGGAGGTCACTTAATAGACTATGAAGTGAAGTTGAATGATCAAAGAATAATCAAGTAAAATGGGGCTACTTGGATACAGGACAATTTTTATGTGAATGTGGATAAATTCTATCAGTACAGCATTTATGGGCATGCAGTTTATGCCCCAGCACTTGTACAAAAGAAAATCCAGCAGATGGCCAAGATAACTATTGAAATAACCCACTTCTGGCCCAAAACAATCTATCTTAACATTTTAATTTGCTTTTAATTTTACCAGTATTCCATATGCATCCGTAATTTTAAATTGTGCAGCGCTCTGATATGAATAAAGAAAGGAAACTTTTAACATCACTGGGGGGTTTTTTGAAGGGGAGAAAATCTTGGCCATTGACTCTGTCCTTAGCCAAATGTACCAAGTGCTGAAGTGTAACTTTTTTGGGTGGGTGGGGGGGGGGGGGAAGCAAAGCTGCGGAAGCAAGCAAAACAGGAGTCTCGTGATAGGGTGTGGAAGGGATGCTTCACCACCCGGCTGATGGGCCTGGTCTTCTGGTAAATGACTCAGCAAGGAGGCAGTGTCCGTATCAGCAACATGGAAGAGAACTTTGCCCTTGCACTCACCAGAACATGAAGGCTCCTGTATCACTTTTTGTTTTGATAAGGACCGTCCTTGAGTTTCTTGACCTCACAGGGTCCTGGAAGTGAAGCGGCTGCTCTTGGAATTGCTGCGCACATCCTCCCAGTTATCTGAGTGTGGCTGTGACTGTGGGCAGGGAAGGTTGACACGCATGTTCTGGGCCTCAGTTTTCCCGCCGTTGTTAAATGGGGCGGGGGAGGTCAGCTGGGATGCAGTGTGGGTTCAGTTTGAGTCAAAACATGGCTCTGTGTACAATTTTGAAGGTCATGTCTCAACGCCTGAAATGAACCAAGTCATCACAGAGTTTTCTCAGTTGTTCCCTTTCGGCACTTAGAATTTGATGCTCTTCCCCCCCCACACACACCCGTGCTTTTGAAATATGTTCCTTACGCTTGTGAATGGGCTGCCTCTCCCCCAGACCAGTCATCCTGCCAGCAGTGGGTGACATGAACCTTTTGGGAAGGCTAGATGTAGGATTCTGGTTCCCCACAATAGCAAAGTGGTCTTCTCCTGAGTCAGGGCCTCAAACCACTGAGCCTGAGTGGTGTTGACTCCGGCGGACAGCCGTGGCCCTCCAGAGTGTCTGGCGAGATTCTTTGCAACTGATCGGGCCTGATCCTGCTTATCCTCCAAAACCAGATGAGATTGGTTGCCTCTGGGGCTGTACAGTCGCTATTCGGGTAGCTGTGGAACCCAGCACCTCTCTTACTGGGCCTGGGCAGGGCTGTGTAGCTTCCTTGAAGCTTTTCCCCTTTTAATTTTTTTTTTTTTAAATTGCAGTTAAGAGTTTTGTCTAAATGCTGAAAGCATGTATCGGGAGCAGCTGTAATATACAGATTTGTAAGTGTAACCTGAAAGCGTAAATGACCAAGTGCCTTTGATGAGCCCCCCCCCCCCCCGGGGTGGGCTTTGCTCTGGAAGGCTGCACAGCAGTACTTTAAGCAAAGAACTCCGCAGAGTATAACTCTGTACGCCTTTCCTTAATGGTTAGAAACATTGCAAGGCAATATTTCTGGAGGCAGAACAAAACCAATACAAGAATATATTGTGTCATTTCAAAGGCAGGCAGAGGCTCTTTTGCCGTGGCAAACTTTTGTCGATGGCTGGCCCCTTGATCAGACAAACAGATAAGCAGTTTGTTCCTCCTTGAAAAGAAAAAAGTTCCAGATCTCTTTAAGGACCAGCCAGTGTTTCAGGAGACATTGTAGCAGGAGAGGATGGAAATGTTACAGTAGTTCAACAGAATTGGAGGGAGTGGGTGGAGTGGGAAGAAGGCGTTACTGCAACTGTTTCCTAGGATAGATACAATGTGCTGTTGTTGTTTTCTTTCATTTCCAGAACCTGATGAAAATAGCTGCTCAAAACTTTATTCAGAACACAAACATCGACAGTGGACAGTAAGTTTTGGAGGCTTCCTTCTGCTTCCCCCTCTTCCTCTCCGTTTCTCTTTTCTCATAATGAAAACCTGGCTTATCTCCTTTTTCAGGAAAAGTAACGATGGGCCAGTGCAGCGGGTGGACAAAAGTTTGGAAGAATTCTACGCTCTGTGCGACCAGCTAGAGCTCTGCCTGGTGAGTATCCCCAGGCAAATTGGTTGGTTGGTAGGTAGGTAGGTATTTAAAATATTTGTAACTTGCCTTTCTCCTTAAAAGAGGCCCCGAGGCACCTTATAGCAATTAAAAGGTGGTCCCTGCAAGTTGGCAGTGTGTTCAGGCCCAATAGACTGCTCTGCCCATAATCAATGGGTGGAATCTGCTCTCCTGTCAGCTCAAGAGGGCTCTTGAGATTGGATTTGCCCGACTTATAGAAATGGGGAAGCCTGTCAGTGGCAACAGGCTGAAAGAGTGTAGAACCTCCAAGCACAGAAGCAGTCTGTCTGTGGTAGCGCTGAGCAGAGTTGCCAAAAGATGGGCAGACTGGCGAGGCCTTTGTGCACGTTGGCAGCTGGGACTGTGGCCATGCTGGCGGGGGGGGGGGAAATGACTCTCAGGATGGCAGCCCCCCAGAAGGCAACTTTCCAGAGCCTCTGGCCCCTCGTGCTCGTGGGTGCTGAGGACAGGCCACAAAGAGGGGCTGTTGCTTTGGGGCCCGACTTGGGCAAGGAGGGTTTGGCAGGTGGAGGCCAGCCTCTGGCTGCTCCTTCCTGGAGCCTGTGCGGTGGACGGCCGGGGAGGGCACTGGCCTGCCTCCTACCCTCACGTCACCCTCCATCTCCCTTCCCACTGCAGCGCCTGGCCTACGAGTGCCTCTCCCAGAGCTTTGACAGCGCCAAGCACTCCCCGACGCTCGTGCCGACCGCCACCAAGCCGGACGCCATCCAGACAGAGAGCCTCCCCTACACCCAGTACCTCAGCATGATCAAGTCCCAAATCGCATGCGCCAAGGACATCCACAACGCCCTCCTGGAGTGCTCCAACAAGATTACTGGCAAAGTGCCCTCCCAGGGGGTGCTCTAGAAGAGGCGGGGGCGGGGGCAGGGGGGCACCCACCCTCCTTTGGGACCCGTGGCCAAAAGAGGCCGTAGCTCCCACCCACACCGACCGAGCGTCACCCTCGCCCTCGGGCACCCGCCACGTCTCCCACGCGCTTCCTTGGGTTGACTTCCTGAATTGCTTCCCACATAAGTGGTTTGGAAGGTGGGCGGCTAATCGTAGCTAGAGAGTTATCCTGCCTTTCGGCCGTTCTGGATGAGCAGAAGAAGCTCAAGGGTTTCCCACAATGGATGAAGCAAAATTCCTTGGACTGCTGTCTGCAGGACACTTTCCTGTTTCCATCCCGCATCCATAAAACGGGCCTGAGCTGGAACTTGAAAAAGTATGTCTCCCAAAAAGGACAGGCTGAGAAAGGAAGGGGAGGCTCATTTTGTCCAGCCTGTCCTTTAAATTCTTTCATCTTGACTTAATTTCCATCATGTGAGTCTCTGTATCAGTTCATCCTCCTTTTTTTTTTTTTTTTTTTTTTTTTTTTTTTTTTTTTTTTTTTTGTTATCCAGTGTCTTTCTCTAAATGAGATTTTGGGTGGGTGCTTGAGTATAAACCCCTTGAGCGGAACTGTTCTTTGCTAACCTTGTGTGATTAATAGAAAGCCTGGCAACGGAATGAATTCTGTTCCTGTGAGCTTCATTCAGCTTGCTCCCCCCCCCCCCCGCCTCAAGAAGTGAGTTCTGCCCTTGGTGGGTTCCCTTGCCTGTCCATTTGCAGGAGGAAGAGCCAGACAAGACCCCCCCCCTCCTTGCCACTGTCCAAAATGTCTGGCTATCACAGTTCCCCTGAACAATGACAAACATGATTTTGTTAAAACAAACTAAGGAAGAATTGGCCTTTGAGCTGACAGGCCATCCTGCTGACACCTCGTGTGGAACCTGAACCCAAACGGGGAGGCAGCTGGCAGGACTTGTGCCGAAGTACAAGGCCTCTTGTGCGGCTGCCCTTTCTCTTGGCACGTGAGGGTGGCCAGGTCCTTCCTTGCGGCTTGTGGGCTTCACAGCCTGTTTTTGTGCGACGAAAGAGCGGAGGGCCACAGAACACACAGCCAGATGGGAGGAAATGTGTCACTTGACACACTCCCTGTTCTCTCTCCGCATTGAGCAAGACCTCCGTAGTAACTGGCTTTGTTTATTTTGTGTGTATCCGATACATCTCTCTGATCAGAGAGGGACAAAGAAGTGACCTACTGTAGGTCTGCTTTGTAAGGTGTTTATTCCCCCCCCCACCCTTCAAATAATAACTTGCAATGCTTCCCATTGTTCTGAATTCTTTTGATCTGGAACAGGCATGGGCAAAGGTGTGCACCCATTCCAAGTCCTTGTGACCAGAAACCCTTTAACCCCTGGTGATGCCAGGGACTGAATCAGGGGACAGGGTTTCCTCCAGCACAAAGCCTGGACTCTGGCCCTTCACCCGTGACAGTGTCTGGAGGCGACCTCCATTTGTCCCTCGGGGAAGCCTAGAAAGCTTGCATGTGCCATTTGATGGCCTCTTGTGATCTTCTGACTCCCAATTAAAAAAGAAAATCTAACCTAAAATGCAGATTTTTCCCCCCTCTAGGGCAGGACTGATGTTTTGGGGACCTTGATGTTATGTATCCTTTTAGAACTCTTTTCCAAAGCTGGAAATGTCAATAGGGTTATTTATGATTCTGATAAAAGGTACATGCACACACACATACCATGAGGTTTGTTTTGTTTTTTGTCGGGTGGCTGGCATGAAATGTCCAATTTTCTCTCCTGGAGGAGAAGGCCCACGTGCAGCTCAAGATCCATGTTCTGCCACTCCTTTTTGGCATGAAACACACAAGGTGAGGGAAGAGAAAGTGGGTCTGGCTAGGGAAAGTCTAAGAGAACGGGCAGCCTGTGGATGGCTTCTGAAAACTTGGAAAGGAGGGTGGTGTGGAGGTACATGAGGGGCTGCTTCTAGAAAGGCCTTCCAGAGAAGTTGTGTGTGCTGGTGGGGTGTGTGTGGATATACCCTGTTTCCCTGAAAATAAGCCACAGTTAAGTGAAACCCTGCCCTTCACCCTTGTGCAGCAACCAGAAGAAGATTACATGACTGTGAAATAAAATATCCCCTGAAAATAAGCCCTACTGCATTTTTGGAGCAAAAATTAATATAAGACCCTGTCTTATTTTTGGGGAAACACGGTAGGTGAATAGGAAGAGGAAGATGTACATCCACTTCCTCAGGCCTGAGGGAGGAAAAGATCTGAGTGGCTGCAGGATGAGAGGGAAGACGCTGCCGTCCCAGAGATGGGCTGGCAGGACAGGCAGTGGCTGCTTTCTGTACTCCCCTAGTTAGATGTTCATGGCCTGGGACCAGAAGTTGCCCATCGGCCCCTCCCGCTGGTGCCCCTTTGGTATTTTGGGTTTTAATGATGGCATTGGAAGCCAGGCTTTGTTGAAATGGGGGCCCCAAAGGAAGGGGAGGCAACCTAATGGCCTTGGGAGACAAGGGAGGAAGGGTTGCCCTTCGGAGCAGCACCCGGGTGGAGGGCGCACGCACGCACGCACACACACACACACACACACACACACACACACCTGGTGCTGTTGCAAAAAAAAAAAATTCCAGGCACTGAAGGGAAGAAGAGGACGTCCAGTTCTCTGCAGGAGCTGTGGCTGGAAGTGCAGTTGCATCACTGCAAGCTGACCCTTTTTTTCCCCCTGGAGACAAAAAAACAAAACTCCCTGGACAAGCTTCTTGGTTGTCTTTGTGTTTTCCTTCTGGGAGCAACAGCTGCCTGGTTGCTTCTCTCTCTCTCTCTCTCTCTCTCTCTCTTTTCTCTCAGCCACGTTGTTGGGAGGGGCGTGCGGGGGCAGAGGAAGCCACAGCAGGGAGGAGAGAACAGTGTGTCCCGAACTGTTTTGGCTACACCTTTTTCCCCTCTCCTCCTCCTCCACCACCACCACCACCAGCAGTTCTCCTTTCGAAAGGCTCTGGTCTGGGAGCCAAAGAGAGGTGGTGAAGTACTGGAAAAAAGCAGCATCTGCCAAACCGCAAGCCTCAGGCCGTGTCAGCAAGATAGAGAAGGAGAACCCTCCGTGCCTCTCTCCCCATGGCTTCCCAAAAGAAGCCGATGCCCCCCCCAAGGTGGGCAGAACGGGGCTTCTGAGAACGGCCCATGACACTTGGCTCGGGGGAGCAGCCAGCCCCCTCCCCAAGCCAGCGCCTGCCCTCAGGCGGGCCTTTGGCAGCCGCCCACCCCATCGCTGGCCTTCCCGCCTGTTCCAGAGGCAGAGCAAGAGGCAAGGTTGAATGGCAGCGGCTTGTGCTGCCCCCCCTCGCCTCCCCCACCACCACAAAGACCACATGAGAATTGCTGTAACATTTTCAGCCATTCATTAAAAAGCAGCAGGAGGAGAAATTCTCCCAGCCCAGGAGACTGGGGCATCAAAAGCAGCCCAGAGTTTTGCTTTGTTATGCCCAAGGAGGAGGGGGATTTCAGGGGGGGGTAGCGCTGCCGAGAAGGGCTCTTTGTCCTCAAGTCTGATCCTTTTTCAAAAAAGTCCTGGGCTGGTGGCAGGGGGTTCCATAGGCAAAAGGCAGCGTGGGTGAGGAACATAATTTTAAAAAAGTGTTTTTAGAAAGTCAATCTTGAATCTTCTGCCTGTTGACTTCAGTGGGTGGTGCATCCAGATAACAGAGGTTTGTGTGTGGGTTGTGGAAATGTTTTCACTCACCCTGTTCTTTATGACTTGCTTATTTTTCAACCTAAGGTGGTGCATGATACAGTTACAAACAATAACGGTGAGAGGGAGGCAAGGCTGCTGTGGCAAGAATGAACCCCACGGCCGAGGCAGTGTGAAAGACGGCACCCCCCCTCCACTGCACCCACCCCCATTCTTGGAGGTAGAAGCTCTGGTCCCCCTGTGGTGCCTGCCTATGTTCCAGCCTGTTTGGACTGCTGTAATGCAGGCGGCCAGGGGCTGCCCTTGAAGTTGGTTCAAGAACAGCAGCTGTCTCAAACAGACGATGTCCTTGTCAGACTTTCTGATTTTGGGGGGGGGGGGGGGAGTGATGCTTTTATTATTATTATTATTATTATTATTATTATTATTATTATTATTATTATTATTATTATTATTATTATTATTATTATTATTATTATTATTATTATTATTATTATTATTATTATTATTATTATTATTATTTTGATGTTGCCAGCAAGAATAGTGGCTCTGCTCTTAGTTGGGTGGGATAAAAGTGTACATAAAAATAAATAAATCTGCCTGCTCAAAGGGAACTCTCTTGTGGCAAAGCTCTCCTGGCTATGAAATTCAATTCAAAGGGCTGGCTATGACTCTTAAAAGGTGGGGAACCCTGACCCCCCCCCCCCCCACACACACACACACCATCCCCATACACAGGGCCTTTTCGGGAGTTGCTCAAAGCCTTAAAAGGAAGGGCTTTCAACAGGCCCGTCGCATCCTAAAAGTTTTTAAAGAGGTGATCTGAATATTTTCAATTCAATCATTTTAATACCGTCATTCGTTTGATTGCCTTTTGACGTGATAAACCTTTGTGCCTTTGTGCCCGTGCTGGTTTCGATCTCTTGCCGTCTCTCTTCCTAGAAACTGCCTTGCTCTTGATTTGTGAGGTGGGCCTCCATTCAAAGGAGCCAGTTTTTAAAAAATCTGCAGAAGCTGAACTGTGGGAGGTGTGGGCAGGTTCGAGGGAAGCCCTTCCTTGTGCAGTTAAATGTAGAGTGAAGACGTGTCCCTCGGCCTGCAAGCCGAAGGGACCGAACCAGGCGTGTGTGTGCCCAAACGTGGCTGAGCCGAAGGGTTGCTTTCTGGGGGCACCACGGAGGAACTTTGCCCTGAAAAAGGTTGGCCTGGAGGTTCTTCTTTACCGTCCAGGGATGAAAACCTTTCCAGCTGTTTCGCTTGATCCACAGGTTGCCTAGGTTTCACGGGGCTCCAGCGCCTCCCCTCGCGCCCCCCCCCCCCAGGCTTCCAGAAGGTAACCCTCCGGCTGTGGCTTCCTCCCAGAGGCGAACCCCTCTGGGACCCGGCCCAGCAGGCCCTTGTCGCTTGCCAGCTCCCGGGCACGAGACGGAAAGCAGGGTTCCGCTTCCCGGGAAGAAGAGCTGGGGGGGGGGGCTCTTCTTCCTCCCACCCCCTCTCTCTCTCACGGGCAAAGCCCAGCGGACTCACTTCCTGCTGCCAGGGGCCCTCTTGCCTTCCCTGTTTCCTGCAGCTCAGACCTCAGGACGAGGCTCCCTGCTGCTCCCATACGGGGATGTGGGGGGTGTGCAGGGGCCAGCCTTGTCCCCCTCCCAGGCTGTGTTGGGGGAGGCCTTTCTAATGCATGCCTTCCCCAAAGAAAGGCAGAGCAGGTGAGAGTGCCCTGCCTGTGCCCACCTGGCACCTACTGGTGCAACAGATGTGTTGGATCCGTGGGTCCCGTCTCGGACTGCAGGGGGCAGCACAAGAACTGGAAGACTCCAGGAAGGGCATCTCCGGTGGCGGAGCAGCCTGGGGGCAGGCGTGGCATCTGGGGCAGCCTTGTCTTGGAAGTCAGGAGGGTGGCGGAAGGGGGAGAAGGCAGGGAGTGTTGCCTCTTTTTAACAGAACCACCCCAAAGGCTCTCCTTGCAAGCACACACAAGCAGGCACCTTTGCCACAGAAGGAGCTTCCCAGGTGCGCTTTGGGCACATGATCTGAGGATGATGCACCAGAGAGGCTGAGCTTCTGCTTGGCACAGGAAGGGCCCAAGTTCCCCCAGGCCAGGATGGGAAATAATCCCACCCAGAGCCTCCTCTCCCCCCCCCCCCGAGACCAGCCACAGCGGCCAGTCAGAGCTGGTGACACTGGGCCAGATGTGTGTGTGTGTGTGTGTGTGTGTGTGTGTGTAGGGGGTCCCTTTCCACTCCAGCTTGGACAAAGAAGAAGAGGAGGAAGAGGAGACTGAATGGGACCCTCCGCCTTAGAGGCCAGGTGACTCTTTTTTTTTCTTGACGCAGGGCTCTGCCTACGTTGAGCCTGGGTGAATATTTTGCCCAGCCTGGTTCCCGTAAACAAGGAGGGCACCCCTGGCAAGGGGGAAAAAGAAAGAAAGAAAAGGGCGTTGGGTTCTTTCCCGTTTGTGTTTCCTGATTAGCAAAAGGAAGAGAGAGACACTTACTGACAGATCAGTGAAGATCTGATTGCACGATGCGTCAGCGAGGGAAACAGGGACAGAATGTTGTTAATATAAACCCAATGCCCCATTACGTAACCACGGCAACAGTGGCAATTGGTGGTTTAATAACAAGCTATTAGTAATAATAATAATGCCTATTAATATAAACCAGTGGGCTGTCTGCTGTTCTAGGAAAGCTGAGATTACTAATGTTGTGGTTTTGTGCCCATGGCCGTGAGTTGCGCATGTGGCCTTTGTCAGTCCGGGCCTTTCCCTCGCTCTTTCTCAGCTCCCTTCGTTCTGGAATGAACGAGTGCCGCTTAGGAATGTGCTCAGAGGCACTCTGGCCTTCCAGGCTGGCGTCGACGGAACCTCCTTTCCTAATGGATGTTTCAGTGGTGAGGCTGGAAAAGGGAAGTGAGGGCCAGTAGTTAAAGCCAAGCAATCCATAAGAAGGGACTTCTGTTTTGGTTCCTGAGTGTAAGAATGTAAAAACTGTGATGATGAGGATGACTATGGTGAGCATTTTTTGGCAGCAGGCAGAGAAGAAAATGGAGGCTAGATGAGAGACGTCATGGGGTCCCACTACCGAGAAAGCCCCCTTCCAAAAATCAACCACCTCATTCTCAAAGCAGTCCGAGAGAGCTGCCTGGGAGGAGGCAGGCCAAAGCCTTCCTGCCCGAGAGAGATTTGCCTCCTTTCCCAGAAACAACGCTGTTTGCCAATGTTCTGCTGGTGGTGCTTTCGTCCTGTGAAGCCACAGTGTTTGTGAGCATTCCGTAACAGCCAACCCACCCTGCCGGAAGGAGAAAGAGGGAGCCGAGGCTTTCCCTTCCAGAAATCCTCCTGCTCACCCACTTTCTCTTGCTGGCACGTCCATCCTGGGAGGCCTTTTTGCTGCCAGCCCGAGCGGTCAGTGCTGGGATCTTTGGGCCAAAGGTCCGACCCAGGATAAGGTCACTCGCTGCCTGGAACCTCTGAAGCCGTCACCCCTCTGGGCACGTGCCAAGGGCATTGGCGTCACCAGAAACGTGTCACCTGAACCCACCTATTCCCGCAATCGGGAGGGAACGAAAGATGTAACTTCCAGGAAGACGAAGCGTCTCCGGCACCTTGTTTTGGAAAATTAGCAGCAGCCTCTTGAGTTTTGTTAAAATCAGACCAAAACTGCCTAGACGGCAAGTTTGTTGCCCCTCCCCAGGCCTGTGTGTGAATCACGCACACACACCCCTGTCCCGGCTCCGGGCCGCGACGTCCCCACAGGTCGTCTTGTTTAGTTCTTGAGAGCAGTCAGGATGAGTCAACCTCTCCCCGCACAGATAACACGCCAGCCGCTGCCTCAGCAAGAGCACGCTGTGTGGGCAGTCCAAAGCTCCCATGCGCACGTTTTGCTGGGCACAACCTCTGGCTGTGAAATGCTGCCTGGTCTAGCTTTCCCGCCAAACTTCCTCTGATGCTGAGGATCCTCGGAGGGTCACTTAGTCCACCGCCACCCTCCAGCCCAGTAAGGCCAGACCAGCCGGCAGCAGTGGGTGCGAATCCACCCGGAGCCCTTTTGTTCCGCCCTGGGCGAAGGGTCGAAATAACACAAACAAGAGGAAAGCCATTTCCAAAAGGAAGTGCCGAAGCAGGGGCTTCCAGGGCAATCTTTCCCTCCAGGTGGGTGGGACTTCCCTTCCCGCCATCCACCTGTCCAGAGGAGTGCGGCCAACAGAAGAGCAAGGGACGGGTCTGGAAAGCAGCAAGTCCTCGGTGGAAGAGTTGAGGGAGTCTGGTGCCAGGAGCAGCCCAAAGGAATGGGTTCAAGTCTCATCTCACGGAAGGAGGTTCCCGCTGAACCATCGGAAGCACTTCTGGAGAGGCCAGGCGGTTCCACTGTGGAATGGAGACCAGTGGGAGGGGAAGGGGCTTTCAAGCAGCGGTTGGGCACCCATCCTGCAGGGATGCCTTAGCTGCACATTTCCTGCCTCAGCAGAGAGGCCCTGCCACTGGCTTGGGTCTGGGTTCGAGACCTCCCATAGGACTCGCAAGGGGTGCACGGTTTCCTCTTTGCCTCCTGGCCCTATTGATTCACTTTATTCCCTCCAAGCCCCACAACCCGGCTTTTCCATCTGCCCGCTGCTTCTGTGGGTCCTCCTCCTTGAACCCCCAAAGTATCAGGGGCTCTTTTGAGAGGGAGGGGAAATGGAACTTATTTCTGCAATGGCCTCTCCTCACAAGCCGTGGGCCCACACACCCCTTGCCCTCCCACTTCTGGCCTTCCCACACCCCTCCTGGTTCTGTTTCCATCAAACACACACACACGCACACCCAGGAGATCCCCCAGGGAGCATTTCCCACACAGCCCTGCGGGGCAGCTGCGGCTGCGGCTGCTGCTGCTGCTGCTGCTGCGCAACCCCGGCCGAGCCAGCGAGCGGGACGGGATGAGTCAGGCGTGTGTCTCAAGCAGGCCCAGACGTCGACGCTGCTGCCATGTGCGCAGCAAGCCTGGTGCTTTCCCAGCCGGGTGGGCTGCTGGCTGGCGTGGGAAGTGTTCCTGGGAGGGAGAAAGGAAAGGAAGAGCTCAACCAAGGGGCCCGCCGCTCTTCGGGCCAGCCCACCCCTTTCCCCCTGGCCCGTCTCTCCTCTGCACCCGGGGCCAGGCTCCCCAAACGCCACTGGGCTTTGTCTCAGGTCCCAGGTGGGCCTTGGAGCTCGCCAGCATGGCCCGGGAGCCCTTTGGGCACAGCTTGTGGGCTGGATAACCTGCGCAACAGCAGCGCATGAAGGCTTTTCATGCCACGTGAAACTTGTTCGTCCCTCTTTAAGGCTTTCCAGACCCCTGCGTAGATGCCTTTAAAAGGGGACGGGACAGATTCTTGGAGGAAAAGTCCATTGCAGGTTACAAGCCATTGTGGTGATGTACAATCTCCGGGCTTCAAAAGGCCAGATGCAAGGGGGGGGGGGTGTTATCAGGAGACTGGTTGCCTCGTGTGCTCCCCAAGGCATCTGGTGGGGCCCCTGTGAGAGACAGGAAGCTGGACTAGAGGAGGGCCCTTGGCCTGATCCAGCACAGGGCTCTTCTGAGCTTCTTCTAGCCTCAGTCTTCTTTTCTCAAGGCTAAATGTGCCCTGTTCTTTCAGTCTTTCCTCCTTATAGGGCTTGGTTTCCAGTCCCCTGATCATCATCCTGGCTGCCTTCCTCTGAACTTGCTCCCATTTGTCAGCATCCTTCTTCAAGTATGGTGTCCAGAACTGGAGACGGGACTCTAGAGGAGGCCTAGCTGGTGCTGAACAGAGCGCGGGGGGGGGGGGGAGGAACTAGTGCCTCGTGTGCTCTTGGATGTCACACAACCCAATATCTGACGCCTGTGTTGTGTTGTTGTGGATTCTGGGGCATCGCAGGTTGCGTAGCTGAAAGCTGCCCAGCTTGCAGAAGTGGTGGGAAGACACATGCACGCTCACGCCACCGAGCGCAATTTCCTGAGCGCATGAGCAGCTTCCTCACCGGCCTGAGAGAGGAAGTCAACAATGTCTCTGTGGTGGCAGATCCACTCCTTCCCCCCACCCCCACCCCCACCCCCTGCAGCCCTTTGCCTGACATTTGGAGGTCCTTAAGCAACCCTCCAAAAGGAGAAGTGAGCAGAGGGATTGGCCGGAACCAAGAGGGACCGTTTCCCACCCACTGCCTGGAATTCCCCCTCCCCCAAACCCTGCTCGGCAGCACCGGGGGCGCCTGCTGAACCTGACCAAGTGGCCTTGCGCTTCCCAGAATCTTCTGGCCTGTTTTTTTCTCAGAAGGCACCCTCCAGTTTAGTCTGTGGTTTATTTCCACCCTTTTTCTCGCTCCCAACCTGAGGGTTTAGGGCAACAGACAGCCCTGTGGAGTCGGCCAGGCGAAGACCGCACGGGAGTGGCCCAGGGTCGGCCAGCCAGTCTCGTGGCTCAGTGGGGACTGGCACCTTATTCTCCCCAGCCTAGCACTCTGTCCGGCCAGCCGCTGTGCCACCCTCGCTGCTTGGACCTTCGCGTCCCTGTGACTCCGTGCTCCGTTTTCCAGGCCCTCGGTGCTCCCTTTTTCCTCCTCTCACTCACTAGGCCTGCTTGAGATTAAAATATGGCAAACCTCAAATGCAAACATAATTCAACACAGATTAAAAACAAGAGTCAGTGGTAGGTCTGTATCCCTAAGGTGTTGAAAGGCACAGGGGAGACTGGCAACCAGGCAGAATCAGACAGTGAATAAGCAGGGTCAGTAACACACTGCTTACTCATCCTTTTACAGCTGGTTGTGTTGTACGCCGGCGACGGTTCTGTCAATGGATAAACACTTCATAAACATCCTGCCTGGTCCTTAGGGGCAGCACCATCCCACTGGGATTAGTTGCCCAGATGGCTTCTCTCTTGGTTTCCTACATGCCCATGATGGGAGGCTGGCCGTGGTGTGCCAGAGGCACCAGCACCCATCAGAGGGACATCATCTTTTTTATATTTGTTATCTTGTTATGCCCGCACCCTGTCTTTCCTCCAGTAAGCTCGCCTGGTTCTCCTCTTCCTGGCTTTATCTTCCCAACCACCTTGCGAAGTCAGCCAGGCTGAGAGAGAAGGTCTTTCGCCAGGGGACGCCATGTCTTTTTTGTGGCTGAGTGGGCAGGGAGAGTAGCCACCATGCCAGCAGGCCGTTGCGGTTGCCCCGGGCTTCCTTGAGAAGGAGCGCCCCCCCTCCCAGCCCCAATCCTTTGGCCATGTCACACAGGGACACAGCGGTCCAGGTCGCTCCAAGGCAGCCTTGAGCCCTCCTCCCCTCCCCCACTCAAGAGGAAACAGAGTTTTGGGGAAAGCTGAAAGCTAATTAATCCAAACTGAATGTTGGCGTGCAAAATGCAATCAGAGGCATTTCTCTGTCCCCAAGTGAAGAATGCGATCCCATGCGAGGAGGCTGGAAGAGCAAACAGCTGTCACAGGATTAGTGGCACATATTAGCCTGGAGTCTTGCTCCATGACAAACAAGTTTAAATGGACGAGGTGCTGGGCTTTAGCTTCAGATCAGATTTTAAAAAAAGAAAAAGAAAACGTGTGATGATTGATCCAGGGACTAAAGGAAGGACCCTGGTGAGTTCACGACTACTGCTTGGGGAAATTGTGGGAGTTTTAATTTCCCAGAGTCACACCACGGCCTCTGGCTAGGCTGGCTGGTCATCCTGGTACCTCAAGCCAAAAATGCCGAGTGGTGAGGGTCGCGCCCTCCTGCCCACGTTCTTTCGGAGGGACAAGGGGTTGGAGCTGCGCTTCCGCTCGTTTGCCAGGAACCCCGTGCGGATTCACTCTGTGGGGTGACCTGGAGTTTCCCAGTCATGGATCTTTGAGGCACCGGCTGCCGGCCTCGGGCAGGAGGCTCCTCGGATGAGGGCGCTACCTGCTCTCCCTGCCTCTGAAGCCTCGTTGTGATCTCTCCCCACTTCTTGAGAACTTGGCGAAGGAGGGTGAAAGGATCTGTTTCCCCCCAACAGTCAGAAAACACGTCCTCTCACACCGCTGTGATTCACGGCCACTTGGGAGGAAGTGTTCTGTGGTGCTCAAAACCCTGAACATTCCCCCCCACCCCCCCACCTGAGGCACTGCAAGGCTGAGAACCAGCTTGGAGCCCCTGGAAGGCATCTCCTCCGGCTCCAGCACAAGTGAGGGGATGAAAAAGGTGTTCTTACCTGCCCACAAGGAAGCTTCTGTTTTGTAATCTCACACTTCTATCAGACCCCTTTAAAAGGTCTGGTTCATTCCGATGAAATGGCTAATTAATCCACTCTAAAAAGGCAGAATTATTCAGGGCATGTTTTATTTTACCCGTTGGCTCCTTTAAAAAAAAAAAATTCCATTCACAACTCCTTCCATATCTCATTATCTACACACAAACACACAAATGTCTGCACTGAGCCTGGAGTGTTTGCAAACCCATAACCGTTTAATAAAGTGCCCGACGACCAGGTGGGAGGCAAACCCTCCCTGCCCTTCCAGATGAGGTGTCGTTTGCTAATGAAAAAGCCGCCTCCTTTCAGTGGAGCAGGGCAGGCAATCCCCTTGCAAAGATCCCCATGCCTTCCTCCCCAGAGACAGCCACCGGATTGTGGCCGCTCCCTTTGAAAAGGGTATTTCCAGCCCGCTGGGCCGGCAAGAGGGTTGCTTGCCAGGGGTTTCCCCACGAGCTGAGAGAACAGGCTCCTTGTGCTCTCCGCTCAGAAGCCAAGCTCCACCCGCCCTTCCTTCCTTCCCTCCCTGGCAGAATCAATTCCTGGCACAAAGAAAAAGCCAGATTCTTGGTGGGAAGACATTTCCCTGACACCCGCTGGGCATGCCCTGTCACCCGGGCCCTGATGCTCGACCGCAGGCAACCGGCACCACTGATGGGGGAGGCGGCCCTGCTTCTTCTCGCTCAAAGGATCTCTGCTTCCCAGAAATCTCATCCTCCTCTGGGCCCTCGCTTCCAGGTGAAGGCAGAGAAGGCCAAGCCTTCAGCAGTCCCGAGAACTAGGTGTTTAAAACTCTACACCTGGGCACCAGGCGGTTGCCTTTGGTGAGGCTCTTTTAATTTATTTATTTTATTTATTTAAAATATTTTTACCTCACCTTTCTCCTTAAAAAAAAACCCAAGGAGACTTACATCATTAAAAGGCAATATTTAAAAGTTCAAAGCAGCAAGTTTACAAATATTTTAAAAGAACCAGACAAATACCACACTAGAAATGATAAGCAAAATCCACACAAGAAACATGTTCAGAACAACAAGGCGCAACAATCCATTTGAAAAACCCACCCGGGCGGCTGGTCGCTCAAGCGCACTCGGCTCCTGCCTGAAGAGGTTTATTTCTCAGCCATCTGAGGCGAGTCCCGGAACCCCAAGCCGCTTCCAAGCCTGGCTGTACTTTGGGCACTGTTCACTCTGCCCCTAAAACATGTTACCTGCTCAGGAGCGGTGCCTCCTCCCCCTCCCCCAGCACCCCCACCCCCACGCGCGCCCTCCCTCCCTCCCTTGGGAAGAGCTCTCTGGGCTCCTTCGGAAAGAAGGCCCATAGTAGAAAGCCCACCTGCTCAGGTGCCTCTCCCCCTGGGCTAGAGGGCTTTGGCCCTTGGGCTCACAGGCCAACACCTTGCCTCCTCCTCCTCCTCCTCCTGAACCAGCTGCTGGCTGAGCAAACATCTGGCTCGGCTCCAGGGTTATTCCTCACCCTCAGGAAACCGGCCACCGCTGGCTCGGGGAGGTCCCTTTCTGGAGAAGTGTGTCATGGTGCTGCGCTCCCAGTCACCTAGCAACGAGCCGCTGGGAACCAACACCATCCCAGCCGGCTGTGTGTGCCCCAACCTCCTGTCAGTCAGTGCAACAAGGGGACAGTCCGTGGAGAGAGAGAGAGAGAGAGAGAGAGAGAGGCCCTGCCCTGCAGGACCAGCTGCCTCTTTGCCGGTTCGGTTCGTGGCCCCTCCGTGGAGCACCAGAAAAGCCGCCCTCCACCGGCTCCGGGGAAGCCCACGGGCTGCTTCCGTCTGGCGTCTGCATGGACAGTTCCCAGCTGAGCCTGAGATGCTGCCGCCCCTGGCCTCCCTCGCCTGTCTCTCCACACTTCCCGGTGCCTGCTTTCAAGCATCTTGTCCAAAAATGGCAAAGACGGGCTCGTTTTTGAGTTCTACTACAGGAACCTTCAAGGCATATTGTTGGAGAGAGGAGGCATTCCGTGCAGGCCCAAGGCTGGCCCTCTTGCAAGCAAGCCTTTCCTCCTCCTTGCCCTCAGTCTGTCCTTCACTGCACCTCTTTGAAGCGCTCGCTGTCGCACATTAAAAGAGGGGCGGGGAATCCATGCTGTCCTCTCCCTCCTGTTGAGGATCCAGTCTTCTCTTTTCCCTCCTGGGTGGAGCCAGTCCAGCAGGTAAACAGCTCACCTGAGACCTTCAACCCAATGAGCTCAACTCACTCAGGGTTGTTGATCTTGGCCTGGCCAGCTCCCAGGCGGGGAGGACTTTGGAACCTTTAACCTTTTCCTGGCTGTGGCGCTTTTCAGCCTTTCCCCTCAACACAAACAAGGTGCTCAAAGTGCCTTTCGTGGGTGTGATCCTGAGCCCCACACAGGCCGGGTCTTGTTTTCTTCAAAAAGCTCTTGATCCCTCTTCCGGCGTCTCTCCTGCTGGCACCACCACATTGCCCTCTCACGTCCAGACCTTTGTCACTCCGACACCCATCACCCTCCGGCCTGACTAGCAGTCCAGAACATTTCCTTTTTCCAACCGCGCAGAGGAACAGGCAACATAGAGAAATTCTTCCTGGGGGGGGAGAGGAAGGCTGATGGGAAGGATCACGCCAAGGGACAGAGCAGGTGGGCGGGCTTGAAGTGGGCAGCATGCCTCTCTGCCCGGTACGGGGAGGGGGGTGGTTTGGAGAAGGGGGCCGGAATGGGGGCAGCAGCCACAGAGCCAGGAAAGGTTTCGTGTTCCTGAAAAAGGCAATGGCACCTGCAGAGTTTCGTCACCAACTCCGGCTGCTGAAGGCGCGCCACCTGAGGCGGCCCACGGGCTGGGTGACGTCATGTTTCACATGTCTTCCTAACCTCCCTCCGTGCATGTACGTGCGCATGTACACGCGCACACCCATGCCCCAGAAGACAAGTGCACAGAGAGAGAGGGAGAGGGAGATTCGTGTCAGCGGCAGCTTCTTCCCAAGGGCCACAGAAAGGCCTTGAGCATCAGCCCTCGGGGGAGGGAGGAGTTGCCCCTCCAGGCGTGGGAAGCACAGGTTCCAAAACAGGAGCAAGGCGGGTGTGAACCCAAGGATGGGACTTTTAGAAACTTAACTTAGGTAGATCCCACCTCCCACCACCACCCGCTCCCCAAAGTGGAGGAGGAGCTGCTCAGGGTGGCCTCCATGGCTCTCACGCTCCTGCTCTCCTGCATCATCACCACAGCCCTGCAGGATCTTCCAGGCGGAGACCTCGTGGCCAGCCCAAGGCTCCTCAGTGAATTTCAGGCCCATGAGGGGCTTGGAAAGCCCATCCCCAGAGCGCGCACCCCCCCCCAGCTCCTATGCTCCAGCCATGATTGTGCTTCCCCACCTTTACAGGGATGCAAGGCTCGTCTTCTCCAGTGAGAGATCCCGGGGGAATCCGACCTGGGTCCTGGCGTGGCCCCCTCCCCCAAATCCCCCAGCAGCAGCCCCTGCGGAGCAGACTCAGGAGCAGCCAGAGGCACACCAGCCGTGCCCCTCTCCAGCTAAGGGAGAGAGAGAGAAAGAGAGAGAGCAGACACTTTTTGTTAGAAAGATCTTTTTAAGGAGACCTTCGCCAGCCCATGTACTTCTGTGCTGACCGAGGCCCTCCTTGGTCTTCCTCTGAAGAACCAGTTCTCGTAGGAGCCGTGGACTCAGGCGACCCGGCTGGATCTCTGCTAGCCACAGACGTGGCGTTGGCGTGATGCCTCCTTTGGGCGAGGCGCCTGTCAATAGGTCCATCGGTGGATTCCCCTGGGAGAAAGGTGCCACCCCACGCTGAGCGAGCGCTCCTGCTCAGACCAGTCCAGACCAGCCCAAACCGGCCGGATCGTCCAGAGCTCTCGGCAAATCACTTCCAAGAGCCGCCGACCTCGCTGGGGAGCCTCGTGGGCTGGTTGATCAGGAAGCGCCAGAGAAGACATCCCCTTGGCAGCCTGCCACTTCCCTAGGCAGCCAGCCCGGGACTGACTGGGGCATCCAGTTGGCAAAGCCTGCTTCCGGGTTCAGCTGAGAGCAGCTCCTCTCCCCAAATGCCTAGCATCCTCCCCACAGCCCTTCCCACACCTTCTCCAGACCATTTGCCTCAGCGGGGGCACTTCTAGGTGGGCAAATGAGAAAGAGAACAGAAGATTTAAAAAGGCACGCAGGGAGGCAGAGGCAGCTCGAAAACCTGCCCTGGTGTGTTGGCCTCTGGGGTCTCGCTGGGGCAGCAGGGTGGGGGACCTTGGCTCAGCGAGCATGCCCCTTAGGAAGGAAGGAAGGGGTCCCTCTATGTAGGGGTGGCCACACACACACACGTTACCAAAACACACACACACACACACACACACACACACACGAGAGAGAGAGTTCCAAGGCCTCTATGGAGGAGACAAGCGGGGACCAGGCAGTCTGTGGGTCTCTCTGCTGAGGCCGGGGCTGCCCAGCTGCTCCTCTCTGGGGATGAGGGCCAGCTCATGGAGGTCGTGGATCCCACCCCCTCTGCCTTCTGGCTCTTTCTCTTCAAAGTGGACCAGTCAGTCCTCCGAGTGGAGGCCAGTCCTCCTTGCCAGAGCAGACCCGGCTACCCTGCTCCCGGAGCGAGGGACATTTCCTAGAAAGGGGTTCTTCCCTCACCCTGGTCCTCCTCCTTCGTCTCCACTTCCTCCAGAGAGCAGGCCAGTTCTGGCCCGGGAGCTTCAAGCTCTCCTTGTATGGCCGGCACTGATTTTTCTGCCACCCATCTCTCCACATCCCCACACCCTCCTCTCTCAGTATCGCCCTGTGGAGAGGAAGAGCGAGCCAGAGCAACCTGTGGCCCGTTTCCTTGGCAGGCAGCCTTCCCTCCTCCTTCGAAAACAGCCTGAGCCAAACAAAAATTCCCCCAGACGATGTTTGCGCAAATCACGTGAACGAGGGGAAAAAACACCGCTCGGTGCTCAGCGTATATATTTGGCTTCTGCTGTGTCAGGATTTTCCACCTTCCGGCCTCCTTCCCTGCCATCTCCTCTTTTTCCTGAGATCCTGTGCCTTTTGCCAAATTTGTGAAACTTTCTGATTCATCCCAGAGCTATCCCGGGAAGGCTGAAGACTGCTTGCTCGCTATTATGTTCGTACGTATATATTTTTTTCTCTCTCTCTTTTCTGAAGAACCCGCCCAGGAGAGATAACTGAATGAATGGATTTCCACAGGGCATCATCCTGTGCACTGCACAAGACATTAAGGGGGTCATTTGCACCCATCCAAAAAGAAGCTGCTCGTTTACATTAAATCGCCTATTCTAATTTATAAGCACAGAGGCAGAATTGGAAATTAAAATTTAAAAAAAACACAAACCTTTAAGCACAACAGCTATGCCTCTTACTGCAGGGGAGAAGGCTGGTGTGGCCTGGCAGCTGAGCCGGCTCTCTAGCTGCAGGGGCCAAGTTTCCCGCCCCCCTTCAGCCCTGCATCCTCATATCTTTTCCCTAAAGGAGTACACGTGGCCACCTTACAAGGCAGCCTTTTTCTGTTACTCACTTAATCCAGTGGGTGGCCATAAGCCAGGATCTGCCAAAGCCAACTGTTCAAAGTGTGCAAGTTTGCAAACCACACCTAACTCTTTGCCCTCAGGCCCAAACGCTTCTTCACCTCTGGGATGACACGCAGGTCTCTTCAGAATCCTCTCCAGGTGGAGCTGAGCTCTGACAAAATCCAGTCTGGTGGGACCTAAGGGGTGTGTTAGAGAGAGGGAGAGATCTGGCCGAGGAGGGTCTCCCTTGAGAGCTCAGGCGGCAAAGGGGCGGCCCAGGGCAGGCACAGCCAAGGACGGTGTTGGGCAGCCAGCACGGAAAGGACGAAACCTCCTCCCTCCTTTCTGAAGTGGACACTAGAAGAAAAAATAAATGCGCTTCCCCACCGGGAGGGCCTGGAAAACAAGCTCTACCGGTGTGGCCGTGTCCATCTGGAGCCTGGTTGGGGACGAAGCGTCTTGTGGCTCTTTCAGGACAAACAAAATTAACAAGGGCAGAGTCATGGGGGGGGGGCACGTGCAATGCTTATCTCCTGCAGCAGAAACCACCAAGAGCCTTGTGTGAGTCTTAAAGATGACGGCGTTTCCTTGGACAGACCCGTTCCAGGCATGTGGAATGGTCAGTGGAGAGAAAAGCGGGGATGGGTGGGTGGGTGGAAATCATTCAGCCGCCGAGCCTGTTTTGGCCCCCATCCTGGCTGGGGAACTGTGCAGGCCCTCTGGCACAAGAGCCTTTCAAGGCGGGAGGAGGGGAGCAGGTCTTTTCAAATTGCCAAAGGCTGCCAGGGGGCTCTTCATCAGATACACCATGTCCCCCCCTTTTTTTCCCTTCCCGCCCCCATGGTGGTTTTCCTCTCCTGTCTCTAGACTTCTAGACTGACAGATGTTGGCCAAATGACTGTCAAAACCTTGTGTGTGGGGGGGGCACGAATCTGGATCAGGATCGGGTGTTTTCCACCTCTGGAGTCTGGGGACCCCTTCACACCTGCCCAGCAACTCACCTGGTGGCCTTGCTAGCAAATGGGTGAGCAGAAAGGAAGCAGAAGCTCGCCCAGACCAGCCCTCGGACAGACAGGCACGCCCGTGTCTCGCTTTGTGGGCCAGGAAGATCCGTAGGTGCGTGGAGGAAAAACATCATCGGCAAAGAAGCCTCAAGAAAAGAAGGTCTGGGTGGGGCAGGGTTTTGCAGGAAGGAGGGATGTGGTTAATAAGGGTACTGACGGCCTGGATAGCACAGGGGTTGAGGTCCCTGGCTGTGGAGCCAGAGGTCGGGAGTTGGATTCCCCGACGATGCCTCCTGCGAGGAGAGCCAGCCTGGGTGGCCTTGGGCAAAAGCTGCACCCGCTCAGACGTTGCCCCCATGGAAGGGAAAGGTGAACCACTTCTGAATAACCTCTGCCTGGAAAACCCTGGAAAAGGGGTGGCCATAAGTCTGAATTAATGCATTATTAGGGGGTTGAAAGAAGCAGAGATGGGACAGGAGCGCCACCATTGTCTCTTTCGCACAGGTCCTGCTAGGCGAGTTCTGAAGAGGAGGCCTCGGTGCTCGAGTAGGTCTCTGACCATGGACAGAGTGCCTTGCCCTCCCCACTGTGAACAGTCACTCCAGCCAAAGGGGGTGGCATCACAGAGGTCACAGGGTCTTGAGGGAAGCCAGGGGCCAATGCGGAATCCACGTGACCCCTTTGCACCCCCAGCCCTCCGACCTTTCCTCTGCCCCCCAAATAACCTTCCCCACTGCTGAGCAAAAGCCCGGGGATTTCTCCCTGGGGATTTCTCATCTTAAGGGATCCCTCCCTCCCTCCCTCCCTCCCTCTTCTTTTCCTTCTGTGTTCAATTTTAGGTTCTCACTGACTCACTAGAAGTTTGGCCCCAGCCAGAAGAATGAAATGAGTCGGATCTGGGCCCCACCCCACAGTGCGTTACACCCTCCCATAGCAAGACAGAGTAAGCCAGGAGTCCTACCATGAACCTAGATTCTCCATCCACTCATCTCTGGTTACATAAGAGGCTGCGTGATGTAAATCTCACGCTCCCTCGGTTCCAAGAGAGCTGGGGCTTCGCCACGATCCACCTTCCCAGCTGGGAAGGGAAACCAGGCTTGCCTTGCTCCAAAACAGGTGGCCTATCAGTCCCAGCCAGGACTGCCACTGGCGAGGATCGATGGGACTTGTAGTCCAAAACCATCTAGAGGCGCCTCCCACCCACCCCCACCCTCTTGCCTGCCTTTCACAAACAGCCTTTCTGTGATGGGCTCCCAAATCGGCCCAGTTCTCAGGGCCTGAGCAAAGGCGAGAGCACGGAGGTTGCCGAGGGTCCCTCCTCTGGCAGAGCGACACCCCTTCCTGCTGCTCTCTCTGCGCCCCCTCTTGGCCCTCCCCATCACAACCCCCCCCAGTTCTTCCCAGGCCAGAAAGAAGGGGCAGGGGAAGAGGAAGCCCCAGCGCAGGTGAGAAGGCAGCTGGGCCAGCCGCCCATCCCCGAGACCTCCCTGGCCCGGTGCTTCACAGCTGCAGTCATGCAAGAGTCGTGGCAGGAAGGGCAGGCGGAGGTGCCGGGCAGGGGTGCAAGGAAATCCAGGGACATAAAAAGGAGGTGCCCTGCCCCCTCCATGGGGAAGGGAGGGGGCAAGGCAGGCGGGCCCTTCTGTGTGGCCGCAGCAGCTGTCGTGGGGCGAGGGGGGGAGGCACTCCTCCCAGCCCCTGTCTTTCCATTGGAGTCTCACATCAGCGACCAAACCGGAACCCCATTCATGCCATCCCGGGCTTGCTCAAAGCCAGCCTTCTGTGGGTCCCCCGTGGAGGGAGAGAAGCCTCCCGCTGTGCCCCCAGCCCCAGGCAGAGCCCGACCCCCAAGTGCCGGGGTTATTCAGGAGGGATTCTTCCAGGCCTGGGAGAGCCGAGGAATCGAGTTCCATAGAATTTCATGGTGAGTCACCTTTTAAAGCTCTGGGCTCTGACTCACCGAATTTGAGGGAAACACTTTGCCGGAATCCTAATAAGTTACTTTCCAAGGGCATGTTAAGAAATTGTTAGAGATATTTTTAGAAGATCCTTTCCTCCTAGTTTTGTCTAAACTTCTCATCAATCCTACGTATTGAGCAAAAAAAAAAAAAAGGTGTGTGTGTGGAATAAGCAGCGATATAAGTAACTTAACAAGTGACTGAAGCAACTTGTAAATTCCTTTCAGAAGTAACTTTCCCGCTGGTCCATCCTGCCCTGCCTGCCTGCCTGCCAATTAGGGTTGATGGAGTTGCCCCTCCAGAGCCCCCTTCCCCCCCTCCCCTGAAGTCTGCAGTTGGATCTGTCTCCCCTTAACCTTTCCTCCGCCCCCAGGCCTGGGTCCATCTAGGCAAGTGGTGTGCTTCCCGGGGGCTGCCGGCAAAAGTGCCCTTCTCCCCACTGCCACCCGCCCTGCCCCCTTTTAATTGGCTGGGCCTGGAAGCCCTTGGCTCTCGCCGGGCAGCCTCCTGCCTGGCTCCCTCCCTTCCTCGCCTGGGTCCAGAGGGGCAGAGGCGCTCAGCCAGCCAACCAGGTTCCTGGAAGGCTTCTCCTCTGGGGGAAGCGTCTCTCCCGCAGGCCCATTTATGGCTGCTCCGGGTCAGGAGTTTGGGATGATGCAAGGAGAGGCCAAGGGAGGGCTCTGTTGGGCTGGAGCACATGCCAGGGCATTCCAAGCATTTCGAGGGAAGGGAAAGGAAAAGAAGCAGCAGAATCGGTGCAAAGTACACACACACACACACACACACAAACACACATGGGGGGGGGGGAAGGGAGGCAAGATTCTTTTGTTCCTCAAGGGCTAAGGGCAGGATGATGAACTTGCTGCCTTCCAGATGTTTCTGCGCCACCGTTCTCTTGTTTCTGAATGCTGGCCATTTCAGAGAGAACCAGAAGACGGACATCATTTAGAAGACTGTGTAAGCCAAGAGTTGAGAGCTGGAAGAGCCACCCACGCACACACACACACACACACACACACACACACACACACACACACACACACACACACACACACACACACACACACACACTCCTGTTCACCCTCAGCCAGCCACCTGGGACTGGGGGGAACTGGGGTTCAGCGGCCATCCTCCACCAGCCTGGTTCCCAAGGGGGGGCTGTTTGGCTCAGGGCTCTCTTTCCTGGGTTGGAATCAGTAGAAGGTATCTCACCACCCCCAAGCGAGGCCCACATCTGGCTTCCTCTGAAGACAGAGGTCCCCTTTCGTAATCAGGGGTCCCTGTGCACCCAGGACTGGGGGTGGGGGTGAGCTAAAGTTCCCAGGGTCCTCAGCCACCGCAGATGGCCAGCTCCCCTGGGTGAGCCTGCCAGGTTCTCCTCTCTCACACACACTCACACACATTCCAGAGGAAGGGAAATGTCCACCTTCAGGAACAGAGAGGATTGTTCTGCTGGAAGATTCTTCTTTCTGGATCAGCTCCTGCAGAACAATTAGGATCGCCATTTCCTGACCCTTTTGCACGAATTGCAGTGGAGATCCAAAGTTTTGCAGTATGTTTAGTTTTGCATTTCCTTTGTTCAGTTTATTAAACGTGGGGCTAAACGGATGAAACAATAGCCCTGCCCGTCTGGTGTTTCAGCCAGATCTGTCACCAATTCTCTCTGGCCATGAATTACCTTCTCATTTCCTTGTAGGACAGTATTTTTTGAGCTGGGGAAGAGATCTGTGTTTTCATGTGGGTGTGTTTGTGTGTGCAAGTGTGAGATCCAATTGCTGAGTCATTGTCTGATGGAGCCAGAAGAGATGTTAGTGTGAGAAGAGCTGAGGAATTTTAGAAACCCTGCAGTCATGATTTCCACAGCAAACAAAAAGTAAACTTTGCTTTAGACAACAAAAAACAAAAAGCTTCTGGGAAACGCAGAGAACCGTGTCACATTTCCGTGCAGGATCTTCTTTTGGTTTCATCTGGTGTTCCACCTCTCATCAGGGAAGCAAGAGAACAGAGAGCTGGGGAGGGCCAGTCCTCCAGGGCCTGCCTGCCTGCCCTTACAGGAACCCCTTCGGGGCTGTGAGTCACCTCTCGGTCACCTGAGAAAAAGAAATCAAAACAGAGTTTGAACCATTTCAGAACCGAAAGCCCTCCTTCCTGGCAAGTCAGCTGGAGAGGGAGAGCATGTGCAAACAAGGCCCCTCTGGGGGACAGTGTGGGACACCCCGGAGGGCTGGCCTTCCCATCTCTGCCCTGGACGGCAGGCTCGCCAAAGGGCCCCTTCCCAGGCCTCAGAGCCCCACGCCTGGCAGAGGGCCAGGCCTTCCTCGGCAGCCTCTTGCAAACACCTCTCAGCAACTTGCATCAGGTTCCCTGCCCTGGCAACAACCTTTGGCCACCCTCTTTCTGACACACACACACACACACACACACACACACAGAGAGAGAGAGAGAGAGAGAGAGCTTGAAGACCACGGTTCCTGCATCTGCCAGCCAGGGGTTGTCCAAAAAGGACTCTGCCCAAGGACTGTGCACTCCTGCTCTTTCTCTCCAACTTGGTAAATGGCAGCCAGAAACTGGGTTTCCTAGATCAGCCCTTCTATGATGTCACAGAAACCCAACCAATCCCCTCCAGAAGCACCATTCACAGCCAGAGATCCCTTTCTGCTCATGTGCCCCCAACCTCCATGAACTCTTCCTTTTCAAAGTCACCCCATACAAGGGGGAACCCCACGGGCAGTTGCCTTTAGTGCAGAACATGGGACGGGAAGCCTGCCATTCAATGACTGGTGGCCGTGGGCCTTTGCCCAATAGCTGGGGTGTGGATCCCTTTGCTGAGGGCAATCAGTTCAGCCTCAGAGGAGAGGGGCTGAGCACCCGCCATGCTCACAGCCAGACACAGAGAAGCCCGGCTGGCCACTCCAATGGCTCCCTGAGCCTTGTTCGGGATGATTGGGGCCACTGAGTTCCCGCCTGGGGGCGGCCATCTCCTGGGGGGGGGCTGCCTGGTAGGGACTGGGGCCAAAACTGACTCTTTCTTCACTGTCTTGTGTGGAAAAGTGACTGCACCTTTCCCCCCCTCCCCACCCCCAGAGAATGACTGGGGCGGGGCCATACCCAGACCCCCCACTACCCTAACCCTGCCTGGAGGATTCTGGCCTGAACGAGCCACTGTGGTGTCGGAGCCAGGAGGGCCGGAAGAAGAGATTAGATACCCTCCTGGCTCAGCTGCGGTGGGGAAGGATGGCCTGATCCTGGCAGATCGACCCAGGTAAACCCCAGCCCCCTCGGAGGGGCGCCCTCAGCCCCGGCCGCAGTTCCACCATTTCTCAAGGGCGGGGGAAATCTCCGTTTCCCACGGGTCCGCCTCAGAGCCAGGCCGGAGGTCAGGCAGCAGGAGAGAGAAGTCCCTTTCCCACCCACCCAGCCACCCTTTATTTTATTTTTATTTATTTTTTTAAACTCCGGGACTCCTGAGGTCCCCGACAAGAGGCGCTCCAGCCGTGCGGGGAAACGTTGCTCCTGCACTCCCGCAGCCTTTCCTGGTTTTGGTCGCTCAACGCGTTCCTCCTTGCCACTCCAGCGTCCATCATCCTCCCCCTCCCGGCCAGCATTGCGAAACGGGGAGCACGTCAAGCCGCCCGGCGGCCCGCTGGCCTCCTCCAGCCAGCCTTTCCGTCGGAGGGTTGCGCGCCTCCGCCGACGGGCGCGCGCCTCGCTCAGAGCCGGCTCGTCCTCGTCGGTGCCCCTCCCCTCCCTTCTCCCTCCCTCCTCCCCCGGGGGGGGCATGAGCTCATCGCGCGGGGCGGGGCCACCGGGGCTCATAAAATCCTCCGCCCGGCCTCGGGCTTCCCCAAGCGGGCCAGCGTTAGCCAGCGAGCCCAGGGAGACGCCCGAGAGGAGCTGGAAGCCGCGCCTCGGGGGACCAAGCACAGCCGCCCCGCCGCCGCCGCCGCCGCCCCGGACCCAGCCGGATCGAACCCGCGCCGCGGCCATGAGCTCCATCCTGGACGTCAATACCCTCTATCAGGTGAGTGGCGCTCAGGACCACGGAAAGCGCCCCCGCGGCCCGAAGCCGGAGCTGGGCCGAGGAGTTGTGTCCCAGCCCGCGCTTCTTTCGGAGGTGGGAAAGGGCTTCCGTGTGAACCGGGGCCGGGCGGAGGAAATGGGAAACCGCCTCTCGCCAAGTCCTGGCACGGAACGAGGAGGGGAAAACTTCCCCGGCGAGTCTGAACATACACACACCCCCCACGAAGTCCCCTTCCTTTCCGTTTTTCCGCTCGCCGGCGGAACTTCTTGCACCAACAATAGAGACTATGCCGGTTTTAAATGCAAGGTCCTGTTTTTCTCCGCCTTGGTTTTTTGTCAAGCCCGTTTCAAAACGCTCCCCAGCCGGTGAAAACAAATGGATAAGCCTGTTTCCGTCAGGGTGTGTGTGTGTGTGTGTGTGTGTGTGTGTGTGTGTGTGTGTGTGTGTGTGTGTGTGTGTGTGTGTGTGTGTGTGTGTGTGTGTGTGTGTGTGTGTGTGTGTGTGTGTGTGTGTGTGTGTGTGTCGCGGGGAGGGGAGAAACCGGGCGTTTATTAATCCGGGTTTATTTGTTGAAGGCTGGCGCCTCGCCAAAGCCGGCGGGGGGGGCGGGGGGGGCTCTTCCTGGCCGCTTGGCTTTCTGTCTGTCTTCTGAGCACCTGGATAGGGGCAGGTCTTTCCTCCCCCCGCCGCTCCGGGGCCCCCCCTCCGGCCCCGACCTGGTGGGAATGGGACCTTTTCCTCCCACAACCGGGAGGGTTGTAGGAAGGACGCCGCTTCGCGACACGGGATCGCTCCCCTCCCGGGGTGAACAGACCGGCCCTTTCCCCAGACTCCACCTCTTAAGGACGGTGTAAAAGGGGAAACGGAAGAGGGGAGGGCTCCGGATCGAGGCCGGCGTGAAAACGGAGCTGTCACGCTGACTCTGAGCGATGGGGAAATGTCTGGGTTAGTTGTCGGGGTCCCCCCACACGCGCGCGCGCGCGCCCCCCACCCAGTGCCCCTGGGCGACAGTTGTGTCCTGGGCCCAAGAGTTTTTAGGATCACGTTCCTGTAGGGAAAGCGTTGTCTGTTTAGTTCTGAGAAGGAGAGCTAGGTAGGGAACGAGAACCTTTCCGAGTTAGCTGCTTTTTCCCCCGTGAAGAGGTCGGCTGTTCCGTGGGGGCGGGCGCGCGCGCGCGAGTGTGTATGTGTGTGTGTGTGTGCGGGCGCGCGGGCGCTCTGGACCTGAAATGTTGAAATCCGGGCCGTTCTTGTGCCAGGGCTTGGAAAGGGGAAGCGCCGCCGCCCGCCTTCCTCCCCTCGCCTTTCCACTCGATGGATTGCCACACATTTCCACGGGAGGACCACCCCTGGCCCCCGCTAACCTCTGTCAGGCCCGGCGGGGTGGGGGGTGGGGGCTGTGGGTTGCTACATTCTAGCTTTGGCTTCTTTGGGGGCGAGAAGGTCAGCCTTGGGGTTTCCAAACGATCCAGCCCGAGATCACAGCTTCCTTCTCTCCGGGGGGCGGGGGCGGGGGAGAAGTAGCAGCGGCGACTCCCTGCCGCTTGGCCTCCTGTCCCAGGACGTCTGGGGGGGGGCACGCCAGTCCTTTTGTGGAACCCCTGCAACGTTTCCAACGTCTTCGAGGTTGTTCTTCCCATGAAAAATGTGGCAAAATGGCCGTCGAAACTGTTTGGAAAAGGAAATCTGCTCACCTTCAGCAACGCGGGGGGGGGGAATGTGAGAGGCCCTCCGGAGGGACTGAGACACGAGGACGGAGGGCTTGGGGGGGGGCTCCGAGCATGTCCCTCTGCTAGAAGCAAAAGGGGCAGAAGGCGACGTTTCTTCCTGTTCTCCAAAAATTCTCTGGAGGGTTTGCAGGCAGGCAGGCAGGAGGGGAGTGGTGGGGAAGCAGGAACTTTTCTTTGGCTTACTTCCTGGAGTGAATTGCAGCCTTTTTTTTCTAGGTCAAGAATTAGCCACCCTCCGCTTGGCTAAGAGACAAGAGACAAGCTGCCTTTGTGTGCTTATGATATAAGCATTTTTTTCAGCCCTCGATTTCATAACGACCCCCTTGCCCCCTCCACTCACCCCCTTTTTTTCTTTTTCAATGTCTTTTCTTTGTCCTGCGTTGCACTCTGCTTAGGTGCACAGATTTGGATCCTCCTGAAGCCCCTGAAAACCAAAATTTCTTTCTGCCTTATCCATACAGGATCCAGCATTTTTTAAAACTTTTTCTAAAGAATGAGAAAAGAGCAACGGGAAGCCTGAGAAGGCTGAACGTGGCCTCCGTGGGGCAGAGGTGGGCAACGTGGGGCCTTCCCCTGGCTAACAGATTGCAGTTCCCACAGTCCCTCGCCACTGGTCATGCTGGCCGGGGCCGATTGCAGTCCAGGGACATCTGGAGGGCCACATGATCTCCCAAGGCCACAAGGTAGCCTAAGGGTTACTGTTAGATTCCAACCTAGAAGTTAAAATCTCCAGTAACCCAGGAATTCGTAACAGGGTGACCTTGCTTCAGTTAATCTTTGTTAGCTGAGCCTTTGGGAAATTAGCTTTTGAAGGTTAGTTCCTACCAACCAGCAGCAGTCCAGCCAGACATCCTGGAGATCAATGAGTTCAAGATTTTTAAAATACAGCTTTTCTGAAGCATCAGAAAAGGACCTTGTCTGGGTGACAAATCTCTGAAGTTGATTCAGTCCAGAGGAGGAAGAGTCAAGCTTCCTCCAGATCAGGTCATAACTGAGAGAAGCTCTCCTTCACGGATAGCTTCCTCTTTCCTTTAGCTCCTATGAGTTTATGGACTTTAGTATGGAGTTTGGTATGGAACTCCCTTAGTTTGGGGGGGGGGAGGAAATATTTGCTTTTGCCTTTTCATCTATCTATCTATCTATCTATCTATCTATCTATCTATCTATCTATCTATCTATCTATCTATCTATCTATCTATCTATCTATCTATCTATCTATCTATCTATCTATCTATCTATCTATCTATCTATCTATCTAAAACGCTGTACTGCAGCTAAAACTGTGCTCACGACCTGGGGTTCAAATCCCAGGTAGCCGGCTCAAGGTTGACTCAGCCTTCCATCCTTCCGAGGTCGGTAAAATGAGTACCCAGCTTGCTGGGGGGGCAATGTGTAGCCTGTATAATTAAAATTGTAAACCGCCCGGAGAGTGCTTGTAGCGCTATGGGGCGGTATATAAGTCCAATAAATAAATAAATAAATAAATAAATAAATAAATAAATGTCCCTAGTAACCAAAATAACCAAAACAGCTCTTGTGAGACATCTGTGTACTTTCACAAGCCAGTTAAAAAAGTTAGTTAGGGAGGACTGGCCCCTTTAATTAAACTGGAAGCCCTTAGGAGACTGGTAAACAAGGAAAAAAGCTTTTGACTGCATAGGGTGGAATGGGCATAACTGGAAAACACAGGGAGTCAGATGCTACCCGCATCTGCCCAGTATGGCCCTCTCTGACCAAGAGTGAGAACTGATTCCTGTCTCTTTCTGTGTACCTCTGATGATTTGGCCCCAGGATTTAAGACAGGTTGCAGTACTGCTGCAGATGTCATTCTGTTTTCCATTGTGTAGGTTTGGAGGTGAAGGCTTATAAACAACTTTTCTAACTTAACCAAAGTTGTGAGAAGGGAGATGTAGCAGCACAAGAGGCTGTTGTGCTTGAGAGCATTAAACGATACCCATGATTTTGACAAGGGCTTGATTTAGGGGTTTTGGTGTCTGGAAGATTAGCTCCACCCCAGAAACACCCATTGGGGCACATTGTTTTGGTGCGGGTCACTTGTGAGGGACAGGCGGGTGGGCGGGCAGAAGTGCTGAGTTTTTTCCGGAGCCACCCAGGAAATAGGTGGGTGTTGTTTTTTGACTGTGTGGCTAAGCGAGATCAGCCATCCTCCCTTCCCTTTGCACCTCTCTCTGTAAAGCAGGATGTTTGCACAGCTGAAAAAGTAGGTGGGGGGGCTGGACTGGTGGGGCAAATGCCAGAACACCCACCCACCTACCCCCTGAGGAACCATCGGAAATGAGTATTTTAATAAACGAGGATAAGGAAGGGGCTTGCTCTAGTATTGCCTCTGCTGTGACTCCCTGGTTTAGACTCTGCCCACGTAGCACCCCCCCCCAATGTCTCCAGACCAGATTTGGACAGATTTGTGTCACACAGATACATTCCCCCACCCCTGTTTACAGCCCAGCTCATTAAAATGTAAACAAGTCACATAAAACAAAACAATGATTTTAAAACATCAGGAATCAGAACCAGCTCTTTTCCCCTGCCCTGGATATTTTGGTACTTGTGGAACAGGGACACAACGGGAGAGGCCCCGGTCCCCCCACTTCCCCCCCATACCCCAAAGTTCTCTTGTGTGGTTTCTCAAAATTCCACCCCTACACACCATTCAGGATCCTTGGAGGACATCTCCCCAGAGAATCCTGCCCAGCCAGCTATAAAATCCCCGATCCAGCCCTCTGGATGTGGTCGGTGCTTCTCTCTCCAGGCCTGCCACAGGCACCCCTGCCTTGGCTTCTGGTGCCGCCATCGCCCTTGGACCGGCTGGCCAGCTGTCGTCTCTGCCGCTCAGGCCCAGCCACGGCTGCGGTAAAAATAACTCCCGCCCAGAAAACCAAGGCTGTGTCAAGCCTTGTTGGGCGCTGGGGTGGGATCCTGCAACGCTGAGGCTCTCCTTTGCTCACGCACAGCTCTGCCAGGAGCCTTAGGGGTGTGGAAAGGGTGTCCGGCACAGAGGACCAGGCGCTCGGGGCTTGGGGGCATTTTGCTGTCCTTTGGGGGGGGGGCTGTCGTCTTGCCTGTTACCTCCTAGACGCCTGCCTCCCAGGTTTTGCCAAACAGCGGAGGCTGAATGTGTGAATCAGAGAATGTGAGACAAATGGAGCTGGAAGGAGTTGATGAGGGCATCAAGCCCAACCCCCCCTGCTCAAGGCAGGGAACTGATAAGAACTGGGTGAGGGGGGGGGGGAGAGAGAAATCACAAAAGGGGTCTGTCCGTGTTTGTGAAGCACGGGTGAACATGGGGTGCAGCAAAATGCAGAGTTTGGGGGAACCTCCTGTTTGTGGACGGCACCTGCCAGAATCCCCCCCCACACACACACACACACACACACAACAGCACTGGGTTGCGGGAGGTTTGGTCCAGGCTGATTCCGTGGCCGACGTGTCTCTTGTCTCGGTGACGCGGCCCGAGGGCTGAGGCAGGGCCCAGGGCTGGCGTGTCCTGTCCTGCCTCGCAGCTCCTGACCTCTCTCTGTGTGTGTTCTCTCTCCCTCACAGAACCTGCTCAACCTGTCACTGAGTGAGGAGCAGGAGGTGTCATCGTCGGGCCCCCACCTCTCCCGCCGCCACTCGGCCTGCTCGTCGGACACGCCGTACAGCAGCAGCCGCAGCAGCAGCGGGGACCCCTCCCCAGTCTGGCCGCTCCGCAGCCACTGGAGCCCCGGCACGGAGCAGCCGCGTCCCGTGGGAGAGCCAGGGCGGCGCCCCCCCTTGCGGCCGGACCGTTCGGTCAGCCTCATCGAGGGCAAGGCCCTGCCTCCGCCTCCGGGCTTCCCGCCCCTCCGGCTGCCCCCCCTCTCCCCGGCCCCCTCCTCCCGCTACAAGACGGAGCTCTGCCGCACCTACAGCGAGACCGGGCGGTGCAAGTACGGCAGCAAGTGCCAGTTTGCCCACGGGCCCTCCGAGCTGCGCTCCATCAGCCGCCACCCCAAGTACAAGACGGAGCTGTGCCACAAGTTCTACCTCCACGGGGAGTGTCCCTACGGGTCCCGGTGCCACTTCATCCACTACCCGGAAGAAGCCCAGCTGCACCAGGGATCCTCCTCCTCCTCCTCCTCCTCCCCGCAGCTCTTGCGCCAGAGCATCAGCTACTCCGGGGTGCCCACGGCCTGCCGATCCTCCCCCCTGCCTAGCATGCCGGATCCAGCCTCCTTCGCCCGGGCGTCCTCTGTGTCTCCCCCGCCAGTGTCTGCTGACCTCCTCTCGCCAACCTTCGGGCCCCTGAACTCTGACCCCATCTCGGTGCTTTCCGCCCTAGGCAACCCTCTTCTCCCCACCTCGGCCGGTGGGGGCTGCTGCTCCTGCCGCTGTGGAAAGTCCCCCCCGAGCCTGGCCAGCCCTTCCCAGACTCGCCGAGACTACTTCCCTGCGGCCCCGGCCGCCCCGGCCGCCTCCGCCCTGCCTCGCACCCCCTCCGCCAACTCCCTCTCCGACCCCGACTGCTACAGCAGCTCCAGTAGCCTGAGCGGCTCCGACTCGCCCGTCTTCGACCTGCAGGCCCCCGGCGGGCTGGCGGGAGGTGCCCACCGCCTGCCCATCTTCAACCGGCTCTCGGTCTCCGAGTGAGGTGCCTTGCCAGGAGGCGATGACGACGTGTACACCGGCATTGCTTTGGTTCACGATGGCCAGGCTGGCTTGTCCGTCTGCGTGTGTCCGTGTGATCTCCAGCCTTCTGAGGGAAGAGGGCATCTGAGTCCCTTCCCGGACCCAGAGATCATCTTCCCCTCAAGCCCTGTCAGTCGAGTCCTCAGCAGATGGAAGCTGGAACACAGCCAGGAGACTTTCCGTCCGTCCGTCCGCCCGCCCGCCCCCACGCCTTCCGCCTTCCGCCTTTGGCCACCCAAGTGCCTTCTTTCAGAAAGAAAGACTCGTGTTCCGATCTGTTTTTCATCCCACCACAACGGTGCCTTCAGCTGGCTCAAGGGACTGCCCTGTGGTGGGCAAAGTCGTCCCGGTTTGTGGGGAACAGCAGCGGTTAGCAACTGGATTGCCCAAATGACTGAACTCAGCCGCCTCTCTGTTGCCGCAGGGGGCCAATTTTATCCCGATTCCCTCAGCGTGGAGCCAAACTTCCCTTCCTCAGGGTTTGTGCTTCTCAACCATGTGACTCCCTCCCTCCCTTACCTCAGGAGTAGCAACCAGGAAGCAGAGGGCTCCCTCACCGCTTCCCGGAGGATCCTCACCCCACCTCGTGCCATCGGACGAAGGAACAGGGTCCTGTGTCTTCCCCGGAGGGAGACGACGGTGGTGGTGCTTCCGTGCCTGGCCTCGAGGCGGGTTTCGGATCCCCTCCCCTGCCTGCCCGTGTTGCTGGTCAGCTGAAGAACAGCTGCCTTCTGCTGCTCTCCTGCGCCAGACTGCCTAGCCCTGCTTTTTCAGGAATTGTGCCTTAGGTCCAGAGTGTTGAGAAAACTGGCCCACAAGCTTCCTCGGTCCAGCCATCCGTCGTATTTCTCTCTCTCTCTTCTTTTCTCACCTGTGAAGTCCAGTGGTCGAGAGGCTGGGCCGTCTCCCCGTCTGACCATCTGCAACATCTTTAGCTGTTCTGTGGATGGGGAACCTTCTGTACCCCTTATTCAGGGCTTAAGCATTATGCACCTCTTGTTTCCTCCCCCCCCCAACATCCCTGAGGGCTTGAAGGGGGAAACTGGGCAGTTTACCTTTTTTTTAAATGCCATGTTTGTATGTAGCAGATTCCTTTGTTTTTCCCCTCAGTGGTAAAGGGGGGAAAGATCCTTCCTGGAGAGGGCTGGGGATCTGTCAAGGGGGATGATGATGAGCCAAGGGGCCCCAGTCTTGGCACCCGTATCCGGCCTTGTTTTCCCGAGGGGGGGGTCTCATCCCAAGTTGCCTCCCTGCTTAGAATATACTGTGAATAAACTCCCTCCCCTGTTTCACACACCCCTGAACGAAAGGACAAGGGGGGGGGGAAGGATACGGGGCCGGGCAGCCACCTTCTGCAAGGCCACCCTCTGTCCTCTCGGCCTTCCTCCTCCATTTAAGCCTTGGGACAGTCAAGCCCCCGGTAGCATTTTCAGGTAGGGCTAAGCAAGGGGGCCCGTTCAGTTTCAACCGCCGCTTGGCAAAGTTCCTCTTTTTTGTTTTTGAGGGGGGGGCGGGGGGACTGCCAGCTCCACAGTCTCTGAGCGACTCTGGGAGTCACAGCCCAAGGGGGGAAAAGGGCCATTTGCCAAGCTCTGGACCCCTCCTCCGAAATTCCCATGAGAATTCAGGACATCATTTTAACGAGACTCCTTGGATGCAAACGAGCTCCAAGGCTTGGATCCAAACTTTGGGCAGACCAAAAGGGCCACGTTCAAGACCACGTTGGACGCAAGCCTTTGGCAGAAAGCAGATTGTGAGGTCAGGCGAAGAGCCTCCCTCTTCCGACCCAGGCTTAGGCTGAGCGGCTCAGAATTGCTCGGGTGGACGCCCAGAGTGGGATGATGGCCATTTCCTAGGAAGCCTTGGCCTGAGTCAGACAGGCTGTGAAGCCCTCTTTTCCTAAGCATTCCGCCCCAGACGTCACCCCCACCCCCCACCCCCCTGCCTTCCCACTGCCCCCGACCTCTTCCGCTGGCCCTCTTTTCATCCTCGGTCACAGTCTGGGGGGAGCAGAAAGGCTGGGAAAGAGACTGCAGAGAATGAGTTGGTGGGGGCCCTGTCTTGAAACCGTTGGCTTTGTTGCAGTGTGGGCAGGTAGAGGGAAAGGGGGGGGGGGAATTCAGGATTCAGAGTGGGCAATGCAGGGGCCCCCTGCCTTTATTTCAAGTCAAGATAGATACTTTGAACAAACAGTATTTTAGCTTCCGGATCAAACCTGCAGCCAAGACAGTAAAAGCACGCCCCCCCCCCTTGCCAGATAACATTGACCCAAGGGAAAGATCCCAATTAGGCAGCTCCTTCCTTGTGCCTTTTTGCACTCACTTTGCACTGATGATAAATGCCATGACCAAAAAACAAGAGACCAGCAGAGTCTGGAGAAAAGGGGGTGAGGCTGTTGGGTGGGAGAGGGGTAGCTTTCTTCAAGAGTCAGGTCGATGCTAACCACCTGCATATCATTTTTGCAGGGCGTATGAGTGTGTGTTTATTTTCGTTGATTTTTTTTTTGAAAAAAGATACTCATTGTTTACCTTGTAAAGTGATCAGAAAACCCCAAATATATACTATTTATAGACTATTTATTCAAACAGATTTTATATTGTATTTATCTTTTTGTAATATTCCAAAATAATATAATGTTATATATATATATAGATATATATATATAGTGTGAAACATGAAAGAAGCAACGTTGTCATAAAATTTTAGTTGTTCAAAGTTTGCTTTTTTCTTTGTTAGAAAAAAAGTTTGCTTCCGAATTTATCGATGGAAATAATGGTCTAGATAATGAATAATAATAATAATAAATATGAAGATCAGAAGTTATTATTCTCTATGTGAACTTTTTTCCCTCCTCCTTGTTCAACTATCTAGTCTTATAACATGTGGGTTTTACCTTGGAAGAAGTTACATGGCTCAGTACATCAGGTCTCCCTCGCTCCCATCTTCAAAAGTCATAGAAATTCTAGTTCATTTTCTCAAAGGGTGAGAAAAAGATCTCTTCTTAAGTGGGGAGCTCTGACCTCAGAAAAGCTGCTCTGTCCCACCCATCGACCTCCTGGGGGCTGTTTGGACTCTCGACATTCACACCCGGGCGATGGAGGGGAAAGACCCTTTATGGAGCAGCCACTCTTTTTGCTCCCTTTATCTGCCGTCTCTCCTCCAAAGAGCCCACGGTAGTGCTTTGTCCCTCCTAGTTACTTTTGAGCCCCAAGAAGTAGGCATGGTTGAGATCCGAGGCGCTGGCAGAGGCCATGGACCCAAAGGACTGTAGCCCTTATACCCCCGAGGTGCCCCTAGAGTTGGTCTCAGAAGGAAGTCATACAACCCAAAAGCCGTGCTGGGAGGGAAGGAATTGGCAAGAACGTGGTCCCTTCTTTCTTTCTGCATTACTGGTGGGGAAACTCGCCCGAGTAGCCTGGGGGCTCAGCAGAGAAGGGCTTCGGTTGCCCTGCTCCTCAACCTTCTCAAAGCAAACCCTCCAGATGTGTCAGGATCAAGACCCCATCATCCCCTTGGTTATGCAGTCTGGGGGCAATGGACATTGTGCCCAGGCACATCTGGAGGGGAAGCCAGATTGAGGGGGGTGGTGAGAGTCTGCCATAACGATTCGCACAGCAGAACGAAGGGGGTCACTGCTTGGTAACCTGCTTGCCTCTCACAAAGACAGTTCCAGCCAGCCCCATCCACGTCCCTCCTCTCTGGCCCTGATATCCCAGGGAGCAGGTGGTGCTCAGCACTGGGCAGAGAGGGGCAGGCCACCCCATTCTGCTCTGGGGAGGAAAGGGTTCCAATTTGGACCTTTCATCTCTGCACAAGGCTGTGGTGGGCAGGAGTGGGTGAGGGTGGGCTGGTCTGCTTCCACTAGGCCAGGAGCACTGATAGTGGGGGGGGGGGGAGACTGTGGGAGAGGCAATGCAGCTCCCAAATGCATGGGCTATCCCTAGCTACAGCAGAGCTGCTGAATCTTGCCCCCCCCCCCACGCTGCTTAGGGCAGGACTAGCTGGCTGGCTCCCTGGGGATGCACATTGACTCCCCCAAGCCCTTGGCTTCTGGGCACCGAGGGGGGGAGTGAGAGAGAGATCACCAAGGGCTACTGCCCAGGTACTGAATAAGAGAACACTCACCTCGTGAATCCTGACAATCCCAGAAAATAGAAGAAATGGAAAGAGGAAATATATGTCCCAATTTGGAGCAGTTTTATTTCCTGGCGGGGGGGGGGAGGAGAGAAAGACTGTCCTTCAGCGGCAAGACAAAGGACCTCCATCGTATGAGGCTCCATCTAGGAAAGGTCCCCTTCCAGCATTGGTGGAACCCCAGGACCGAGACCACGAAGAGGCTGGACTGCAATGCCCATCAGACCCCACCCCACTGGCTACGCAGGGGCTGATGGGTTGTGTGGTCCTGCAACATCTGGAGGGCCCCAAACTGCCTGGCCCTTGGAGGCCCACAGTGGCAGAGCCAAATTCAGAGCGCAGCCTGGGCTCCCCGTGCCCAGACCCTCCCCATCCCCCACCCAAGGCAACAGAAAGAGTGAAGGGGTGGGTGGGTCGCCGGGATGGACCGAGGCAGGCTGGCAGGGGAAGCCAGAAGACAACCCCAGGGAGGTCAAGCTCCTGCTGCTGTTGGCATGAACAATTTGCACCCTTGTGAGACAACTGAGAAAGATTAGCTTCCTCAGGCTGGGAACCGGCTGTGCTGCGGAGGCCAGGACCCACGTCAGAGCGGACGCTGAGCAGGGAGGGAGTGGCCGAGCCACATTCCAGCTGTTCAGGTTCAGGGCCCGCCAGCCAGGCAGCCCGGCAGCCCGTGTCTCTCTGGGAGGGGACACCTCCTCCCTGCGTGTCCTCACCCTAATCCTGTCTGCAAGAACCCGCTGGTTGGCTTGCCCTGCCCATCTCGGCTTCAGGCTTCTTGTCAGCAACTGCCCTGAGCTTGAAGGCAGAAGCGCCCCCTCCTAGGCGGAACAAGCAAGCCACTGCTTCAGAGCAACCGAGAAGCCCAGCAAAGCCCTGCAGTGAGGAACCCAGCCCGGGGTGGCCCTCTCCATGCGTGATATCTCGCCTCCATGCTCAGGAAGCAGCCGAGCCCCTCCTGGGGAAGTAGACCTATTCTTTGGCTCTCTGTGACGCTGGTGCACTTCCTAGCAAAAGGCAGCCAGGTTTCGTATCCTGATGTTCTCACCAAGCTCACCCCCCCCCAAAAGGTCCTCAGCCAAAGCCCCAACCTTACGCTGCACCTCGAGCCAGCTCAGCCAGAGTGGTGGAGGCAAGGGTGCAGGAAGCAGCCACTCTTCCAAGGGAAAGGCTCGGTCAGGACCCTCCCGGCCTGAGGAGTCTCCTTTGCTTGACCAAGAAGGAAGCCCCTCCCGGCCATCTGTGGGCCGTGATCAAAGGCCCTGCCTCTGCAGCACCGTTTTTCCCTGAGGCTTCTTGGTCTCTCCAAGAGAAAGGAGAACAGCCTACAAACCCGCAGAGTGCTGGGAGATTTAAAAATAAAAGGTGGGAAAATACAAAAGAAAAAGAGGGTGAGGTAGTGGGGGGGGGTGACACAAGGAAGGACTGCTGAAGAGTTTTCCCAAACCCTGGGTGGCACGAGGCTCCTTCCTGGGTTCCTCGCTCCCTCGTCCCACCCTTAACAGAACTGAGCAAGAGCTGAGCAATGGGGCAGCCCCCACAGCATGTGATGATGGCCAGCCCCAGGAAGAGCTCATCCTGAGCCCTGGCAGAACCGCCAAGAACCTTGACCCAGGGTCTTCGGCAGAAGCTTCTGCGGCCGGCCGTCTCTTTGGCAGAAACAAAGGGAAGACCGTTCTCCCCCTTGCAGATGATTCCTCTTTTCTTCTGGATCATCATCAGCCAACCTTCTCATCAGCAGCCACGCCGGGTGGCCATGTTTTGGCGAGAACTCTGCTCCCTGAAAAGGGGCATCTTCCTCAGAGCAGAACAGGTCCTTTGACAAAGAGGTTCCTCCTTCCCACACGCCAGCCTACTAGCACTGCCAGGCAAACCAGCTATGGGTATGTGTGTCTGTGTGTGTGTGCCAAGGGGGATGGGGGAGTATCCTGGCTCACAAAGGGGCCACCACCATGCTGCAGGGGCTTCCTGGTGAACAGGCCCATTGCATGGGGCAGCCAGGGGCCCATCGCTCTCACCCACAAGCGGAACTCTTATCTCGCTCAAAGGCGGAAGTCGTGCAACCACAAAGCCCCTGTTGCATCACGGCCGGGTCGGAAAGATGTGTGCTGGTCGAGGGGAAGGGAGGGGGAACAACAGAGTGGCCCCCAGTTGATGGAAGAAGAGGCTCCTGGTCTGGCAAGGGGGGGGGAGCCTCACCAGCTTTCCTATTCTTTGAGCGTGTGGAGTTGTGTGTCTCTTGTTCTTTCGAAGGACACCTTGATCTTTCTTTCTTTCTTTTATATGATTATTTTAACCGCTCATCTGGCTGCCAAGGCCACTCCGGGCAATTTACAAACAGGATAAACAATAACATAATAACGAGGGCAATCAACAACATCCAAATAAAATATAAAAGGTACTCTAGACAAATTATACTGAAAACCACATAATAAATGCATAATAAAATAAAATGAAAATGATGCTTACTTAAGGCCTAGCATTTCAGGGTTTTAGCCCCCTTCTCAAGGGGTGGGGTTGGCGGTGGACTCTAAAAAAGGGAAGGGAAGGTGCGCAGGGCAGTAGAAGGAGGCAGGCAGGTGGTCAGTGCTCAGCTGTACTTCAGTGCGTTGGCCACCTGTTCCGTTCACGTCCACCATGAGGTTTGGCCCGGAAGCACCAGGCAGGGCCAGGGGGTTTGTCATACTGAGCACCATCCTCTTTTGGCACCATCCAGGATCAGAAGTGGAGCTGGCTCTTTCCTCGATCAGGGCCCCTCCCCTGCTTTGCCAAGAAGCACCCTTGAGCTCCAACTTGGGAGCCCGAGGGAGCCTGGGAACTTCATTTCCCTGAGAATTCCCAAGGCTCCCGACTCCTAAAAGGGAAGAGGGAAGCAGCAGGGGAGACTGGGAGTGCCTTGCCCGGCCAGTCCTTCAAGGTGCTGCCTGGCTGAACAACAGACAAAGTGCTGCGCAGCCCTTTTCTAGTTTAAAATGTAACCCAAGAGGATCTTCCCTCCACTGCTGCTCACACATGCGCGCGCACACACACACACACACACACACACACACACTTTGCCAACCTGCACCAGTGGAGTCCCCCCTTCCCCCCCTTCTCTTCTCCCCTGGCTGGCTTCAGGGACTCCAGCCGGCGCTTGACAAAGCGCTGCCCTTAAAAGGAAATGTGTGGAGTTGCGCGTCTGCACAATGTGAAGTGACGTGGGAGTGACAGAGGGAGAGGGGGAGGAAGGTCGGCTCTGCGGGCGGCTCAGGTTTCAGAGCTGAACAGGCAGGCCAGGATCCCTTCGAGGCGAGAGGGCTGGCACCTGGGCAGATGTGCAGTTGCTGAACAAGAATGTAACCCCATATTACCTAATCCCCTTGGCAGTGGGTGGCGTAGGGTCCCCCCCAACACACACACACACACACACACACACACACACACACATACACAGAGGCTCCCAGGGCTTCCGAAATTGCCATGCATCTGCAAAAGGGGGGAATTTCCCTTCCACAGCTTTTCCTGTTGGGAAATTTGGGGCCGCTTTGGATCCAAGGTCGCTGCTGTTCTCAGTTTTGGCAGGTGCTTGACAGCCACCAAGGTTGAAAGAGAGAAAAGGAGCTGTGTGGGGCCGCCCAAGGCATTTTGCTGTCTGGGGCAAAGGGCCAGAGGGCAGCCTGCCTCCCAAATCCAGGTGCCCTCAGCACGGCTGCTGGGGGAGCGCCCTCCAACCCAGCTGTGTCATCAGGCTAAGGACCGCCGGGCGAGGAGGCCATGGCGGCAGAGAGCCAACGGGGCTCCTGAGCCACTGCCTGCCACTAGACCATTGAGAGCAAGGCCACAAATATGAAGGAATGTCCTTCGTGGAGAGAGTAAGCCGGACTTTAGAGGAGAGACTCCTGACTACAGTTCCCAGAATCCCCTAGCCACCTCTAGGAGTGTAAAGGGTCCCTTTTCCTAACACCACGGAGGCCGACTCTTGCCTTGGTTCCCCTTGTTCTTATAACCTTGCTCTCTAATGTCTTTCCTGAAAGTGGGAGGTTGAGCGCATAGGGATGAAACACCCGAAGGGATCAGGAGGACCCCTGGCCACGCCTGGGATCAGAGCTGGGGGGGGGGTGAGGTGGGGGCACTTGCCCCTTGCCTCAAGGCTGCCACCTCCCAGCAGTTCATGGCAAGCAATGCCAAGACGACTCAGACTCTCCAAAGTAAGCCCACCCCACCCCCACCCCACCAGACCTCCAGAGAGCGTGGCTGGTGTAGGAGCATCAGCAGCCACGTCCACGTCCAGTGGTGTCCTGGTGGCCAGCCAGCCCCCCCCCCTCCCTTTCTCTGGTCTTGCCTTGCTTCATGCTCCATGCAGGGCTGCTCCAGGATGGAGGGTGGGGGTCGGGGGGGGAGAACAGATACAGCAGGGCCACCACCCTGCCCAAGCAAATCCTCACCTGCTTCTCAAGGGAAGGAGGAGATTGCATCAGAGTATTCCCCCCCGTCCCCATCCCCCCCCCCGGTCTCTAGAGGCCAAAAGGCCAGCGGAACAGATTTGAATATTTTTTCCAAATCAGCATGGGCAAAGCTCACCACCATGGGCCATGTCTCCTTCCCTCCCCAGGCAATCTTGGACTCAGACACACACACACCCCCTTCGTTCGGCCACCTCTTTGCTGCCTTCCCACACCCCCATCCTGCTGAGCAGGGGCAAAGGGCATCCAAGCCAACTCGGACTCCCGTTGGTGAGCCCAGCGGCCCGGCAGCATTCTTTGAAAGCCACTTCCCTGAACTACTTAAACAGCAGACGAGGAGGGAGGCCAGGGTTTGAGCGGCCGGCTTTCGCCCAGGAGGATCATTCCTCCTCCTCTTCCAGGTCAAGGAGGTGCACGTCGTGGGCAGCCGCTCTCCCAGGTCCCCCCCCACCCCTCTCCCCTCACTGACTGACTGCCCCAGCCGTGGGACCTCCTGCTCCCAAGCCAGCCACGCTGCCTTCCTGGTCCAATGATGGCGTCTGTCCCCTCCCCGTCCCTGAGATGGATTGGCCTTTGGCCTTTGGCCTTTGGGCCAGGTGGGGAGACCAGGGGAGCCAGAAGCCCTCTTTTTGAAGGACCGGTCCAAGTAAGGTTGCGATCCTGAGCACGCTTTGCGAGGGAGCAGAGGTGGGAAACGCCATGCTTAGGACATCAGCCAGAATCCTGCTCGGTGCCTCCATGAGGCTGAGGCTGGGGTGGATTGCCAGGAACTGCAGGCCAAACAGAAACCCTGGACTGGCCACAAAAGGGCCCCTTTTTGGGTTACAATCTCCCTGGGATTACGAGTCTCAGGGTCGGCTGGGCACCATGTGGGTCCCGGGGCGCATGGGAGCTGCCAGCCAAACCCGGTGGCTTCTAAAGGGCAGGCAAGGGGTCCAACCTCCAGGTCCAAGGTTGACCCACAGAGAGCTTCAACCAGTTGGGGTGCTCCTCCTGGCTCAGGGGTGTCCACTCAGCCCCCCAGGTTGGGGGGAGTCATCCTCCCTGAGCTTCACTCACCTCACAAGGGTGGCTAAGCATAAAACGGCACACGTACCACTCTCTGAGTGGCAGGAGGGGACCGCAAGGCGTCACGTGCTCCTGTTTCTTTGAAGGGCTTTTATCCAAAGGGTCCCTCGGAGGCTTCGAGGTGTCAGTAGCCACAGAGTCCCCCCCCCCCAGGTCTTTTTCAGTCTAAGGAGGCAACAGGAAAGGGACAGGGAGGAGGGGAAACCCCCACCTGGTCACTCCTATTTAACCATACAGTTCTTCTCATGATAGAGACCATGATATGATGGCTGGGCTCTCAAGGCATGCTTTGGGGCTGGGGGGGGGGGAGGCACAGTGACAGCACCCACACACCATGAACTCTGCTCGGCAGCGTAACTCAGAGATAAAGAAAGATAAATGCAACTTACTTCTGTGCTTCACAGGATGATGCAATAGGCCATGTCCTAAGAAAGCAATCCGTGTAACCATTTCCTTTTTTTATTTTTATTTTTATCTTTTGCAGCAAAGGAAAAAGCAAAGCCTGCTGCTTCTTTTGCCCCCCACAGTGCTTAAAGTGCTCTCTGGGCAGCCTGCCGCTTCTAACGATGGATGCAGGCGACACGTGGGCCCCTTCCTTCCCTTCCCAAGGAGAACATAAGGGCTGAATGTTCCTCCCACCCCACCCCGAGGTCACCTGTTTGGCCGGAAATCTCAACAAGCCTTCCCTTTTCTCACGAAGCCCGAGTCTTCTGGCCTTCTGGGGCCATTTCCCTGCCATCCTGGCTCACAAGGGCATCACAAGAGCCGGGCAGCGAGGGCCGACGGGCAGCACGGAGGTTCCCAAGCGTGACACGAAGCAGGCCTGGATAGAGACACACACACACACACACCCATCCATCTCCCTGGAGACGAGCCTCGTTGCCAACCTCCAGGCGCTGCGGTTTCCCAGTGATGCCAAGGGGAGGGGAGGGGGGATCCATGAGGGGAGAGGGAGGGAGGAAGAGACAGGCTGCACCCCCACATCCTAGGCCAGGTGCAAAGGAAGAAAGTTCCTTTTTAGTTTTTTAGTTTTGGTCCAAAAAAGGAACTTCTCTCCGGTCTTGCCAGAGGGCCTGCTTTGGTTTTTGTTTGCAGGCCCTGCTGAGCAGCCGGGGGGGGGGGGGCAGGGGAGTCCTCAGTTTCCAAGCGAAGATTTCCCAGCCTTTTAGAGTCTGGCCCGGAACATCTTCAATGGATGGGTTTAACAGGAGGAACGGAACAGGAGGGCCAGGGCAGAGTGGGGGCAGCTGCCCCACGTAGAGGGGGCCTCCCCCCCACCCCACCCCCAGGACAGGATAGTTGAGCTCCACTGGACAGCTAGGTAGGGACGTTTTGCAGCTGCCTTCCAGCTCGGTCGCTCCTACTTTTCAAAGGCAGGATGGATTCATCTCGGATGGCAGGGCTGGTCTCCGATAAGCGAGGAAATGCTTGCTTGTGCTTGAGTCATCCTGGCAACTCAGATAGATCATGTTTATCAGGTAAATTTCCCAGGAGGTGTCCTTGTGCAAGACTTCCACCTCTCGTTCTGCCCTCACATTTCCTGGATGGTCCAGGTCATTTAAGGTTGCCAAATTTTTGTCCTTCATGGAGCTCCTGGACGTTCAAGAGCAAAAGGCTCTTCCTTGATGGTCCAGAGGAGGCAGAGAGCAAACTCTTTCCTGTGGCTTTGGTACGCCTTGAGCTCTCCCCCCCCCCCCCAGAAAAGGGGCCCCTTCGTCGCCACCAAGGGCTGCTTCTAACTCAACATCTTGCAGAGCCTGGGGTGTGTTTTCTTCATCATCATCTTCAGTTTTCGATGTTTTAAAGGTTACATGCATTAATGAACTCTTCCTGCTTTCTGTTCTGCCAGCCACCTCCCTTGGCAAAGGACCTCTGGGGATATTGCAAAGAAATGGGCCCCACCCGTGCCAGCCCTGGAAACCTCACCCACTGATCTCTCTGGATCAAAAACGGATCTCGCAGGTTCGGGAAGCGAGAAGCCCCCCCCCCCGACCTCCTTGAACGAAGCGGGGAGGGCGGTGAGAAGGAGATGCCCGGCCGGCGGCCTTTAAGGCTGGGGTAACCTCTTAGCAAAAGCGGAGCCCTTGTTTGTAAACAACCGAGACCAGCGTTTCACACCGATGATCCTTCCACACGCGCACTTCCTCCCGAGTGCTGACGCGTCTTTCAACACCCAGCAGCGACTCTGCGGTCGCCTTGTTTTTCAACAACAGCGCTGGGCCAGAAATCAACAGGTAGAGCTTCCTGTCGCGGTCTTTACCTGTTGAATCACCCTGTGGACTTGCTGGCCCCACCCCCACCCCTCCACTCTCGCCAAAGCCTCTCCCCCCCCCCCCCCCCCGCTTGACGAGCAGAAAACGGGTCGACTGGTTAACCTTTGGTTCTTGTTTCCAGGAAATCAGCGCCAAGGATCGATCGAAACCTCCCGGTGAGTCAGCCCCGCCGCGCCCCGATCCCACCTCTCCCCACCAAGAAGAGAGCCCGGCGCAGCGGGGAACAAACTGTTCTGACGACCGGGGCGGCTTTGCAACAACAACAACAAGCCCCCCCCGCGCGCGCGCGGGCACGCAAAAAGAAAAAAGAAAACACACACACACAGAAACCCCCCAAACCCAACATGTTTTGTTACAAGTACGGCATTGGAACCAAAGGTCGCGGGAGCCCAGAAGGAGGCGAAGCCTGAACCGGGGAGGGGCGGGGAGGGGAGGGGGTGTTGCGGAAGCGGGCGCGGGGGGGGGATTGGCGGCAGGGATCCGTCCCTGCGCAGCGTTTGCCAAGCCTGCCCCCTTCCGGAGCCAAGTGGCAGCACCTCCATCTCTCCTCCGGCCCAGGTAGGCAGGCCTGCAGGATTGGGCCCCGCTGGCTCCGGATCACCTCGGCTCCCCCACGGCCGTGTTGCCCCCCCACACACACACACACACCCGACCCGGAGGTGGCTGAATGGGGAGATCTCGGACCCTCTGCTGCCAGGCGCCCCTGGCGTGACCCCAAGCGTAGTTTTTTTTTTAATTCTTACATTTTAAAACCTCTTTTGCTCCCTTGAACTCAAGGCTGTCTTTTGTGTGTGCCCCCCCCCCGCCAACTCAGCTCCTCCTCACAACAGTCTTGCGAGGTTGGCCAGGGTGGTGGGAATGCTTGAGAAGCCCAAGCTTGGCCAGTGAGCCGCCTCCTGTATGAACCCAGGGCTCCTAATCCCACCGTCGCCCTGCTATGCCACACCAGGCGCCGGCGCTTGGCCTTCCCGATGGATGGATGGATTGGATTGTTTTGCTTTTCATCCAGAACTGAACTCAGAGCAGGATGGCTCCTCCGGGCCCCTCCCTGGAAGAGTCCAGAGAAGCAGGCCGCTGGGACCCTGTCTCCAGATCATAGGGCAGCCCAGAGCCGAGGGGAGGGGAGGGGAGGGGAGCCTTGCTTCTGAGCCGGCCAAGCACCGAGCAGCCCCCCCCCAGCTCCTGCAGCCCTTGCTGCTGCTCTTGCTCTAGCTGGGGCCCCCCAGCCCAGGAAGAGCGGAGGGGGGGTCCTGCCACCCCCAGGAGGGAGGTCTTCTCGGAAGGTGACCAATTGCCCACCGGGGCCAGGGCTTGCTTCCACGCCCTGCTCCAAAGTGTCTGGTGTAGGAATACCACCTGGTGGGTCGGAACCATGCTCCACATGGCAGGGTGGGTGTGAGGGCCTGGATGCGCCCCCCCTCCCTGCCCAGTGTCTCTGTCTCCCATCGGCCACCTCCCTTCCTGGCGCTTCGGCCCGCCAGTGCCACACAGAGGCAACAACCCCACTTGGTGCTGAGCCCCTAAGACTTGATGCCAGCCAGGAAGGGATGGGTCAGGCACCCCAGTTTTAAAAACAGCCTGCCTTCCCCCCCAAAGCCAGCGACCTCCTCTTCCAGCCCCACTTGCTCAGAGATCCGTGGCTTCCCCAAAGAGCACAACAAAGCCCTGGACCCCAGCTGGTGCCCCGAGACGGGCCACCCAAGGGGCAAAGCCAGCGGGCCATTCCAGGCCATGCCTTTTGAGTATTTCCAGGTGGCCGGTTTCAGTCTGCCTTTGACTTAAAATCCGAGGAGGAGAAAGGGGGGGGGGGGAGAGGAGATGGGAGCCTGGTTTGCTTGATGTGACCCACCAGAGCAAGAGGTCTTGGACAAAACTGTGAAAAGTGGCCATGCAGGCCGGCCAGGCCATCCTGGGAGCTGAAGACCTGAAAGAAAGGCTTCTCCAGGTACCCACAAGCCCAGCTTTACAGCAGAGCAAGAGAAGGTAGCAGGTGATTAAAAGGTGGTACAATGTTCACCTTCCCGAGATGTATTCCTTGAAAGCTCCATGCCCAAGCAAGGAGACTTGCAAACAAACAGCATGGTTTTCTCCTGATGACCAATCACAAGGTGTGTGTGTGGAGGGGGGGAGCAAGGCCATGTGCAACAGGTGGAGCTGAGCAAACCCAGTGCTAGGATCCAGAAACGTCTTTTACTCCTTCAAGGGCCCTCCATTCTAGCGAAGCTCTGTGTCCTCTGTTTTGGCCCAGAGTATGAAGGGCTCTGTGTGTGTGTGTGTGTGTGTGTGTGTGTGTGTGAGAGAGAGAGAGAGAGAGAGAGAGAGAGAGAGAGAGAGCAGAGGGGCTTAGGGAGTGACCGCCTGGAAAGCCAAACATCCCCTTTGTGGTTCTTGCCAAACCCTCAGCCCAACTGCTGTTTTGTGGGCAATGCCACACACAGGAGACACCTGGAGCACAACTTCCCCCCCCCCGAGCCCCCTTTTCCTGAGGTGCCTGGGCGGTTTCTGTCCTTCTGGTTTTACCTCTGTGTCAGTGGAGCGCCAGAGGGAATCCACCCGATCCTGCCTGATTTCGGAGCTAAGCAAGGTAGGGCCCGGGTGATCCACACACACACCCCCAGGAACCCCAGGGGCCTCCAAGTAGGGCCAGGAAAGGATCCTGCCTGAGAGCCCCGGGGGCAGCCCTTCAGGCCAGGGTTGGCCGTCGGGGGGGGGCCTTGACGGACCCACAGCCTGACCCATGGGAAATGGTTCCTCGTGCACCTAAAGAAGCAAGGTGGGGTCTGGAAAGGCTTGTTCCAAATAAAACCAGTTAGCCTTTAATGTGTCCCAGTACCCAGTGGTGGTGGTGGAGTTGGTGGTTTTAAATCATGTTGAGTTCTGGAAAATGCAACGGTTTGTACCCTCCCGAAGATGTACGTCTGGCCCCATTACAAGCCTTGCCCACCTGTGAGCAACGGGGTCCGGTTCACCTGGTTGTGAGGTTGGTTTGGGCTGGGATTTTCTGCAAGGCCCATTTCTGTGTTCAACCCCCCACCCCACCCCACCCCCACCCCACCCACACACCAAAGGAACCACCGGGCAGGAGCAGTCTTGTGGTTTTCCTGGTGTGGCCACCCCTCCCTCCTTCTCAAACTTGCACTGGAGGAATGGACAGCCTGGTTATATTAAAGCCCCCCCCCGCTCCCTCCCTCCCCAAATCAGCTCTGAAGCTTCCCTCAGAATTATGTCTCCTTCCCCCACTTCCCCCACTGCAGGGCGTCCTTTTGGGGGTCAAGCAGGGTCAACCGTAGGGCTCCAAAAAGGGGAGGAGGCCCCTCTTTCTTCCCCCGGCCCTCCTGTCCAAGGTGATTAAATGGAAGACAATTCAAGGAGCCCAGGAAAAAGAGGCAGTTTCTTAAAGGCAGGGAGCGAGAGGTGTATTGCTCTGTTGGGCTGCAACACTCAAGGGTCTCTGCAAGAATTGGGGAGTCTTATGGCCCACTTTTTTTTCAAACTACAAAGCCTTCCTTCAGAGCAAATTCGGCCGGGCTCCTTCCATCTTTGAAGCCACCTCTGTTCCAGAATGGATCCGTTGGTCTCGACGTGACTGCCCATCTGTTTCTCGCCCGGGTCCAGAATCTGAAAGCCCTTCACCCCTTCCGCACCCGCTTCTCTGCGTTTTGCCCACCACTCCCTGTGCCCGTGCAGGGGAACCCAGGCAGCGTTGACGCCCCGGCCCCCAGGAGGGTCCCTGAAGGAAGGCAGGAGGGTGGAGGAGGCTTGGAGCAAAGCCTGGCCAGCCCAAGAAGCTGATGGAATTTGCCATCTGGGTTGGCGGGAAGAGGAGGTGGGGACGCTGGGGCAGAGAGGACGGGTGGGTGGATTACTGCCTCCGTGTGAAAAGCCTCCCTCCATCCCCAGCCCCCTTCTCCCCATTTGATAGAGATTAGGGGCAGACCAGCAAAGGCTGGGTCTGGCCCCATATGTCCCCAGCCGTCTCTACAAAAGGAAGACCCAGCCACCGCCAGCCCCCCCCCCCCGCCATGACCTCTCAGCAACAGGCCCTCGTTCCCTGGGCAACTGACCCCCCTTCCTAGTCTGTGCAAAGACTTATTGTGGGGACTTCTAAAGGGGATGTGGGGTGAAGAGGGGGAGGGTGGCTGGGCCAGCAGCTGTTCCCCTGCTCCTTCTTCTTCCAAGGATGGGAATGGTCTCTAGGCATGCTGGGGCCTGCCTCCAGACTCCCCAGTTCCCCCTCCCCTCCAGAAGCCCAGGAAATAAACCCCCTTGTTTTCTTTTTTCCTAGAAGAAAGTCAAAAGCACAGGTCTTGGCAATGTCAGAACACTTGGTAAGAGTAAAACGCTTTGCTTTACTTCCTTTTTTATTTAACTCATACGCTGCCCAATAGTATAATGTGCGCACTCTCTGGCTGGGTAACAAATGCAAATAATCCAACAAATTAAAAAGAACTTAACTCACAAGTGAACAATACAAATCAATACAATACAATAAAAGGTGGCATAGCTCACCAAAGCCAGAATAAACCCAATTTAAAACACAGGTTATCAAAAGGAGGAGATTAAATGCCATGCTTTGATGCATGGCATTGATGGGCCCTGAAAAGGCTTGGCACTGAGTTCAAAGAACGAAGCTTGGCAGGAGGAAGGGCCAGCAACTGAAGAGCAGGGCGGGGGGGGGGCTGGTGGATCCTTCTTTCCTTCGTTTTATCCATCATCACCTCCTTCCTTCCTTCCTTCCTTCCTTCCTTCCTTCCTTCCTTCCTTCCTTCCTTCCTTCCTTCCTTCCTTCCTTCCTTCCTTCCTTCCTTCCTTCCTTCCTTCCAGCCCCCTGTACTACTGGGCAATTTACTGCTATTAAAACAAGGAAAACAACATCACACTAATCACAAACTTGGCAAGAGAAGCGGGGGGGGGGGGAGTTTGACGCCCACCCGCCTTCCCCTCCCCTCCCCTCCCCATGGCATCAGGGCCAGCCGTAACATCCAGGTCTGAAAGTCCTGGCGGAAGAGGAAGGTCTGTGCAAGAACATCCAGCTGCCATCCCCTGCGGATGCTGGACAAACCGGTGGCCTTCCTGTCGTGCCTTCCCTCCAGAGAGCTCAGGGCCATGGGCAGAGTTCTCTTCGCCACCCCTGACATGCCTGTGAGGGAAGTGAGGCTGTCAGAGAGAGAAAGGGACTGGCCCTAAGGTCACCCCTGGGGCCTTCAGCTGGGACCACACACACACACTCACACACACACACACACACACACGTCCAGCCCTCCAGGCAAGACCTCTCCTGCACCATGTCCTGGGGTTTTTTTGGGGGGGGGCAGCGCTGGAGTCATGGATCCTCAATTCAGGCCTTGTTCTCTCCTCCCCCAACAGGGGCATTTTAAACTTGTTTCTCCATTGTGTAGTTTGTGTGTGGGGGGGTTGTTTTTTCTGGGGAAAAAACATAAACTGAGCCTTAACTCTGCCTTGAACCCACAAGGTCATAATTACGTGAAATTAAGCAACCTGGAAGAAGGAAGAGGCTGGGTGGGGGGGGGGGGGTGAGGTGGTGGGCCTGCCCCAGAGAGGGTGTGGGAGTGTGGTTGCGAGAAGAAATCCATGCCTGGCACCGGATGCCTGTGCTGGCTGAACAAGGTGCCTCTGTGTTTGTGTGTGTGTCTGTCTGTCTGTCTGCACATGCACACATACAGAGAGAGAGAGAGAGAGCGCCGTTGACAAGAAGGGCTTTGGCCATTGCTGGTGTGTGTGTGTGTGTGTGTGTGTGTGTTATGTAAGGAAGGGGTTGCGTCATGGGGGGGCTGAGGCTGTGGCCCCCAAGGATAGGGAACTTGTGAGGGTGGGGGGGATGCTGCCATGGGGGGTGTCTGGTTAGCAGTCTCCCCCACCACCACCAGAGAGCCCAGCATGTCTCCCCATCAGGGGCTCTTCCTCCCCTCCCCTCCAGCCCCTTCCTGGAACCCTTTCTCCAAGAAGGGCCCTTGAAATCACCTGTCCAGATGTTATGCCTGTCATACCCAGCTTGTCTGCAGCGGGGGGGGGAGCAGAGGGGAAGGGAGGGATTTGGATGTGCTCTCCCTGTTCCCCCCCCCTTCCACATCTCTTCTCACTGGTCCACTCTCTGCACCTTTAAGGGCCCCTCCCTCCTCACCTAAGTGCAGCAGGTGAGGGCAAGGGTGGAGGCCCAGCTGCTGAGGCCAGGATCCACCAGCTCCCCCACCTGCCAGTGCTCTCTGACCTGCTTCCCAAATGATCTTAGACTACAGCACCCATCATCCACAGGCAAGAGCCCATGGAAGATGTAGGACACCAGGCAGGGGAAAGGTGACCCACAGAACCTGGGAAAATGACATCTTGGGAGCACTCCTCCCAGAACCTGTCAGATGGCGGGCGGGGGAGCTCCTGTGGACCCCCCAGCAGCATGGAAGGCAAAACAGTTCCCCTTCAGCGGGGGTAGCAGAAAGGAAACGCCTTCCCCTCCCTCCACCCCACCAGAGTGTTCCATCTGCCCCAGGAGATTCAAGGAAATACAGCGTGCTCCCCTCGCACCACATCCCAGTTAGGTCCAACAACTTGCCCCAGAGGTCAATATATTGGCCTGGACCCCACCCCGTTTGCTGAAGCATGGGAGAGGGGAGCCGGATCGGACGGAGAAAATGCAAGGCAGCCTTCACCAACCAAGTACTGTAACACTCTCTAAACCTGTTGGACTACAACGTCCATGCTCCACAGCATCTTGGCCAACATCTGTGACCCCTCCCCTGACGCATCTAGCCACCCACTTTTGCAGAGAGGGTGGGCTGGGCCAAGTCACTTTCCAAGCTCTGCCCTTGATTGTTGCAAGAAGCTGTCCGTTGCCAGGTACTCTAAAAATATCTGATTAAAAAGAGCACTTTATTAAAAACAACAACACTGAATTGTAACCCTTAAAACTGTTGAGAACTTAAGAAAATCAAGTTCTCAGATCTGTAACCATATGGAGAAGATCTTGGTCCAAACAGGAAGGCAGTAAAAGCAGGCAAGCCTTTGAGAGCACAGATCTCTTAATCAGGCACCCTGTTAGGAAAACAGGCAGCCCGCCTTCAGTCCATGTAGCCTCTGTGGTGTCTGGAGAGGGTCCGTGGGGTGGAGGTGGGGAGACGTTCCAGGGGAGAAAGGGCTTTTAGCGCTCCTCCAGAGAAGACCCACGAGCAAGCTGTTGGGAGTCGGAGCGTGGGCGAGCACCGGCCCCCACCAACTTCGGAACCCAAAGCCATCCTTCTGGGTCTCCCGCCTCCCCCTCCCCACTCTGAAGAAGTTGTGGGTTAGGGTGAAGGTAGCTGGTAAAGAGACTCCCCCGCTCTCTCCTCCCTTAAAGGCAGCCCTCCCTCGCCTGTGCCATCACGAGCACATGTCCAAAGAGATCTGCGTAACCCGGAGGCCTGCACAGCCTCTTCGCTTGAAGGCAGAGGTCCGTGCAGGAAGGCCGCCCCTCCTGCCTCCTTCACACCCTGCCTTCTGCCTCGGGACCCTCCTCGGCCAGCCCGGCCCCGCCCCATCTGGACCAGGGGGCGGGGCCTCCTAAGTCTCTGCCGTTTGGCGGGGGGGCGGGGCCGGGGCCGGGGCGGGGGGCATTTAAGGAGCGCCTCGCCGGCCTCAGGGGCTCCGTGGGTTCTGTCCCCCAGGGGGAACGGAGGCGGCGGTGGAGGAAGGGGGCTGCCGCTCCTGGGGGGAGGAAGATGCCCTCGGGGTTCCTCACTTCTTTCCCGGAGCTGGAGCACGATGCTCTTTGCCAGGTAGGCGCCCGGCCGGGGAGGCTCGCTCCCTCTCGCCCGCACTCTTTTCGCTGCCCCAGCCATTCTTGCAGGGGGGGGGGGGGTTTGACGCCTGCAATTTAAGTTTGCAACTTCCACGTAGCCTTTCCCCCCCCCTTTGCCTGAGTTTTGCTTTCCCCTCTAAAATACGACGGGAGGGGGGGGGAGGCCGCCAGCTGGAGAGGCAAAGAAAAGTAACTTTGCCCGGCCGGTGTTAGTCGAGGCGCGAGATCTTTCTTGGTCAAGTTTTCCGACGGGATGTCAAGGGAAGGTGTTGAGAACACGAAGGAGCAGCGGGGGCGGGGGGGGGGACGGGTGGGCATCACCTGCTGGGCACTTAATGACATGCCCTTCATGAGCTCCCTTTTTCACTGGGCCTTCCCGCTCACCCACTTTTAGGAGCAGAGCTGTTTTTCACCGCAACAGAAAACTCAGTAGGAAGCGTTCGGGCCTTAGGGGCAGCAGGGCGTCAGATGCTGAGGAGGTCAGAAGGGGAGCCTCTCTCTTCCGCTTCCTCTGAAAACAGAGATTACCTGGAGCAGGAGCTGGGCTTTAAGGAGGGGAGTTCTCCGCCCACCCTCTGCTACTAAAGCAAGAGAGCCAAATTTCGTGTTATATCCTTTTAAAAAAATACATCTCCTCCCAAATCCTGCCTAACTCCTTGCAAACTTTATCCTCCAGACCTTCCATGAGGAAAGGAAACAAGGCAGCTCTCTCTCCTTTTTTTCACCTTCCTCTAATTTTCGGGGTGCTCTTTTTTGGGGGTGGCAGCAGAGGGGGTACCTTGATGTGAAAAGTCCACACGTGTTGGAAGTGCTTTTTGGGGAACTTCCACAGAATCCTCCAGAGAAAGCACAGCCACCGCTGGGAAATTCTGAGTGTCGTAGTCCAAGAAAAGTAACTTGCTGTTACTCGTGGCAGGACAGGGAGAGGGAAATGGGGGCTTATGCAAACCAGCATCTTTTTTGCATGTCCTGGCTTCCTGCCCAAGGCCTGTCTGGAGATGCTGAGCCCTCCCTTGGGGTTGGAGAACCTGGGGCTTCTTACGGCAAAGCTGGGGAAATGGAGCCGGGACCCGTGCCCCCCCGCCCCGTGTTGGCATCCTGAACTTTCATGGAAGAACCTGCCAAATGGGCTGTTAGGCTCACCCTCCCCCCAACCTCTGGTGTGTGGATGATCACCTTGGCCTGCCTGCCTCCCAGCGTTGTCGGCCTAAGAACCACGACCACATGTGATGTGCTTTGAGCCTTTCAAGAAAGGGGGATAGCGGGGCCAAATCCCTGAGGAAATGGTGCAGAGTCTGCTTGTCTCATGCGGCCTGGGCTGCTGTCCTCCGTTGGTTGCATGAAACGCCTTCTGGCCCTCAGCCGTGGCCAGGGGTTAGGGCCAGCCCGGCGGTCCTCGTCTGAGCCCCTTGACGACCCCACGGCCTCCTCAGTTAATCCTGTGTCTGGGTTGTGTGGCTTTGTGTTGTTGTTGATGATGATGATGATGATCAGTTGGTACAAATAACAGAGCCGGGGTTTCAATCAAGAGCTGGGGTTTGGTTTGTCAAGAAGCAAAACAGGCACCTAATCTCACAACTCATCAAAACTCTCTCAATGCACTGGAAATATTCGCTCCCTCAGAAGGAAGTCCTCCTGCGGTGTGCTCTGCACTTGGGGCGGGCGGGTGCGCGCTGGAGGCTGCAGCCACGTGTTGGTATTTGGGCCCTCAAGTGTGGAAATTTCTCTCTCTCTCTTGTGTGTGTGTTGGTGTTGGAGGGCAGGGAAGAGACTCCTTGTGTCTTCGGGGTTGTGCTGTCTGTTCCCCTGGCAACCAGATTATTGATCTGTAACATATGGCCCCACAGGATGAGATAAAGGGAGGGCCAACTTTATTTATTTATTTATTTATTTATTTATTTATTTATTTATTTATTTATTTATTTATTTCCCGCCTATCTGGTCAATTACGACCGCTCTCGGTGGCTAACTTTGTGTCTGGGTGGTTTGTGTCTCTGTGGGGGAAGCTTTTGCCTGCTTGCTTGCAGCCCCACCTGCCTCAGAGGCTCAAGGGATTTCTGGCCTGGTGCACAGAGACGCCAAGGTGTGCCAGCGGCACAAAGGCTGTCCTTCCAGGGGGTCCCCTTCGCTCTGCCTCAGGGGGTCCTGGCATCCGGGGGGTCTCCCTGGGCTCCCCTCGGCTCCAGCCGAGGAATGCAAGCCTCTTGCCAAACCACGGGTGGCAGGACAGGCCCACTGCCATTCACGTGGTCGCCAGCAACCGTGTCTGTGTGGGGCAGAGATACTCTTCCCCCATACACACACACCACACACACACACACACACCACCCGGCAATACGTCTCCGTAATCATTCCTTTAGTAAAGGTAGCTCAGTGGTGCCTGTTGGAAGCAACACTTGGTAGAAGTAAATCAACCACCTGTCTGCCTCCCATCTTCTTTTTCATGGAAACGAACACTAAGCTCACCCCCTTTTCCTTTGCCCCTTCTTTCTTCCCTTCCTTCTTTCCTTTAGACTTTCTTGAGTCTGAGGGCTAATGAAGATGCCCACAGAGAGGCCGAGATCCCCCCCGGATTCCAGCGCAGCTTCTCGGCCTGCCCCCTTACCCTCTCAGCTTCTCGCAGGGAAGGCTCTGAACGCCCCTCGGAGGAGGCCCTCGCCCTGCACGCCGTCTCTGACCGGAACAGCCCGGCGTGGCCCCTCCAGGCCCAGTGGAGTCGGGATCCTGAGGAGCCACCCAGCGCCAGCTCGCCACAAGCACAAGCCCTCTTCCGCCTGGACCGCTCCCTGAGCGCTCTCGAGGGCGGCCGCCAAGGGGAGGCCAGAGCAGTGTCGTCCCGGTACAAGACCGAGCTGTGCCGCACCTTTGAAGAGAGCGGCACCTGCAAGTACGGCGCCAAGTGCCAGTTTGCGCACGGCAGCGAGGAGCTGCGGGGGCTCAGCCGGCACCCCAAGTACAAGACCGAGCCCTGCCGCACCTTCCACACCTCCGGCTTCTGCCCCTACGGGGCTCGCTGCCACTTCATCCACAACGACGAGGAGCGCCGCCCGCTGCCCAGGAGCGCCCAGCGTGCCAGCCACAGCCTCGGCTCCGGGGGCTTTGCTGCGGGACCCCTGGCTGCAGCGTCCCCCCCTCCACCGGCCCCTTTAAGCCCCCGTCTACTCCAAATCTTCTTTCCCGGAGATGTCCTGAACCCCCAGGCACCCCCCAGTGGCTCCCTCAGCACCCCTAGATCCAGCCGAACGCCTCTGGTGACACCCGGCCCTTTTGCTTTCCCCAGCCTCTCGGCGCTTCAGAAGAGCCACTCTGCTGATTCCCTCTCCGACCAAGAAGATTCTGGAAGCTCGGTAGGAAGCAGCGGCTCCGAATCCCCCGGCGTAGGGCCCCCGGGACGCAGGCTCCCCATCTTCAGCCAGCTCTCCGTCTCCGATGACTGACGGGGCTCCTGGAGGCGGTTGGGGAGAGGGAAGCAGGCAGGGCAGGAGACAGACAGACAGACAGAAGCTACACACACACACACACACACACACACACCTGCCTTGACAGCTGGATCCAGTTTGGAAGAGGAGCAGCTGCTGCCGCTCATGGTTGGGACAGCCCGCCAACCACTGCCTCAGGCCACCAGCTTGTGCAGTTTTGTGACACTATTTGAGAAAAGCACACGCAGACGGCCCATCCCTGCACAGCCTCAGCAACCAAAAGGGGAAAGTGGTCGGGGGGGGGTACGGGGGGTTGCAGGGCTGGGGGGTGGGAGACCCCTTGAGAAGCAAAACCTCTCTTCAATGGATCCCAGCTCTCTTTAAAACCCATGTCCGCCTTCAGCCCGCTTGAGCGTCGTCTGTTTTGATGGGGAGAGCATCTTGTCGCTCTTCCTGGGGTCCCTTTATGAGCTGTCCAACAGGGGATCTTAAGAGGAAGCAAAGAAAAAGTGTGTGTTTTGTGGTTCCCTGAAAGGAGGCGAGGAGTCTGGAGCCCTCCTCGCTTTTCTTGTAAAAACTGAAACATTGCCCTAAGCTTGTTTATGTTTAGTTTTGCTGGGGGGGCTCAGAAAAGTTACTGTTTTAATTGCAACTCTCAGAAACCTCCGGGGCAACAAAGCTCCTGGGGGGGCACATCTGGGAGTTGTCCTCTGTAGAGGGGTTTTGAGTATCAAGCCAAGGTCTTCCTTTGGAGGTCATCCCACTGGGGAGGAGGGGGGGGCAAGCGGGAAGGATGGAAGGACCAGGCCGACCTGCTGGGTTCCAGGCGTCAGTCTGCAGGCAGACAGGGTGGGTAGGGGACAAAGGGAGGAAGAAACTGACCAAGGGACAGCTCCTGGGTGCTGACCTGGAGGGGGAAGAAAAAGGAAGGAAGCAAAAGCAGCCGCCTAGCTTTTTGGGAGGGGAGGCGTGGGGGCGCCTGCAGGGGAGTCTTCCCGGACCAGGCTGCAGGGAAAGAATGTGTGGCGTATATTCTGCGGCAGGATACTTGTGAATGTCTCAGATTCCTGTGGATGGCGGAGGGTTCCTGCCAGTCTGAGCGTGGAGAGGGGCTGGACAGAGATCAAGGAGCGGAGAGAGGAGGGTGCCCTTTCTCAGGTCAAGCCCCCCCCCCCAGTGCTGTATGAATTGAGGGGGGTGGGGGGAGGTGGTGCTGGAGCGGCTGCCACCCTGTGGTGCCGGTTGCCATTACAAGTCCCATCCTTGCCCGTCTGGCCACCCACCTGGGGAAGGCTGGGCAAGACTCAAGACAGCTCAGAAATAGGAGATGTTCCTCTTGGGTTCTGCCAGGGCCACTTCCTCTGAAATGCACACCTTGCACCCTACAGGGACCCAACATGTGGCGGCCACTGACTTTCTGAGGCTCCCACTTCCTTGGCGTAGGCATCAGAAACAAGAGGCGGAAAAGACTCCAGGCAGCCTGGCAGCAGGCTGGAGGTTCCCCTCAAAGCAAAGGAAAATGGCTTTTTTTGGACTCCACTTCCTGAAACTACCCTGCTGACAAAAGGGTTCCTGGAACGGTAATCCAGAAAAGCCACGACTTTCCCAACCTTACGCGCATCGACACAACACCTTTTGTGTTTCTACTTTCTTCTCTGGAAGTGAGAAACTGGAAGAGCTTTGGGCTAATCCTGCAAATACATGTTGGTGGGTTGAGCGACTGCCTCACAAGGGGTGATCCTTCTTGAAAAACCTCCTTCAGTTCTCCTTCAAAAAAAAAAGGCCAATCTCGGATGTCTGTCTGTCTCCGGAATTAATTAGTCTCATCTCCTTATTTCCAGCTTGGCTTGGTAAACACCCGGCAGACCACCTGGGCCTCCGAGGGGCCTTTTCTGGTTGACAATAAGGTGCCTCCCTTCTCACACTCAGGCTGCGTGGCTACCCTTTGCGGTTTTGCACGTGTGTGTGTGTTTTTTAAAGGAAATTTTCTTCAGTTCTTTTGAAGAAAATGTAATTTTCATGGGATACTGTTCTGTTTAAAAATGATAAACATCAAAATGTTATCAGTTGGGAGATTCTAACAAGAAGTAGGAAGAAGAGGAAGGAAAGGGATGTTTCAGCATTAGAACGGGGGTGGGGGTAGGTGAGCAGATGAACAGGACTTCTTCCACCCACCCACCCACCCACCCACCCCCGCTGTATTCTAGTACACTGGAACCAGAGTTTGAACACACAGAACACCATCTTTAATTATCTGACTCAGTGGCTCCCCAACCTGGAGAGGTCCCCAGATGTTCTTGGACTCCAGTTCCCAGAAGCCTTCACTGTTAGCTGAGCTGGCCAGGATTTCTGGGAGCTGTAGTCCAAGGACGCCTGGGGATCCAAGGGCGGGAACCTCTGGAATAGACCCATTAGTGTGGTTTTTTAAAAGGCAGTTCCTTCTTTGGCGAAAGAAGCATCGAGTACCCCCGCGAGTGTCCATCTCTGGGAGTTCGCGCATTCAAGGAGTCTGAGTGGTGCACCTTCTGCTCTCCATGGAGAAACTTTGGCTCTAAAGGTGTACCAGCTGCATCTTCCAAAGGGTGGGGATTTGGGGAAGGAGTCTGAGAATCAACCTGTGAGACTCTGCTTATACCACTGTAAGATTAAAAACTGAAGCAGGCAGGGCCCCTCCGGTGTGACTCAACAAGAAACATTTGAATGAAACTTTGTTGAATGTAATTGTTTTCAAGGCAGCCGTGCAAAATTCCAGCCTGAATTCTTAATATATTATAAGCTATTTATTGTGATTTTTTTTTACAAAAAAAACCCAGACTTTTATTTCTGATATTTGGAACCAAATATTTGTTTCTTTTAATAGAAGTATATGAACTGTTCTTAGTTTACTAAATTACTTTAAAAGAAAGCCAACATCTGCCTTAATTCACTTGGAGGAGGGGGAGTATTCTGTCTTAACTTATTGCTCTTTTTGGCTTTATTTATAGATACCTTTCTGTTGCTAACCATTTAAATGCTGGTGAGCATGACTTTTAAATGGGTTTGTCTGTGTTTCTATTTTCTTCAACTGTAATAAAATGTCAATAATAAATGGCAGGATTGCTTAGGGACCAAAGATCATTTTTAAACCTGCTCCTTTCTTCCAGCATAATTTCTTCTCAGGCGCCCTTTCACTTTTGGAAATGGTTGTTATGCCCTTTTTACGGAGTTGCATCCTGCATCCAAGGCTGGGCCCAATACGTTGGCAACCTCATGACCTCTGGGTACCATGCGGATGGAGACCCAGGATAAGGCAGCCCGGAGCCTTGTTGTCACTTCCTCCCTTGAGGCTTCTCTGTGCCTTTAACAAACCCCAATGGAAGCCAGGAGCCACGAGGATTTCTCCTGGTCCCAAGGAAACCATGCTTCCTTTCTAAGACACAGCGGCAGAGACTAGATTTTCTGCCTGGAAATCTGGTCTCTGGCATGGGGGGTCATGGGCATCATGGCGGGCTGTGAACTTTACACCTAGCTAGACGTTGGTGTCCAGGAGGAAAACAGGGCTGACTTGTTAAGCCACCGTCCCTTAAGGGGTCAGACCGAATGATCTCAAGAGTCTCTGAGCTCACCCCCCACCCCCAACCCAGCGACTTCCCCAAATTGAACTCTTGAGGTCTGTCTCATGTTTTCTCTTCCAAACTTCCCATTGTTTGTGGCTATAAAGCCCCTGCAATCCAGTCCTGCTTAAGGATTGGGTGGAGGGTGTTTGAAAGAGAGAGGGAGATCTTTAACCCCTCTTTCTCCAGGCTGCCTGTGGAGCTTTTCGATTTGGGACTGTTCCCATCAAGTGATGCATTGAAGGAAAACAAAGGGGGAGGGGTCAGTGGGGGGCTCTCAAGAGTTTCACTTAGTGGCCTAAAGCATATCACAGAATCCCACCCCTTCCTCTTTTTTTAAAGTCCTTTGTCAATTCAGAGAAGTGGGGGCTGAGCTTGAAGATGGATGGATGAGAACTGGAGGAGCCCACAGGCGCTCAGGGGCGCTTGGAGCATCTGCTGGGGTCCAGAGAAGCAGCCAGGAGACCCCACCGTGCTCTGTGTCTGGCAGGCATTTGAGGTGTGAGCTGTTCATGCACTTGTTTAATTCTTTTTAAATATTTGCACGCTTACTGTTTTTAACTTTTAAATACTGTTTAAATGATGCAAGGCACCTTGGGTCCTTTTGGGGAAAAACGCAGGATATTAATATTTCAAATAAATTAATAAGCTACCTCTAGCCCCAAGGAAACAGGGGCTGGGAGGAGGGAAGGCCAGACAAATCCCCCACCTCAGCTTGAAGAAGGACAGGGGGTGGGAGTGGGTGAGTGGGTGGGTGGGATTTGCTAGTAGTTTCCGAGAGTTTTGGGTCTCTCACCCTGCAATTTGCATCAGACAAGGCACAGATGAAAGTGTGAGCCAAAGGATGCTGCACAGGAAGAACGTCCCTAGGAAGAAAGGTTTACTTATTAAGGCAACCAGGAATGAATCAGTCCATTAAAACAAGGGGGCTGTTTCCCCAGGTGGGTAAGGGGTCGAGGGTGGCCAGCCCAGTCCCAGAGAGAGCTCTCCCTCCCTCTTGGCAGCCAAGTGGGCACTTTCAACCGGCTTCGCCGCCTCCTGCACCCTCTCATGGTTGTGGATCCAGTTTGCCCACTCGGACGGGGTTCACGCCCTTGGCTTAAGAGTGCTGCTGGGCAAGTGGAACATCTAAGTGGGGCACCTGATGAAACAGGGCGGAGAAGGAAAGCGAGGAGAGCCACGGCCAAGCTCCAGCCCAGGGGGCTGCCGGCTTCTGGGGGAAGGACGGCTCAGCGCTTCTCCCCCCCCCGACCCCCGACCCCTGCGCAGGGGCTTCAGCTGAGGTTGGGAGGATGGCTTGTGTTCAGGGTCCTGGAGGCAAATCCACCAAGAGAAGCAGTGGTGGTGTTGGGGGCTGCAGCAAAAGAGAGGTGGGGGGTTTGCTGTTCCTCCTGGCTTGGATCAAAAGTGTGTGTGGGGGGGGTTCCCCTTTCTCCCTCCCCCCCTGAGCCTTCCTTTACTGTTCCACAAACCACAAGAGGATCCATTCAGCTTTCTTTCGGGCTGGCCCGCCCCTCACTTCTGCACCCTTTCCTCCTCTGGTCATTCCAAAATACCCAGTTACACGGCGGCCGGGGGGGGGGGGAGGATGCTTTGGCCTTTGCCATCCCATTCGCCAAAGAAAAGCTCAATTTACTAACCGTCCTGTTTCCCCTCCGTATTATTTTATTTGCCAGTTGAATCACTTGAGTTCCCCTACGAATAAACCAAAGGAGCCAGGAAAGGGGTGGGGGTGGGGGTGGGGGTGGGGCGGATGGGTGGCCTTTGGGCGCTTCTCTCCGCTTCCTTTCACCCAGCCGAGGAGCACCCGGACTGCTTAAGAGAAGAGTCCTTCAGAAAGAGAACGACTGGGGGGGGGGGCACTGGAACAAGGGGAGGGGGTGGGTAGGGATCTCCAGCGCCACCCCTGCGAGGGCCCAGGCAACCTTCCCCTCCACAACGCCTGCCTCTTATCGGACACGTTATTCAAGGCTTTAAAGGAGCAGGTGCTGCTTCCTTCTCCGGCTTCTCCTCCAGCTTCCCTCATCCCAGAAAAAACGATGCCAAGCAAAGCGTCTGGGCTGCCAGAGAAAGTTCGCTCCATCCGGAAGACGCAACGAGGCCTCCTCTTGCAGGTTGGCAGGTTTCAACCTGGCCTTGTCCTCCTGCGGCCTTTCACAGTGCTTCCCGAAGGGTCATTCTTTAGCTGTCTGAGCGTGTTGGTGGAAGGAACAGTGGAGGGGGGGGGACCCCATGCTCCTTCCTGGGAACTGGCTGGCCAGCCAAGCCCCGTGCGTTGGCATCAAGTAAAGGAAGGTGGCTCCCCAGCCTGGGGCGGTAGGGGGGCAGCACGACCCCATGGTCCTCTTGCAGGGGGGCCTCTCCCTTCAGAAGCTTCCCAGGGACGGCCCCGCCCGGTCAAGGGGCACCTGCTTGACTCCCACGGGGTCCGCCTGGGCTACCCCCCCTGCTCGCGCCAGCCCTGGGTCAGTCCCTCTGGAGTTCGAAGCGGGGGGCGGGGGTCTCCTTGGCCCTCCAGGGCTCCTCCAGCCGCAGCCGGAGGGTGTTCCGGATCACCAGCCTCTCCAGCAGGAGGGAGCCCACGAACCAGACCAGGCTGTGCTCCAGGGCCACCAGGCCCAGCAGGTTGAAGCGGAAGCCGGTGTAGTCCCAGGGGCAGGCGCCCACGGCCCGCAGGAGGGCGCCCAGGCAGAACTGGCACAGGAAGATGCAGAGGGTGTAAAGAGTGCAGCGGGTGAGGAGGCAGCAGTCGCCCCGCAGGGAGAGGTGGATGCCTTCGAGGGCCAACCCGCCGGCACCGTAGAGGAACAGCGGCCACAGGCCGGTCACCCCCGGGAATGTCCACTCGCCGCCCATGATGACTGTCGCAAACAGCATCTCTGCGAAGTGCCCGTGGATGGCATAAATGTAGGCCCGGCCCACGACGTGCAGGGGCTCAGGAGGGCTCCCCATGCTTGCGACCTGGACGGGGACAGACAGTCAGGCTCACGCCGAACAAGCTGGGCTTGCAAAAGTTACTTTTCCGAGCTGCCACTCCCGGAACCCCCAGCCAGGATGGCCCAGTGACACTGTAACTTCCCCTGAGTAACTTTTCCAACTCCTAAAAACAGAGTTCTCTGATGAAATGCTCTCCAGTGATGCTGAATCTTGCCTCCCACAATCGCACCGTCCTCCAGCGCACATCCAGAGGGTGCCTCGTTGGGGAAAAGCCAGGACAGAGGCCAGATCCTGCCACCGCCAGAGAACAACAGGGGCTGCTCAGATGCCAGAGGCTTCCTGCTGGGTGGTTGAGAGGGAGAGTCCTCACATCTGATGTGAGGTGGAAGGCCCGATGGCTTTCCAACATTTCGTCAATCCCTAGGATGCCCCAGTTAATTAGCAATACAGCAGAATGACCCTGAATATAAAGTAGCTATAACAACCGGGGGGGGGGGGAGGTTTCTGAGCTATGGCTTAACATGAGTTAAGGCTCCCATTGTCTAAGGAAACAGGGAATGTCTAACTCCCGGCTTTAGTGCTTAGAAACCACTTGTTCCAAACCAGGTTGCTACCAGCTAATTTGTCACAAGATTCAACAATATTTTCAAATGTTCTTATTTTAGTATTTAAACTTTTGACAGGGTTATTCTAGAGTAATGGTAACTTATTACTTGCATTCATTGCCATCCATGGTTAGTAATTTAAAATGACAGTTCCCATAATTTAATGATTTAACAGATTGATTCATTAATAAATCAGCAAAGGAACTTTCTGGGAATGTTTTTACATGAACAATCTGAATTCCTTTAACAATGCAGGGGTAACACGAGGAGGACTCCACGTTATTGCCACCATTAACATCCTCAAACTTTTCTAGGAACCAAGAGAGGCCTTGGAGTCCAAAATATTAGGTCAGTGCCGGCTTGTGGAAGGCTTCTTTAGTCAGCCTCACAGGGTGAAAAAGATCTGAAGATCTGCTGCTTGGAAAACACACACACACACCCCACACACACAGAGAGACTCTGCACACACACTCCGAAACCCTTTTAGCCTGGTCCCTTGGCTGCCTTCCCTGCAGACGCCACGCAAGGGAGGGTACTTACCCCGGAGCTAGGGTTACGGTTTCCCCCCCAAGCTGCTTTTGGCTCCCAGATATGGGGACCACCTCTGGCCAGTCGAAGGAATAAGCTGGTGGCTACGAGGGAGAGAAGGAGGAGGCAGAGAAGCGGCTCCACCTCCTCCCAGGTCTGGAAGGCCACAGAGCCTAGTGGTTGGGTTGGTGGAAAGGCACCACCCCACCTTGGATGGCTGAATCACTCCCTCCTGCCCTTGGTTTCCTCATCATTTGAAGGTGTTTTAATTACAGAGAGCGCTCCCTGCCTCCTAAAGCTGGGCTAATGAGCTACTGTTGCAAGTACGGCCATTCCCATCCCACGGCTTTCATGCTCTCCACCTTCTTTTAAACAATCTGCAAAGCTGAGGGAGAGGCTGGGTTTGGCCCCCAGGGCTGGAAATGGAGCCAGTCGGTCCACAGGGTCAAGTCCACAAGCTGAAAGTCTGCCCACCTCCGTCCTTTGGTGGGGAGAGGAAGGCCCTCTGTACCTGCTCAGAGACGCTTGCTCTTTAAAGCAGGTGTTCCAAGACTGGTATCTGGCACAAGGATAAGATATGCTGGAACGACACCCACGGGTTGAGGGCTGGGACCAGTTAGACGGGAAGGCGGGAAGGCGTTCGCGACCTATTTCCAGTTCTATGGCTGCAGATCAGCAAAGTGGGGCAAAGGTGGGGGGGACTCATGGGCCCCCCAGTCAGGCCTTTGAGAGAGGCACAGCGCAGGCAGGTGAACCGAGGGGTGGGGGTGGGGGTGGGGCGGAGGCCAACAGGATCTGACCCACCAGCCAGGTGGCTCCGTCTGCAACCTGCATCTCCGCTCTGACACACACACACACACACACACACACACACACACACACACACACACACACACACACACACACACACACACACACACACACACACACACACACACACACACACACACACACACACACACACACACACACACACACACACACCGGTCTCTCTGAGCATTCAGGATGAGTCAGTTTGCCTTTCCATGGGGGGGGGGGGTCAGACTGAAAGCCCTTGGCCTGCGCTTTCTCGCTTTGGTGTTTGGCTCTGCTTCCTGGGCCGCCATTGTCTCTCTTCACAACCACCCCCCCACACACACAATCCAGCCCTGCTTAAAGGGATAAGAGGTGGGGAGGGGAGGAAGAGTGTGGGGGGGGGGCTGAGCTGTTTCTCTCCTCCCAGGCTGCTGGGGGAGCTTTGTGATCTGGGGCTGTTCCCATGAAAATTATGCACTGGCAGAAGGAGGGGAAGAAAGGCGAGAGAGCCGGGTGGGGGTGAGGGTGGGGACTGAGAATCTCTCCACAACCTTACAAAACATCACAAGGGACAAGACTCTCTCTCCCCCCCCCCCCTCTTACTTCTTTTCCTTAAGAGTCTTTTGTTACTGCTAAAAGAGTGAAAAGGGCTATCCTGGACGGACAGACAGGAGCCTCTACCTCCCGCCCCTCTTTCTCTCCACAGCCTCCTGCAGCCGATGCCTGCGAGCGTGGGAGCCACGTTCCAGGAGGCCTGTGGTGCCCAGTGGCATTTGGTGTCCATGGAAAAGAGCATCCGTGGCATTCATGCATGCATCAATGTGGAATCCATCCTCCAAGTCTGCACATGCTCAGAGGTCAGGTGGAGAGGGACGTGTTCGTGTGGCTTTCGCTCCAAAACGCTCATGTTGGCCGCAGGGCTTGGGCTCCAAACACTCTGAATGTGGGCAGACGGTTCTCTCAATGGGCTGGGACGGAGGCCCAAAGGAGGTGGATGAGTAGCCAGGAGGGTGGGTGGATTTCCTTTGCTTCCTTGCATCCTTTCCTTGAACAAAGGCTCGGGCAGAAGGACCTTTCGGGGTCCCTCAGCCTTCTTGGCCATCACCCTCCTGCTCACCCACCGTCGGCTCTCCAGCTGCGGCTCGACCTCCCTCTGGCGGCCACTGGCGGGAAGGGCCGGCCGGCCGGATGGGCGAGTCGTCTCCAGCATGTTTTGCTCTGCCTCCCTTTGGTTGCAGAACACTTTAGGTTCCCACCTGGGAGAAAGGCCGGAGAGAAGTCAAACAAGGAAACACACAAACACCTTTTGAGCTGTCTGTCTGTCTGCCTGCCTGCCTGCCTGCCTGCCTGCCTGCCTGCCTGCCTGCCTGCCTGCCTGCCTGCCTGCCTGCCTGCCTGCCTGCCTGCCTGCCTGCCTGCCTGCCTGCCTGCCTGCCTGCCTGCAAAACATGATCTGGGCAGAGTACGTGGTTGACCTCAAGCATTTTTCTGTGTGAGAGGAAAGGGTGCCGGAATCCATCTGCCGTCTGCCAAGGATGGCTCAACCTGCCTCGGCCCCTCTTCTGTCCTTTTGTCTTGGACACAAAGGCTGGATGACGGGGCCCTGACAGTCAGGGCGCGGTGACTTCTTCAACACAAACAAAACCAAACCTGTTTTTCAATCAAGTTTAGCATGTTTGAAATTGATTTTTAACATTCCAGATACACAGCACATAGGGAATACAGATGTATAATTTTTTGCCCAGGAAGCGTGTGGTTTTTTTAGTTAAAAGGTAAGGTATTTTACTCAGCTGTGAGACAGTGATTTACTTCAAGTGTCTTGTAAAACTGATTGACTTTGAATGGTTTGGGCATACTATGTGAATGCCTCTGGCCGGTGTCATTTGTGTCTGTGGGCTTTGTCAAGGGAACAGGTGCCAGGATCGTGGGGTTTCGGCTGCCGGGAAACCTAGCAGTCTGATCTGTTTCATTTTGTTTTTTGCATCAGCAATATTGATCTAGCACTATCCCAGTTTGAGAGAGATAAAAAAGTTGAAACAAATATTAGAATTAACACTGTTGCAGTAGCAGCAGCAAGAGGCTGTGAAAGGCAGGCAACCTGAGGGTGGGGTAGCACAGGATAAAGCCTCCAAGGCAGGGATCCAACAGTCTGCGTAGCCCCCTTGACTGATGCCCAATACAGTTTAAAAATGGATTAAACATTCCCCCAGGGGGACACACGCACAACGACGTGAAAAACTTGGAACGACCACATGACTTTAAACGAAAAGCAAGATCCCCAACACGCCTTCCAATGCCTTTGTATAGTGGAACTGCACACTCCATCATGCGCCCATGAAGTGTCCCGTGTCAAATCAAGGAGCCAGTTCTAAAAGTTTTCATTGCCACAAAAGGAGTTACGTATTTTGTAAACTGAATGGATCTTGATTGCCTGATCCAACCCAAGGCACCTCAAAACATTTTGTGTTACAACACAGAGAACCCACAAACAGTTTTGGTTTGTTGTTTTGATTTTGTAGGGGAGAATCTGTTTCCACAGAAGCTAAAGCGAAGATGGCAGCTGAAGGTCTGCAGGAAGAGGGGAGCTGGCAGGCAGGGGATTAACCGACGGGTGTCACCGCCCTTTCTGCGCTTTGCAGTACCGGCGCTTTGACCCTGCGGTCTACGCATGGATCCAGGACAACAGCACCATTAACTTCTTCCCAGCAGTGGCTCCAAAACCGAAGAAGGTGTGGAGGGCTTAAGCAGGCGGCCAAAGAGAGGAAGGGCTGGCAGTCGCAGGCTGGATTCGACAAACGGGAGACTTTTCCTGGCTTCCTGAACTGGACCGAGATCACTCAGGCTTAAGTCCGAATCTGGAGGCGGGCCTCCCTTTGGGCTTCCGGGCCACCTCCAACCTCAGCCGGAGGACATTGTGAATGACCAGCTTCTCCAGCAGGAGGGTGCCCACAAACCAGAAAAGGCAGTACTCCAGCGTCACGAGGCCCATGACGTTGTAGCGGAAGCCACTGTAGTCCCAGGGGCAGGCGTCAAAGAGGCGGAGGCAGTAGCCCGTGCCGAACTCCCAGAGGTAGACGCAGAGGGTGTAGAGGGTGCCGCGGGCCAGGAGCCCACAGCGGTCCTTCAGCAGGAGGTAGAGGCGCTCAAGGGCCAAAGCACAGGTCCCGTAGATAAAGAGCGCCCAGATGCTGGTGACGCCCTGGAACTTCCAGTCCCGGTCCACGACAAAGGCCCAGACGGCTGTGAACATCACCTCCGAGAAATACCCATGGATGGCATAGATGTACCACCGGTAGAGAGGGCTCAGGGGCTCCCCGACACTCCCCATGGCCTGTGGCCTTCAGGTGGGAAACACGGATCAGAAGGGTGATGGGGAGAGGCTTCCTTGGCCCTGGAAAGCAAGAGCTAAAATGATTCGCATGCCCAGTCTCTGATCAGCGTTAAGATTCCCCCTCCTCCGTAGCACAAAAAGCCCAAGGAAATGTACTAGGGCGACCCCATGAACTGGCAAGGAGTTACAGCAGGAGGAGAGCTTGCAAGCCCAGGAGAAGGAAGACCAAGCAAGAGTGGAGAGAGAGTCAACGAAGGGAGAGACGGCCTTGAGGCTGCAAGAGCTGAGCAGGGCTGTGTTAATGACAGGATCTTGCAGAGGCTATTAATTCGTGGTTGGTGAGAAGCCAATTGACCGCATGTAACAAAAGCAAAAACATAAACAACCTGTCTCTTGCTATACCTCCCCCAATACCTGGCATTCAAAGGTAGACTGCTTCTGAGTCTGGAGGTTCACCCATCAAAGCCACTGATCCACCTCCCCACTTTTCCATGGATTGTTCTAATTACATTCCTCCATGCCAGTTTGGCTGCCACCACATCCAGTGGCAGGGAGTTCCAGGGGTGAGTTCAAGACAACCGGTAGTTGCCTGACAGCCAACAGGCTGTGGAGACCCACCCCGTGCCAGTAGAGAAAGGGACACACTCACCCCAGCCTCGACCCTTGTTCACAGAGGAGAAGGAAAAAGTCAGAGAAGGCCTTCTAGGCAGGAGCTCTTCCCGGCTCCTTGCGGTGAGAGCAGCAGGAGAGAAGCTCCTGATCCCCACTCGGAGGGACAAGCAGTGCTCAGTAGACTCCCCGGTGCCGAAACAAACAGGTGCTGCTCCCTGTTTCCTGGGTTAGTCACTTCCTGGTTGGCCAAGAGGCCCTGCTCCTTGGTCTGTCCGTCCCTCCCTTGCAGGCATGCTGAGGAGATGGCCTCAGCTCACCTTTTTGAGGCTGGGGCCCTTCGTGGCCTCCTTTCCTTCCTGGCCTTCGCTCAGACACAGCCGGCAAAGGAGAGCAGCCCCCAGGTCAACACGAGGAAGGGGCTCCCGCAAAGGCCCCGATCCCAGCACCTCACCGTGGCTCCACTCTGCAGGTGCTCCAGCTGCTGCAGCAGCAACGGCGCAGGCTCAGTCCAGGTCGAAAGGTGAAGGAGTCCAGCGAAGGAGGGCGGCCGGGCCCTCGTGCCGTGACCCCAGGCACCCCCCCCGCAGAGCCACTCCGTAGCGGCCCCCAGCTGCCCCGAGCCTTTCCTGCCCCAGGGAGAGGCAGCAGGCTTTGGTTTAAAGGCTATGAACCCTGGTCTAGGGTTGCCTCTGTCCTGGGAAGGAGCGCGTGCCGTTTCAGGCAGAAGGGCCTCCTCTTGGGCCTCCCTTTTGGGTGATGGGTCACTCCCCCCACCCCACCCCACCCCACCGCTGCCCAGTTCTCGGAGGTGCCCAGCTGGCCCTTGGCTCGGCATGGGGATCTCCCTGAGATCCAGCTCGCCTTCTCCATGGAGGAAGCGTCCCTAAAGGCCGAGGCCTCACCCCCGCCTGCCGTGGAAGGAATCAGCCCCCCCCCAATGGGCCCCAGCCAGGAGCCTGAGCTTCCTGAATGGCCCGGGAAGTGAACGGGGTTCCCACCCCACCCTGAAATCCCAGGAAAACAAATGTGTGGGCAAAGCAAGAAGAGCTGACATGTCAGGGAAATGTTGGCCATCCGTCCAGGACCGCTGGCCATGTGGGACAATGGTGGGAAGGTGGGGAGCAAGATTAGTCTCTTGCAGCAAAAGCCAGAGAGAATCCTAGATCCAAACCCAGTGTTTTCATCTTTAAAAAGCCTTACTGCAGCCCTGGAGCATCACAACCTTCTCGTGGCCCAAGAAAAGTGTGGCCCCTCCCTGAGTTTTGATTATGCTCAAGAGCTACAAGGCTGCCTTCCGTCTCCACTTGCTTTTTCTAAAGGGTGCTTCTGTGGCCCATTAAGGCTGTGTCCCTTTTATTTGTCCATGAGATCAGATTCTGCGGAGTGCAGTTCAGGTCTCAACAGGAGGCACTGGCAGGATCTCCCGGGGATTCTGCTTTGGATTTTCAAAAGCCAGCCTCTCCAGCACACTCTATCTGGCCGTTCGGTGCCCCCGGGCACCTGAAATCTGTCTCCTCCCTGGAAACAAATTAGCACAGGGATTGGAATGACCTGGTTAGGTCTGTTCTACCAAAAAGCCACATGAGGCTTGGTCACCCTGTGCTTCCTGCAAGCCACCCACACGCTCCCTCCTGGCCGGTGGAGGCAGCCCGGCACGAAGCGCCTTCCCCTCCGTTTGTCTTTGACACAACCACAGCAATGGTGTCACATTTCACCCTGAGGGAGCACACCTTGGAGGGTGCACTTGCTCGGTGGTGCAGGAACAGGAGCAGACTCAGCCCAGAAGCACGGATCTTACATTTTAAGCACTTCTGAAAACTGGCATTTCTAAGTGACTGGGACAACCACGGAGTACGTAGGTGCACGTTTCACAGGAAAAGCCGCCAGGGTCCCCCTTCCTCTTGCCTCCTCCCCCCCCTCCCCACTCAGAACAAGGACCTCCTGCTGGCTGCGCATCCTTGAAAAATCAGAACCAAATGGAACAAAGGCCCTGGGCTTCTTTCAGCATTTGCTTGAACCTCTCCGGCCTGCAAGGAAGTTGCATTAAAAAAAGTCCCTGCTTGTTCACCGACAAAACCCAGCCGGGGTTGTTCCAGCAGGTGACGGCTGGCAAGTTGGAACCAGGTCGCTGGGCCAGAGTGGGAGAAAAGGAAAGAAGCTGAGATGGAGGACCGGAGCGCGTTGCTGTCCAAGAATCAGGACAGGCCACCAAGTCGCGTCTGATTGGTGGCCTCCCTTTCCGGGGTCTTCTAGCCAGGGAGTCTCCAGAGTCGTTCACCAGCTCCTTCTCTCGGGGACACTTTTGGGACTCCTGTGCAGCTTGTGTTCCAGGACCCACCTCCAGCTGGCACTGGGCTTCTCTCCCCGCCCGACAGCCTGCCCCACTCCCCCAAAGAGCCCCGTCCAGCTCATGCTCAGGCAAAGCCCTGCTCTGCTGAACTCACCTGGGGCTGTGGAGAGTCTCCAGTGGGGTTTTTGGTTCACACCAGGGACTCAGCCTGGCAGCGCACCAAGCAGGAGAGGTTGCAAAGTGCTGCCAGCCGTGGAGGGCTTTCCCTTAAGCCTGCCTGCCTGCCTGCCCTCCTCGCAGGTCAAGGGTGGGGGCGGTTCTCTGTTACGGGAGGAGAGCTGTGCCCATTGTGGGCAGGAGCCAGCAGGCATGGGGTAGAGAGGGCAAAGGAGAGGGAGGTGGTGAGTGTCAAGGAGGAACTGTACCCGCAGAGCTCTGATGGATGTCCGTGCTGCAAGGTCTCTAGAAGGTATCCCATCGTCCTTGCCAAATGCAGGAACCTCAGAAGCACCGTCTCCTTCACTGGAAGTGGTCAGACAGGCCCCGGGTGGCGGCCAGTGGGGGCCCTCCAGTAGCCACATGGGTGGGACTAGATGTGGTCCTGACCTGACCAGATAGGCGGGATATATACTGTATATATGAATGAATGAATGAATGAATGAATGAATGAATGAATAAATAAATAAATAAATAAATAAATAAATAAATAAATAAATAAATAAATAAATAAATAAATAAATAAATAAATGACCCTTGAAGCCCCTTCCAATTCCAGGCATTTTGGGTTGCTAAGACCCCTGAAGCCAAAAGTTATCTCTGATCCAGAATTCACTCTGTGGCCAACTGGCGGGTTGTCCTTGAGAAGTCCATCCAAGGCTTCAGTTATTCTGCTCCACTCCATCCAGTCACCACTGACTCGTGGCAACCCCACAAATGAGTGACCTGCCAAAGGTCCAGTCACTAACGGGCCTGCTTAGGTCTTGCAAAGGAAACATGGTGGCTTCCTTCATGCAGTTAATCTACTTCACATGTTGTCCTCCTCTTTTCTTGCTGCCTCAGCTTGATTGTCTTTCTCATTTAGTCTTGTCTTCTCATGAAACACCCCAAATGCGACGGCTTCTGTTTCATCCTTTTCCCCTCTAGTGAGACCTTAGGCTTGATGTGACGGAAACCCCACTTCTATAAAGCTCCCTGCTTCCTGTCCAGCCCTAAAGAGGCAGGCTGTCTGGGGTTGGAGAGTGGCTCATGGACAGCCACCAGTGGCCTCCCCGGCCAGGAGTCCAGCTAATCCAGGGGCTGGACAACTTCGGTCCTCCAGGTGCTCTCTGGCTCCCAAGCCAAGCAAAGACAAGTGTTGGTTAGGCTATTTAAAGGTCCAGGCACACCGAAAGACCGCATTCTGCTCTCAAAGCCTTCATAGAAGGCGGCTGCCTTCGGAGGTCTGCTTGGTGGAGACAAGAGAGCAAGCCTTGCCAGGAGCTGCCCAGATTAGGGGCTTCATGGCAAAAGGTGGCTAAGGTGGCCCCTTCTCCAACATCCTCCCACTGGCAGCCAAAACCGAGCTGATCTCTGGTTTGCCAGGGATTGGGGGGTCGGATTTCGTGGGAGAGCTGGACTTTCCTCTTGCTTGGCCTGAGACCCACATCCTGTGCTTCCATCCCAAGAGGGGAGGTAGCTGGGGTGGGGATGAAATTCATGCCTCAGGCCTCCTCCCCTACTCAAGTGTGTCCTCTGATGCAGAGCCTGTTCTCCTCGGCCGCAGCAGAGAGATGGGAAAGTGGTCCTTGATGTTGGCACTGTTTGATCAGGCAGGGAGCCCAGGGGCGGGTGGGGGGGGGGAGAGAGACGAGCACCTTGCCTGCCCTGAAGACGGGAAGAGGCATCCCGTTGAGGAAGAGTGGGCCCAGATTGTGAAAGGGCTCCGAGAGAGGAGCTTTGAGCCCCTCCAGAGCTGCCGAGGTGGATGCGCCAGGCCCTCTTGCAAAAGGGAGAGGGCGGCCGAGAGGTCTGCCCAGGCCGGGAGGCCGCCTGTGGGCACCAAGTAGAATGGGTTTCCTCCCGAGGTCGCCTTGATCCAGATCAGTGAGAAATTTACAAAGGAGGCAAGCCTCCAGCCTCTCCAGAGCCCTTGGTCAGACTAGCAGGCAGGCCTGGAGGGAGGGAAGCTTTGGCCTCCGAGGGAGGGAGGGAGGGAGGGAGGGTGGGTGGGCAGGGGCCAGGCAGGCCAAAGCCCCCCCCCCAGGGGTGTCACCTCTCAGGGCCAGCAGGGTGGGGGCCATGGCAGCTGCCAGAGGGCCCATGGCCTGTGTTGCTCTGGCAGGCCAGGCCCTGTAGCCCCAGGAGCTGGCAGGACGGGGGGGGGGGGGGAGAGAGGCCACGGAGGACAGACAGCCTGGCAACAAAGAGAGGGAGGGGCTGCTCTGTGCCCCACCTGGGGCTTCTTGGAGAGAGAGAGAGAGAGAAAAACCCGGGAAAGAGAAGGGCCATCCTCCCTTTTCAGAGGGCAACTGTCTCAACGCTACAGCCACGATTGGCCATGCTGGCCAGGGGATTTTGGGAGCAGTAGTCCAAGCAAGGGGACCTTTATTGGCAGCAGGTGCAGGGGGGGGTCTCAAGTTTATACTCTCTTTCTCTCCCCCCCCCGCCTCCTCCTGATGGACATGCCCCCCTCGGCTAGAAGGGTCTGGGAGCAGGAGTCCTAAAAAGGACCTCTTCTTCCCCCCCCCCCCCGCAAGCTCTGGAGGAGACCAGGCTTTCCTTCCTTGCCCAAGGATGCGAGGAGGAGGAGGAGGAGGAAGGCTGGCTAGCACTCCCCCATCACCGCTAGAAGGCGCTGCAGCCCTTCGGCGGAACCGGCGGTGGCGGCGGCTGCCCCGAGGAGTCTGCCAGGCGCGCTCCCAAAAAAGGAACTTTTCCAGACTCTACGGAGCCTTCGGTTGGTGGCCCTTCGGGGCCCTTTGCAGCAGAACCGAACGGTCACGCGGTCTCTTTTTTAAAGGGACCGTTCATTAAAAACCCAGCAGGGCCAATCTAGATGGTTCGTGCTGGTGTTTCCAAAGGGCTCTGGCAGTCCTCCGACATCGCCGTCACTTCCCGCTCCACATTTCGTCTCCCGCGGGACCTTCCCAGGTGACCCTCCAGGTGGGAACCTCTGCGGGGGGGGTGGCGGGGAGGCGCCGGCCACGCGGGCCCACTTCTTTGCCTGGCCCATCTAGACAGGACCGCAGGTGGGGAAGGCGAGGAAGAGGACGGTGGGCGCCCGACCCTTCCGGTGGGGGGGGGGTGGCTCGCAGGCCTCTTTCGGGCTGGGGTCGCGGGGTTTGGGAAGATCCAGCAGCCAAGCCGCCTGGGCGCTCCGTCAGACTCTCGCAGCCCCCTCGGGCTCAAGGCAAATCCCTCCGGAGCGGAGCGGCCGCGCACGAGCTGAGCGTCCTTCGCCGGAAGCCCCCGGGCCCTTTCCCAGGCGTCTCATCCCTTATCCCAGCCGGCACGTTGTGTCAATAATATCTCCGAGCCAAGCAAGAAGAGACTAAAATAATTCCTTTATTTATATGTTTCTTTGAGCTCATTCCACTTGTAAACGAGGTTTTTTTTTTCCATACCAAAATTGGAAGTGGCCAGCGGGCCTCCGAAGGCAGGCGTTTGTTCTGCCCTTTTCCCCCAGTTTTTCTCAGGCCAGTGGCTTTGCCCTCGTTTGAGAACAGCCCTTGGAACAAACAGGTAACGGATTACTAATGCCTTTAAAATAAAAACAGACACACGTGTTTCTGGTTGCACAAGGCTGGGGAACAGCTGGGCCTTGCCTGCCTGCTTCTAAGTTCCTTCATTCTTCTCAGAAGCATTTTTATTGCGTCATTTAGCCTTCATTCCACAGCCTCATTCTTTTATGTATTCCTTCGTTTATTTAAAGCATTTTAATCCTTTGGCTCAGTCAAAAAAGGCTCTCAGAGTGGCTTCCGAAAACCAGTCTTACCTTCTGGCTGCCAATCAAAGAGACTGAAAGGGCGCGGGGCGGGGGGGGGGTGAGGGATAAAGTGGCCTCAAGCAAGCATCAAGCAGGAAGGACCCTTGGGTCCTTCAAAGGTTGCTGGACAGGTGGTGGCAACACGGGAAGGTTACCTTCTGCTGAGGCCACACCTTGGCCCCTCTGACCGGCCGCTGTGGGTGCCGGCGTTCCAAGCAGGATTCTCTCCTCGCCCTCTCTGGAGATCCCTGGGGGTCGGGCTGAACTTGGGCCATTTGTTTCCATTCAGATATAGGGGAGAGCATCACAATACAGTAAGAAGACCCTCCCTTGGGATTATCTGTTGGGTTGGAAGAAAGGACGACCCGGATAGCCATTTTTCAAAGCTGGGGAATGTGATTTTTGGCTCTTCTGGCTGGGGGGGGGGCGGCGGGAGTGGCGAGGGCTGTGGTTTAAAAGGTAGCGCTGAATGGTGGGCATCACCCTGTCCTCCAGCAGAGGGGAGGGGAAGGGGGTAAGAGAAGCCCCCAGGAGCTATGGGTGAGGCAGGGGCCGCAGTCTCTCCCGCATCGGTCCTTTGGCGCCCTTTCCTAGCTCTGCCTAAAATGGAAGGCTGGCCCCTTGGCCCTCCGCTCCCGCACACCCCGGCCAGGGACAAGCAGGGAAGGCGGAGGAAGACACAAGCCGGGAGGGGAGGGGAGGGGCGGGGGCGGCGGCAGGGAGTAGCCCCCACCCATCCTCCTGCCCGCTGCCGCCGCCGCCGCCGCCGCCGCCGAGGCTTCGGTTCCCATGACTCTGCGACACCGAGTGAGTAATCTAACCGCGGGTCGTCGCCTCTCGGAGCCCTGCCTTTAAAAGGCAAAACGTGTCTTTGACCCCAGAAGGAGCCCCGGGGGCGGGGCGGCTTTCGCAAAATCAGGGCTGGGGAACGATTTCTCTGCTGCAGGATGGGAGCCCCAGGGAATCGGGTCTAACTTTGGGCAAAGTGAAAACGGAAACGGAGAGAGGAGGGGGAGGGGGGGAAAGGTAGGCGTCAATGTTCTCGAAAGGGGCACTCGGGAGACGCTGAAACCTCTGGACCCCCCCCCCCTTTGGTACCATGCTGGGGCCGCAAGGAGAGGTGGCAGAGTGGCTTTCTCTTTCTCCCTTGACCCCAAGCCCAACTTCAACTGGCTGGCTGGCTGGCAAGCTAAAAAAAACCGAACTCGGATGATTTCTGGCTCCTTCTGGTGGCCTGATTTAAAACCAAATAACAAACAAGGACAGCCCACTTGGAAGAGAAGCTGGAATGAAAAGGAAAACTCCCAGTTCTTACATTTTCACAGACATGCAATCCGTACATAAGCGATTCCCATCAAGAAGCTCATAAAAGCAAAATGGGCCACTCTGCTGTGAACAGGAGACTTGAAATTCCACCAAGGTTGCATCGGCCCAGAGACAAACTGATCCCGGGAGGAGCAGAGGGCTGAAAAGTTTCCACTGGAGACTGGCTTTCTGAAAGAAGAGGGTTAGGCCCTTCGGCCGGGAAACGGTCCTTCTCTTGTGCAAAAACTAGCGTACATGGCGCACATCCGACTTTGGACAAGGCAGTGGAACTAGAGGCGGCACAAAGGTCACAGACATTTCAAATCTGGGGAATGGTTGCAAACCAGAATATTGAATTAAACTTCCGCCCTTTGTTTCGGCTTGGGCTTTGGGATCAGCTCCCAATGAAAACGACTCCTAGCTCTTCTTGGCCTTATTGTGAGGACTTCTGCCGAAGGAGGTGGCCCTAATTCTCCACGGCATCTCTTGGGGGATGTGGAATGCCTGATTGTGCAGGCCTTTCCACAAGGTTTCATTACGTATAGATCTCTGTATTATCCACACAGAGATGAAAGCAAAAACAGAGAAGACATTGGCTACTGTCGCAAAAAGCCCAGCGTGTGAGCAGAAAGTGCTTCTGCATATGCACACCAGTCTGGATGGCTGGAGGATTCTGGAAACTGTCGTCTGGACAAAGACACACTGTGTGTCCATGAGCTTTAAGGAGAATCACCTTAAATTTTAAGAGCAAATGTTAAGCACCACCTTCAAAAATACACAAACAAACACCCTTTCTCAGGCTCATGCAGAGGAAGTGGGATGCTGAGAAGATGTTTTCTGCCTGTGAAAGGACGAAGATGGATCTTGGTTGGTGGCACGTACGAGTATTAGTGCTGGGCTTTGTGAGTGGTTGTGCTAAAATGTCTAACAACACGGAAGTCTTGATGCCTCTTGGACAGTGAAAAATTTTACTGTAATGTGGAATCTGGAAGATTGCAATCTATTCCCTGAAGAGCATGGTGTGCATCCAGCATTTTAGCCAGGGGTATATTGCGTACATGGTGCCCATGCCAGTAGGGGTGCAAAAAGGGGACCAGGGCACAGGCCAGGAACGCTCAAAGCGACAACAGCAGCGTTAATAGGGAGCAACAACTTCCTGTGGCTTCCGCTTCCGTCACGCGTACTGTGCTGAAACAGACCAAGCAAGGCTCCCTCGTTGAACACCCTCCGCATTCAAAGCAACTGTTTGCTTATTTATTTTGAAAGTGTTGCTACAATTAACCACCTTTGCAACTGATCTAAATGTTTTTGATTGGAGGATGCATGAAGTTAAAACAGTGGTGCGTTAAAAGTAACATTGAAACAAACAGAGGCTTTTTGTCTCCTTTTTGAGCATCCTGTTTGTAAAATTGGATGGGGGGGGGGGACATCCACTCCTGCAAGGCTGACCCATCCCAAAAGGGCACTAAAGGCTGAAGATGCCCCATCCAAATCCACCCACCACCACCCCGTCTGCCAAGGATCGCCTTGGAGGCTTTCTTCTTGCAGGCCAAGGACTCCCTCCCTTCCTATTTAGAACCGAAGAGGCCTGACACACTCACGGGGGTGGGGGGTGGGGGGTGGAGGATGGAGCCGCATCAGAGGGCTTATGTGGGGGGGGGGAATTCCCATGTGCACCAGAAGCAGGAGCTGGGCAGGCACCAACCCCTCCTTCTTTTCCCAGCCACTTCTGGGTCTCTGCTCCTCTGCAACACATGTTTTCTTTCAAGAGAATAATTACTTTTTTTCATTTAAAAAAAAAAAAAACAGGCCCCAGCACATTCCTGAGGGGTGACTTTGTCTTCCGACAGGAGAAGAAGAAGAGCCTGGGCGTCCCAGCAGCGGGTCTCCCCTCTTGGAGGTGGCTGCCTGGCAAGGACCCGCCTTGTTCTCTTCTTGGTTCCCAAGCAACGAAGCTTTCAGAGAAGATCTCCTCCTTTGGGGAAGCTTTTGCTCCCCGACACCCTCGCTGGATGCCTGGAGGAGGAGGAGGAGGAGGTGCGCAGCGTGGGCCTGGCTTCCTCACAGTCCCAGCCACAGCTAGGCAGGGAAGGGAGCAGACCTTCAGAAGCACGTGATGTGGGTCAGGTAATCCAATGGCACAGCAGATTTCACCCAGAGCGTTGTTTCCAAAGTCTTGGGGAAGCAATGCCAGTCTCACGGTGTGGTGCCCACTCAAAGATGCTTCAAGATATCCTTTTTGGCTTTTCTTTACATCACATTGTCTCCAGACTCTGCCAGAAGGCTGTCTTAGCCCTTTCCTCCCCCCCCCCCTTTTGCTGGCTCTCTCTCTCTCCTCATACACTTCTTCCAACCCTTTCATACATACCAAAAAAAAAACCCTTATATCTATGAAATTGTGTGAAAGCTTGCAAATTATCCTAGTGCCACAGTAAGCAGGTTGCAGTGGAGCTGTGAGAGGGAAAAATTTTACCACCCATTTAAAGAAAAAGAAAAAGAAAAAAGGCTGCCACATCCAATGAAGAAGAGATAGCTTGGGGGCGGGGGGGGGGGAGAGGAGAGAGAATAATCTCATGCCCAGATCTTGTGCTCACGCTTGGACCGAGGGGTCTGGATTTTAAACCTACGAGCAGAATGGCAGGGCGCTGGACACGAGGTCTGTGTTTCCTTTCGGCATGTCCTGGCCCTTGAACAACCGGGAGGGCCAGGCAATGGCTGGGACCCCGTGGGAATTGCTGAGCCCCGGGGCGCACCTGCCCAAGAGACTCGGCCTTCTGTGCTTTGCCCCTCTGCCTGCCTGCCTGCCTGCCTGCCTGCCTTGGTTTTGGAACGGAAACAAGCAGTGGCCCTAGCTGTGGGTTGGGGAGGCGGGGGAGGGAATACCCACTCCTTTCTCTCCCGCCCCCCCCCCACCTTGAACAAGCCACCTGAGGGAGATTTCTGTATAACCCTGGTGTTTGCACCCTGCAGACAGCTCGGTCACTCAGCAGTGCTGCTTCTTTTCCTGTGAGGGACCAAGCACGGCGGCCCTCTTCGTTCAGCAGCCCGACCAGAGCTTCTTCAGCCCAGGATGAGCCCTCCCAGGCCCCCCCCCCCGTGTCTTAATTGTTCCCAGATGGTTTATAAATAGCTTCGCTGTGTTGGTTCTGCCAGGAGAGAGGAGGCCGGTCCAGCTTCCCTCCTCCGGCCTGGGATGGGACCAGGCGCCTCCCTGGGAGGAGGAGAGTCCCCCAGACCCTCGGCCTCTTTTCCCCGCTTGAAAAGTACACGCGAGGGCACGGAGGGAGGCATGGCCAGCGCTCGGCAGGCTCGTTCCCAGCCCTCTGTGACCCACTTCCCATGGAGTGAGGATGGGTGCCTCCTCGACCCCCCTGGGGAGGGATTCCCGATTCTTCTGTCCTCTTCCTCCGGAGCTCTCCCTTCGGCCTGGCTACGGAGGAACAGAAAGTGTTTGCCTAGCGGGGGTGGGGGTGGGAGTGGGGGTGGGCCTTTAGGAAGTCGGGAGCCCCCGGGATGCCCACCCCCTGCACGGGCCACTGGATATCCACCTCTGCTTTGGGAGAGCCCGGCTGTCATCCCCTGCCCCCCCCCCCCCAAGGCCTCCGGCTCCACACAGGCAAACCCTCCTCAAGTCCCTGCTTGGCCTTGAAACTCCCTGGGTTTCGCTGTGGACTCATTGCTTTCTCCCAGCCTGGCCTTCCCTGCAGGTCTGTTGTTGAGAGGATGAAGGGAGGTGGGGAGGAGAGGCCTATGGACTGCGTTGGTCACAGTGGAGGAAATGCCCAGCAGAGACGTTTCCAACGGGTTCGTTTCTCGAATAAATAGGCCTGCCTCTCAGAGCGTGAGAACTCTGCTGGCTGAAGACACGTTTTGCCACAGATGTTTCTGAGAAGCCCACAGTTACGATGGAAAGCGCAAGACGGGCTTCCTCTGATCTTTGCTCCCAGCTTCGGATGTTCAGAGGTAGACAGCTTCTGAGCCTGGAGGTTTCCCTGCCCTTTTATGACTCACGGGTGTTGAGGAAACCACCCGTCCTCTTTCTTTTCCTGGGAGTCTGTCTCGGGGGGGGGGAGGTCTTTCTGGAAAGGCTTGGTCGCATTTCCCCATTTTTCTTTTTACCCTCCTCAAAACCTCTACACAGAGCCCCAGTTTGCAACGGTCCTCTGGCTTCATCCCAATTAACGTGGGTGGTGCAAAACCCAGTATATTTAGCAGAAATCATTTGTTCGTTCTTTAAAACTTCTTGAGAGAATTTCCTTTCCTGTGGGAATCGGTCCTACGAGAGGAAGCCAGCAGAGGGTCTGGTGGCTCCTTCAGCTCAGCGTGAGCGGTGGCGGCCGGCGGCCCCGTTCCGTCACACGCTTTGGCTGGCCTCCAGAGGAGGGTATTTGAGATGAAGCAAGAGGTCCAGGACGGCTCCTGCCAGGTCAAAGGGGGCAGCAGGAGTTAAGATGCCCGGAGACCCTCGTGGCCTCTTTTCCTTCCATCACGGGGACAAACTGGATGTCAGAACCCTTTTTTTTCCCCTCTGGGCTTTCCAAAGTGGGAGCAGCCCCAGGGCTCAGCAGCCGCTCTGCTCCCACCCACCCCCAACCTGACTCTCGCCCGCCCGCGTCTCCTCCCAAGAAGGGCTCCCCGCGTGGGGTCTGCAGAGGACAAAGTTGACCAGCAGCGGTGAGGCACCTCTCCTCTCCCTCTGTGGTGGAAAAGGTGTTTGGGGCCATGAATTGGGCTTTTGTGTCTCTGTGGGGAGAGGCGGTACCAGCTGGGAAGCACCAAGGGGTTGCTAGGCAACGGGGAAGGCCGCTGCTGGCTGAGAAAGGGGAGGTAATCACGGAGGGAGGAGGAGGAGGAGGAGGAGGAAGAGCCCAGGAGCTGGCACGGCCCTGCCCAGGCTCGCCACCAGGGACCCATCCTTGGGGAAGGTGGTTCCGTGGGGGAAAGGGGGCTGAGGAAAGATAAGAACAAAGACAAACCCCCCCCGCAAGCCCCACACGGAGGGTGACAGCATCTGGGCAGTGTTGGCATCCTGTCCTAAGGTGCCACACGCCTCACCCCAGGGTCCTCCCAGTTAGGTTGACTACGATGCCCATCACCCCCTTGCCGGCACAGCCAGCCACAGGGCACTAGGTGAGTCAGCTGAAAGCAGGCTCCTGGAGCCGGTTGCGGCTGAGCACAGCTGCTCCCAGCCCTCAGGAAAGGGAGGTTTTTGAAGTCTCAGGAGTCCCTGGGATGCCCACCTCCTCTGTGGGCCGGCTGGGTTGGGTGGTGGATTCTGGGATGTGTGGTGCAAAAAGTCACTTTTCCATGGTCAGGCCTTGAGAATCCACCAGCCACCATGCCTGCTGGCCGTGCCAACTGGGGTGGCATGGGGAAGGCAGCCTGAAGGTTATAGTCCAAAAGAGCCGTTTCCCCAGGCTCTGGGCCCCCTCTGTTCCCCACTCCAGCCGTGAGAGAAGCCCCAAAGCGGGCTCACGTTGGCTGACTCAGAGCCTGGCTGGTCTGGCCTGCTCGGACTCCCCAGAAGGGTGGGAGGCCATGCATAGGGCTTCCTTTCTTAGCCGTCCAGATTCTCCAGGGTGCTCAGGGTCAGACTCGGGGCCTCCTGCCCTCCCCACCAGGTACAGGTCTCTAGGGAAGAGTTTGAGCAGCCTTCGAACTCAGCACCCTCTGGAGGTCTCTTGGCTGCTGCAGCAAGACTGGTGCCCAACCTGGCGAGCCAAACTGCCACGTGGGCAGAGTGCAAGAGAGCCCCGTGGCTGGACAGTCACACTCCCGCCTCACCACGTGCCAGCATCTGCTTTGGCAGAATCCAACCTTTTCCCTGGGTTGAAGATGGATTTCTCCGTGCCAAGACACAGAGGGCCTCCCCCCCCACCCCACCCTGCCCTGCAACACACACACACACACACTTGCTCCCTGGTTCTTCGGCTCCTTCCTCTCTGCCCACCCCACCACCCCGGCCACCCAATTGTTTCCTCCGTTGCTGCTCCCCATCCTGGAAAGGCTTTCCCTTCCAACATCCACCCTGTTGAAGAAACAGAGTCAAGGAGAAGAGGAAGGAAAGCCAGTGGTGAGAAATCCGGCCGGATCCTTCCACCCTTTCTTCCCACTTGATCTGTTGGGTTCCAGAGCTGGAAGAGAGAAAGGGGGGGAGACCCCCCTCTCTCCTTCCTGAGGCTCCCCTCGCTTTGCCTGCTGTGGCCCCTCTGTTTACAAGGGAACTTGCTTTCCTCCCACGCAGTGCAAAGGAGAGTCTGTGCGCACAAGCAGGCCGAGGAGCCGGGCCCAGGGCGCCACATTCCCTCCTCCATCTGGAATGTATTTATTCTTCTCTGGTCGCAGAGGCCACCTCGAACAGCCCTTGTGGCTGCTGCCCAGAAATCCTGGCATAGAGGACTGAGCGGAAGAGGAGGCCAAACCTTCCGTGGCCTCTGCTCTGCCCCCGGGGGGGGGGCAAGACACAGAGCCCCCTCCGCCACCCCTTGCCAGGGGGTTTTGGATGGCCCCACGAAGGCCCAGGATCTGTGGCATGGATGCCCTAACCCTTAGGCTAACCTGCCATTCAAGCTCTCTTCTGGTCTTAGTGCTGAGCCTACCTGTGGCCCTCCCCACTCTTCCCCCCCCCCGTGGGAAGTCGGAGAAGAGCAGCCGAAGCCAAGGGGGCCTCTGAGCAAGAGCAGAAAGCAGTCCCCGCCCTAGTGGCAGGGAGCGGAAATGCGGACACGGAGGTCCCTTTTCCAAACGGGGGCGGGCGGGCCGGCTGTGGCGGGGCTTCGGCGGTGAAAGGGGAGCGTGCACTTTGCACCTGCTCAGATGAACGCTCGCCCCGCTTCCTGGAGGGGTTCCTGGCAGGGCAAGCGGGGAGGCGCAGCCGGGCTCCCCTCCAGCCTGGCCGCGCGCTCCTCTCCCGGGCCTCCGCCCTTCGGAGAAGGCGAGCCGCTGCCTCCAGAGGGGAAGCCAAGAGACGCTTCCGAAAAACTCGGCTGCAGGCGGCGAAGTCGAGCCCAAAGGAGCCTCCCCCACCTACCCACCCCCACAACCCGACACACACACGCACACACCTTTCACCAGGAAACAAGCCGGCCGGTGCCCAAATCTGACCCGGGAACCAAGGAGTTAAAGCTCGCCCCCGCCCCTCCCGAGCATCAGCCTCCCGACAGGAAACGGCCCGGCAGGAGGGGAGAGGAGGGGAGGGGAGGGGGGAGCTTTGGGCAGCGGCGGCGGCGGCAGAGGTCCCTCCCCAGCCGGCGGCTCCTGGGTTCCTCTCTCCCCCCCCCCTTTCCCGGCGACTCCTCCCCGCCCCCTTTCCCGTTCCCTTGCCCTCCCCCTCCCCCTCCCCCTCCCCCTCCCAGTCTCTCCAGCTGGGATCTGTTGCTCGGCTCGGCTCTCCGCCCGCCACCGCCGGAGAAAGCCCGAGCATCGGCGGGAAGGGGCCCCGCGCTGGAGATCGCCGGGGGCCGGGCGGAGGGGGACGCAGCGCTGGCCGAGCCCCGCCGGGGGTGGGGTGGGGGAGAAGAGGCGAGGGCGGACCGCCCGGCCGATGGTCCGCTGCCAGCCCGTCGGACCCTCGACCCTCTGCCTCCGCCCCGGGCTTCGCCGCCAGCCTCCCCCGCGAGCTGACGGCCCCGCCGGCGAAGATGGCTTGGACCGGGAGCCGCGGAGTCGGGCGATCCTAAAACCGCCAAGGATCGCGCGCAGACGCCAAGATTTCGGCCCAAGCCCAGTCCGGACGGTGAGTGGCAGCTGCTCGGTCCGTTTCAGAACATCGCGGGTCGAGCTTTGCCGAGGGAGAGGCGGGCCCAGCCCCCCCCCGGGGGGGGACGGGGGTGGCGGGCAGGCAGGCGGGCGGGCGCCGTCGCTCTCCTCCGAGTCCGGTGGACGGAGCATGGCTCTCGGAGACGCGCCCGCCACCCCGGGCCGGTTTCAGCCCAGGGGCGAAGGAGAAAGAGAACGGCGGGGCATGGCTAGAGCCCGCGGGAGCGCCCCTCGGCTCTGCCCTCCGCCCTGGGCTTGGCTGGGACGTGGGGGGCGCGGGGGGGGCTTCCATGTCCAGGAGAAGGGAATCGCGGGGGCCTCTTTCTTTGTCCTGAGTTGACCGGCCGACCGGGGGCCGCCAAAGCCAAGAGGAACCGCTGACATCCGGCTTGGGTTTCACGGACTGGGGGAGGGAAGAGCACTCTGCACATGCTCCAAGAGGCCTGAGGCAGACTGTGTGGGGCTAGCTGCCGGCTGGACAGGGCAGGGGTCACCGGGATGAAGTGACCACCCCAGAAAGGCGGCAGGAAAGGGTCCCCAGTCATGGTGGGTGAGCAGCAGCTTTTCCCTGCCTTTGAACAGGAAAGGCACCTCCCAAAGCAGCAGATTCCAGCACAGGGGCCATCATCCGCAATATTGCTTAATTTCTGGTGCCACGAAGACCACCCCATGGCCTTGACGTCACATGGTCTCTCTCTCTCTCTCTCTCTCTGAAAGCTCATCACTTTCATCCCAGATTCCCAGGGCTTGGCTCTTTTGGGGGGGGGGAGGGCCCTCTGCATGTGGCCAGAGACCAGAGACTGCCTGGTGCTTGTTAACACCATTGCAGGTCTGAGCGCTGGTGCTGAGATTGGATTCTAGGGCTAAACACGTGCAGGGCAAGGAAGAGGTAGGGGTGTGTGTGTGTGTGTGTGTGTTTGCAGGATTAGACCCTTCCCCATTCCATTCCATTGGGACAGCCCCCTTTTGCAAAGTCAGGGCATCACCTCCATTCCATTCGGGTGCCTTTCTCCCGGACACCTATTGGCTGCCACGCTTCATGGCACATTCTCTGCTCCCCTGAACCCAGTGGCTCTTACTCCCAAGGAGGGGCCTGAATGGCCCAGCTGTTCTTGCAATCAAGTGGGTGGTGGAAAAGCCAGGTTTTTCCATCTGTACCCACATGGAAAGGTTGGCTGGGGTTGGCGAGCCATGATTCCTACTCATAAATGCAAAACCAAGACGAGAGTCAGGGTTCTCCCCCTTCCGCGCACACGCGTCACCCTGATTAATTCATCTGAAAGAGCAGAGTGTGACTCTGTGGCTGGGGTCCCTTTTGAGGATGATGCTGAGGTCACGACCTTCCCTCTCCCAGGGGAATAAAACCAAGCCTAAAGTGACTGGGAGGGATGGAAACAGCTTTGTTCTGTGTGTGGCCGGCCAGGTGGTAAATGAAGAAGGTCCACCACAGTTTGCGAATGGGCAGAGTCCAGGGGCAGCCCTTACACGGGCCAGGCGGGCGAGCAACTGACCCAGGGAGGAGGGTATTGTCTCTGGACTTTGTCAGAGGAAACGGATGGTTTGGCTCAGCCTCCAGGAATCTGTTCAAGGAAAGTCCCTGAAGATCTGCCGTTGGTTGGGTTGCTGGGCTGTGGTGTTTTTCGAGGTGACGCGGTCTAGTCCCTTGGAAAGCAGAAGGTGGGAGGGGGGCTTCCCTTTCCAGGACTGGCAGGAAAGCGGGAAGGTCTCGCCTTCGGAGTGGTGGCGGTGGCGGTTCTGGCCGAGGGAAATGGAATGTGAGCCGCCAGGGGCGCTTGCGGGATGTGGAATGCGATTTATTGCTTAGGGGAGAGAAAATAGGGGGCCCAGATATAGGGGGGCACAGAGTGTAGGGAGAACATGTTGCAAAGAAATGGGATGTGTTTTTTTAAAGGGGGGGAAATTGGTGGTATATGGGGGAGGGCCTGTTTCCTACAGCCACTCCACTCCTGCAGGTTGGTGGGGGGAGAGGAAGGAATCTGGAAAGGAGAAGGAACAAGGAACAGGATGGCCTGCATCTGGTGCTGGGGAGGGGCTGGCAAGGGTGTGGCCATAATACCTGGAAGGGGGAGTTTGGGGCTTTTGGGATGGGGACGGGGCAGGCAGCGGGAGAGGCGTGGCAAGGGATGCGGGGGGGGGGCGAGAGAGGCAGAGCCTCTGTTCCTCCACCCCTCCTCTCAGTCAGCATCTCCGACAAGACCTAGAGACCGCTCACAAGGAGCTCCCAGCCCACTCAGTGTGTACAGGATTGCACCCTTGCTTTGCACGCCAGGCACCCTGAAGAGCAGAGTCCAGCCCAGGCCCTCTGCTTTCGCTGGCTCCACAGGGTCTCCCATCCTCTGCCAGCCGCCCCCAAAGAAGGCTGGCTGGGGGATTGTGGGGATTATAGTCCCAGAGAAGAACCTTTCCAGGCCCTGTGTGGAGGGTTCTGCTTTCTGACCTCCACCCACACAGACACACACACACACACACACACGCAGAGAGAGAGAGACAGATGCACGTGTGCTCCTTTTGACAGATTCAATCGCCAGCCCCACCATTTGATCCCGACCCCTGAACTGGAACAAGGTCACTTCTTCTGTGGCTCGTTGAAGTCAGTTTTAAAGGGCATTTCTGGACAGCCTGAGAGGCACGCAAGAAGAACCTCTCCCAGTCTTTCTGCCATTCTTTTGTATATGCTCGTTTTGAATGCAACTAAAAATCGTGCAGTGCAACAAGTTGCTACTTTGTCATTCTGATAAGTAACAGTGGCAAGTTACTTTGCAAACACAATATCAAAGGACAAGGAGCAATTGCTTTTTTAAAGCAACTTTTAAAAGCAACTCTCTGTGCACAGGTTGTCTACTTGTTTGTTGTATGTATAATGTGTGCACGTGCGTGTGTGTGTGTGTGTGTGTGGCCCGCTGCCTTTTCCTGCCGTGCTTGTGGGTTCTTTGGGGCCATCTAACCCCTCATCACTGCAAAGCTGGAGAAACAGGGCCGGAAGAAGTTGACCTGGCCAGGATCCAGCAAGACAGAAGGACCGAAGGGGGCCAGGATGCAGGCACTGGGAACACAGGCAGGGTCAGGTTGGAGAGGGCACCGGGCAGCGGGAGAGTGTTCTGAAATCCAGCCGCCGCGCCACCAGCCCAGATTAAGTTTCAGAGAATTGAAAGTGGCTGCTTTTGGGAATCTTGAGGGTCTGGTTTGTGAAACAGCCATTGTGGGTTTGTGGTGGAGAGCCGGAGACACCATGGTTTGGCAGAGAAGCTGAGCCGGAAGGCAAATTGTGACTTGGCCAGGGCAATGTCGGGTTTCTGCTTGTTCCACCAGCAGCCCTTGGGTTGGGAAGCCCGGTCAGCGTCTCACCTTGAGGCAGCCGGCCAGTGCCCGTCACTCGACAGCCAAGCTGCGCTTGAAAGCTGGGCTTGGCCCACAGCCCTCCTCCTCCACCCCAGACAAAGAGGCCTTCAGGACGATCCGCTCACCTCTCCCAAAAACAACAATCGTTAGAGAGCCCGGGAACGAAGGCAGCAAAATGCGCCTCCCTCGCTCCTAGATGCGCCCCGGTGGTCCTTTCTGCCGGCTGTGATAGGAGGAGATGCTTTCTGCAGATGCCTAGAAGGGCTTTCTCCCAGGATTTGAAACCATTCTGGGGACTGGGGGGGGGTGGCTTTCAGGTAAGAGAGGCAGGGCTGCTTGGCAGATGGCCAGGCCAGAGCACCGTCTTCTCAGCCACAGGCCCTGAGTTGCTCCACGGGTTTCCTATCTGTCCCGCAGCAGGCTGTAAGTTCATACCCAGAGGGTCATGCCGGCCTTTGCAACTCCAGTCCACTGGATGTGGAAGAAAAGCCAATGCCCTGGGTTGCCCATTCGGGCTTCAACCTCTATTCCTCCCTCCACCCCCACCCCCTTTCCCGCCTTTCCTGCTCGCGACAGATGACCTGAAGGGTGAGCAGCTGTTTTGTGCCGCTTTCCTTGAAAAGGGGGGGGGGACTCAAACAGGCAAGAAAGGGGCTGACCAAGGAAACTGAAACACGGCCCCTTTTTAATATCTAGGTTGAGACAGAAAAGGAAGGATGAGGTGGCTATCGGCCCAGCACCCGGGGCTAAGCACTCAGCAGCTCCCGGGCTCTGAAAATAAGCCTCTGGCCTTCCCATCTCCCACTTCCGACTTTTCTGGACTCTCTCAGTGGACTTTGGCCAGGTTACCTTTCTGCAGCCAGCTCCTGCTTGAAGTGGGAGTCAGACGGAGAGGCTCCATGAGACGGACCCCTTGCCAGCTCTGGGGATGGGGCAAAGGAAAAGAGGCAGCTTCCTTGCAAGTCAGCCAGTCGTCGATAGCAAAAGAGCCATTTCATCATCCGGCCAGACAAAATAAGGCTTCCTTGGCTAGTGAGCAGCAGCAGTGGGAAGAAAAGGAGGCCCTTTTGGGGGCTCACAGATGATGATGATGATGATGATGATGATGATGATGATGATGATGATGATGATGATGATGATGATGATGATGCCACCTTTTCAACTAGCCAGAGTAGACACAAGGCTGCAGCAGTCCTAACGGAATCAGAGGCGCTCTCTCTCTCTGCAGGAATGCCCGGCTCCATTTGGTGGTCAGGGGCCCTCCGTAGTAGCCTCAGGGATGAGACTCAAGATTATCCCTCCCTCCGCCTGTCCCCATCTCCTCCTCAAGGGTGCTTCCCCCCACCAGCCACAGGCTTCCCTTAAAGAACTTAAGCCTCAGAGCTTCTGCCGCTCTGCGCTGGCTGCATCACTCCAGGTGGGAGCCAGGTGGAATCGGAGGGAGAGGCAAAGATAGAAGCAGAGAAGAAGTATGGTAGATCCTGACGGAGAGGAGTCAAAGCAGCAGGAAGACAAGCCGGCGGCTGGCCCTGGCTGGGCCACTCTTTCCTCCTCCAGTGTTCTCCCACAAAATTCTTTCCATGGCCCGAAACCAGGGCTTGAGGAGCATCATCCTGTGTGCTTCATGGCACTTTCCTGGCATGCACAAGGGTATGCCTCTGCCATGCAGAGCTTACCAAGTGTAGCCGCCACATGAGAAGGGTTGTAACATAAAGTGTGATACAGGTTTGTATTTTTGGACTGCATCTCCCAGAATTTCTGAGGCATCATGTCTGCAGGCCAAGCCACCTGAGAATTCTGGTCCAAAGTGGTCCAAAGACCCACCTCTGCACATCTGGGACTTGGGCCACCCTGCCATTGCACAGAATCCTACACGAGCCAGCCAGTGACAAAGCAGCCACGGCTCGTGACGTGTAGCAGTTTTTAGAAACTTCTGCATAGTCTTCAGTGTGGAGCTTCCTCTGTGGTTAAGCCAGATGGTCCCCGCGGGTGGGTTCCTACTGCAGCCAAAATGTCCATGCACACAACAAACAGCATGTTGTCCCTTCACCGTGGGGGTGGAAAGAAGCCATGTTGACACTCTGCACCCACTTGGTGACTTTTCCCCCTGGGTGTTGAGGGGGCCGGGGAGAAAACAGAGTGCTTGGGCACGCTGCCCAGAAAAGAGACGCCTGCCCCAAGCTGCCCCAAAGCTGGCATGGGGTTGTGGTGGAAAGTGACGGGAGGGAACAGAGAGACGAACATTCTCAGGACCTCCACCCCAATCATCCTGCTCCTTCCAGGTGGCTCTTTGGTGGAGAGAGTTGGTAGTTTTAAATTTCTGGGTACTTACATCTCAGAGGACCTCTCATGGACTATAAATGCCAACATGCTAATGAAGAAGGCACAGAAGAGGCTGTATTTCCTGAGAATGCTCGGCAAGTTAAATTTATCTCAGCATTTGCTTCTGTCATACTATCGTAGCACCATTGAGAGTGTCCTAACCTATGGCATTCTGGCATGGTTTGGGAGTAGCTCTGTAGCGGACAAAAAAGCTCTACAGAGAACCATTAAAATTGCCCAGAATATCATCGGGCTCCAGCTACCAACCCTGGATGACATCTTCACATCCCGCTGTCTAAGGAAATCACATAGCATCCTGAGAGACTCTTCCCATCCTGCTTATAACTTTTTTGAACTGTTACCATCTGGCAGAAGATATAGAACAATTAAGACTCGGACCACACGTTTTCTCAATAGTTTTTATCCCAGAGCTATAATTGCAATTAATAATGAGCTTAAAGACCACCAATAGTGAATAATTAGTTGGACTGTGTAACTTGGCCTGCGGTGTAGATGTTTGTATTTTTAGTGGGGGACTTTTAGTGGGTGGGGAGTGTTTGGGAATTTTATGTGTGTGCATGTGTCTGGTCTCTGGGTGTCTGTGAATTTCGTTGTATGTGTATATACTTACAATGACAATAAATTATTATTATTATTATCATCCTGCTCCTTCCAGGTGGCTCTTTGGTGGTGCTGGTGGCGTGCCATCTCCAGGCAGCCCCCCTTGGCAGTTCCCCCCCCCCATAGATGGCCAAAGAGCACTTCCCCGAAGCAGGAGGCTGGTGCGAGAGAAGCACCAACTCCAGCGTCAAGGGAGAACCTCTGCAGAACCCCTGCCCCACCCGGTCAACTGCCAGGCATCCCCCCCCTGGGGGGCCACAAGGCCCTGTGGACTCTGGAAGCTGTCGCCCAAAGAAGGACTTTTCCCAGGCACAGAAGCCTGGGCTGTTCAGGTGCGGTTGCTCAGCATCTCTCTTATTCATGGTTCTCATTCTGCCTTTTAAGGGAGGAGGGAAATTCCTCTCCCCAACATTTTCTAGGCTTCTAAATCCTGCTGCCACCCCGCCCCGTCTTTCTGAGATGTGAGGCTGGCAGGCGTTCTCAGGAGACCAGCTGCCACGCTGCCGCCTTCGTTCCGGAAAGCCACATTTACCCAACGTGCACCAGATTGGATTGTGAGGAGGAAGGCGGATGGAACTTTACACAGTTCGCACCACATCCCTCTCTTTCTCCTCCTCCTCCTTCCTGCCGACACCACCCCCACCCCCCACCCCTGAGCTGCTTTGAAAGAATTCATGTCGGGGGGGGGGTTTAATTTCATCACATTGGATTCAAATGCCAGCAGAATTAACTTCTGAGCAAGACTTAAGTGTTTTTGCAAACTGAGGCAATCTGTGTGCTTCTCCACCCCCCCACCCCCCGCCCCAATCCGGGAAGAGATGCGATCTAAGTTGCTCATAGGGTCTTTCCTGCCATTTAGAACCTCTTGTTCTGATGTGCCGAATGAAACAGGTGGGAGGCTGCAAGAAAAAGTGGACGTCTCTTTTCCTGCGAGTGCAGGAGGACCTCTGTTCCACCCGTCCTGTCCCAGGAGCGACCGCTTCCTTTGTATCAGGACTTGGAGCCGTTACGTTTTTGGACGGTGACTCCGGGAGTTGCCCAGCCCGGTCCATGCTGGCCGGGGGATTCTGGCTGTTGTGATCCCACTTAATGTCTAAGCACTCTTTTATGTAACACACTAAAAACGAGTGAAGGCTGCTCAGCAGTTGCTTAAGAATTCTTCCTCCTCTGAAGAGAGACGAGTGGACCTTTTGTACCACTGGCTGAGGGCTAGCCGTTGGGAAAGGACTGCTTTGCGACCCCCACAACAGGGTAAAAGAGTATCTTTGGCTGTATGGTGAGGCATCAGGAGGTGGGTTGGTGCAGAAGCCTGGGTTTGACCAGGTGGGGCTGAATTTGAGCTGAAAAGTGTTTCTCTTCTGCTCAAAGCCTGTTTTTAAACATGAAAGAAGTGGCCGTGTAGAAAGAGTCTCATTGAGCATGTGTAAAGTGCCTTCTCTTTGCTGAGGGGCTTCTGGGTCATCTTCAAAGGCTGCTGAAGGGCCTGGAGTCCGGCCCCTGCTTTTGCAGCCCATGGAGCAAGCCCAAGACCCCTGTGGGGAGGTCTCTTTCTCTCATTCTGTTTGCTCCCCCTGGGCCAAAACAGGGATGGGCAACGAGAGGCCCCAAGAGGGTGTGGATTGCAAAGGATTGCAAGGACAGGTGAATGCAATGAAAGGCAGTGGCGTTTGTGGAGCACAGAAAGAACAGCTCGGAGTATCTACATTTTGATTGCCTCAGGTCTTGGGTCCCTTTTAGGAGAAAGGTGGGGTGGAAGTAAAGGAAGCCAACCCCTGGGGACTTTTGACCGCTTAACCACTGTGTGTGCCCCCCCCCCGCTGCCATCACCACCCCAGCCAACCTTTTGCAGGCTCAGGGTGGGGTCCCTGGCATGGGTGGGGGGGGCAACCTTGGCCAGAGCAGCAGAGGACAGGGGTTGGGGCTGGACTCCCCCCCCCGGGGTGGGCAGCAACGCTGGCAGCTGGAGCCAGCCTGAGGACGCTTGGCTCTGGCTGCCCAAGGGCATCACCAGCCTTCGGGGCAAAGAGTTTGCCAGGGCTTTGGGGGTCACCTGGGAAGTAGGGTCGTGGGAGCTATCAGGGTTCACGCTCAGATATCTCTAGGAGCCCTTTTGCATTCCTGCCGTGTTCTCTGGCTTCGGATGACGGAGCTGCTGATGTTGTCTCTGGAGCGTCCAGACGGAAGGGATGCCCGGCAGGAAGCCTTGGGGCAAATGCAAAGAGTTGCTGCCTCTTGGCCTCATCCTGCGCCTGCTGCTCTTGTGGTTGTCCTGCAACCAGTATTAGATATAGTGATAACTGACTGCCATCCCAGGGACTCCCAACAGCGCCTGCTATTCAGCTGCCGCTTAATGTTCTTTCTCACTTTCCATGTGGGGCTATCGATGTGATTATCAGTAGAGTGCCTTCCCCCCCCCCTGAAGAAAAAGCTTACAGTGTCTTTGGTACAACCAACCAACACCAGAAAAGACCTGCTGAGATCTAAAATACGAGAAGACAGAGTTTAACCCTAACCCTGCAACTGCCACGGAAAGCCCACCAGCCCACCAGGGGATGTGGCTTTCTAAGGACTTTTTGAAACTTAGGGAGTGGGCCAGGCTTTCTCCCAGGGTGGTGCCAAAACTCAAAAGGTACCTCCTCTTCCTGCTGGGAAGGTGCAAACCTACCTGCCCGGAGCAGATCCGTCCCCTTCAGCCCTGCCTCTCAAAGTGGGAAAGCTCGGGGGGGGGGGTCGGCTGGGGAGGTCATCCGGGGGGGGCATCAGGCCCTCTGAGCACCCCAGCTCGCCTGGAGGCAGCATCCTCAGGCCAAAGGCCCCGCGCGGGGCCCCCTGCACTCTCCCAGGTGGGAGGGAGGTTGCGGCACCTCACAGAGGTGGAGATGAGGGCGGGCGCTTGGCCTGCGGTCAGAAGGAGACGCGCACGTCCTCCACTTGACCTTTGGGTCCTCTCCCCCCATGTCAACTCCTCCTGCCTTGGCAGCAGGTTCTGCAGCCGAGGCCAGAGGTTCTCGGGGCTGAGGGATGATGACCTCTGGGCCAATCCTGCCTTCCGGTGACCACTTTGGGCAGTCCTTAAAAAGAAATCATAAAACCCTAAAATGGAAAAATTCCATTCCACATCCTCTATGAATGAGGTCCCAGAGAAGGACTGCCATGTGTGGCTGCCCCATCACCCAGTCCCGGGCGTGGCCTCCTCCCTCCTCAGGACCTCCCTCTTGGGTTCGGCTTTGGACCCTTTCCCCATCCTCCTGCCCCCCAACCCTCCCCATGGGATGGTTAGAAGAAGTTGTCATATGGCTCGGGGTGGGGGTGGGGAGATGCTGTTTGCTTTCCTGCCTGACCCTCTGCCTCTCTTGAATGAACCCATTGTTTCTCAGACAGACCAAACTTTCCACCACCACCCCCAGGATGGAGGGACGCATTCCTCCCCCCTTCGTTTACTCTCGGCTTGCAATGGTTTTTACAAGGATGTTGCAGCGGCAGCCACAAAGGCCGATGGGGGGGGGAGCCAGGCAGCCCAAAGAGTAGGGCTGATTTAGCCAAGAACCACCGGGCGGCAAGCAAGTGGGGGTGGGGGGTGGGAGAGGGGCAAAGGGTGTGCTTTCTTCTCAGAACAGAAAAAGCACAAGGGCTTCTTACCCACATGACACTCTGCAGGGCCAGGATGGGGGTGTTTGCTGGAAGTTGCAGCCCCCCTCCACCTAAAACATAACTTTTCTCTGCTCTTTTGGGCAAGGCTTAGTCCAGGATGGCAGACGCTGGCTTCACTGCATTTCCTTTTGACCTTTGGGTGGGTTTTTTTTTTTAAAAAAAAATATATATATAAGCATTAAAACAAAGCAGGAGATAAGAAGAAAAGAAGATTCTCTGGGGTGGAACTAAGAGAAGTTACTTTTCGGACTGCCCAGCTAGCACTGGCAGGAGGGAGGGGAGGGAGGTGATTCGGTCCCAAAAGGAGGCCCCAAGTAAAGGTCCTTCCCAGCCCTCTTCTGGGACTCACCTCCATCACAAGAAAGGTAGATGAACTCATTATATTTGAGTGAAAGTATTACATTTTAATGCCACTTTAAGAAGATGTCCACGCAGATGGCTCTTCTTGTTAACAGATTAAAGCGCTAACAGATTCTTCTGCTCTTTCTTTCTTTCTTTCTTTCTTTCTTTCTTTCTTTCTTTCTTTCTTTCTTTCTTTCTTTCTTTCTTTCTTTCTTTCTTTCTTTCTTTCTTTCTTTCTTTCTTTCTTTCTTTCTTTCTTTCTCCATAAGGGGTTTTCTGCAGGGAGGGAAAAGAGGGAAGGTTGAAGTCCTGTGAAGCCCCCTTGAAGTTCGGCCACTGAGGGAGAGGGGGTGGCAGCAGGAGGACAGCTTTGGCTGTAATCTCCCTGAAGTTCCCTGGCTTCTCCCATCGCATCCTGTCAGGACCCTCTCCTAGACATTGCTGGGCGTCCTCTGCACCACCAGCACCTTTTTTTGCAAAAGCCACCACTTCCAGAGTCCCCCAGAGAGAAGGGAGAGTCGCTGGACCGGGTGGTGCAGAGAGAGGGGGCCGTGGATGCTGCTTGAATGGAGCACGAGAGGAGATCCTGTCCGTTCTGCAAAGGCTGAGGGGCTGCGGGGTGGTGGTGTTGGGGGTGGAGGAGTTGCCCTTCTGGGACAGTGTGTTCTGGTGTTCTTCTGCCTACTTGCGCCTCCCAGGACATGAAGCCCCTTGTGGGAGGCTTGGAGCAGGTCTCCCATCGAGCCGCTTCCAGCAAGAGGACCTCCTTCGGGGTGACCCCTGCATGTGGGAGCAAAAGGGGTCGGCAGCCACCAGAGGTTCTAAAGACTTGCTGGGCCTTCTTGTTGCATTGATCCGTCTTGTTTTGGCTGCTCGGTGAGTTGGTGTTCTTGGCTGGTTGGTTGCATTTGTATCTCTTCCCCCTTTCGATCCTCAGAACAACCCAGTGAGGTAGAGCATGCAGTTTCTAGTCCAAAACACAAGCACACTGGCCATTATGGAAGTGTGTATGCGCGTGCGTGCGTGCGTATGTGCGTGTGTCTGTCTGTCACATTTTAATGTTTGTTCAGAAGATACCCGGAGACGTCGCCTTAGAGGATGGCGCCGGGACGTTGCCCATAAATAAGTAACGCCATCGCTTTCTTGCAGGTTGGGCGCCAAACATCCTCTCACCATGCCCGAGGGGGCCTGCAGGGGCAGCACCAGGAAAGGAGGTCGAGAAGGTTAGTCCTGCACCTATCCTGCCCCCCCAAAACGCACTGCCCACCCCCACCCCCACCCGCCCAGGGGAGCACGCAGGGGGTGGTTGGTGGGAGGAATCAGCCACCAAACCTGTGCAGTCCTCTTGTGACCCCCCCCCCCCCCGTTGTGTGAACCAGGGAGGCTGAACACAACCCCCGTGGCTTCCGTTAGGTTTGAACTGGGTTTCGGTTTCAACATTTGCTCAACCGCTTTTCGCTGAAGCTTCATTTTCCTTCCCCAAGCTGACCCCCTGCCTGCAAGCTGTGAAGTTTTTGAGGGTAGGGGTGAGGAGTTGTGGGGAGGGCAGGGGGGGAGGCAGAGGAGCGTGGAGGGAAGGGGGGCCTCCGTCTTCTCTTCTGCGCTGCCTCCCCCCAGAATGCATTGCTGGAGAAACCACAGCTTCGCAAGGTGAGAAAAAAAAAAGCTAGAAAAGGAGGCTGAAGAGGCAGAGAAGCGGATCTTAAGAACAGCCAGAACCAGGAGAGGGAGGCTAAATGCAGAAATGGGAGGCGGGGGCATCCACTTGTGGGGGCATCGGGGGGGGCACGCTCCCTTGCTGGCTTTTTAAAGACAAAGGGGAAGCCACAGATGTGAGTCGGGTGATTGGAATAAGTTGGTGAATTTATTCCGTGAACTTCTTGTGTCTCTTCCACCCACCCCACCCCTCTCCTCCCCAACGGCAGCAGCACCCCGGCCCTCCTCCGTCTCCTCCCTGGGTGGCCTTGGCTCCCACATGGCGTCCAACCCCTTCTCGGGCAGCTGCACCTCCATGAACACCGTGTGTTCGGACAGTGACCGCCCTGCCAGCCTCAGCTCCTCGGCGTCTTCGGCCTCCCTCCAGGACCACCAGAGCGTCTTTGGTGGCAGTGGTGGCCTGGGAGGCGGCCCCCCATCGTACACCCCCCAAAACGGCAGTGACATCAGCCTGGACCTCACGCCCGTGTCCCTCCTGGATGGGATGGGAGAAGCCCCCGGGGGCGCCGGGCGGCATCACGGCTGGTCCCCCGGCTTGGCCAGGGCCAAGGAACGGCAGGCCAAGCGCTCCCACCTGGACCGGGTTGTCCAAGAAATCCTGGAGACAGAGCAGGCGTATGTCAGGGACCTGAGGAGCATCGTGGAGGTAAGGAAGGAAGACCCTCCCCCTTCCCAACCAGGCCGGCCGGCCCATTTTTTGGCTTTCCTCTAGGCCTCGCCAGCGCAGCCGCCCGGGCAAGCAGGAACCAAACCCCAGCGCCAGGTTCTAGCCTGTGCCCCACCCCTGAGCTGCCTGGATCCAGGACTCCTTCCAGAGCCTTCCTTTGGCTGCCCCTTTAAGATTCCCCCCCCCAAAAAAAAAACTCTAGGGGGAGCAGAGGAAGGAGCCAGGCCTAGAGAGGGGATGCTGGTGGGTCCCGCTTTGGAAGGCGCACCCGTTGCCCCACACTGAGGATGCGCTGTTCCCACTGAGCACTGTTCTCCCTCGTGCCTTCCCTCCACCCGTTGGGGGGGGGGGGTGTCCAAATGCATGTTTGCTTTTCCGTCCTAAATTCAGTGGTTGGCTCTTAGACTAAATATTTGAGAAAGAGTGAACCGGCGTTTTCTCTTGGACTCCGTTTCCTCGCTAGTGGGTTTTCTTCCTCCTGGCTGGGCAGGCCTCGGGATGGTACCTTCTCCCAAAGACAGACAGGCAGGCAGAGCAGGGTGGCGTTGGCTGCCAGCAAAGGCTCTCCCTGGGGGGCTTCTGGGGGGGGAGACTTGAGCTGTCTGTTCCCGGCAGCTGGGTCCTGGGGTAGAAGCAGCTTCAGTCTCTTCTGGCCACGTCAGGGGTAGATTGGGGGGGGGGGACGTGTTTCCTCTTGGTGGCCTTGGGTTTAAAACAGTCTCCACAACGCATGGCAGGCAGCCAGAAAAGCAGCCTCCCTCGGTTTAGTGCCCCCTCCTTCGGCTTGGAATGATGGGCCATGTAGTCCAACACATCTAAAGGACTAACCGTGAGGGGGAAATGCCTCAGGGTTGCCATGTGTGTGTCAGTCTTGGTGTGAGGGCATTTCTTTTCTGAGCAGAGTGGAGAGGCACAGCCCAGCAGAGGGCAGAACCAGGGGTGGACCACGTGGGGGGGGGGAGGGCTCCCAGGCTTCCCCAGCCAGCAGCAGCCCCACAGCCTGAGGAAATCGGGAGGGGGGGAGCTCCCGCCCAGGAAATCTACAGAGTAACTTGGAAGCCATCCATCATCCACAGCAGCAGCCCCTGGACTGCAGGCTTAGCAGCAGCGGGCACACCAACCGTGTCAGGTCACCTTCTTCTCTCCCCCCCCCCCCGACACACTAGAATTTTGTCTGTTGTTGCTCTGGGACAGAGAGAGAGAGAGAGAGAGAGAGAGAGAGAGAGAGAGATGCCATCTCTCCTGAGATCGGCTTTGAGTTTCCCCTCCAGCCATCTCAGAAGAGACCAAAGCATTCCAGAAATCCAAACAGCCAAGAAGATACTGGAAGCAAGAATGTGTTACAGCCCTTTCTTGGAATGGAAAGCTCTCCCTAATAATGCCGAGGTGATAGGAGGATATCTGTCTGAATGCCTGCCCAGTGAATCGAAGGAGAGATTCACTGTATTAACAAACATATTTTTAATTTTGCATCTGTGCATATAAATATGCACCTAGAATTGTACACCACTGGGCATCCTCTTCCATGTCCTTTCTGAAGATGCTTAAGCTTCTCTGTCTCAATTAGCAGCTGGATTCGTAAACAGAACCGGAAGTCCCCCTGTAGCCCTTGGAAGGCTCCCCGGTGCTCCTGGGCGTAGGAGGGACGGCAAGCGCCCTCAGATTCCGAGGCAGCTGGAATGTGGGCAGCGCTTGACTCTGCAGGAGAGAGGAGAGCATCCAGCACAGCCCGGGGCCCTTTCCTTCCTTCCTTCCTTCCTTCCTTCCTTCCTTCCTTCCTTCCTTCCTTCCTTCCTTCCTTCCTTCCTCCCTTCCTTCCTCCCTTCCAGCCTCTTCTGCCTTTTGGCTGCTGGAATTTCTGGAATCCTTCGGCCTCCCCTGGGATGGCTGGAGGTGGAGAGCAGAGCAGAGCAGGGCCTGCCTTTCTCTCACACACACACACATTGTCGGGGAGGGAGAGAGACGATGCCTCGGTCTCTCTCCCTGCTCTCTTCTCTTTGAAATAAGCCCAGCGGGGGCATCCCTGGGTTCTCACCTGCATTGGGTTCCCAGCAGACGTGCCTGGCACATTCAGGCGTGGCCTTGTACGGTGGCGCCCCCCCCCCCCCGTATCCCAATTCCAACCCAGCACGATCGTCTTATTTCCATTCCCTCTCGCCTTCCAAGTGTTTAGGGCCAGGTCCCCCAAACGAGTGCCTTCTGGCTGCCCTTCCACCACTTCTGGGAGACGGAAAGAGAGCTTAAAGAGGTGAACTTCTGAACTCCCTTTTCCACAAACGCCCACAGCCAGCCTGGCCGTTTGGCGCTGGAAGTCAGAAGCCTTTAGAGGCAAATGCTAATCGAGCAGAGGAGCCTGTGTGTGCTTTCCTCTGGGGGTGAAAGAACCTTTCTCATCCTAAATCCCATACGGAGGTCTCCAATAAGGCTGGCGTAGGGATTTTGGAATCTGTAGTCCTTTTCCTCAGCCCTAAGCAAAATGCCGCTTGATGCTCTGTTTTCGGAATGAGATGAGGGGCGCAATCCCTGCTCTTCTCTCCCACACCGTCTTGAAGGGGAGGAGGGGAGAATGCCGGGGAATGTAATCCTGCGTTTCTTGGGTACCAGCTCCAGGAAGGCTGGTTCAGGTGGGGGCAGTGTGGGAGGGGCCCTGAGTGTGGCTGAGCCTTTCCTCCTTTGCAGGACTACCTGGGCTGCATCATCAATTGCGAGAAGCTGCCGCTCAAGCCAGATCAAGTCAGCGCCTTGTTTTGCAACATCGAAGACATCTACGAGTTCAACAGGTGAGGCGTCAGAGGGGGGCTCGCGAGAAAGCACGACAGGGGCGTCGGATCCATTGGAAAGAGGCTCTTGGCACAAGAGTAACTGAATGGCAGCACTCACTGGCACTTTGAGCAGGGTGTGGGGAGGCGATGCCCTTGTACTACGAGGCCCATCATCCCCCAGCCAGCAGGCAATCATGGGGACTGAATGGCACGTAAGCCCTTTTTTAAAAACACAGGATGGAGCTCTGCCTGGCCCGGGGGGGGGGGAGGCATGGAGAAGTTCCTTTTTTTAGAGGGCAGCTCTCAGGCGCCCCCAGCTGGCAGGGCCGCAGACGGTGCCCTCTCAGGAATTCCGGGAGCCCTCATCCAGAAAACGAATACATCTCTTAATGACTTGTCCAGACCACAGGGTGGCTCCAGGTTCTTCTGGGCATGCAGTTCAAAAAAAAAAAAAGCACACCTCTGTTTTCTGATCGATCATCAGCTGGGGCCACTGCCTAGGGCGGGGGCAGCCTAAGGTGGGGGGGGTTGGAATCCGCTTGTGTGTCCAAGGCTAGAGGTGACTTGCCGGCCAGATTCTCACCAGCTTTGTGGAGCGTAAGCAGGGAATGCCTGAGCCAGCTTGATCTCTCTTCCTCCTTGTCTGCCCCACTTCCTCCGGTCAGGACAAAGGTCATGCACCACATCAAGCCACTGACCACTGGCCTTGTACCACGGCTTTTTCCCCCAGGAGGGCTTTGGCTGTTGAATCAATGAGGCTGATGCATCTGCTGAGTTGTCCTTTACCAGTTGGGCCGATGGGTCTCCTCTGGTCCGGAGAAACAAATCCTATAAAGGCTGCTGTCTAAGATGGTGCCCCCCTGGGTGCATTGGAATGTGCTGGCTTGGGGGTTATGGGAGTTGTAGTCCAGTAACTGGTGAGCTGGCAGGGGAGGGCTGAACCCCAGAGTGACATAGTCGAATCGTGGGGATGTAGCCAAACCCCCTCCCACCCGTCCTTGTGCAAGCCCACTCGTTGGGCCGTGGCCCCGATGTCAATGGGTCCAGGGACCAGCTCTAAAACTGTAGAACCAGACGGTTGTGGGGAAGGATGGAGAAGGGGGGCCCACCCACAGATCTTCGAGCCTCCCAGCCAAACCTCTCTGTTGGGTCTTCTGCTCTTTAGCCACAGAGTCCCGTTCGTTTTTTCTTGGGCTGGCTCTGAATGATCTGGGCTCTGTTTTCCCAGCCACTAACGGAGAGTCACAGAGGATGCAGACTTTCTGGGAGAGGAAATGCTTTTAGCCTTGGAATTTGCTGAAGCTGTAATTTGAGACGGCTTTGAGTGTGAGGGGCTTCAAAGGGGGAGGCCTGGCCGGTGGGGGGTGGGGAAGATGGAGGTCTGAGGCAAAGGGGGGAGGGGAGTTGGAGGAGGAGGAGGAGGAGAAGGGAGGAGGGCCGAAGACGACGTCTGCTCAGGAAAGATAAAACCTCTCTTGCTGAGACCAAAGGCCCCTCGGAGCGCCGCACACCCGCCCTCGTCGTCACGGGTGATTCGTGTGATTTTGAGCAAAACGTGGGCAGTTTGTCTGCACAAGGTTGTTCCTGACAGACTCCAGACGTTCCTCCCCCCCTGCCTCCATCTTGCCAGGAAGGGGAAGGAGGCTGCGCTTCCTCCTGTGCCCTCATGAGAGAGACGATGGTCTGCCCCCTTGTTCTGCAGGGCCTGTCTTCATGGGTGCCCTTTATTTGACTGGTTGCCCATCACCAGGGCCTCCCTAGTGACAGCCCCCCCCCTTTAACCTGTGAGTCCCGCACACGAAGTCTTGAGCCTGCCAGGTCTGAGAAGGTGGGGCTCTTGCGGACAGTCACGAAGCGGGGGGGGGGTCCGTTTAAGCAGAGGGAGGCCAGACCGTCCTCTGATGTTTCAGGAATCGCAAAATGACACAACACTGAAAACTCATTTGGCAGCCCTCAGGAGAATCCAGCCTCCTCCTTGCTAGAGGCCCGTTCCTCTTTTCCTGGCCCAGGTGTCCAGGTATCGCTGCATACCTTGCTTGTAATGTATGAAACGGGGGGGGGGGGAGGAGAGAGAAGGGGAGCAGCTGCTCCTCTTCTAGCAAAATGTCCCTGGCGGTGCCTCCAAGGAGCCCTCCTTCCTTACAGCTGAGGACAACAGGAACACTCGGAGATTGAGGATGGGTTGGCTAGGCGGAGTGGAGACGGAGCCCCTGCACCTCCCTCTTAGAATGGCTGCGTAGCTCTCAATGATGTCGCAAGAGGAATTTCAAGCACACAACTTGAGTGGCTTGTTTCATTCTGTTTGCCTTTTTAAAAGTGTTAGGTTTTGTTACCTGGGAAGGAGGGTCTCTGAGAGTTACAGAAAATGATGCTCTTTAACCATGTGGAAGTGTTGTTCCCTGAGAAGGGTCCCTGCCTGGTAGCCCTTCCTCAACCTTCCCTCCTCTTCTCTTCTTTCCCCTCCGATCATCCTGTCTTCTCCTGCTCTTTCCGCTTTTTAGAAGTAGCTGTGCTGGCAACTGTGTAAAAGAGTAAACAAAAGCCAGAGGGCGTGGGGAGGGGGTGGTGGAGCAGGATGGAGCCCTAAGTGGGAAATCCTGGAAGAACAGAACCCACGGGAGCCCACCCAGCCCCTTCCCATGCAGTGTGCGCTGAGCCCTGTAGGGAGAGAACCGTCTTCCACCATCCTTGGAACCAGCAATGAGTGTCTTTGCCCCAGCAGTAAGGTCCTGTTCACACAGTGTGCAACTGGGGTGGTGGTGGTGGTGGTGGTCGTCACTGGGCTGATGAGGAAGGGGGATCAGGATGGAGCCTTGCTCGTGCCTGTGACGCCTGTTGTGTTTCTCTCCCCGAGCAGCGACCTGCTGGAAGATATGCAGCGGAACCCCTGTGCCCACGCCGTGGCCGAGTGCTTCGTCCAGCGGGTGAGCCCCTTCCTGCCTCCGGGTCCTGCACTTTGCTCTCCCTTGCTTTCTCTCCAGCTTAATTGGCCGCAGGCTAGTCCCGTCCAAGCTGGAGGCATCCTTAGTACAAGAGGCAGGAAAGTGCCTCGAGAAGATGGTAGCCAGGGTAAGGTTAACTGGGACCCGCCACGTTTTCAGATGTGGGGTGCGTCTTGTCACAGAAGAGAAAAGAACTTTGCTCCTCTAACTGTGAAGCTTCTCACTCATCCGGGTGAGGTTTTCTTTCTCTAAGAAAGCAGTCCAGTTGCCATGACTCAACTTCCAGATCCACTCACTTAACAATCTTGTCCGGGCACGATTCAAAGCACTCATTTTAATCTCCGTTTGGGGAAGTTACTTTAGGACTCTCTCACGCCCGGCCTCCCAGTGCTGCCAGCCTGGCTCTGCAGAGCAGAACGAGCTCTTTTCCAGGCCCTTCAGCCGAGGCGGCTCTGCAGCTAAGATCTCTCAATCTCAGTGGATCCCAGGTTTCCAGATCTTCTGAATCTGGGGTCCATTGCGACAGAAAAAGAACCCAAACGTTGTTTTTCCGTAGTAGGTTTTTTTAAAAAAAAGGTTTACAGACATTCTGTCATTATATTTATCATTTAGGATACATTTGAAAGAAACAAAAATAGTGATTTCCTCAGTTGTTGCAAATTGTATCCTCTGGTTCCCAGGGACTGAAGACCATTGTTTGAGTTGGCCACCCTCCCTCTTATGGAGCTGCCCTTCTGGGGAAGGAACACACCGCCTGGCTGCTGCTTGAGCCGGGATCCAGCCAGCCAAGCCCTTTGCACTACCTTTGGGAGCGGGCATTGCATCTCTGCCCGTCAGGCGTTAGGAAGAGCACCAAGGCAGCCTTCAAGCCATTGGGGGGGGGGGAAATCAAACAACCTGTATGCACTTCAGTGCACTTAATTGTCGTTCAATTAAATCCTGCAGAGTGAAGAATTCGATCTCTACACCTTGTACTGCATGAACTACCCCAAGTAAGTATGAATTCCCACCCGACTCCTGCAGAACGTTCTGCTGTTTGGTCCCCTGGTTCTTCCTGCTTCTGGTCCAAGAGATGCTGGGTGGGTGGGAGCTGACATGGCTGCCTCCTCCTCCTCCTTTCTCCCCTTTCCTGAATCAGCCCAAGTTCTTCTTTTCCCGATCGACTCTGCTGGGTTCAGGTGTGATGTCAGAAGAAGAAAAATCACCCCCCCCCCCCGCTCCCCAATTTCTCTGGGATGCGCCTGGTTTCTTACTCCTCTGCCGTGTCTCTCTTCATTCCCCATTTTTCTCTAAGGCAAACAGCTCCAAAGGTTGTGATCTTTCCTTTGGGGGGGCTTGGGGGGAACAGATCCTGACACCCCCCCCTTGATCATTCGGGTCCTCCTTCTCTGCCTAGCAGGTGTGGTCCTGAAGGCTTCAAGGGCAATAACCAGGTCTCCCTTTCCTCCTCCTGCCCCCTACCCGCCACCACCACCCCCCCAGTTCTGTCTCGGTGCTGCGGGAATGCATGGAGGACGAGGCCGTGGCCAGATTCTTCCGGGAGAGACAAGCCACCCTCTCGCACTTCCTGCCCTTGGAGACCTACCTCCTCAAGCCTGTCCAGCGCATCCTGAAGTACCACCTGCTGCTCCAGGTGGGCGATTCTGCTCCCTTGGTTTTGGGCAGGCGGGTGCTTGGTGGCCTTGTGCTCCAGGGAAGAGGGAGGAGAAGAGCCCGGATGGGAGCTGGGCCGGTGTGTGTGTGTGTGTGTGTGTGTGTGTGGATGGGATGCCCGACAACTGTGGATGGCTTCTTCCCCTCCCCCTCCCCCAGGCTGTGAATCTCCTCTCCTCTCCTCTCCAGGAACTGGTGAAACATTACGAGAAGAGCCGTCCAGGTTATGACACGGTCGAAGAGGCTAGCATCACCATGACAGCTGTGGCTTGGTACATCAACGACATGAAGCGCAAGCAGGAGCACGCCACTCGGCTGCAGGTGGGGCTGTGGCCGGGGATGGTTGGGCTGGAAGAAAGCAGTGGGGTCACTCGAATGTATGCCTTGCACGTCTTATGCAGACAGTGACCAGTTGGCTGGCTGGCTGGCTTTGCATGACTTCCTCTGCTACTGCTAATCTGGAGAATGAGGAAAGAGCCGAATGGCCACCAGTCAAATATCCTTTGACTAAACAGACCCCCATAGTCCTTACACATCATGGCATCCATGAGGGCTAGGAACTTGCTAGCCCAATTGTGAACTCTTGACCACTACTTTGGATGTGAGCTCCTTCTGCCTGGATCCTGCACTTCTCTATATTGGGGCTGGTTGGAGTTCTTGGGATTTGAACAGTGTTTCTTTATATTGGGATCTGGAAAACTGAGTTGTTATCCTGGACTAGAGGGCTAAGGTTCCTGGTTGACTTGCTTCATGGATCGCCCCCCGTTTGTCCTCGCCTTTCACCCAGCCTCTCTCTCTCTCTCTCTCTCTCTCTCTCTCTCTCTCTCTCTCTCCCTCTCTCTCTCTCTCCTCTTCCAGGAAATCCAGGGTCTCCTGGTGGGCTGGAATGGTCCAGAGCTGGGGGCGTTTGGTGAGCTGATCCTCGAGGGGCAGTTCCGGGTGCCTCGTGCACGGAAGGAGAGGGTCTTCTTCCTCCTCAGCAAGGTCCTCCTGATCACCAAGAGGCGCGGCGAAGCCTTCATCTACAAGAGCCACATCTTTGTAAGCGGGGCTTGGTGGGGGCGGAGGTGGGGAGAGGACCCATGGCCGCCTGGATTTCGATGGCCCACGTCCAGGACACCTGGAAAGCAAGGGATGGTGAAGGGTGGGGGAAAAGTCCACACAGCAGCTTTGCCATCAGCCACCGATTCTGCCCTTCCCAAAGTCACGGTTCAGGCATGGCCTCTGTCTAGTTTTTTCTAAAGTTATATTCCAGGTTCAGAGCTGGAGGACAGGAAAGGGGAATCTGTCTTCAAGAGAGGGACGGTGGGGCCCCCAGACTGGCTGAGCCCCTTCCTCTCTGGGTCAGCCGGTCTGGTCCTCCTTCTCTCCCCCCAGTGCTGCAACCTGGCCCTGCAGGAGAACACCAAGGAGGCCACGAGCTTCAAGATCTCTGACCTGTCCATCCCTAAACAGCAGCATGTGGTCCAGGTAAGCTGCTCTGCCGGCAGGTAGGGCAAGGGACACAAATGAAGGGGGGCCCCCACTCTCTCTCTCTCTCTCTCTCTCTCTCTCTCACACACACACACACACACACACACACACACACACACACACACACACACATCTCCTGGCCAGCACAGGCTGGGGGATTCTGAGGGTGTGATCCAAAAGCATAATTTTTTCATAGCAATTATTTTCTCTTCTTCTAAAAAGCTACTGTAATGTCCAGCATTTCCCTTGGTAGCCAGCAGAGGGAGCTGTACCTGCCCCATAAACTGTGAAGGAAAAGAAAAAGAAACGGTGGCTTAACAGGTGGCAGCATAAAAAGAAACAAGCACGGCATAAGAATGTGGCAGGGAAGGGGGGTGTATATCGAGGAATGGCCGGGCAATGCGGACTCAGGAGACCTTGGCTGTTCTCCTCAGCCAGGGGATTCTTCTTTCCTCTTTGGCAGGTGAAGAACCAGGAAGAAAAACGCCTGTGGATCCATTACCTGAAGCGTTTGATTGTGGAAAATCACCCGGCGTCCATTCCTCAGAAGGTGAGAGAGGGGCGGAGGCGGCAGAGGGTATGGCCTGTGGGTTGGAGAGGGCTGAACTGGGGCCGGATCCTGCAAAGGTGTCCCCTAGGGGACAAAGGTGAACCAAGATATTTGCACGGTTTGAGGCAGGAACAAAAACGTCCAGCAGCTATAGAGCAGCTGCCTGGTTTCAGTTTTCTATCCATGTTCTCAGGCCAACTGCACTCTGCTTGTTCTCAGAGGTCCCCCTTCTCAGCACAGCAACCTTTCCAGGTGGAGCAGCCCCTGGCCCGTGGCTGACACTCTTTCCCTGCTGCTTTTTTTGTTACAGGCCAAGCAGGTCCTGCTGGAGAACAGCTTCCAGGGTAGGTTTCCACCGGGAACCCCTTTGGGGACCCAACCGTGTCTGCCTTCTAGAGCTTCAGCGCCACTTGGTGCCACGTTGGCTGCCCCCAGCACCATCCTGCAGCACCCATAGTTTTTTTTGGGGGGGGGGTTGGCATTCTCCATTGCTGTTAAAGGGAGGGCATGAGAGCAATTCAAAGCCCCTGGCCAGGCTACAAACGCCAGGATCCTGTGGGGTGCTGCTGCAGTGACCATTAAAGCAGGACCCCAAGGACTGTGACCCCCCTGCTGAGAATCCTCTCTCAGTGCCCGCCGTTCCACCCTCACCCCGCGGCCTGATCCCAGGGCTAGGCTGCTGCTGCTGCTACTGCCGAGCAGCTTTGGTTCATGGCCTCTGTGCGTGTGTTTGTTGCTCCTCCGGGCAGGTTCTCCTGGGGTCCTCTCCAGCGCTGAGTCTCCCAAGAAGCCCCTGCCTTCCCCGTGGCTGGATGAGTCCCTGGCATGCGCTCGCAGCAGGCGGCAGTCGGGTGAGGAAAGGCCGGGCTGCGTTTGAAATGGGTTAGAGCAGGAAGGCTCGAGGAGGAGGAGAAGGCGTGTTTGCCGTGAGAGCTAAAGGAGGCCCCGTCGTCAGAAGCAGTCTCTCCCTCCTTTCCAGACGTTGAGAGAACTGTGTCTGTCCCCCCCCCCCCCGTGATTTCTTTCTCACGACTACTCTTGGGGTCATCCAGGGAGCATGGCTGCTGGTCGCGCTCACTTGGGGAGGGAGTGGTTTGGAGAGCTCCACTCCCCAAATGCAAATGCTGAGCTCCTGGCAGTGGGCCGTGAATCTTCAGAGGTGGCCCGTGTGCCGTCTCTGCTCGCCTCCGAGGAGTCATTACTCACCAGCCTTAACCTGGCAAGTCCTGGCCTTGCGAGGCTGCCATACAGCCCGCCTGGCATCTCCCTGCTTTCTGCTCGAGGGGCTGAAAGGGCAGCAGCTCAGTCAAGCGCCCTGGGGGACGGCAGCCTTGACCCACCACCCCCGTTCCCCTTCCAGAGCCTCCGGAGTACATGTACAGCCCCGAGAGAGCCCGGAGAAGCTGCCCCATCTTAGCGCTGGAAAAAAGCACCTCGTGCCGCCGGGACCGCAGGCCATCTGGTAAGAACGTGCAGGGAACCCCAAGCGGTGCAGGGAGGATGTGGAGCACGGCCGGTTTCCGGAGATTGCCAGCTTGCGCTCCCAGGGTGCCGCGACTTGGGTGAATGCCTTGGTGTGACTACAAAGCCCAGAATCCCTGGCCACCCTCCTTATACTTGACAGCACTGGGACACTCATTGGTGGGGAGCCGAGTGCTTGTGAAAAGGGGAAAAGGCCGAGGAGGGTTTGGGAAGGCTTGGGGCAGGGGCTGAGCTTTCCAGCAGAAGACAACCTTGCCTCGGGCCTAGCAAGGGCAGGCGCGTGAGCAACACAGGCCTCCGCTGCCCCATAGATCGTCCAGGCGCTCCCCTCTGGGATCCTGATTTCCTGCAGAAGCTGCTGCTTCTCGGGTGGCAGGCGCCAGGGGGCAGCATCGGATCAGAAACGGGTGGCTCCCAGCCAGCCCAGAGCCTGCCTCTCGCTTTAGGAAAGGTGGGCGGCTGCAAGACTTTTGCGTCCTGTGGGACCTTGCAAAGCAAGGGTGGAAATTGGCCCGTCCTCTTCTGCTTCCCGGAGGCAGACCTGGGGGGAGGAATACACATTTCCACAGAGCCGGAGGGAGGGAGGGAGGGAGGGAGGGGGCTGTGGCTTGGAAGCAGCACAAGGCAGCCCCTTGCATCAGGAGGGCACCCACACTGGGGGCAGCCGGGGTCGCTACTGATGCCAAGGGACCAGCTCCAGGCCCATAGAAACCTTCCGCCAGAGCAAGTCTCTTGGCTTTGGGTGGCTTTTCCCGCAAGAGAGCAGCGGGTGCCAAAAACCCCCGGGGTCTTTAACAGAGCCTCTGACTACAGCTTTTCTTTTCTCTCCCCCCCCCCCCCCCCCACTATTCTGTCTGCTGCTGGGGACTTTCTCAGACGTGGCCAAGTTAAAGGTAGGTGAGGAGGGCTGCCCCGGGGGGGGGGAGGGAGGGAATTTGGGGGAGACTCCCTTAGGAGGCTTCTGGTTCCTGCCTTGACTCCAGAGAGTGAAACAACCCTGAAATGTATGTGTGCTTTGCAATTTATTGGGCAATTTAGAGGCAACTCGACAGCAGCCCTGGCGAAAAATAGGACATTGTTGTTACTATTCTGCAGTGTCAGGTTGCCTCTGACTTAGGAAGGAGTGACCCCCAGGGTGTCCTCTAGAGAGATGGGCACGAACCACCGGTTTGGTGGTTCGTGCCGGTTCATCCCTACATTCTTCCAACAGGTGTTCCATGGTTCTGAGCCCCGCCTCCTCCGGCGGGCGCCCAATCAGAGGCAACGCCCGGCCGGGTGCTCTCTCTGAGTGGGGACCTGCCGGAGAAGGCGGGGCTTGGAACCGCAGAACCCCGGCTGGACTCCCAGCCCAGCCCAGGGGAGCTGCCAGAGCGGCGCTTCGTGCCCGTCTCTCGTTCTCCCCTGAACTGCCCTGCCTGGCTCTTGCAGGCTCAAGGCTGGGCCTCCCTTTAGGGAAACGACTCAAAACAGAGAAGGGTTTATAGGAATGGTAAAGATTTGCTACTTCTCAGATGTCAAGGATTTCAAAGGGAATGGCGGCATTGTGATGCCCTGAGCCAGTTTGAGTTTCAGCCACAGAAAAATAGCTATCGGGCACAGAAATTCTTGCTGCGTCGGGGGGGGGGGGGAGAACACGCGCAGTTAGGAACTTGCAAAGTAGGTGTTTGGACGGTTCTGCTTGTTTGGGGACAATGGCCAAAATATGAGTTTGCCTGATGATACCTAAAGCGGTCACAAGCAGGGGTGCCAGGGTGAGAGTGAGCAGGGAGGACCTCCTCCCGCTAGGCTGGTGGGTTGGGTGGGAGAACCAAGCCAGACAGCCACCAGAACTGCCCAGCTTTGCGGCCACTCGGCTCAGGGCGCTCTGCCTGCTTCCTGCTCACCTCTCGGGCTGCTTAAAAAACAGCCATGTTCAGGCAGGGCCCGGGCAGGGTTTTGGCAGCCTCCGAGGCCCAGGGGACCTTGGGGGGGGGGACCCTGCTAGTGGGGGGGGACACACTGACGAGCCCCTCTTCCAGGCCCCTCAGGGAGCTCCGTTCCTGTGCCCAGTGGAATAACCTGACGGTAACGCCTTGTCTCCTCCTCCTTGCAGCACACGGACAGCGAGGGCGACCTCTATGCAGCCACTGAGCGCCCCCTTCCTTCCCGGACCCCCACGGCCACGCTGGCCTCTGGCAGGACAGAGATGGGGGCCGAAGACTCTGGCCAGGAGGAAGGGGAGGAAGGGGAGTTCCTGCTGCCCGAAGAGGCCACGGCCTCCGGCCTCTCCATCACGGAAGAGATCCTGGAGCTGCTCAGCCAGCGGGGCCTCGACAAGGAGGCTGCCGGGAAGGGAAGGAGCTTCCCCCTGGAAGAAGGGGGCCAGGAGGCAAGCGGCCAGGCTCTGCAGGTGACTGGGGGGGGGGAGGAGGAAGAGGAAGAGAAAGAGGAAGAGGCTGCCACGTGGCCATTGGGGTGCCACAGTGGGGGGGGAGGAGAGTGGGTTATGTTGTGGGTGACGTTAACAACCAGAGAAACTGCCCTGTCCCTGCAAGTGGCAGAGGGAGCCGTCGTGCCCTTCTGGTCTGCTCCGGTGGGACTGCTTGCCACTGGATGAATCGCTTCACATAAAAGGAGTTAGGTGACCTCAGAGAAGGGGCCTCTGCCAGGGGAGTGTGTCCCTGTGGAGGCAGGGGGGGGGGTCTCTTAGCCCCGGTCCTTCTTCAAGGGGATCCTGGACACGGCAGCAGGAGCAGCAAACAAGCAGCCTGCCCTTTTTAGACCCCCACTAAAGGGGAAAGGTTTGCTGTTTGGACTACAACCCCCAGGACCCCCAGCCAGTATGGCCGTGTCCCCACTTCTAGGCCAGGGGCCTTCGTCATGGCCACCTGTGTTCTCTCTCGCTGTTCTCCAGGAACCGCCCTTACAAGAGAGTCCCTTGGAAGCCCCGGGGAAGGAAGAGGAAGGCATTGCAAAAGAGGGGGGGGAGGAGGAGGAGGAGGAGGAGGAAGGCGACCCCCAGAAGGAGCCCTCCTTAGGGGTCACCCCCCACGTCCTGCCCTTGCAAGCAGACGGTCTCCGGCCTGAGCCTCCTCCAGAGCTTCGCCCCCCCTTTGCCAGCGACTCTTCAGAAGAAGACGAGGAAGAGGAGCAGCTTCTGCAGCAGGAGGGGTCGAGCGGCCCTTCTCCCCTCCACGTCTTGGAGACCTTGGCCCCAGAGGAAGGCTCTGGAAGGGCAGAAGAGCCCAGCCAGTCCACTTGGGGCACGCAGGAGGCCCCGAACCAGGAGGGGCAGCCCCCCGAGGGCACCGAGGCCTCCAGCCACTCTGCCTGCCCTCCCCAAAGCTTGCTGGCTCCGATGAGCAGAGACGAGAGGATGGAGGTCAAGGCAGAGGGTGGGGCCCAGAGGGACCTCACCTTGACCAGGAGCGACTGGCTGCTGATTGAGAAGATCAAAAACTACTACGAGGGGGTGGGGCCGGCCAGTACGGCGCCAGGGCTGGCCAAGAAGGATTGGGCCCCTCCTGTGCCCGCCGGCGTGGTGCGAGAGTCCATCCTTCACTTCAACAGCATCTGGAGGCAGAACGATGTGCAGGACTGGGAGGTGGGCGGAGCCAGAGTCAGAAAGCCCCTCCCACAGCTTGGCGCCAGCAGCCCCGGAGGAGGAGACTCTGGGAGAAGCCGGAGTCGGTCCTGCCAGGAGGAGGGGAGGGGCCTCCTGCCCATCAGCCTGGATCCTTCCAAGAGGGGGCGGAGCTGTTCTGAGAGTGGCCAATCAACAGAAAGCACTGAGCCTTCCAGATGCTGCATTGGACAGACACCCAGTGCCAGCTGTGAAAATTCCCATCAGGGGTGGAGCCCATCTGGGGACATGGAGTCGGACGCCACCCACAAGCCTTCTGTGCCTGGAAGTGGGAGTGGCTTGGAAGAGGAGGGCCCTGCAGGGTCTGAGTTCAGATCCTGCGCAGAGATCCGAAGGGCATGGCAGGAGAAGGAACGGAGTGCCATGGACACCCCAAAGAAGGGTGGCAAAGTGCGAGTGAACAGGGAGTCTCACTCCTCCCCAGAGATGCCAGTTTACGCCGAACCTCTGTACATCGTGGAGGATTCAGACCTAGAAGATCCGCCGTCTGCCTCCAAAGGAGACCCCGAGGTCGCCGCCAAGGTCCGGATGGGAGCAAAGGGCAGGCAGGAGGCAGAGGGGGTTGCCGAGGATGCTTCCAGTCCCCTCCCCTCCTTCGACCTTTACGAGAGCAGCGGGGACCCCTGTCTTCTTGAGAACTCGGAGCGCATCCTCAGCAAAGTGCAGGCCCTGGCCAAGATGTACAGTGAGAAGATCAGCCGCCTGAAAGCCCCAAAGAGGGTGACGGAGAGGAAGCCGGGGGTGCGGCCCCTGCAGCAGCGGAGGGGCCCCAGCGGGAGCCTCCTGGCTGGGGTGCAGGAGGGCAAGCCGGGATCCAGCTTCCCCCACTGTGAGTGAACCCCCTTTGTGGCACACATGCACTCTGCGCGCGTCTCTTTGGGCCGGGGGCTGAGCTGCTCGGGGGATTCGGGGAACTGCCCTCCCAGACCACAACGGCCCCAGGCCCCATTGCCAGCCTCTCCCCTGGACTCTGACTGGCTTCTCTCTCAAAAGCGGGAAGGAATTGGGGGGGGGGGGACCCTCCCTCTTGGATGGGTGCAGGGTTTCGTGTGAAGGAGAAGGGGAGAGGATGGTGACCGCCTGCATTTTTCTCCCTGCAGGAGAGGGAGAGCCATATTCCCCACCCTGAACTCACTTAATGAAAAGCAGGATATTAATACAGCAAACCAACAAATAAATCAGTTTGAAAGTGCACCTTCTTGTGAGCGGCAGCGGGCAGGAGCAAATCTCTTGCCTTCCTTTGCCTTTCTGTGTTTGCTCCAGGGGCATCTTAACCCTGCTCTTAAATGCAAGGGCTCCCCACAGCTTTGAGAAATTGCTTTTCAGCCAACAGTTCCCATAATCCTCCAGCCTTCAGGGACACTTGTCGTGTCGCCCGGAGGATCCCAGGAACCGGCCTTTCTGAGTTCCGAGTTCACCAAGACCCTGAGATCATCTTGACCGCCTCCTGCCTGGCCACCGCTGGAGAGCCCAAGGCAGGCCCTGCTCGTGGACGGGAGGGAGGCTGAGCCTCGTCGCCCGAACCAGTCACTTCTCCAAAATTGGAATTCGCCCCTGCATTCCCCAGCCTCTGCTCGCCTCCCTGCAACTGCCCCATGCGCACACCACATGCGCGTGAGCTGGAGCAGGTCAAGTTGTCCTTTGCTGCCCCTCTCTTCGGGGCAGGCCAGCTGGCTTCTTCAGTGGGGTGGGGGAGGGGTTTCCCTTTAAGGTCTGAAATACATCTGGAGCTTCAACCTAGCCCTTCCCCCCGCCAACCGCGCCCCCCCTCGGTCAGCTGTTTTGCTTGTTTCTTCCCCCTGCATGAGTCTGAGACACAGCATGATTTAAAAAGATGCAGTGAAGAGAGCAGTGAATGCAATTAAGCATAACTCAGTTCACCGCCACTAATAGCGTTCCCCCCCCCGCCGCCCCTCCACAGGTAAAGGGTTGCAGAGTGCACCTGGCCAGAGTTCGGACACAGGTGTGGGGATCTGGGGTTGGCCAGGATGACCTCGGGAGAACCTGCTGGTGCAGCTCCTCTGCCTTGGAAGGGGGCGGCAGGGGTGGGGGCAGAAAGCGCCTCTCCTCCCAGGGCTGTTGAGCGAATCTGGAGCCCTGCGTTGGCTCACCTTTTGCTTTTTAATCTACAAGAGAGTGGCTCGGACCGAAACCTCCCCAGAGCCTGTGGGAAAACGACCTACAGGGTGATTTACAGTTTAATAAACCAAAGTTGCCCTGGGCTGGAAGGAAACGGTCTTTATTGCTTTTCACCAGAGCTACAGCTCAATCTATGGAGCCCGCCCCCCCCCCCCAGTAGCTTCAGCCAAGTCAGAAAAGGTAACTGTTCGGACTGCTTTTGGGGCAAAAAAGAAAAAAGGAACTTTGCTGAGCTGTCAGTGAATATACCATGTCACCCTTACCTCTCATCCTCACCAGTTAGAATTGCTCTTCTACAAATTAATCAACTGTAACTTTATGAGTTGATTGATTTGTAGGTGCAACAGATTAAGTCTTGGGGCCCCAACGGTTTTCTCTCCCTGCCCCCCCCTGACCATTGAGGAGCGGGGATGTTGATGTTGCCATCCACCTCTCTTCCCCCCACAGGCGAGCCACGCGTCTATGGCCACATCCTCATCCAGGAGCCCCTCCATCACGTGATCGGGGTCCAGGAGAACACGCCTCTTGTCGCTGCGACCCGGGGGACCGCCTTCGAGCTGCACAGCGAAAGGCCCCCTCTGCTCCTTTCTCCAGATCTCCTGGGTCCCTTGCGACAGGAACTGCCCTGCCCGCCAAGTCGCTCGCCCTGTGTTCAGTCGGGAGCCTGCCTGCCCTCTGCAGCCACGGAAGCAGCAGCCACGCACCAGGGCCGAAGCTTCCCGGGAAGCCCTCCACGACCCCTCTCGCCCGAGCCCGAGGTGGACCCTTCCACCCCAAAAGCCCCCAGCAAAGGCGGGGATCCTTCTTCCCACCCTGGGCTAGCAACAGAGGCAACGCTTAGAGCCACGAAACTGGAGGAAACCCCATGGACATTGGGGTTGGACAAGGGAAGCAGGCAGGCAGGGCAGCCGTCGTGCGGGTCTGAAATGCAGCCGGGGGTTCCTGTCGCCACCCGCATGCCGGAATCCCAGCAGAGCCAGGACAGCCACGACGTGCCCAGCGCTCCCCGTGTCTCTGGGCCCACAGAAGAGGCCACGGACAAGCCACCTGGCTCCTCGGCAGAATCTCCCCAGCTGCAAAAGCAGGCGGAGCCACCTTCCCTTCCAAACAGCAGCTCACCAGGGCGAGCAGAAAGCCCTTCGGGGAGAGCAGATCCCATGAAGTTGCCAGGGCGTGGGAGAAGGGAGGTACCGGTGCCAGCCCTAAGCGCAGAAGCCTCCAGAAGGGAGCCGGGGGCCTGCAGCGGGGTGGCCCCGCATCCCGGCCCCCTCCCGGAACACTCCAGGGCTGCCCCTCCCCCACTGCCTAGTAGCTCCTCGAGCCCATTGCCGGCTGGGGCAGGTACAGCGGTCAAAGGCCCCCCTCCCGCCAATGCTCCTGGTTTGCTGGCGGTGGAGGCGGAGGCGGTGGTGGCAGAGTCTCCAGGCCCCCTCCACGAGGGGCGCCAGACGGCCCCCCTCCCGAAGCTCCTGCCCTCCTCCTCGCCGGTCCGCCGGTGCCTCTCCTCCAGCGCCGCCGCCATCTCCAGGTACCTCGCGGCCTCCTGCATCAGCCACAGCTTGGCCAAGAAGAACGGGGGCCCTCCCCTGGAGGAGACGCCTGTGCCCGCCCGGCCTTTCCCCTCCGGGGGGGCGCCTGGGGGGCCCCCGGCCGACCCGCTGGCTCTGCTCCCCAGAGCGGCCCCCAAGGCCTCCAGCCGTGGGGGGAGACTGGGGTCCTGCTTGCCAAGGGAGGGGTGCCAGCCCTCTGGGTCGGGGCCTCCTTCGCCCACGCGCCACAAGGCCTTGCTGGCCACCGTCCAGGCCTTTGAGCCTCGCGTGCGCTTCGCTTCCGCCTCGGAGCCCAACTCCCGAGCCCAGTCGCCCTCCGCCGCAAAGCCTCGGGTCTGCTCCCCTCCTCCGACCAGCCCCCCCACAAGCAGCTTCACCCCCTTGTCCGCCCACCCCCACGGGCAGCCGACCGGCTCCGTCCTTTCCCCGGTGGCCCTGAGGCCGGACACGGCTGGGAGGAGCCACTCGTGCCCGCAGGTGGCCCCGTCGAGTCTGCCCGATGGCAGGCTGACCGAGAGCCTGGCCCCCAGCCCTTGCGCTGGCCCTCCGGACCTCGGGGGCCTCCAGTGGCCCAACGTGCCCGGCCTCTGTTTGAAGTACGTGAACAGAGAGCGCCGGCCGAGCAGCCCCCAGAGGAGGCCTCCTCCCGAGGGCCAGGGCTCCCCAAGCCCAGCGTTCCCCTTCAGTGGGGCGGACGCAGCGCCCCGCACAGACAGGAACCACCAGCGGGCCAGCTATTCCACCACCGTCAACATCCAGATCGGCGGGAGCGGCCGGATCGCCTCCTTCAGCAACGCACAGGTCAGCCTGACCCATCATCCCCTGCTGGCCACGCCGGAGCCCCTGAGTGCCAGGAAGGTCAACGGCAGCGCTTTGGAGGCACCCCAAAACACATGAAACCCCCCCCAGCAGCCTTTGCCAGGGACACCAGCCCTCTCCCTTCCCTGGTCCTCCCCCCCATGCCCCCCCATGCTGCCTTTGACTGGGACCAAGCTCAAGATTGCCCCCCCCGATAGGGAAGGAAAGGCAGAAGAAGGGTGTGTGTGTGTGTGTGTGTGAGAGAGAGAGAGAGAGAGAATAGGAAGGGGTGGACATGGTTGGGTGCCGAAGCCCTGTTCCGGGGTTGGGGTGAATGAGAAGGGAGGGGAGGGGAGGAGGGAGAGAGAAGTTCCTCGTAGCCAAGCTGCCTCCCTCCATTCTGATTCCCTCGGTAACAGCCCATCTTTTCACCTCCCTCTGCAAAGAAGGAAGAATATGTTTGTGTGTGTGTGTGTGTGGGGGGTGTTTTCCCTTCCCCATTAACCCTTATAAGAGTCAGGGTGGCATGTCGGGCGCAGTAGGCACAGGGGAGGGGCAGCGGCCCTCTGAAAATCCTGTTATAGTTTCCTCCCATCCCAAAATCCACTCAGCAACGTCAGGGGCATTCCTTGGAGAAGAAAGAGAGCCAGGACCCGAACAGACCCCTTTGCAGAATTTGTTGATAACTGTATGCTCTCCAGGGGGTGCAGGAAGGGCCAAACCCTCCCCCCCGAAGAAGGAAAAGCCTGCCCAGCTTGTTCCTCATCCCTCTTCTGACTGCTTTCCCGGAGCCGGGCCCAGCGGGGCTGCCCGTGAGCAGGGAGCCTTCCCTGGGCTGTGCGCCTCTGGCTCACCTCCCACTAAGACAGCCTCTCCTAACCAGGCCGGGTCCTCCTCCATGGGGGGGGGGGAGAGAGGCTGGCACAAGAAGTAAGGCGTCCTGCTACAGCAAACCTGGAGATTCTTGTGGCATCTCGAATGGGGGCTGCAGTCCCCCCCCCCACTTCTCCTCCAGACACAGATCTCTGTGGGGAGGGGGAGGCATTGCTTCAGCCCCCACCAGGGCAAGAAATCACACTGGTCTTTAAGGGGCCACCAGACTCTCTCCTGCCCAGATTTACCACAAGCAGAAGGGAGCTGTTCCAGGTACTGATGAAATCCCAACTGGAGTGTGTGCATTTGTGGGGGAGAAAGTAGAAAGCAATGCAAATTTCAAAGAGAAGAACCATGCAAATCCCCCCCTTTTTTATTTTATTTTTTATTTTATTGTTTAACCGAGCAATAAGTTAAACACAAGTTGCTGAAATCCTTGCTTTGGTTAGTCCCTGCTACAGTCAGACTCACTGGGTCAAGAGGAACCAGCGAGCTCAGCCACCATGGAAGTTGCCTTGATCCAGTGGGTCTCCTCTGCATGGGCCTTAGGCCAGGCTTTCCAAACATGCTACAGATGGAGCTAGGCTTGTTTGGGGGCATCTCCTGAATAATCTTGAAAATGGCACTTGCTTTGGGTGGGTGGGTTGGTTTTAGTTCTGCAGCTGCTACCAAGACAAGCGAGAGAGAAGGGGACGTGCAGGAGGTGATGAGGGAGAAAGTGAGGAGCTACACTTGAGAGGCCGGTGGAGCCTGAGTGGGTGGACAAGCTGGACGAGGCTTAAGGGGGCAGGAAGCCCGGAGGCCGCCTGAGAAGCGATACTGCATTTCTGGGAGCCCAAGGGGGAGTCTGTGGCTGGAGGGGCCGATAGACATGCTGGGGCCAGCCGGGAGGAAGGTGTCCAGCCTCAGCCCCAGAGAAATGGGGTGGGTGGGAGGTCTTGCGCAAGAGGAGGGTCTGCGGGATTGTGCCCCATTTTACCGTGCCTGTGTGTGTGTGTGTGTGTGTGAGAGAGAGAGAGAGAGAGAGAGAGAGAGCCCACCTGTTTTATTTAGGGAGGGTACAGTTTGGAATTCTTCTGCTGTGGGCTGCAAAAGGTCTCCGTATCAAGTGGGGTGTAGGAGCATTTTGCCAGGCTGAGGAATCAGGTCTTTGAATTTGGGCTTTTTAAAGAAGTGTTTTGCTCATTTAAAGAAGTTTCCGCCTTTGAATATCCCCTTTTTCTGCTTCTCATCGAGTTGGAAAACCTTGTTGGAAAATGAACACATGCACTTTTCTCCCAGGGACACCCTGCTGCCTTTTCTAGGTCAACACACTTGCTTATCAAATTTTGTATCGTCGTTGTTTTGAAAATGTCTATTTATATAGTGATACAAGTGCTTTTTAATTTAAGGGTGGGGGATTCGCTCGGCCTCCTCTGAATGGGTACTACTTGGCTAGGGTGTTTGTTTTTAAGTGTCCCCTTTCCAGCCTTGTAAATAAAAGCGTACAAATTAGCTGCCTCTTTTGTACGGATGCCTTTCCTTTTTGTAACCTCATGAGGTGGCCATAAAATCAGCTTATAATAGGATGAGCTGCTTTCTTTTGTTAATGTGGAATTTTTTAAAAGAAGGAGAAAACCCAAGAGGAAATAAAGAGGAAACTTTTGACCAACATGCTTGGTGCTTCATCTTTCTTAGCAAAAACTGCTGGGTGAATGTTTCTGGCATTACTGAGTTCAACGGTGAATGTCACAGCTGTGACAAACATATGGCTTTGTTTAAAAAACTTCTCTGCTTCTTGTGTCTATTTGTTTTAATTTTTTTAAAAAAATACCACCAGTCTGATGAAGAGTTCTGAACAATTCAAAAGCTAGTAAACATGGATTAAATGCTGGCGCAGGTCTGTGGAGGGGGGGGCGGGGGTTATGGCAGTTGTACTCCCCAAAGGATAACTTCTCCAAGCGCAGGGCAGAGCCCTATCTTCTCCCTGTCCGCACCCACGGGAATAACCTTGGCCCGGTCTGGCGCGGAGGGCTGTTTATATAGTTCGTTTATTTAAAACATTTTTACCCCGCCTTTCTCTTTAAAAGGGACTCAAGGCGGCTTACATCCTTGAAAGACAATACCTAAAGCGGAAAACGATGAGTATACGCCCGTGGTTTACATCATTAAAAGACAATAATTAAAGTTAAAACTATAGGGATGCAAATACTAAAAAAGAGCACACCAGTCCCACTCTGAGAGACGGGAAACGCAAGGCCGGCTTGTTGCGCGGAGCATCGTGGAGCGGTCAGGCGCGCAGAAGCGCCCGGGATGAGCCCCAGCCGGCTCCGCGCTTTCCCCCCCCCCCCCGCCTCGCCCGGGCCCTCGTTTCCCGGGCGCCCGCAGCGTAAGCAAGGCGCCCCCCCCCCCGCCTTGCGCCCGTTCACTGCGCCTGCCTTTGATGAGCCGGAAAGAGAGGAAAGGCCGCGATGGCCCGGCGGTCAACGGAGGAGCCGCGCCCGGCGGGCGAGAAAGGCTGGAGGCTGGCCAGCTCGCGAAAAGGGGGCGTGTGGGGAGACCGGGCCGGCTCTAGGATCCGGAGGACGCCGGCGTCTTCCCTTGGCCAGCGAGGGGATTCACCTGTTTTGGAAGAGGCTCGGACAGAGAGAGAGAGGTGGAAAGCCCGGGGAAGAGCTGGCTGGCTTTCTTCTGCACTTTGCAAAGGAACTTCTCGCCTCTCCCCGGAGGGTCTCCCAGTCCTGCGCCTCCGCCTTTAGCTTCGCGCAGAAGTTGTGAGCGCGCCGGTAAGTAGGGGCGCTTACTTTATGGTCGGAGGAGAAGGTTCCTCAGCTGCTGGGCTGTGACTCCCACACGGTGGGTCTGCCTTACTCGAACACAGCAAAGTGCGGAGTGTTTCCTAGAGCTGACTGTACAATAGCTGAGGCCAGGGAGGTGGGGAAAGGTCTCTGCCCCAGAGAGTTTGCAAACCAAATGTGGGTGGCCTCCAGAAAGAGATGCCTCCAGAAAGACAAGGGATGGCGCAAGTAAGCCAGCCAAGCTACCGAGAAAAAGACGTCTTGGACGGGCACTTCGGCTTTCTCCTTCAGGGGCCTCTGTGTGCATAGAGGGGGGGAGCGAGATGTAGAACTCTTTCTCCTTCAGGTGCCTCCAAGGATATGGCAACAGCTGGACCTCTGGACGTCTTCCGTAACTGGGATGCTACGATCATTACTGGCCCACTAAAATATCACAGACAGGCAAGGTTTCAAGGGCGGCAGGTCTCTTCATCACGATGGACAGTGTGGAGCTTAAAGGATGGGGCAGAGGGTCTTCGCGCTCCCCCCGCCGCCGCCGCCGCCGCCGCCTCGCCCGGGCCCTCGTTTCCCGGGCCCCCGCAGCGTAAGCAAGGCGCCCCCCCCCCCCGCCTTGCGCCACCGAGGGAAGAAGCGCCTGCCAGCCTGCCGGCCGGCCCTTTCGCTCGGGAGCAACAAAGCCCGCTGACTCCCGAGGGGTCGCCGCGCCCCAGTGCGTGTGCCTGAGGCGGACACCCTGCCTCTCCTCCGCCTCGACCTGCCGCCTTAAGTCAAAAGCCGACGTGGGCCACCTTAGCGTGAGGGAAGCAAGTCTCCGGCGGCCCCTTAAAAACGTGGCCTCCCCTCTCCGGGAGAGAGCAGGTCGCTTCGCCAAGGCCAGCCTCCCCCTCCCTCCCTCCCTCCCTCCCTCGGCCGCTCTCCGGGCGCTGTGCGGAGGGGCTTCTCCCCCACCTCCCCCGGGACCACCCCGAGAGTGTCAGCCTGACCCTGGCGGCTCGGCAAGGAGTTCAGGGTGGGGTCGTGCGCCTCTCTTCTGAACTTCCTTAGGCGGTGTGGTTTCGAGGCTGGTTACCGAGGCCCTCCCGGAGGGGCCTTTCCTTCGGGGACCATCCGCAGGTGCTTCGCCGCCTTTACTTCCAGCTTTTCGCTGCTCTTCAGAGAAGTGCACCAGAACTGAAATGGTGTGCGCCTCCTTTTAGAAATCAGCTAAATACCTCTCCGAATTGTGGGATCTGGCAATTAAAGGCAGCTGCTCCTTCCTCGCCTTGGGTCAGAGGAGTCCAAACAGACAACCCTCTCTCTCCCTTCCTTCCTTCCTGCTGACTCAACCGCGTCTGTTCCCCGGCACCAACTCTTCACACGTTGGCTGCCTTTTTAAAGCCATAAGCAGAAGCAAAACTCAGCAGTGCTGCTGTATGTCTTCCAAGGGGAGGGGGAGACACGGGGGGGGGACACCTTGGAGGGGGCTGCTCTTTCCGACAGACTGTTCCGTGGATTCGAGGGGGCCACCATCCCGAAAGGAGCCAAGCTCAGTCCTGCAGTTCATAATACATCATGTGCCCTCAAGTTGACTATGCCAACCTTTGCTGAGATTTCCTTGGTACATCGTATTCAGGAGGAGTTTCTCCTTTTGAAGCTCCCCCTGGGGCGGGGGGGGGTTGCCACTTGCCCAGGGCCCCACCCAGGCTGGCTCTCTTTCAAGGCACGGTAGGAAACCAAACTCCCAACCTCTGGCCCCACAGCCGGGTTCTCCAACCCCTATCGCTCAAATGCTTCATCATCATCAGGCTACCGCTACAAGCAGGCCGTCCTTGGTATTCTTTTCCCGAACCCCAGCTGGCAGCAGCTTGCATGCCTCCGCCAGTGTTGGTTGTGTTCTGCCCATTGCTGTGACTTAATTTGTGTGCTTAGCGGGGCAGGGAACTAGGCCTTTGGTTTGTGAACCTCTTAGGGGAGAACCGAGCCAAGGGAGCTGGTTGTCCACTAATCGCAAGTGCTCTGCAGTAAAACACACTCTTTAGACCTTTTCGAATGTGTATTCATGTCGAAGTGGACCGATGTATTCAGGCGAAGGGCTTCTGCTTCCTCTCTCGTCCTCCTGGAGGTTTATTCCATCCTTGGGGGGGGGGGGGTTGTGTGTGTGTGTGTCTGTGTCTAACGGCAGACTATGCCCACTTCAGGTGGCCAAGGAGAAACAGAGGAGAGGTCCTGTGTGAGCGATGGGGTGCGCCTTATCCAGCCCAGCCACTGTGCCAGATCCAGCTACCTTGGAAGAGAAGCTGTGCCCAGCACCAGAAGGCGGGCTGGATTCGATTGGAGAAAGGGAGCGTGGAGGCGAGGGGCAAACGCTCGGACCATTCCTCCTCTCAGAGGCTCAGAAGGGGCTGGTCCGGGACTCCTGGAAAATCCTGCACCAAGATATTGCCAGGGTTGGAATTATCGTCTTTATCCGGTAAGGGCTATGCGGCTATTGTCCCCCCCCCTCGCCCCTGCCCACGCCTCCCCCCTTTTTGCAGAGAGGAGTCTGAGCTGGGGGTCAGGGCTCTTCTGTGTCCAGCTGTGGGGTGATGCCCCCAGACTGTTTGCGAGGGGGTTTGCTGTGCCGGCAGATGCTTCTGAACCCAGGCACAGCTGGAGCCACAGGTTTCAATAGAGGGAAATACAGTGTATTGGATTCAGCGAATGACTAGCCTCCCTTGGAAGGAGGGGGGAGGGAGGAAGGGAGAGGGGGATCTTGTCCCACACAAGAAAGCTGATACAAGCCACATAACTCAGGCCAGCCTGCCGTGTCCATGCGGAACTTGAGTCTCATGACGGACCCTGAAACTTCATGGTCTAGCTAGCACAGTTTTAGGATGTCTCTGCCTTACCCCCTGCCCCATCCTTCCAAGGGAGGCGCGAGCGCGAGAGAGAGAGAGAGAGAGAGAGAGAGAGAGAGAGAATGGAACTGGAACTGGGCTGGGGGGGGTTCCCCCTGCCCCCCCAGCCATCATTTCTTCCAGCTGTTTTCTCTGCTCTGGATCAAAGGCCTCTCCCCGCCCCCTGCCAGGGCCCAAATGAGACCTTAGGGCAGTCCTGGCACCTCCACAATTAACTTGCATTTAAATTAACTCCACACAAACAAACAAATAATCAAACAAACAAACAGAAAGCAGAAAGGTAGGGCAGGGGAAATGCTTATTATTTGGATCTCAGGAAGTAGGAGGGCCAGAGCAGGGATTTAATCCTTCTCCTCCCTCCCTGTGTTGTCCCTTTGAAGCTGCTGTTTGTCTTGAAAGGAAGCCCAACCAGCAGGACTTGGAAGGGTTGCTTTGTTTAAACTACAGTTCCCAAAGTTCCCCAAGTTAGCATCGCCAGGGGTGATTCCCCCCCCCAAGGTCCCCCAACTTTTGGCTTCCCCTTGAGCGTAGAGGCACGGAACCTGTGGCTTGGCCTTCCAGGAGGGGGCTCAGGACAGAATTTGGCCATGAAAAGCTTTCTTTTTTCTTTTTATTAAGATGTTCCACCGAAGACAGTTTTGCAACTTAAATGTTACAATCTAATCAGACTAAAAGAGGCCTTGCAGTTGGGTCCTGGGATTTCAGACACCTAGAATCCTAAAGTAAAACACCACCACACCCCACAAGATGGCAAAGGTGTCCCTCCATTCCTCCCCAACCCTAAATGTATTTGTTATTTTTAATAAGGTGTTTTCTGGGGTGTAGCAGAGCATGCCCTGTGTGTGTGACTCAAGCTAGCATTCTACAATGTGGCTTCGTGTGTCCCCCCACACACACCTCACCTGGAGTGATTCCTGGAGAGCCCCTGATCTTTGCCCATCTCTCCTTGCAGATGTGGCAGTGGCTGGAAGGATGGCTGGTGTTCCAGCTGTGGTTCGCACCAGAGTCCTGCTGAAAGACATTATGATATACATATTTTGATTGCTTTTCTCATTATGCCCAGTAGGAAAAGGGCCTTTCCTGGGGGCCCTTTGCCTTGCACGTTCCACCACATGCCTCACTTCTCTCCCTGTGCTCATTTGCCCCCAGTTCAGTGCTCAGCATATATCCCTCCCCCCCCACCCCCACCCTGCATGGAGAAACAGACCCCATTTACGCAGTGAATGGTGCCTCTTCCCAGGCTGAGGTCTCTTTCTGCTGCATGGGAATTCAGCCAAGATGCTGACTTGGAGAGCAACGAAAATAAACACACGCACACCCTGGGCACTTTGCATATTTTCTTTGTAAATTATTGAATTGAGCTGATAGGAGGTTGACTCCCTTCTCCTGCATCTCCACACCCTTCCAGCTCCCTAGTTGGAAATATGTTGGTGATAACAAGACCTCCTCCAGTGTGTGAGAGAAATACCTCCAGGGCCAAATTCATGCCATGGTTTAAAAAGGTGGGGGATGCTGCTGTTCGTGTTCAGAGATACCCGTGCACAGCAGCAGGTCAGGAGGGTGACTCCTGGCCATGGCGGGGGGGGGGAGAGAACACAGCCAGAGCTGAAGAGGTCCATTTTCCCCCCCCTTCCGGGGACTCCCCTCGCTTTCCTTCTGGAGTTGCTGTTGGCGGAGACACTCTGTGTGTGTGTGGGGGGGTGTCTGTTTAGTGTCTGGCTAACTCAAGTAGTTTTGGAAGAGGCAGCCGTGTTAAGTCTGTCCAAGGAAAAGGGGGCAAAATCCAAAGAAACAACAACAAAACAAAAAGGGCAAAGACCAAAACAGGTGGCCACTTAAAGACTATTACATTTTTAATGTGAGCTTTCGTGGACACGTCCACTTCGCCAGACAAATGGAAACAGAATGAAAAGCTGAATGAAATATCAGTTTCACACAAAATATTGATTGTCTGGAGGAGGGGAGGAAGGAAGAGAGGGAGGGAGGGGGGCAGTTCAGGCAGGAGGCATCCTCTGTCTTTCCCGCCCTGCCCCGCCTCACCTCCAGCATCTGGAACATGACCTGCTCTTGGCTTTTCTGGTGCAGGGTGGGATCCTTCTGATCTGGCATTTATGGCAAAGTTCTCTTGTTTGCTTGTGAAGGAAGAAGCTCGCTCAAGTTCTTAGGAATTCTTAAACAATGCAATGAGAAGCAGCTGGCAGTGAAACCGTCCTCTCCAAGGCAATTCCGCCTGTTCAGCAATCAGAGGAGACCCACTGAATCCACTGTTGGAGGGCCAATCCTCCCTTGGTGGAAATTCCCCTGGTTTGGTGGGCCTCCGCCAGGCAGGCACAACCCCTGGATTTAGGCTTGATCCTTGACTCCCAGGAATCTCTTCCTTTGTGGAAGAAGGAAGCCCTGCAGCGACTTCCCTTGAATTATCGCTCTCTTGTTCAGCTTCTCTCCTTGCCGGTTAAGGGCCCCCTTTGTCTCCACCCCACCCCTGAAGCTCATTGCCAGCTGCGCACCCCCCCCCCAGGGGCTCCACCTTCTCACCAGCTTTATCAGCTGGGGCTTGCTGATGTTTGTTTGTTTTTATATAAAAGTGTCCTAAAGCTGTCAAGGTGAAATGAGACAGAAAACAGATGCCCCTCTAATTAGGGAGCCCTGCAAGTCATTAGTCCAATGGCTCCTGTCCAATTAACAGGCCCATTTGAGCTGCAATCAGAAGTCCTGAAACCCTCGAAGAGCAGCAGTGACTCCACGTCTGAGGCGATTGCTCTCTTTTTTGGATCCCTCATAGTGTTTTTTTTGGGGGGGGGGGTTGGCAGAAATTCGACCAAAAAAAAAAAGATGACTCATTAACAAGCACAACGGGAGCCTTCTCTCTCAAGCCTTGAGAGCTCACAAGGTCATCAAATGACAAATGGACCAAACAGATCCCTGTTCACTGGCGCCCTTCATGTGGGAATCCTGCTAGTTCCAATCCTGCGCTCCAGGGTGGTCCACTGGGGGCTCTTCTGGCTTCGGCTGCAAAGCAGGGAGTGGAGAACCAGCTTCGTGACTCGGGCCCCTTCTTGTTGCCGGACCAGGTCCGGCAACCTCAGAACAGGAAGAGATCTGTTGGACTGGACCTTGATGCCAGGGATTCATGACAGAGATTTTGAAGGCCTGCTTTGAATAGATCTTTAGTCTCTTTATTTCTGTAGCACCTGCCAAAGCAAAGGGCGGGAAATGAAATCCCAGCATCTCTCAAAAGCTTTGCCGCTACAGAAGCTGCTTCCATCGGTTTGCAGCCTGTCACCTGGGGCAGAATTCGACCATGTGCTGTTCTGATGTTTCAGGGCTCCCTGGCCAATCCCTGGTATGCCCCGCTGCCACTCACTGTGAGCTCTTCCTCCATTAGAGAGATCCATTTCTGGTGATCTGTGGCTGGCACCCGGGCCCCGTCAGGCCATCAGTTTTCAATGGGAAGCCCTTTGGGTTCCTCAGATATGGTGCCTGTCCTGAGTCTGCCTGACTCCTCAGATGGTCTCCACTCAGCGCTTTCTCACAGCAAGGCTGAGGCTGATGTTTTGGGAGTCCCAGAATCCCATGAGTCACCCTGGGTGGGTCTGGGAGCTGCCATGCCACCCAGAAGCCCCCCCTCTCTCCCTCCTCTGCTGACCGACCGACCGACCACTCGCTCGCTCGCTGGTGGTGTGGGCGCTCTGGCAAAAGCCTGGACGGGTTATTTTTTTCCTGGGTGGGTTTGCCCTCCTTGCCAGCTGGTCCAGCTGCGACTGAGCGACCTGACTGGGCCCCCCCACCCGTCTCTCTTCCCCAGGCTCTTTGAGACCCACCCGGAGTGCAAAGACGCCTTCTTCCTCTTCCGAGACGTGGATGACCTGCAGCAGCTGAAGATGAGCAAAGACCTCCAGGCCCACGGCCTCAGGTGGGAGAGGTGTCAGCAGATGGTCTGCTTCAAAGTATGACTGAAACGATCTGGAGTCAGGTGGTCAATACGGGGTGTGGGGGGGTGGGGGGGTTAATTCCCAGGAAGCAGGCATGGAAAGGAAACCCACCCACTCACCCACCCAACATCGCTGCTGAGACCTCAGGCTTGTATCCAATACAGGGAGCTCAATTTCCCACACTTATGTCCTTGGACAACTACAAGTTTTTCACAAAAGCATCCTCAGTTCTTGTCAAGATTCCACATTTTGTTAGATAAGGAAGAACATGAATTCTTTGCTTCTTGAACTCTCCTTGTAAGAGAGACTGCCAGGCTTCATTAAAAGCCCAATACAAAATGTACTCTACATGGGCTGAAATTTTAGTCCAGCAATCATTTGCAGATGTCAGGCATGTTGAACGAATGTTGCCTATGACGTAATGTCAGGTTTTCCACAGAAATCTTTTTCTTTTCTTTTCTTTTTTCTTTTTTCTTTTTCTTTTTTTCTTTTTTTTTCTTTTTTTTTTTTTTTTTGGTACTTCAGACAATGAGTGAATGCCGGATCTCTCAAAATGGCAGTTTCTATCTGCTCTGAGAGAGACAAACTGGCTCCCAGTGCAGGGGGGAACATCACTCTTTCCAGTCCCCAGTATGCCTAATAGAAAAGAAGGGAAAGGGCACCCAAAGAACCATTTTTTTAAAAAAATTCACATTAGGTTTATTACAGGTCTGATGCAACCCACTGTGGCCACCTGGGGTGCTTTGGTGAAGGGTCCCAGCCTCTCTGCCCCATTCCCTCAGCCCCCTACCCCTCGCCTCAACCCCGCCAGGCAGCAGCCCCTGGGCCCCTCTGCCCTCCCCTCCAGCCCAGGGGAAGTGTAAGGATTCTGCGCCACGTCATGTTCTGAAACCCCTGTGACCCACCTGGATGACCTCTGTGCCCCTCCCAGGTACATCCACCTGCTGGTTGAGAACCCCTGATAGATGACTCTCTTTTTCGCGCCCCCCCCCTTGCTCCAGGGGGCCGCCCGGGTCTCTAGCCAGGGCTTCCCCCCCCCCTTTGTCTGCTCAGCTGGCTGGTCTCCACATACCTCTGGTTGCTCCACTATTGGGACTTCTCACCTGCTTTTCCTGCCCCCTCCCTCCCTCCCTCCCTCCCTCCCTCCATTGCCAGGGTGATGTCCTTCATTGAGAAGAGTGTGGCCAGGATGGACCAAGAGGAGAAGCTGGAACAGCTGACCTTGGAACTGGGCCGGAGCCACTTCTGGTATCAGGCTCCCCCCAAGTACTACGAGGTAAGAAGCCGGTGAAGCTGGACAGGTTACCGAATGGCAATGGATCACGGCAAGCTTCTAGCACTGGCTGGGGCCGTTGCTGTGGGTGGCAAATCGTGGGGGGGTGGCTAAGTGGGGGGGGACTGCTGAGGCACTTCCAACCCAGGTAAGAAATCTGGCACGTCTGCGAGTAAGAGCAGCGCAAGAGAGCCCGCTGCGAATCCTTCCTTCATAAGGACACCTCTCCTCCTTCTCTTTAATTCCAACCCGCCCACCCTCAGTACATTGGGACCCAATTCATCCAAGCGGCCCGACCCATTCTGAAAGAAGAGTGGACCTCGGAGGTTGAGGACGCCTGGCAGGTAAACCACCCCTTTGCGAGGTGAATGCTTTGTTCGTGTCATTGGCCCTTGTCCACCCCCACCCCCCAAATGATTCCCTGGGTGGATTCACTTCCATCATCCAGATCCCCTGCCTTAAGCATGTTTGGGGCTGGGGGGTGGGAAGGAGGCACCGGGGGGGGTGTATGCAACACCCCCAGGAGAGAGGTTTCCCAACATGTCCCTTCAACTTTTGCAAAAGTTGGCTTTAAATATATGCCTGGCATTTGTCTGTTTTATGGAAGGAAGAGGTTTAATCCATTCCACACCAAGCTATTGGGCACCCTCGCCCCACGATCTCTACAAACGGCACTGGGCCGTCTGGTCAGCAGCCAGACCTTGGTGCTGTGGTACGGGGGGGGGGCATTGTGCCGCTTGCCTTGGGACGGTGGGTGGGAGGTTTGGCCTCTGGTTCCGTCACAGTTGTCTGCCCAATCTGCAGCCCTTCCCTTCCCCACTACCCTCTCGCACACTCACACTCACACTCACACACACACACAAACAGCAGAAGCTTCTCCAGCCCTTGGGATGCCCCACTGCAGATTCCTCCCAAGGCCCCTTTCCTTAAAGCTGGCAGGAGGAGAAGGAGTTCCCGAAGGGGTGGCCCCCTTTCCTCCCCCAGCTGTGAAAGGTCCGGGGTGGGAAAGGTCAGGAGGTGTTCTTCCTCACCCTCCCTAGGACGGCCCTGGGCAAGGAGGGTGAACCAAAACGGCTGTTCTCTTCTCCCGGACATGCACTCCGGGTGGGGGTGGAGGGGGTGCCTTCAGTTGTGTCACATCTCCCCCCCCATCTGCAGGCCAGGAACACCTGCGTGTGCGTGCACAAACAAGGCTCTCCTGCGTTTTGTGTTCATGCAACCTGTTCAAGGACAGGTGTGTGTGCGTGTGTGTGAGTGAGTGAGAGAGAGAGAGAGAGATCTAAATCTTTGGGACAGTTGTGGCACCCTCTTCAAAGCTTCGCCTCCCCCTTCAGGCCAAGGGCCCCCCCTCCTCTTAGCTTTCCTGGGTTCCTCCAGTCACAGTCAACTCTGCCTGCTCTTTCCTTCCTTCTTCCCCAGAGTTTGTTCCAATACCTGGTGGCCACCATGCGCCAAGGCTTCTACGCAGAGGAGAGGACCACATGGGCCAACCCGTCCCTTCACTCAAGGAAGGCTGATGCTGGATCCGCTCCGGACAGAGCCTAGCCAGAGTCCTCTACCCAGGAAGGGGAGGCAGCCAGTGGCAGAAGCCTTGCCAGGGCCCCCCCACCCCCCACCCCTGCAGCTCCTTTTCTCTTGCATGCAATTTCTGGGCCAGGGGGCAGGGAGCACCCGGATGGCGGCGGAGGCTTCCTCCCTGCTCAAGCCAAGGTTTCCCTGTAGACTGGGTGGCAGAGACTTGGGGTTCTTAAAGGGAGGACCAAGCGCCCCTAAGTTCCTTTGGAAGGCCAGTTCTGGACAGGAATATTTATACTTGAAAGAGGGCATCAAAGAGGGAGAGAGAGAGAGACCAGTCTTCAGTTGACCTTCAAGGTCTCCACCCTGGTTTTAATAGAGATCAATTTCCATTGAACAGAGGCATCTACATAACCCGTCTTCAAGAGAGACATTTAAATAAGCAAAGTTAAATATTTGGAGATCAAACCCAAACAAAGCATATAGATAAAATGTGCAAACTTCCAATGTTTAAATAACATTTGAAGACAAAATTGTAATCTAGGTTTTACGAAGCATCTGCCGAAGAAATAACAAACTGTTTATATTCCCAATATTATGGTGTATCCACAAGAGTCGCTGTGACCCACAGAGGCTCCAGAGGGAAACGTTTTGATGGCTAACAAGCCCTCTTGGTTCCCTCCCAGTTTCTTCACAAATGCAGGGCTTAAGAGTAACCAAGTTCCACCAGGGTGCCTGTCCCCACCCTCCCACAAACCAAAAGAAATAATAAAATCCTATTTGGAAGGTGTGTTTGCAGGAGGATCCGTTGCCGGCCTCACAAGCGTTCTGGGTCCCTGGTAGACTAAAACTTTTTTTCTTTTTTATGTGAGCTTCCATGGACGATGGCTGACTTCATCAAATGTTTGCTGCCCACAATTCCAGGTATACCTAGATAAAGATGGGGTTATAAAAGGGGAGGTCTCGTCTTAATGTTCTCCCCTCCTCCGACCCATAAATGCTGTGCGTCTTCCAACCCTTCAAGACACCCCACAGGCATTAAATATGGTCCCAGAGAATGGCAGAGCCATGGCCAACCTGACCACTGGCGCAAAGGAGGGGGTCCCCAACTGCCACCCCCTGCCCTCTGTTCACTTGATATGGTGATCAGCCCAAGCCCTCTCTAAAGCCCAGTATTCGAGTTCTGCTTTGTCTCATCATATACTCCCCTTTCTCACCTCTAAGTGTGCATGTGTGTCCAAGGTTGCACTTGGGAGATGGGAGACACCCCTCACTGCCCAAAACCTGACCCCTTTGCAGACACATTAAACTCAGAATAATCCCTTTAAAGAAAAATTCTAACTTCCTCATTTATAAATAAATGTGGGGCATTTCCTCCTATACATTTGGATGGAGTTTACTAGCTCTGTGTGCACTGTGGTCCAAATGATGACCTGGAGTCCTAGAAAGGAGACACCCTGATAAACATTTATTATGTGCTAAGACTCATTTATGTAATACCTAATTAAGACGAAAGTTTTGCCAGGAGTATGGGCAGGACAAGAGCATATGGTGGCTGAAATCCTCTTGCTTTGTTACGCAAAAGGTATAAAATATAATAACTCCTAGCCAGCAGTTAATGAATCCCTGCTGGGATTTTCCAGTGTGCACAAAGCCAATGAGTGAATGCTTGTGACCCAAAAAGTCCCAGCGGGGACTCATTAACTGCCAGCTAGGAATGATGGGATTTTATGCCTTTTGCATAAGGAAGAACCAGGACTTCTGCCCGTGAGTGCATCCTAAGAGCTGGAATTCCCATTCAAAGGTAGAAAAGACCCATTGATCCTAACATGGTCTAAACTCAACCTACATTTTACAGATTAGCTTGGTTTGTACGTGTGTGTGTGTGTGTGTGTGTGTGTGCGTGCGTGCGTGCGTGCGTGCGTGCGTGCATGAGAGAGATATAGGTGATCAAGAAATAAACACACAAGTCATTTGCATGTCCTGTTTTCCAGCTCTGTACCTTTGAAGGCTCTGTGTACCTGGAAATAAAATTATAGTAAGTGAAGAAAATAAAGCATTTTCCTTTGCAAGCCATTTGACTCCCAAAAGGGTCTTCACAAGATTGTTTCCTTTTGTCAACTGACTTTATAACAGAAAAGCTGATATATTGGTTTCACAGACAAAATACCTGCCGCCTCCTGTACCCAGTTTTAAAAAAGGAATGTGCAGATCACTGTCTCTGCATCTAGTTAACTAATGGGATTGTGAGAATACAACTGACAGTGGAGGAGTACAATTTGTGTGGCTGAAGGCAAATTTAGCATTTAATGTATGGATGTAGTATTTTCCCCCACTCCAGCTGTAACTGAGGGCCAGATGTTATATTACTGAGAACACGTCCTTGTAGGAGGAAATGCAACCCCACTGCACCCTTCAAGACTTACAGAAATGTCACAAAAAGAGCCAGGATTGTCAAATCCTGCTTGTGGGACCTCTTTCCTTCCTGTTACTTGGAATTACTCAGTTTTCTCTGGAAAATTGGCCTTTGAAGTCTTGGCAATGCTTGTGAAAAAAAAAAAAGGAACAGCTTTCTGACAGGAGAGGGATCATCCTGGCAGGCCTTGTTGGCTTGAAGGGAAAGGCAGTGCACATTTTGGAAGCCTCCCCTTGTTTTGGTGCCAAACAGTCATCGTGAAGCAAGAGAGGTGTGGCGAAGGTCGTGAGCCCTCCAAACTTCCAGCATGGGGCTTTCCACTCTCCGTGCGGGGAAGGCAAGGAGCAGGAGGAGGAAGACGCCGGCCTTTGGACTAGCAAGCAGGGACGAGGAAGGGCGGAAGGAGAGCCCGACATTGCTCTCTGACGGGACCGTTTTCGTCTGCCACCTACAAGAAGGGCCCGCCAGGACCTGCTGGGTGCTGTATATGGCTACTTCCCAGTAGGGAAAAGGTATGTAGAGCAGGCGCCTCTTCCTCCTTCCGGGAGCTTACCTTGCAGTCAGGGAGAGGGGGGGACAGGCAGCCGGGGGGGGGCAGCTTGGGAGATTTGGGACATGCTGGAGATGTCTCGGAGTACAGTATCTTGAGGCAGAGCATGGGCCAAGGATCCTTGCCATCCGCCACACAACAGGGTCTCTCATCCCGCCTGCTTCTAGCCCCGGAACAAAATCCTCCCCCTTTCTCTGCATCTCACGTCTCAGGAGCCTCAGTGCACATGAAGGCGGTCTGCCAGCACATGCATTTCTCTCCTGGGGAAGAAGCATCTTCAGCTGTCAAGTCGTCAGCTGTTGAGTGTGCAGAGAGCATGTGGTCAACTAACCGTTTCAGGGATCCAGCTTGGAATTCAAGAGATCCACCGGAAGGGATGGAGAAGGACAGAACTGTACAGGTGGGGCTGAGAAGATTAACACTAGGGAGGACCTGCCTATAAATTGGCGCTTTGTACCTTTCAGTTCGGTGGGTGGGGGAAGAATCTCCTCTGAGCGTCTCTCATACTCTGGACAGATCTCTTGGAAGAGTTGTGTAAGGACTAGACTATGAGACAAAGAAGACCACTGTGACAGGAATTGGGAAGGCTCTCTCTCTCTCTCTCTTTTTTTAAATAAATCCCAACTCTGGTTAAAAGTGAACTTCTGATGGGGGACTAGTTTCATAGATGGAGGCTTAACCTACCTATCAACCTACCAACCTTCCTTCCTTCCTTCATCAGTTCAGCTGCTTCTTTTGAAACTTCTAGAAGTGTTTTTGGGATAGCCCATCATCGGTTGTAGCAAAAATTGCAAAAAAAACTCAAGGTACGTGAAAGCTGTCTGTCTCTGAGAAGCTATACCCCTCTCGCTAGTTCCTTTTTAGTATCACTTTCTAATAATAATTATGCACTGTCAAGTCAATTTCAACTTGCGGCAACCAAGCGAAAGGGTTTTGCAAAAGAGAACTACAGTTCATCCCTACGAAAGAAAGAAAGAAAGAAAAGAAAGAAAAGAAAGAAAGAAAAGAAAAGAAAGAAAGAAAGAAAGAAAGAAAGAAAGAAAGAAAGAAAGAAAGAAAGAAAGAAAGAAAGAAAGAAAGAAAGAAAGAAAGAAAGAAAGAAAGAAAGAAAGAAAGAAAGAAAGAAAAAGAAAAAGCATGGTTGTTGTGGGTTTTTCGGGCTGCTTGGCCGTGTTCTAAAGGTTGTTCTTCCTGATGTTTCGCCAATCTCCGTGACCGGCATCTTCAGAGGACTGGAGTAAGAACTCTGTCCATGGACAGAATTCTGACTCCTGTCCTCTGAAGATGCCGGCCACAGAGACTGGCGAAACGTTAGGAAGAACAACCTTCAGAACACGGCCAAGCAGCCCGAAAAACCTACAAGAACTATTAAATCCCGGCCGTGAAAGCCTTTGCGAATACAAAAACTAAGCACTTGCAAAAGGATCTTAGATTTTAAGGGTGTGGTTGAAATCTCAATCTAAACAAATCTGGAACTGGCTCAAGCATTATGGCACTTATAAAGAAGCTTACAAACTACGATTTTGTCAGAGTGCAGGGGATTATGTGGCCAAAAGCCTAAACTGTTCCATAGTGTTATAATTCCTGGAATATCTCGGCTGTGAGTGTAACATTGGAGCAAATTAAATCGGCAGTGCAGTCTGAGAACAGCAAACAAGGTTGGAAATGGAGCTGCATTGGCAGATCTCTTGAGATTCGCTCCTATCTGTTATGAATGCACACCCACGCAGGAAAATATCTCTTGGGAGCTGTTTTACAGAGTGCCTTCTCCCTCCGAGCAGCACTGGGCTTATTCGGTGGTGGGCAAGGTTCCTGGGCTTCTCCCCACCTCTTGGCCCCTTCTGTTTATTCCAGGAGAGTTCAGAACCACCTAACCATGTGGCTGCTGCACACGCAGAGCTTCTCCGGAGCGGCATGAGGCCCAGCAGAGCCAGAGAAATCCCGCATCCTTCAGCCTCCTCCTCCTCTTTGCAGAGCCTTTACCATTTCCTCTTGGCCGTGTCCCTCATGGGTCTCTCCACCAGCCAGCCACCCCAATGCCAGAGGGAGCAGATCAGTCTTCTCAGCAGCATGATCCAGCTCCTGGTGAGTGGGCAGTAGGTGAGGTGCCCAGGGGCACAAGAGTAGCGGAGGAGGCAGGATTTCAGAGGGGCTGCCCCTTGGCAGCAAAAGCAGGATGGGAGGCTCCTGGCTTCAGAAAGACCTGCGAGCCCATTCTGACACCCGTTTTATCAGACCAGCGAACACTCCAGCGAGTGACGGCAAGGTGGCCAATGTGTCTACCCAGGGGTGCAGGTAAAGGAGGATGCAGAGGGGAGGCTCCAAGCAAAAGACACGAGGGAAAGACAGACAGTGCTAAACACATCTTTACAAGCAAAGATGGAGGTCAAAATAATTCCAGTGACCCACCCCAAGAGCATAAGCTGGTAGGTTTCCTGGTACCGGAGAATTAGTAGTTGAGACTGTTAGGGTGACTAAAAAATTCAAACCCCAGATTCAAGCCAGAGGAACCGCTTCCATGGGAATGAGTCGGCCAAATCTGATGGTGGGGGAAGGAATCCTGTTCGGTGCACTCCTAGCAGGAACCGCTCTTCCTCGTGCCCCTGACCCAAGCAGAAGGGGAAAAAAAACAGCCTCCCTGGCTTGCTTTCCAGTCACCTCCTCCAGCCCCCATCTCCACACGGGGTCCCCTGTTGCCCTCTGTCTCTCCCTATTTTGCACTCTTGAGTCACTACTTCTCCCTGCCTCACAACTCTTTGTACCCATGAATCTCTCAAGGGTTTGTCCCGGGTTGGCTGCCCTCACATCCTCCATGGGTGGGAGGGGTGCAACTTTGGCCACATAAGCACAAGCTTAGGGAAACTCAAAACAGAATTTTAAAAAATAATGGCTGTGAACGAGATGTACAACATGATAAGATAAGCAAGCAGAGGAGGGGGTGGGACAGCTCCCTCCTGCTTCCCTGTTTTTCTTGACTCTGATCTCTTCCAGCGTTCTTTGTCCATCTCCTGGGAAAGCTGAGATAGATGAGCTTGGCTTCCATGGACTCCCACCATCCGGGGGGGGGGGGGGGGAGAAGCACGTTGGAAAACAGGACTCCTTTGTCCATTTGTTCTAACTGTCTGCTGTTGATCTCTCCTTCAGGGCAATTCCAGTGGCGACGGAGCACTCTACACCCCTCAGGATATCACCGTGCGTATCCCCTCCAGACACTTAGCTCCATGACAAAGGGGTGCTGGGGCCAATCTCCTCTGCCACCCAAGAACCTGCAGCCTGGATCTCTCGGTGCCCCTTCTCTCACACAGGCGCGCCGTCTCCATCAGGCTTCCGCCACCGGCTGCCCCCTTCCACGTGCATTCAGCAGCCACTTCCTCCCCCTTAGCCAGGGGCAAGGCTGGCACAGAGGTGACTCACTCCAGCGTGCCTGGGATTGGCTAACTGGGGAAAAGCCAAGAGAAAGAGAGGCCGAATGAGGACTGCACAAGTCACACAGCGAACCACATAGGGTGGTGTGTGAAGAGTTCTTGCCCAGACTAGGTCAAACCAGTAAATCAAAACATCGGCATTTTATAGCAGCCCATTTTGTGCATGTCTGCGCACGTGTAGGGCAGCCTCCCTTGTTCTGTGATAAGTGATCCCTAAGAACAGAAAACGTATCCTTATGGGTCAGCTACACAAATGCCATTAAAATAAAGAAAGGCATGTCAAAACTTAAAATGAGAGTTCGGATGCTGGGCGCCCCTTTCTGAATGTCCCTGTGGCGCTTCCACCTCGGATCCCCTTTGCCTCCCTGAATTAAACCAACAGCCCAGGCTCAGAATCCTGTCCCCTCCACGGGACAGCCAGGTGTCTGTGGGAAACTCTTCAGCAAGACAAGAAGCTGGTGGTGGCGGCGGCGGCGCTTGTGGTCCGGGCCTCTCCTTTTTCTTTGCTCCCTGCACTTTGCTCTCTAAGTGGGGGAAGCGCCATGAAACCACCGTTCGGATTAGCCTAGCAAGGGATTTCCCTACTTTTAGAACCCACTGGACCTGAATCCTGATTCTTCCATTCTCCCTTTGGAGTTTTTGTTTTTTTTTTTTTTGGGGGGGGGGCAGGTCATTGGATATTGGGTCCAGGTCCGAGACTTGATGGAAAGAGTTGGAATCGTGCAACCTCTATGCGCAAACACCTCCTCCCCACCCACCCCGTGGCCTCTTCTAGACTTTTCTCTGGACATGATTTTGAGTGGAGGGAAAAAAAATATTGGCTGCTCGTCAAAGCCTCTAGATTAAGCAATGATTCTCCTTTTAAATAAGACGCAGCCCCTATTCTACAATTGAAAAATATGGGTGTTTTTAACAAAACTAGATGCAGACATATCCAGCATCTTCCTATTTTTTCCTCGTGCACCCCAATTTTGAGATTTTTAAGGGTAGCAGAACCCAAGGACGTGTGGCCACTGCCCCCCCTTCGCCCCCCCCAAATTCTAGAGAGAGATGCAAGCCAGGCTTCCCAAGTCCACGCGGAGAACGCACCCTCGCCTGCCCGCCCTTCATCCTCTGCCCTGCTGTGTCCTTAGGTCTGCTACGCCGACAACCTGAAGTGCTTCTACCTGGAGCTGCAGGTGATGCTGGAGGAGCAAGAAGAACACAAGGCGCTCCTCTCCCGGCTCATTCTCCGTTTGGGGAAGAAGCGGCAGGCAGAGGGCTGGATCCAGCGCTGCCCCACTTGTAAGCCTTGTGAGTCTCACCCGAGGAAGCCGATGCTCGCTTTCCTCAAGAAACTCTGGGAGCTCTTCCGGTTCAGCTGCATCACCTCCGACGGCCCCAGGAGGGGGGACTGTCCATCACCCGCCCCGTGAAGAGACGTGCTGCCAGCTTGGCACCAGAAGAACATCCTGCCTCCCAAAGCTTTGGGTCACAGTGGAGCCACATGTCTGCCTCAGGTGGGGAACCGGGAGTTCAGCTGCCCCCGGCTGTCTCTCTGGGATCCGTGCCCTCATGGCCAGAGGCACCTGTTTGGCTTGGCCCGCAGGGCGACCGCGCTGTGGACCGAGGCACCGGGGCACGGCCACAAAGAAGGCCAGGCAGTCTTGGGAGAAGTTATGTTCCAGCCCTGAAGCAGCAGCAGCAACAAACCTGGCCCCCACCCAGGCCATTCTGAAAGGAAACGCTCCTGGTATTTGGCATCCGACCTTCTTTGCCAGATGAGACGATGGAAGCAAAACAGGCCGGAGCCTGGAACCCAAAAGGCCTGGAAGCAGAACATGGTCCTCCCCTCTCCCCTGCTCCCAGAGACTCCTCCTAACAGCAGTCGGTGCTGAGGATCAGTAAGTATCGCTTCTCTCATCTGATCTGTCACAGGTAGCGCAACGCAAGAAGCTGCCTTAAACAAGGCTATTGACCCATCAAACCTGCTTTGGTTTACTTATGTGGAAGCCCTCCAGCACAGACCTTTCCGTTCATCTCTTAATGGTGCTGGAAAGAGAGATGCAGGCGTCCTCTCTACAACTGAGCCACAATTCCTTTGCGACAGCAGTCATAGATGATGGTCGGGATGCCATGCGAGCGAAACGCAAATGTCCTATTGCTTTACAAATCAAGTCAATTTTTGTTGGTTTGGAATGAGCTGAGTGGCTGGAGCTTCCCTCAGCATTTGGGGGTGGGAGCTTTGCCCATTGAAATTCTAGCAGTTCTAGAGTTCTAAAAGACAAGGCAGAAGATCCACAGGTGCTGTTTTAATTCTGCATACTAGGCAAAGCTGTACCTATTGAATTTCAGGGGCACCACCTGCATCCCCTGGACTTTGCAAAGTCACCCTTGTTGTCCATCATATTGCACCCCACAAGACAATCTGCATCAGTTCTGTGCTCTTTTGAATCAGTGGCAAGCACAGAGAAAAAGCCCAGCCCTGGGCCTTCCATGGAAACTAGCACTCTACCACCCAGGAAGCCAATTGGAGTTTGTTCTGTCTCCCCAAGAGATGCTTGAAAAGCTAATTGAATTCCTGGCAACAACTTCTCTTTCAAAAAACACACATATATATAATGTTTATTTTTTTCTTATGACCGCAGAATTTGTCAAATAGGGCATTGCACTCCTTTCCAATCCCCATGGAATAAACAGAATAGCCAGATGTCTCTCACTAAAAACAGCAGCATTTCGCACCATCATCCTATTCTTTGGAGGATTTCTGCTCCACGTGGGTTCCCTCTAGAGATTCAAACGTCCACGGCAGAGAGATCCCATCTGACAGGACCTTCCGCCTTTGAGAACCTTCATCCAGAACGACAAAGGTCCCCAGAGAAGGCAATTGTTAAGGTCATAAGGCAGATGCTGACATCTGCATCTTCTGCCCGTCCCACCACAGCTGAACAACCAATCCAGGGCCTTTGTGCTGCTGAGAATTGTATTCCATCATGAAATTTCTACTGCTCAGTGATTTTAATAGTTTTTAATGGAATAAGCAATTTCTATTCCTGTACCTGTAAGCATCTTTGCTTCTTTGTTTTCCTAGGTGAAAGAAGATCCAGTGGACTGTGGGAGAAATCCCAATGAATTATTCTTTAGGGTCCTGTCTCTTGATTTCCACTCTCTGCCCTGCAATGAGAATTGGAGATGATTTGTTTATATACCACCACCTGTGCCCATGCTGCTCAACAGACTGTCAATAACTTAAAAAAAAGGAGGGAAATTTGTCCTTCCTCTCGGTCAGTCGCTTCCAGAATGAAATATTTTAGCAATGGAGAAAATTACAACTAAGCACCAGGAAGCAGTGGAGAAGGACCTATCTGAACAGGGGGAAACACCAAGAACAAATCCTGGATTGGACCAGGGAACCCTCACTGCCACAAAAGGTGGATCACTTCCTCCTTCTCACCTCCACCTCGCCAGTCCTGTTGTGCCAAAATAGGATTCCTTGGGGGAAAGGCAACAGAGAACATAACCAATAAACAAGCCCATGAATAACACCACTTGGTTTCCTACTCTCATTTCTGTTGTTGTTGTTTAGTTGTTAAGTCGTGTCCAACTCATGACCCCATGGACCAAAGCACGCCAGGCCCTCCTGCAACCTGACACTGCAGAATAATAACAATAATGTCCTATTTTTCGCCAGGGCTGCTGTCCAGTTGCCTCTAAATTGCCCGTCGTTGTTGTTTAGTCATTTAGTCGTGTCCGACTCTTCGTGGCCCCATGGACCAGAGCACGCCAGGCCCTCCTATCTTCCACTGCCTCCCGTAGTTGTGTCAAATTCATGTTGGTTGCTTCGCAGACACTGTCTAGCCATCTCATTCTCTGTTGTCCCCTTCTCCTCTTGCCATCGCGCTTTCCCAACATTAAGGTCTTTTCCAGGGAGCCTCAGCTTCAGGATCTGTCCTTCCAGGGAGCACTCAGGGTTGATTTCCTTTAGAATGGATAGGCTTGTTCTCTTTGCAGTCCAGGGAACTCTCAAGAGTCTCCTCCAGCACCACAATTCAAAGGCATCAATTCTTCAGCGGTCAGCTTTCTTTATGGTCCAGCTCTCACTTCCATACAACACTACAGGAAAAACCATAGCTCTGACTATTCGGACCTTTGTTGGCAAAGTGATGTCTCTGCTTTTTAAGATGCTGTCAAGGTTTGTTATCGCTTTCCTCCCAAGAAGAAGGCGTCTTTTAATTTCGTGGCTGCTGTCACCATCTGCAGTGATCATGGAGCCCAGGAAAATAAAACCTGTCACTGCCTCCATATCTTCCCCTTCTATTTGCCAGGAGGTGATGGGACCGGTGGCCATGATCTTAGTTGTTGTTGTTTTAATGTTGAACTCCGTGCCTCTATTTCGGGCGTATTATCTCCTTCCCTCCCTCCCTCCCTGCCTAGATCAGGGGAGTCCAGTCGCTCCGCCTGAACGGAGGTCCCCCCCCGGCCCCGTGTGCCCAACAGCATAAACAGGATTGCAAGGGAGCAGTCCCTGACACGTGATCCCGGGGACGTTTTCTCTGAAGGAAACCCCAGCGAACCTTTCTGGGCTACGAAGGCGCAGGTTCTGAGAAACGAGACCCGGCCTGAACGAGGCGAGGCTGACTCCCGAGGAGTGCCGTCGCGGCAAAGGGAAATTCCTCGGAGAACTACAAGTCCCAGAATCCTTCAGACTTGGGAAAAGTCAGCTTTTAGCGCAGCTTCCCAGACCGCCACCCCCTCCCGCGCTCTGCTGGCTGGGGGATTCTGGGAGTTGTAGTCCCCAAAGCAAGCCCCACCTTCTAGCCTTCCGAGTCTACCTCCCCCCAGTGACCTTTAACCATTTCATCGCTTCGGGGGGGGGGAGAGCCCAGTCCCAAACCAGCCAATCCGTTCTCTCTACGTCATCCGAGGCCGAAAGGACGCCCCAACTCCGCCGAGCGGCGGTGGCCACGTGACCCGGTCCGGTCCAAAGGAAAGGTCCCTTCCCCACGTGACCGGCAGCGGCCCAACCGCCGCTTCTGGAGGCCACGTTCTCGCGAGGCTTGGCGAGATTTCTCTCTCGGAGCGCAGCCGAGGAAGGAGGAGGAGGAGGAGGGGGCGCGTGAGGGGAGCGGGTCTCGCGCGCTGGCCGGTTCGCGGTTGGTCTTCCCGTCTCTCGTCCCCGCCCGGAGCCCGGTAAGTAAGGCCTCCTCCCCCCTCTCGGGGCTTCAGCTGCCCCTCTCCTCGTCCTCCGGGGCCTGGCCGAGAGCCTCGCGGGCCCTCCTGCCGCCTCTCCGCTTCCCTTCCCTTCCCCCGCCGGTGGAGAGAGAGAGGGAGGGAGGGAGGGAGGCCTGGGCGCCCCGGCACGAAGCCTTCCTTCCGCCTTCCGGGCCGAGGAAGGGCCTGGCTCGCGTTTAAAGCAGGCGAAGCGACGGAGGAGCCCCGAGGCCCTGGGGACCCTCCCTCCCGGCCTGCCCGCGCCTCTTCCTCCTCCTCCTCCTCCTCAGCGCCCCCGGCCCGCCGGTGTCCCGATCGGCCGCAGGGCCTCGAGGCGCTTTGTCGGTTTTATCTGCCCGCCTTTTTCTCCTCGGAAAGGACCCGGGCAGGGAAAGGCCTGAAAGGGCGACCTGTCGAGCCAGGAACCAAGCCCGGGGTCAGGAGGGGCCCTGGCGATCTTGATGGGTCTGCCCTCGTGGAGCCTCCTGTCAAACGTGGCCTCCCCTCCCCTCCTCCTGTGGGATGACGAGGATGATGATAAGGGGCCGTGGGGGGGTGGGGGAGAGGGTTGAGAGAGGCTGCTCAGGACGCTCTTTCTGCCCCTGCCCTCCTTTCAGACCCGTCTCTCTCAGGTCCCCTTAGCGGAGGTTTCGGGAAGGAACTCTGCTCGGCGGCGGTGGTTCTGGGGCTTATCCTGAGGAAGCTGGAGCTGCCCCCTTGCGTGGGGCTGGCTGGCGGGCCAAGAGAGCCAGAGGGGGAAGCCGGTGGGTCCCCCCTGCGAGGCATGTTCAGTAATTTGCATCTTGCACCTGCTCTAATTCTGCAGATGCCTTCATAGCAGAATGCCTTTCGCCTCCACAGCCACTGGGAAAGTGACCGTTTCCAGCGTATCTGCTCTTCCTTGGAAGCCCAGCAAATTCTCTGCTTCTCCTCTTCTAGAAGTACATCAGTACAGAGGCTGGAGAAACGTCACAGCTAGGTGTCGTATCTTGCAGATGAGAAGGCTGCCTGTGGATCTGGGTGGCTCCAGAGTTTTATTTTTGTTTGTTTGTTTTGTGTCTGGTGGCTTTTTGGCTTGGCTTGGTGTTGTTTTTTTCCCCCCCCCTTCTCTTTCCAACTCATCAGAGAGAAGTTTCGACTTGACCTGTGAAAGCGGTCAATGGCATCCTTGATTGTTTCCTCATAAATGATGTGCTGTGGTTAGACAGCAGTGTGATAGCATTTTTAAAAATAACGAGTGTTCCTCCAGCAGAGTGGCCTCACTGTGACAGGAATCTTGTCCAAGATCCCAAGCCCCAAAGTTTACACCATGTGCCGTTTGATGTTTCTGCTTGTGGGTTTTCTAACAGGGTACTTTGCTTTTCTTCAGGAGAGGAGAGCGTTGCCAGAATGTCTGACAGCGAGGACAGTAATTTCTCTGAAGAAGAGAGTGAACGCAGCAGCGAGGCAGAGGAGGCAGAAGAGAATGAGGTGAGGCCATGGGAAGGAAGGGGGAAGCAGAAGATGCAGGGGAGCAGAGAGAGAACCTGTTTTCAGGATGGAATGGCTTGAGGCGGAGAGAGGGATTACTTGAGTGGTTCATCTGGTTTATCTTCCTGTGTTCAACTTTTAAGACTTACACATGGCTTACAAACACTTTTCAGTTATTTACGCTCTCAGCAAAGACAGACTTTATTACACTTGCCTGATGTAGCCTTCCAAGGATTGTAGGGGAACCAGGATCCCGCAGAGACCTAGAACTCTTCTGAGCGCAGGGGCTAGAAACTCGGGCTTGTAAGTTGTGTTCCTGATTTCCATGTCACTCCGCTGTTCCATATCTCACATGACATGTGGAAGCACGGACATGCAGAGACTGCTTTTTCTGGGCTTCAGATTTTGAGTCAAAACTTCTCCCTTAATAAACACTCAGGCAGAAGAGCGTGCCAGTGTTGTAGGCAGTGAGAAAGAAGAAGTGGAGGAAGAAGAAGAGGAGGAGGAAGAGGAGGAATATGATGAAGAGGAGGAAGAGGATGATGATCGGCCCGCCAAAAAACCCAGACACGGGGGCTTTATCTTGGACGAAGCCGGTAAAAGGCTCCCCCACCTCCAGTGTGTTTAAGGCTGCATTGAGAGACAACGTCTGGTCTGCCAGGGCTGGCTCTTACTTTGCCTTGCCCTCTCCCCCACTTTTTCTTTTCTGCAGATGTGGATGATGAGTATGAAGATGAAGATCAGTGGGAGGATGGCGCTGAGGACATCCTGGAGAAAGGTAAGACCAGTTCTTCCTGGCCAGTATCTGGCATGTAGTCACTCTGGATGCTTCAGCAATACAAATAAGAACCTGAAAGTTTCAGAGTCCCACAGAATTCTTCAGCAGAGCATTTCCTTTAACAAGGAGGACAGGCAGTTCTCAACCCCTTGCTATTCTCAGACACCCATCTAAAGAAGTCAGAGAAACTCCATCCTTAGAACCACCTGCTCATTCTTGGAATGCACCTATTTGTGGGCTGTGTCTCCTTATTTCTAAGTTAGGGAGTCTTTAAGTTGGAAGCCTTTTGAAGCTGGCTGCAATTTCGAAAGCATTTTTGCTTTTCTGTCAGTGCTGGTATTCCTTGTTTTCTTTTTCGAATAAAAAGGATAGAGATGATGGGAACCTCAGTTTTCTTAAACAGATCAACGTTGCCTATAACAGCTGTGGATGGTGACAGGTTACAAAAGAGATTTCCCAAGGACCTCCTTACTCTGGTGGCACCTGAAGGGAGAGAAAGAGAGAAACAGGCTGCACTTTTTTTACAGCCAACACACACACACACACACCCCTCTACCTCCCAGGTCCTGAAGTTTGGCCCGAGGCTGCCCCCCCTTCTCTCGCAAGTGCCCCCCTCCTCCTGGCCTGGTGGCTCCTCTTTTGAGTCTTTGTGCATTTCATTCGCTTCTGCTTGGTTTGTGCCACAACTTAATTTTGTTCCTTCCGCTTTTCTGTTCCACATTCACCCCCACCTTGTGGTTGGTTTTGATGATATTATTTGGCTCATATTTGACTCTCCGCCCTCCCACCACCACCACCAACCTCTCCATGAGCAGAAGAAATTGAAGGTAAGACTGGTTTTTGTGTTTCTCCTCTCCATTCCAACGCCCGTCCTCTTCACCAGCGGCTTTCCTTTCTTTGCTTCTTTTCTGCAGAGCAGGGAGGGAGGGGAAGGGCCTGTGGCTAGAAGAGATTGCTCTCCCCTGGTTTGCGTGAAGCAGGATTCCCCCCCCCCCACCGGCTGCCGTCCATCAACACTGTGGCCTTCTGATAAGGAAAAGGGCCTTGTGCAACCAACCACCTTGCAGTGGGCCCTGGCATTACAGCCCTTGCCCCTCGGATCCCATTCAGACAAGGCTTAGCAAGGTGCGCTTTCCAGGAGATGGATCCTCAGCATGGCTGCCTCTGCCCCACACCAGATCTGACTGCCCAACCTCTCTCAGAGGAAAAGCACAAGCACTGAATATGGGAGATCATTTCTCTGGAAACTGCAGGAGGGGGTGGCGTGCCCTCTGCTGGTATCCTGTGCTCTGTGTCCTTGAGACCTTTGTTTGTCTCTGCGAAGGGCATCTCCATTTCAGGTTGAAGCCAGTGGCCTTTAGCGTAAGCTAAAGCAGGTCTCGCCCAGGGGTGGTGTTCTTTTCAGTGGCAGCCACGAAGTGTCAGCAGGATGGATGACGCAGCCATGGCTGCTGATAGCTTTTCCTTGCACAGCAAGAGCTGTTCTAGAATCGTGGTTGCAGCTTTCTGTCTCTCGTTTTCTTTCTTGCCTTTCCTCTTGTTTCCTCTTTTCCTTTGGTCTCTATTAGCAAGTGGAGGTAAGTTGTCAGAGAGCGGTGGACAGTCCCACATTGCAAACCCTTCAGGACCTCCGGACTTTTCTCTCCGGACTCCACCACACAGAGATCTACACTGCCCGTCCGCTCTCTGTTCTGTCTCTGCCTTTCTCCTCCTGGAGTTTAGCAACCTCTCTTTTCTTCTCCTAGCCTCCAACATTGACAATGTGGTTCTGGATGAGGATCGCTCTGGGGCACGGAGGCTGCAGAACCTCTGGAGGTAAAGGGTTGTGATCCACCCCCCAATTGGGGAGAATTTGCTGTCTCTAGAGGGAGTGTGACAAGATGTGCTCTCAACAGGGAAAGCTGAAAGGGCCCTTCCCCCCCCCTCAGCTGTGCATTTATGGTCTTACGAGAATGAAGATTGGTTGGGGGGGGTTTACAGATTTCCTGCATCAGGTTGCTCCCACCTCCCTGGTCTCCAGAGAGATTGAGTGAGATGGGTAGCAAGGGTGGGTGAATGTCAAGTTCCCAGGTGCTGCATTTTGCTCCCCGTCATTGGCTAAACAAGGACTGGGTGTTCATCACCAGCCCTCATGGAGCACCTCACATGTGGCCGGCAACTGTTGGAACGCACAGGCGACCTTCTCTGGGTGTCGTGGGTTGAAAGGGAGGTGGGTTGAAAGGCTGCTTCCCTGCCTTCTCTCCCTGGTTCCGTCTTCTGGGCCAGAACAAGCACAGATTCCTTTGGTCTCTCGGGGGCCTTCCCGTGGCCCTCACCGCTCTTTCTTCCCTCGTCTTCCACAGGGACCAGCGAGAGGAGGAGCTGGGCGAGTACTACATGAAGAAATACGCCAAGTCCTCCGTGGGCGAGACGTGAGTGCATAGCCTGTGCCCTGCAAGGGCCTCAACTCTGACCCTCCTTAACCTGACCCTCCAGCACATACCTTCGGGGCCTTGTCCTTCCTCTGGGCAACCGTGTCTTTTCCCCTTCGTGTTTCCGCAGGGTGTACGGTGGTTCTGACGAGCTCTCTGACGACATTACGCAGCAGCAGCTTCTGCCTGGAGTCAAGTAAGGCCTTTTGAGTCATGCATTATTGCCAGCATGAGGGAAGAAGCAATGTGTAGGGGAGGGCGGTGCCAGAGCAGGAGAGCAGCTGAGCGGCCTCCTGCAAGGAACAGGTTGCTTGTGCTTGGCGGTTAATAGCCTGACTGTGTGGTGTTTTATCCTCTTGCTATCCAGGGATCCCAACCTCTGGACTGTGAAGTGCAAGGTGAGGCCTGCATCAACACCACCAAGCCTGAACCTCAGCTGGGCTTTTATTGGCCGGCTTGCCTGAGCCTTGTGGCCACTGGGCCACCTTGCAGCATCGCCTTCCATTCCAACCTTTCTCTCCCTCCCTCCCTTTTCTCCCACCTCCCTGGTCTCCAGATTGGAGAGGAACGGGCCACAGCCATCGCACTGATGAGGAAGTTCATTGCGTACCAGTTTACCGACACAGTAAGTGGGTGGGAGGCTTTGGAGAGAGGAAAACTTCAGATGCACCAGCTCTTCTTTGATTTTGGGGTTGGCTTGGCGGTCTCGTTTTCCCCACATGTGGGGTTTGGACAAAGAGGCATTTCTTCACGTGGCAGCAGGGGTGAAAAAGGAGACTCGGCTGGAGCCCTAAGCATCCTTTGCGGTTGTCGGTTCTCCATCACTCCAAGCGTGGCCGGCGGGGAGCCTCTGACGACCTTGGGGAGGGAAGTAAAAGCTGGCGCGGCATGGACAGAGTGACCGCACAGCGCTTCTCCTCTTGCGGCGCGTGCCCCCCCTTTTCTCTCTGCAGCCCTTGCAGATCAAGTCGGTGGTTGCCCCCGAGCACGTGAAGGGCTACATCTACGTGGAGGCTTACAAGCAGACCCACGTCAAGCAAGCCATCGAGGGGGTCGGCAACCTCCGGATGGGCTACTGGAACCAGCAGATGGTGCCCATCAAGGAGATGACAGACGTCCTGAAGGTGGTGAAGGAGGTGACCAACCTGAAGCCTAAGTCATGGGTCCGGCTCAAGAGGGGCATCTACAAGGATGACATTGCTCAGGTGAGCCCTCCTGAAGGGCACCTGGGTGGAGCAGAGCGATCTGGCTTGTACCAGCCCAACAGAAATCCTGAGAAAGTTTTTGAAGATCCTGGGCCTTTAGAAGTGGAGAACCAAGTGCATTGATTGACCTGAATTGTGTCCTCTCTTATATGTTGGATGCAGCAAAAACAAAAAAACCCAAAAAAAAACCCGTCGGGGGCTGTTTGTTCTCCTCTCCTTCTTTTAGGTGGATTATGTGGAGCCGAGCCAGAATCAGATCTCCCTGAAGATGATTCCACGCATTGATTTTGACCGCATCAAAGCACGCATGAGTTTGGTACGTTCCTGGCCTAGGATAAGGGGCAGGGGAGGCTGTTCTCCTGATTATTTCACTGGGCCTCCCTTTGGCCTTCCTGGTGAGTCCTGGCAACTGCTCCAGGCTGTGAGGGTCTCTTGGCGGAAGAGGTATCCTCGTTTAACTCTTCACAGAATTAAACTAGGAAATAGTGGCATTTAGGAGCTGGTGTTCTGTTGGCTTTCTTTCGTAATGAGGTTTCACTGGTGCTTTGGAAACAGGTGTCTCATTTTAACCTCCTCCTCTGCAAAAAGAGCTGTTCTGTTCATCACCGGTTCTGGAAGGTGCGGCACAGGCACTACTGCCAGCACCACAGCCCCCCCCCCCCCGCCCGCCCGGTCCTGACCCCTGCGTTGACTTTGCTGGTTCTCTGCTTCCGTTGCAGAAAGACTGGTTTGCCAAAAGGAAGAAGTTCAAACGTCCCCCGCAGCGTCTCTTTGATGCAGAGAAGATCCGGTGAGTGGCTTGAACTGCGGGCATGGGGTGGGGGCCATTCCAGGGCACAGCTTGGAAGAGCCACCGTGAAGGCTAATTCTCTCAGAATCTTCTGACCACTCTTGCTGGCGGTTGTCCTGACTGAAATGCCGGGAGTTGGAAAAGAGTCCAGAAATAATTTCTTCTACGTTCTGGTCCCGCTTGAGGAACACGGGGGGGCCAGAACACAAGAGAGATTATTTCTGGACTCTTTTCCAAAAAAAAAAAAAAAACAATCCAGGAGAGGGGTGCCAGCCGAGCCCCGGACGTGGCAGGCTGTGCAAGGCTGGGGCGACGCCTCCTGCCTGACATGCTTTCCTCCTCCTGCCCCTTTCTTTCTTTCTTCCTTTCCGTGCCAGGTCGTTGGGCGGTGATGTGGCCTCTGATGGCGATTTCCTCATCTTTGAGGGGAACCGATACAGCCGGAAGGGGTTCCTCTTCAAGAGCTTTGCGATGTCAGCTGTGGTGAGGATTAGGACCTCTGTGGCACACAAGGATGGGGCTTGGGGGGCTTTTAGATTAATGTCCTTCCATCCCAGAGCGGGCTAAAGGGCAGCCCTCCAGGCAACAATGGATGTAGCCCCTCCCCTTGGGCTCTGCTGGCTGTGGCCCTTGGAAATTACAGTCCACTGAGGTCCCAAGGAGGGTCCCCACCCTCTGTTGTAAAAGAAATGCCCACAGGCTGGGAACGCGGAAGCCCCAGGAAGGGGCCTTAAGCCTGGCGAGATCATGGGTCCATTTGGCCCTTCAGTGGGTGGCCAGGGGCCTTCTCCTGCCGTCCGAGGCCAGGTCCTTTCAACCGAAGGCTCTGCCTCTCGGTCGTGTGCAGGCAGATATTGTACTCTGTGCAAGCTCTGGGCTGCGCTGAGTTGTCGTAGGGGGGCCTCATGGTTCCCTCCAGCGCTGCAGCGTTCTTGATAAACGACTCAGAAATGGAGCCGCTCCCAGAGCTTGAAGGCTTGAACTGAGAAGCTGCTTGAGAACAGTTTAGGCTCTGTCTGTCTGGGAGGAACCGGCTCTGGTTTTCTAACCCTTCCATCTGATCATTTTCCTTCCTCCCCCTCCCCCCAATGCCGGATGTATTTCTGGGCATCAGATCACAGAAGGAGTGAAGCCCACCCTGTCTGAGCTGGAGAAATTTGAAGACCAGCCTGAAGGCATCGACCTGGAGGTGGTGACAGAAAGCACAGGTGGGGAATTGGGGCCCTTCTTGCCCACATGGCCTTTGGCTTGTACCACTTGCTTCTCCAGAGCAAGAAGGTGGGGGCTTAGCCGTGCCCAGGTGGTTCTTTGGCCCCCTCTGAAAACCATGCTGTTTTCACTGGGCAAACATGTAAAGCCTTGTCCTCTCTTGGAGGAGCCGGGAGGGCCGGCTGTGCTCCTGCCTCTGGAAAGAAGGGCTCGGGTGCCGCCGGCAGCGGCTCAGTGCCCCTTCCCTTCCATTGCTTCTGGCCGCTTTAGGGAAGGAACGGGAGCACAACTTCCAGCCCGGTGACAATGTGGAGGTATGCGAAGGGGAGCTGATCAACCTCCAGGGTAAGATCCTGAGCGTGGACGGCAACAAGATCACCATCATGCCGAAGCACGAAGATCTCAAGGTAGGGGCTCCTGGGCATCCTGCTGGCAGCCTGGCCGGGGAGGTGAACCAATGGATGGCTTGCTCACAAAGGGGCCTCTGACCACAAATGGAGACTGCGCTTTGACTCCCACTGGCAGGGTGTGGAGATCCTTGGGTGGCCACGGAGACACACCCACAGAGCAGCAGGCTGCCTGGGGCTGTAAGCCAGGAGGGCCCCATCCTGCTCCTTGGAGTCAGCCCTCTCTCTCTCATGAGCACAAGAGGGTGGGTGGCGCTGCTCTCCCGTCCCGTAGGCACAGGTGCCTGATGGGGCCACAGAGTGATTGGAAGGTGGGACGGGAGGTCTGCCAAGATCCAGCTTCAGAGCGCTCTCTCGTTCTTCTAGCCTCCTTTGAGCCACTTGCTGCATCAGGGGATGCTCTCCCCTCTCTGAAATCTTTCTGTGTGTTTGTGAAGGTCCACAGTTGAGCCCAGGAAGCCTTTCACTAGCCAGCCATGTGCAGCGCTCAACCCCAGGCGGGTGAAAGAATCCACTTCCATAAAGCAGATCACCTTCTTCTTCTTTGCAGAAGAAGAGACAGGTGGCTCTCCTTGGTGCCTAGAGCGCCTCCTGCTGGAGCTGACCCAGCCCCCTAAGCCCTGAAGCCTGCGTCTGATGGAGACGTGGTTCCTGGCAGGCCGATGAATGAGTGATGCTCCCGCTGTGTGTCCTCTTTCATGGTCAGCCAGTGGCTTTCTGAGATCTCAGGGGGCAGGCGGGGGGGGGGAAGGGTCTCTCCCATTCTCCCTGCCCTCCTTCCCTCCCCCGGTTGCCCCAGATCTTTAGGTGGTCTTGGAGGTGCTGAGACCAAACCAGGGCCCTGCCTTTGGATCCTTCAGGAGCTCTGCCGTTGAGAGGGGCCACCCCTGTTCCTCCTTTTCCTTTCCGAAAGGAGAGCCCGCCTGGGGACAGGAGCCAGCAGCTGCCGGAGCGGGCCCTCCTCTTCCGCCAGGCAGTAACAGGAGCCTTCTTGTGAGCTTCCTCTCCTCTTCCTCTTTTCCCTTGTTCCCTTTTTCTCCAGGACATGCTGGAGTTCCCAGCCCAAGAGTTGCGCAAATACTTCAAAATGGGGGACCATGTGAAGGTGATCGCGGGGCGCTTTGAGGGCGACACAGGACTAATTGTACGCGTGGAGGAAAACTTTGTCATCCTCTTTTCGGACCTCACAATGCATGAGGTGAGTGACAGGATGATACAGAAAAGGGGCGGGGCTCTGGTGGCTCACGTGGGTCTTCCTGGGCCACAGACATTTCAGAACTAGCTCTTAAGTCATTTGGAAGCTTGGTTCAGTTCTTGGTGAATCAGAAAACTTGGCTCGCATTTTGCAGCTAAGGACCAGAAGTCCTGGGAATGTCTTTCCCAGGAGGAAGGGCAGCAGAACCATCCGGGTAGGTGGAGGTGTGGCATTTTCAGTGTATTTCCTGAAGAGAGGAGCCAAGGCTTTGTAGCCTTTATTGGAGCTCCAGAACCCACGGCCGGTGCCAGGGAGTCCCTAAGAAGGACTAGGGCTAGGGCTGGCCGGGTCGGCCCTTCAGCCTGTCCTTGTGGCCCAGGTGTTATTTGACCAGCTCTGGCCTGTGAATGGTGTTTAGGGCCGTGTCCGCTGTTTTTGTGTATAGGTGCACACACGCCCCATCCCAAAAAAGCACACCTGCACCAAAGATACAACGTTCCCTCTAAGCTGCACATGCGCACAGAGCGACATCGAGACTGCCCACCAGCAGCCAGTTTGTTTACTTCCGCTTTCAGATGAAACCCCGCCCTCCCCCCAGAGCATGCCTGGGGCAAGGCGCCCGTGCAGCCGGGTGGGAAACGACAGGGAATGTTGGTTACCTCTTTTGCTGACTGGGCTCAGTTGACTCTTTGGTCTGTTTTGCAAGTCAGGAGCCAGGAGGAGGTGTGCCGCCCTCTCCTCTCAGAAACAGAAAATGCTTCTCTGAAATCTGAGACCTAAGCAAGCTTTGGAGGCAGGCTGTCAAAATGTGTTTTCACAGCCGTGAGGGAGGGCTAGAAACAGGCTTTTAAAACCCATGACTCAGAGCTGAATCTCTTTCCCTCGGTGGAATTGTTGTGTATATGTTGGCCTGGTTCTTATTAAGATGCTTGTTTATCCCTTTCAGCACTTTGAGGGTAAGCTGTGCTGCTCTGGCATCATATGTATCGGTGTGCTTCTTTTAAGAGTGTTTCTGTCCAATGTCCCACAGATCTGGATCCCCTCCTAGTGCTGTGTCCCCCCGTCCCGTTCCCCCCCCCCGTGCTGCACATCCAAGTATTTGGCGCGGGAATATTCTGTGATGCTGTAAGACTGGTTTCCAGCCCTGGGTAATCCCAGTGTTCTTGGACTGCAGTTCCTAGAATCAATCCTTTGCCGCCAGCTGTGCCAGCCAGAGTTTCTGGGAGCTGCAGCCCAAGGACACCTTCGTGCAGTTTGTTCTGTCAAAGCCAATTGCCTTCTTTGAGGCTGTAAAGATTGGAAACAGAAAATGTCCGCGTTGGTGCTGCTGCCACTGAATGTCAAAGGAGCTTAGTGACTGGTCCTTCCTCTATTTTATTTGTTTATTTAGACGTTCCTAATGCAAAAAGTAAAAGTACGTTTTCAAAGTTGGACCCCACCCCCCTCTCCTGCAGCTCAAAGTCCTCCCTCGAGACCTTCAGCTCTGCTCGGAGACGGCCTCTGGAGTGGATGTGGGTGGCCAGCATGAGTGGGGAGAATTGGTGCAGCTGGATCCCCAGACCATCGGGGTGATCGTTCGGCTGGAGCGGGAGACTTTCCAGGTGGGTGTGGGCGCTGCCTTGGCTGGGAGGATTTGTGCAGGGCGGGAAGAGGTTGCACCCCTCCCTGACGCTCTGTGGCTGATGCCTTGGCATGCCTGACATCATCAACGAGGGAGGGGGCACTATGGCACTTTCCAGGCAGACCATTGTATTAATAAAGGACACAGTAGAAGTGTTCATTTGGGATATCTGAACAGTTGCACACGAGAGAATCTGCAGTCTGGGTCATGCTGGTTGGGAAGGATAGGCTCTGTAGTCCAACTGAGCGAAGGGCACCAGATTGGGGAAGGCTGCAGCTGAGTTCTGCCTTAACTGTTAAGGGATTCCGAGAGCACATCTTGGCTTTGTGCTTGAGAAACACTTTGGTGGACTGGAGGATTCCAGGAGGAAAATGAAGAAGACATTTTAAAAACAGTCCAAAGCAAGTTTGGCAAAAGGGATCGGTCTATTTTCAGGGACAGTGATTTGCACCTGTTTGTTTTCAGGGTCAGAACAGCTTACTTGGTGTTCAAGAAAGCATCTTAACAACCAGCTGGGCTGTTGGGGGAGGGGTGGCTCCCCAGCGACATGGCCAGAGGGCCTCCGTCTTCTGTTCTGCCCACCATGCCTGCCCTAACCCTGGCTGCTGAAATGTCCACCTGTACTGGACGAAAGGCCTAGGATTCTGGCCTAGGGACCTTTTTTTAAGGGGAGGCTCTTACACAGAACAAACCCTTTGTCTATGTAGTTTCCCTTTCAGAAGCTCAAGGGTGGAGTCCTCGGGGACTGAGCTCACGTGGCTGGGTGTCCGACGGCAGAAGGAATTGGTGGCCAGAGGGGGGAAGGGAGGGGTGCCGGTGGAAATTCGTTTGCTTCTCCAGGGAGGGTGTGGGGCCTTGACCCAGGGTGGATCACCTGCGTGGCCTCCTGTTTTTACCAACTCCTCTCCTTCCGGAAACCCTGGCGAAACAGGAGGTGGCCAGAAGGCGCTTCTTCTGACTCCGCCTCAGAGTTGCTGGTGCCACTCAGCTGGATGGGCCCACACCCTCTGGATGGGCGCAGGGCCGCGTCCAGCCCTCCAGTAGCCGTGGGGCGGCTTGCCTTGCGATGTTGGGGAGAAGAGGGTCTCCAGCCGATGGTCTGTCAGAGGTTCTGCCTCGTGTGAGACTTGGCTTTTTACCTTCCCGTGGCTTCAGAAGGGAGGCTGGTGGTTCCCTTCCGAGAAAGACAGCCCCCGCAGGTCTTCCTGCGCCACCGTCTCCCTCTTCCAGCCCTTTGGCTCTGAGCCCCCTTTTCTCTCCCGCCCAGGTCCTCAACATGTACGGCAAAGTCGTGACCGTCAGGCACCAGGCTGTGAACCGGAAGAAGGACAACCGGTTTGCGGTGGCCCTGGACTCTGAGCACAACGACATTCATGTGAAGGACATCGTCAAAGTCATTGATGGGCCACATTCGGTGAGTGGGTGGTCTCGGGGGCATCGGCCTGGGGGCTTTCCAAGATTTGTGTGCAGCAGCAGCTCCAAAAGCAGCTGAAGCCCAAGGAAGCTGCCTTCCTCCTCCTGCTGAGCAGCCATCATCCTCCTTCTGATGACAGTTACATGGTTCCAGGAACACTAAACCAAATTCATATAGAACAGTGCAGCAGTTTGTTAAAAGGAAAATGACAAGCTACCATTAAAAAGATTGGAACAGTGGAATAGTTGGACATTAAAATCCTACTCTGGGTAACAGTCCTTCTCCAAACATCTGAAAGTCAGTAAGCCTCCACTGTTGAGTTTGTTCCACCTTTCAGGGCCACCGCCAGGAAGACCGCTCCTCTTGAGGGCGCTTGATCTTGCAGGGGATGGAGACTGGGGACTGTGAGGCAGGTTTCCTTCCCTACCGGCCCCTGCTTGAGGCAGCCTGGTCCTAGCCTGCTCCCTTTGTCTGCCCTCCTCCTCCAGCCACGAGGGTCAGCCCCCTTTTCTCTCCCTTACAGCCGGAGGGGCCTTTTCTTCCGGTTTTGTGCCCATGCTGTGTAGCTGGCAGGCTGAGGACACCAGGATCCTGTACCTCCTGGCCTCCCTGGGTGACTTGGGCCTCCTCTTCCTCATGCTGCTGTTCCCTCCTCCTTTCAGGGCCGTGAGGGTGAGATTCGTCACTTGTTCCGGAGCTTTGCTTTCCTGCACTGCAAGAAGCTGGTGGAAAATGGGGGCATGTTTGTGTGCAAGACCCGCCATCTGGTCCTGGCTGGGAGCTCAAAGGTAAGGGTCCGTTCTGCCAGGCTTGGCTTCTGGGGGTGCCAGAGTGGGGTGGGGGTGCCCCTGTGCCCTCCGCCACAAGGTGAACACCTCTTTGCCATTGTGTCCAGTTGGGTGGGTCTGGGCCAGAAATAGGAGAGAGACTGAAATGGCAGTGGAGCAGTGCTCAGTATGGTGGCTGGAGGAAGATAAACAGAGAAGGGAAGAGTCAGTTGAGAACTGAGTCAAAATGAAGAAGTAAGATGGCAAATAAAGACAGCAAAGATCAATCAGATGAATTTGAGCTGTATCACGTAATACCGTTTCCCCAAAAATAAGACCTAACCTGAAAATAAGCCCTAGTATGATTTTTCAGAATGCTCAATAATATAAGCCCTACCCCAAAAATAAGCCCCAGTTAAGTGAAACCCCGCTCCCCATCATTGTGCAGCAACCAGAAGATGACATGACTATATTTGAATAAATGTAGATTGTTGTACATGAAAAAATAAAACATGCCATGAAAATAAGCCCTTATGGATTTTTTGGAGCAAAAATTAAGATAAGACCCAGTCTTATTTTCGGGGAAACACGGTAGGCTATAGAATCATCTTCTGTTTCCTCCATAGTCAAAAAGAGACAAAATCATTTGACCTCAGACCCATTCTAAATTATGTTCCTAATTTGCCTTCCGAAGGACGTAATAGAAGCGCTCGGCTGTGCCCTCTCTGAAATAGAAGTGGCTCCTTCTGATCTCCTTCTTGCAGCTGCACAAGAGGAGGCAGGAGGGCCCAAGTGCTGATCATGCACTGCATGGGAAGTGGCTTCTGGCTAAAGGATTTACCCACTGCGGCCTCATCTTTTCGGTTCCCCCCCCCACCCCGCCAACCAAAGCCACTTTGAAGTTGTGCAAGGGCCTAGCAGTGCTTAAACACAGCAAGTTTTTTCCCACGGCTGCGGTGGAATCCTGGCTGCCGCCAGATAAGCCCTGTGTTTGTTTCTGTGCTTCCAGTTTCCTTCCTCCTTTTTTCCAGCCCCGGGATGTGACCAACTTCACCATTGGCGGCTTTGCCCCCATGAGTCCTCGTATCAACAGTCCCATGCATCCCAGCTCTGGAGGTGAGTTGGGTGAAGGTTGCACAGCCCAGAAACGGAATTGTGTCTGCTCTCTCCTCATTCACTGTGGGAGCCTCGTTGTAAATGGGCAGCACAGCAGCAAGCCAGAAGAAGCAGCTGTGGAAGCTGAGCAGGGTGGGAATCAAAGAGAGGAGCTGGTAGCGATGGGAAAGAATTAGCCCTTTCCAGGGGCACAGCCGACACAACGGAAGAGACCCAGCTTTCCACCCAGAGCCAAGGCACCTCCCCACCCATCCCCAGAAAAGGATCCCTGCTTCGTCTGCTGGGTAAAGTCATTTGCTGTGGGAGCAGGTCATCGCTTGCCATACTGCTTCTCCTTGGTCATGGTTGTCCCAGGAGCTGATTTTTTACACACGCACGCACGCACGCACGCACGCGCACACACGCACACACACACACACACACACACACACACACACACACACACACACACACACACACGGGCTCCATGTGAGAACGTCAGGATGCAGATGGGACAGGACTGATACACACACACACACACACACACACACACCCCAAAAAGAAAGCTCTTTCCCTCCCTGAGACCCTCTGAGTTGGAGAGAGAGAGAAAGAGAGAAGGGGCTCCGTGTGGGAACATCAGGACGCAGATGGGACAGGACTGATACCCTTGGACTTAGAGGCTGTTTGCAGCCTCTCAGGGGTCCCAGGAGAGGCTGCGGGCACGCAGGCACCATGTACCCATCCTCATCCCTTGGGTTCTTTCCAGGGCAACGCGGGGGCTTTGGCGGGGGAGGAATGAGCCGAGGCCGTGGGCGCCGAGACGACTTCATTGGGAAGACGGTGCGGATTTCTCAAGGCCCCTACAAAGGTACAGCCCTTCCCTCTCCTCTCCCCCTGGGGGGCTGCACAGGCTGCCCAGAGGTTCTCTTCCTGGTCTTTTTACCTTTTGAGCCGAGCCCCGTCCTGTGGCTCTCCTCCTGGACGCGTGGTTGCCCAGGGCATGCTTTGAGCGCTTCAGGGTGTCAAGAGTGGAAAGTCTCTTAGTTCGATTGTTTCCTTTTGGTACTGAGGTGGCTGAACTGAGGAGATGTTTCTTCCAGGCTACATTGGTGTGGTCAAGGACGCCACGGAATCCACGGCCCGAGTGGAGCTGCACTCCACCTGCCAGACCATCTCTGTGGACCGGCAGCACCTCACCACTGTGTAAGAGCCAAGAGGGCAGTGGGGCTGGGGTGGAGCTGGGGGGGGGGTAGGTGGGGGGGCAAAAGGAAGAGAGGTGGATGTTGGGGCACGGGGGGGGGGAGCTCCGGCTTCCAACGAGACCTAACCAGCTTGTTCCTTTTCTCTCCTTTGTCAGCGGTTCGAGGATGCCAGGCGACATGACGTCCACTTATGGGCAGACCCCCATGTATGGCTCCCAGACCCCCATGTATGGCTCAGGGTCCTGCACGCCCATGTACAGCTCCCAGACTCCCTTGCACGATGGTGAGTAGGAGGAGTGGCAGGAAGGGCACCTTTCTGCTGCTGACAAGAGAGCTTTGAGTGTAACGGTTTTTCAGTTCTTCACGGAACAGTTTTTCCTGACTGACTGAAAGAAAACAGCAAAACCTCGGGTGGCCTGGATGGCTAGATAGTCTGTTGGCAGCCTATGTGGGCTTCCCAGCCTGCCAGCTCCTCACCTTTCCCGACAAAGAGCAAAATCTCAATCCTTCTGCACAGTGATAGTTGAAGGAGGAGACACAGGGTGACGGAAGAGGACCAGCAGGATTTGGGCTGCTTCAGTGTGGTGTTAATGGAAAGCCAGCCCTCTTTCTTTCCTTGGTGTTAAGCCTCAGTGTGGTGGCTGTCTTTCAGGAAACCGGACCCCGCACTATGGCTCTCGAACTCCATTGCACGACGGGAGCCGGACCCCTGCACAGAGCGGAGCGTGGGACCCCAACAACCCCAACACGCCGTCCAGGTGCGTCCCTCGCAGGGGAAGGAGAAGAGGGGGCAGGTCCGGGACAAGGAGAGAGACCAGGAATCTCTCCGGGCCAGGGGTGTGACTTTCTCTCTCTCTCTCCCCTTCTCTCCCTCTCCCTCTCTGCCTCCTACACAGGGCGGATGAAGAGTTCGACTATGGTTTTGATGATGAACCCACTCCCTCACCCCAAGGCTACGGAGGAACCCCCAACCCACAGACCCCTGGCTATCCGGACCCCTCTTCCCCACAGGTCAACCCACCGTACAACCCTCAGACCCCTGGCACTCCAGCCATGTGAGTACTGTGGGGGGAGGGGACAAGACCAGGAACAGAGAGTTCATAACCTCTTTCTCTTTGGTGCCCTTACAGAAATCTTTTTTCTCCTCTAGAATCTTTTTTTTAAAATCTCTTTTAAAAAGATTTTTTTCAAAGGTCTCTTGGTTGCTCATGTCTTGAGCATATCTGGTCTGCTTGGGTTCTGAAACCTGTGCCTGGTTAACTTGTGGGTCGGAGATTGTCTCCAGGAGGAGCCTGGGAAGGAGCCTGCCTGAGGCCCTGGGAATGATGGCTAGAGCCGGCCAGACTGGACCCGGGGGGTCTGGTTTGGGAGAAGGCAGCTTCTGGTACTCCTCAAATGGCAAAAAATGGGCAAGGGCCTCCCTCAGAGGGAGATCTGATGATCTCAGAGAACATTCTCTGGCAGCCACCCTGTGCTTAGATCAGCCCGTCTGACCCTCTCTTACCGTACTTGGTCTGAGGAGCGGGTGGGTGACGGGGCTCCCGCAGATGTTCTTGCTGGCCACAAAGGACTCTCTTTTGCTGCAGGTACAACACAGACCAGTTCTCTCCGTATGCCGTTCCGTCCCCTCAGGGCTCCTACCAGCCAAGTCCCAGCCCTCAGAGTTTCCATCAAGTGGCACCCAGTCCTGTCGGCTATCAGAACACCCACTCGCCAGCCAGCTACCATCCAACACCATCGCCCATGGCGTACCAGGTGCCGTAAGATGTAGTTGAAAGTGAAACACACACCTGCGTCCCAAAGTGTGAAGTCCTGGAAAAGCTTCTCTTAACCCTCTTAAGTGCTTGTGGTTGCCCTGGAGAAGCCGTAGGCCTTTTGTGGAGTGGAGCGGGGGATGTTGGTGGCCCCGCTTGAGGATAAGGGCTTTCCTGCCAGCCATAGGTGGAAGTGTGGGAAAGGGGGTGGGATGAGTCCCATAAAGAACTTCAAAATCTCAGCCATGAGGGTGAAATCGCTGTGAGTGGGTCCGGGTGGTCTGGATAGTTTCAGAGTTAGGATAAGCAACCTGAAGGTGTTCCATTACTCAAGAACTGTAGTAAAAGAGACGTGAGGGCCAGCGTTGGAGATACCCTCGCCTTTTATACATTTTAGGGCCTTTCCCCACTGCTGCTCATTTTAAAAATCCCAAAGCAGTTCACAATCAAAACGAGTACCGTTGAGTCAGTAGCAGAGGGAATCCCTCCGCTGCAGAAAAAGGTGCCATGGTGACAGCAGAACTTTTCTGCTCTCATGTCTTTGGGATCAGACAAGATCAATCAGACAAGGGCGCGTGGGAGGGAACTCATCTTCATCGTCTAATGCTTTGCTTCCAGGAATGTATAGTTTGCTCCCAACAGCGTAAAGTGAACGTCCAACTTGGGGAGCCTCTCGGATCTCAAGGATGAGGCTGTTTCACAGTCACTGCCGCCACAGAAGAGGCGCTCTTGCCCTGAGGCATAGGGTGCAAGGTCTAGAGAGTTTCACAAGGTTTAAAGAACCTTGTCTGGGAAAAAAGAGGAATGCCTGTGGATGCAGGACCAACCACAGCAAGCCCTGGCAGCCGGTGGCATCCCCAGTCTTCCTCCCTCCCTCTCTTTCTTTCTCTCCCCAGGCTAGCCCAAGCCCCAGCCCAGTGGGCTACAGCCCTATGACCCCAGGTGCTCCTTCCCCTGGAGGCTACAATCCGCACACTCCTGGTTCTGGGATCGAGCAGAGCTCCAGCGACTGGGTCACCACTGACATCCAGGTCAAAGTGCGTGACACGTACTTGGACAGCCAAGTTGTGGGGCAGACGGGTGTCATCCGCAGTGTGACGGTAGGTGGATGGGCTGCTTCACGGGGCTTGACCAGATCGGGGGAGATGGGCATTGAGTAAGAGACTGCCTGGCAGTAAAGAAGGTGGGCAGAGGGTGGCACCAGTAAGGGCAAAGGCAGCGTGGCAGCCGAGGGCCCAGAAAACAGCCGCCCCTCCCCCACGCTGCCATCCCTTCCTAATTAGAAGTTGTTCTTGGGTGACTCCTGTCAGACACCCCCGGGCAATCCCTCAGAGCGAGGTGCAAGAGGGAGCCAGGGCAAGAAGACTTCTTCCAAGGTCTCTTCCTTCTAGAAGAAAAAAAGGCTCTACAGCTGGACTCGCCACCCCAAAACACACACACACCCCAAAACGTTCACACACATGGTGGGGTGGGGGGATAGAGAGAGCCTCTTAGTTTGCCCCAGAATGAGGCAGGCCTTGCTGAGGCCCATGTCTGCAGTGGCTCACTTTGGCTGTTCTCCCTCCCCTTCTCTCTCTCTCTCTCTCTCTCTCCACGGCCCTGGCAGGGTGGGATGTGTTCCGTCTACCTAAAGGACAGTGAGAAGGTGGTCAGCATTTCGAGTGAGCACCTGGAGCCTGTCACGCCCACCAAGAACAATAAGGTATGTGGATGGGAGGAAGGGACGAGGGTTTGTTACACCCGACAGCCCTTTCCTGTGGAAAAGCCTCACAGAATGTGAGTTTCTCTGCTCTTTTCTATGGGGCAAGGTGACACAGGAGTCCGCAGAGGCCCCACCAGCTGCTCACTTGCAAGCTTTCTCCTAAGGGTGGTGCCAGCAGTGGCACCTTGCCTTGTTGGGAGCAGGTGGGCTCCTGGCATGGAGAGGAAGGGAAATTGGGGGCCTGAAGGAGGAGGAGGAGCCAGGGATGGGGGCACTTGGGTGGGTCCCTGATGGGCTTTTTCTCAGCTTTCGGTTCAGTCAAGGTCTGATTTCTCATCTGTTTTGTTTCTCCATCCATCACTAGATTGGCAGTTATGAATTTTAATATATAGTTTTCTAAGCTACTTCAACGTTGCTGCTAATAACAAAACATTATATTGCCTATTGAAGGAAACGAGGGGGGAGGACGCTGTATGTGGTTTAGGACAACCCCCACCTGCCACAGAGCCAGGGGCCTGCTTTCTTTCCTCCAGCCTGCCTGCCAGCCAGTGAGCCAGCCAGCCACCACCCAATGATAACCTGCAGGGGAGCCTAGCTCGAACTGCCTGCGGTCTGGCCTGTGCCTCGCCTCCCACGGCTTCTCCCCACGCAGCACTCTGTGGCCGGAGCAGTTCGGACTCCAGCCCCTCGGTCACCTTGCGCTTTCCCCCGTCTTGCAGGTCAAGGTCATCTTGGGAGAGGACCGCGAGGCGACAGGTGTCCTGCTGAGCATCGACGGGGAGGATGGCATTGTCCGCATGGACTTGGAAGAACAGCTCAAGATCCTCAACCTGCGTTTCCTTGGCAAGCTGCTGGAGGCCTAGCGGGATGGAAGTTCCTTTGTGTGTTTGCGGCATGAGTGGTTCCCTGTTTTGTATTTTACCATAGTGCCTGCAGAGCCCCAAACCCATGTCCTTGTACAGACCAACTCCTGATGAAGTTTTATTTTTGTGTGTGTGTGTGTGTTTGTATGTATGTGCGCGTGTGCATCATCCATCTCTGCTTCTTTCCCCAGCCCAGAAGGTGACTTTGCCTTTTGGGAGGTATGCCAGGGGAGGGGGGACCATACCATTGTGTGTAAAGTGACCAGCAAAAGAAGACGCAGTGAGTCCAGCACACCTGTATTCCCTTCTCTCCTGTAGCACTTTATGCCCCGTGGAGCTGGTAGCTTGCTTTAATAAAAATCTTTCCATAGGCCCTGCGTGCAGTGGATGTTGTGTCTTCCTGGAAAGGTTCATCGCCCACTCCAAGACAGCGGTGAATTCTCAGGGGGCGGGATGGTATCCTCTCTGGCCCCTGAGCCCCCCCTCCCCCCCCGTCTTTGATGCCCGCTCTTTCCGAACCCGACAGCAGAAGGTGCGGGAGGCACCCCTTTGCGAGCCGCCAGCATGTCTGCAGCGCTGGTGCAAGAGAATGAGCGGGTTTCACGAAGCGGTGGCGGCGGGCGGGCGGCTCTTCGGCCTTTCTGCGACGACGAGCAAGCGAGCGCCCTTCCGGAAGGCAGCCTGCGGGGCTCCCCTCCCCTCCCCTCCCCTCCCGACCGCCCCACGAGGTCGCCCAGCCGGAGAGAGGCGGGGGCCTCGCCAGCCCTCCTACGGCGAAGGTGGCTTTTGGAAGAGCGACCGGGGCCCTCGTTGGTGGCGCGTCAGCCGTGGGCCATTCGCCGCCCAGCCGAGCCCCTTTCCCGCCCAGGAGGACCCGCCGCCGGGCGCCCCTTGACGGCTTCCTCCACGTGGCGCGCACGTGTCCAGCCGCCGCCCCTTTAACCTTGGGCGCCATCCTCTTTCCCGCACAGGACGGGCCGGCCGCGCCCACTCTGCCTTCCAGCCAATAAGCGGCACGCTCCGAAGAAAATAAACCAACAGCCTGCAGGCGCCCTGACGTTGCAGCTGCCGTTGGTTAAAAGCTGAGCAGTGGGCGGGGAAAGTCGGCGATTGGTCAGCTCCTCATTCTCCGGTTGGAGGAGAAGCGGAATAGGCCGGGAGAGCCCAGCAGCCGTGAGCGGCAAGGCGCCTGCGCGGCGTACTGGTCCCTGCCGATTGGCCTGGGGCCCTTCTTTCCCCTCTGACCTTCCGCCTGCTCTTCCCCTCTCGCCCTCTGATTGGGCCGGGCGCGCCCTTGCGCACTGCAAAGAAAGATGGCCGGGGTTGTCGCTGGAGCGGCCGCGCGCGCCTTCTCTGTGTCGGCGCTGACGGGAGGCCTCCGGGCCCTCGGTGGCGGCGGCGGCGGCGGCGGATCCTCCTCCTGCTGCTGCCGCCGGTGGAGGCGCCGGGGCGCCGGGGCGGTGCTTGGTCGGCAGCTGGCCACGGGCGGCCCTCACCCGGCGGTCGGGGTGGGGCTGACGGAGGCGCTCCTGAGGCAGCAGCAGCAGCAGCAGGAGGTGAGGCAGGCAGGCGCCGGCCGAGGCTCCGGAGGCCCAAGGGAGCGCGGCGGCGGCGGCGGCGGCGGCAGCAGCAGTACTGGGCGTGCCCCTCATTCCCCCCCCCTCGGCCAGCCTTTCCGGCGGGGGGGGAGGACTCCCGAACCCATCATCCCTAGCCAGGAGGTTCGGGCAGGCGTGTTCCTCAGGCCGAGGGAGGCCTCCGGGGAGGATGGGATTCGGAGGAGGAGGAGAAGGAACAGGCTTTCAGCCTCCCCGTCTCCGCCGGACCTCGGCGGCGACTGGGAACAGCAGGCGCTGGAAAGCCTCCCGAAGCGGGAGAAGGGAGGGCCGGCCGGCGGGGACCCTCGAAGCCAGGTCTCCCCTCTGCCCGCGGGGGAAAGGCATCTGGGACGAAGGCGAGCGGGGCTGAGGCGAATGCGCTCCTCGGATCCCTCCCGTGCCCTGGGAAACCGATGAGGGTTGCCCGGGGTCCGTCGGAAAAGGTCTTCGTGCAGAGTTTGTTCTCCTCCTTAGGGATGAAGAAGCCCTTCCCTAGTAGGAAGAAGCTGGCAGGGAGTCCTTAGAGAGTAAGGGGTGCTTGTCGCACCCTGGCCCACCTTATTTGGCATGTGAGTGCAGAACTGACCAGAGTCTACTAGAATGCTGAGCGCAATGACAAATAAATTTCTTATGTCTTAAATGTACAGAATACTGCATAGATATTCCATACATAATATATGTAGTACATATATATCATATACAGTATAGCACTTGATCAGGTAATTGTTCCCTAGGAGGCTGAGCTGAGGCTGAAGACCAGGTTTGCCTGCATGGACATTTTGCTGAGGAGTTTGTTTTTGCTGGGATTTCTTTTGTTTCCTCAAATTCTCTGACCCTAATATGGTAAATAGGAAAGCCAATTAGCATTGCATATACTTGGGAGGCAGGAAAGTTTTAAGGGTCGGATCATAGTTCCGCACTATTAGAGAGCAGGCCGGGTAGGTGGGGCTCGTCAGCCATGGAGGGCAGCCCATCTAGGAGAAGGAAAACTCCAATTTCAAACCTCCACTGCCTTGTGGCTATATCCACCTATGGAAAAGGCTTCAAGAGTTAACCTAGAGGCAAAATCCAGAGCTGGAGTCCCGAAGGCAGTTCATGTCGTTCTGCCAACTCCTGCAACGTTGCTGGAACCAGTTGTATAGGCTCTTGCCTTTCCATTGGACCATTTCTAGCCAGTCTGACACTCCCTGGCTGAAACCATATTCCCCACCCCCGCAGTCACTTGTTTCTCTTCAGTTCAAAATAGAATAGACAGCAAAATTTATTAGTAGTGGGAAAAAAGCTAGAAATGTTTCTCCAATTTTTGTTTTCTTGCCCGCCTCCACTTCTCTTTGTTTCTCTCTGCAGTCAACAGAAGGTGGAGATGGCAAAACTTCTGATGAGCAGCAAGAGAAGAAGCAGAAGGAAAACACAGCCTATGCAAAAAAGATGGTCCTTAGGATAGCAGGGTTTATGGGTGCTAGCAGCGGTATAGCAGTTATCTACATCTTTGGTAAGTTTGCCAGCAAGTGATGAAAAAGAGTGGGCCTAAATCTCTGATACTGGGCAGATCATCGGCATAAAATTGGTAGGAATGAGGCACTTCAGTTAGTTTAGGTGAGGTGATTCCTACACATGAAATAAACTACTTGATAATGATTATCTGATTTACCTAATTTTTTTGGTTGTCTCTCCCCCCCCCCAAAAAAAAAAATCCATGTCCACCTGCACATTGCATAGGTACAAGCTGTCTGGGTAGCTCTGTGGTTGAGGTACCCAGTTGTGGAGCCAGAGATTAGGAGTTCCATTCCCCGCTGTGTATCCCAGAAGAGCCAGCCTGTGTGTTTTTTGGCAAGCTTCACAATCTCAGGGCACCCTTAGAAGAAGCAAATGGGAAACCACTTCTGAGTACTCTTTACCTAGAAAAAACTGAAAATAGAGTTGGTGTAAGTCAGAATTGACTTGGCAGCTTGTTAGTATCGATACAGAGCATGTTACCATAGTCTCTCGAGACTGAAGGATGCCCATGATGATGATGCTCAGCAGTAGTCTAGAGTTCTCCACTGAATCGTTTAATTAAGCTTGATCCATGTTTTCATGTGTTTTTAATTGTGTTTGACTAAAAAGTCAGAGACTAAGTACTCCTCTTCCTGTTTCCATAAAATGAGGAAATAAGGAAGCAGCCTAAAGTAAGGAAAGCTGACTTGGTAAACTTTTAACCTGACAGAGTTACATATCTTTCTTTCATCTTGTAGCACAACACTTGGTGCCAGTCTGTAAGCATCAGGGGGAGGGGCTGATTCCTTATTATTCAATATTATGAAGAAATAATCTTCCTTTTTTCTTTTCTTGATTGTCGGCAGGTAGCAATTCAGTGGATGAGCACGGTGTAAAGGTAAGTTGTTATTTTCCTGAGAGTAGTTTGTCTTGTTAATTAAACTCCAACCGCTGGAGGTCACTGTGAACCTGATACGGCTTACCTTCTTTGTTTGTTTGTTTTTTGTTTGTTTTGTGGATGCATGCTACAGTCAGTCTAATTATTTCTTCCGGGCAGATTGAAACCCAACTGATGAACCTGACATGGAAAAAAACCTCTGAAATATTGGTGGAGATAGGCAAAGTTCCAGTTCTCTAGGATAAGAGTAATTTGTTGCACTCTTCATGAGCGGTGGCATGTTCTTAGTTTTTCAGAGCATATGAAGAGTTTGATCTTTGACACATCCTTTATGTTGGCAATACCCTATAGCAGTTGTTTATGCGAAGAATAGCTGTTTTTAGAACTTAGTAGAGGGTTTGGTGGCTAAACAGGGATATGAGGCTGCTGGCTCCTTCATGTTTACATGGCACAGGATACTTTGAAGCACCAAGATCCTTCCAGTGTAGAAAACAAGCAGAGGCCGCAGGGCCAGATATGGTTCACTCTGGAGAGCAAGCTGGACCTCACAATCAGTAGGACAGAAATGAGTGGGCAGAGCCAGCATGCCATGGCCTGGTGTCTCTTGATTTGTTGGATCCCGATTCTCACTATCCCCAGGTGCTTGGATGCAGAACAAGGTAGCTTCCCATATCCTGGTGAATGTGTTGCATTACTGGGGACCGTGAGAGTAACCCTGGCAGCTCAAGGAAGATGAGGCTCTGAACGGCTGCCCGTTGGAATGGAGCCATGTCCTTTCCAGTCCCAAAGGCCAGTTTCCTCTGCGTATCAAGGATTATAAGCAGCGGGATGCTATTGCGTCCTGGTCCTGTGGATAGACTGTGAGGAGTCGTGCAAGACCGTCCCTGTGTGCTTCTGAAGGCTGTCGAGTTACGAGTCTCCACTCCTGGCCTTGCTGCTGGCCTCCCTACTGGCGAAGGGTTCCCACCTCTCATTTGGCCCGTTGTGCCATTCTACTCCAAATGGCTCTGGCCTCTGCAGGCTCTTCTTGCCCCAGCTTTGCTTTGAGCAAAGTATACCAATAGAAGGAGATGGGGAAGGAATAATCAGGCATGGCTTGTTGTTCTAAGCCATGCCTGATTGTTCCTTCCCCCAAAAAAGCACAGGATACCAACCAGCCTGGGCAAAAAAAACCCCAGTTTTTGTCTTCCTTCCCCCCCCCCTTTAAAGAATAGGGTGGGGGAGGGAACTTCGTGCCTTTTGCACGGGGGGGGGGGGCAGACCTGAGATGACCCAGAGGCTGTGGGGAAAAGGCTGAAGCCAAGTTCCCAGAGATCTTTTGTGGTCCTTATTACAGCAGGCACATGTTGTCACGGGTGTGTGAATGGGCTTGGCTGCTGGTGGGCGTTTGACTGGCCTGTTGTCCTTTGAGGGCTGGGAAGGAAGGAAGGAGCAGCAGCAGCAGCAGATTGAGCCAGGTAGCTCTGCATTGTCACCCAGGCCTTTTATTTCTTCCGTTTATTCTCTTGCTGCTCCTCCGTTTGGAACAGTTGCCTTAATTGGGCTTGCTGATGAGACACCTTCCACTGCCGGCCATTTGTGGGCTCTCGGTGGGCCAGCTTTGATACTGTTGGTGGGGAAGGAAAGGAGCTTGGACAATATCTTTCATTCCTGCAAGGAATCCAGGAGGGAGGAATCTGTGTGTAAAGTTCACTGTCATTTTAGGTACAATGCTATATGCTCATGTAAGTTTGGCTGGTTGTTTTAGAGCCCTCCCAGTGCACACAGATTTAACTGAGTATATCTGAGTATATTAGCTATAACTTCAGTTTTATCTGCTGCAGAGAGCTTTTTAGTTTAGAATCGTAGCTGGTACGTCTGAAAGCGCCAGTTCTGCAGGTCCCTTTTTCATTCTTCTCCCATTTCACCACTCAATCATGGCTAGTAAAGTGGTTTGTGTTTTTCTTTGGGGGGGGGGAGAATATGTTCAATCAAGCGTATGAATTCAGAGACATGTGCAGGACACACAGTTCCTCCTTAAAGTTTAGGGTATCTAGGCCAGAATCCTGTCCCTGTGTGGTAGCATTCAAAGGAACCAGACAAGGCTGTTTGTTGCACTCCTTGGTGCGGATGGGTAGAAGAAATGGTGGGGCACCCGGTTGTGCAGCTGACAGCATGACGGACAGCAAACCACCATTGCTTCTGAGCGCATGGTTTTGCCCTATTAGAATGTTAGCTGTTAATTCTCTTTGTGTTTAAGGGAGGGAAGTCCCACAGAGTTCAGTGCTGCTTCTAAGTAAGCCAGAGAAAGAAGCAGTTGGCCTCCTCCTCCCCCTAAGTAAGCGTCCCGAATCCTGCGTCAAGTCCTGCTTTGTGTGCCTTGGTGCTAAGGAGGCCGTGGCCTCTGCGTGTGATGGTAATACTTCTGGGTGTTGCATGTGGGTCCTTCCAAATGTTTCTGGACTGCAACTCCCATTATCCACACCACTGACTCTGCTGGCTACTGTGGATGGGGGTTGGAAGTCTGTCAAGCTAGGGTAGGCTGTGCTTCCCCCAGCCCTGCTTTGGTCCTTGGTCCTGGAAAGGATCCTTCCTGTAGTGATGGGGATGGGAACCTTTCTGCCTTGGGGGCTTCCTGTGTGTGTGTGTGTGTGTGTGTGTGTGTGTCAGTCAGTCAGTCAGTCAGTCATGGGGAGGAGGCCAAGGAGGAGGAAGGATTGTCGCCTCCTTTTTGATATGCAGCTTAGACCTGGAGTGCCGCTGGTGTGAATGGCTGGCTAGTGGCCTTGCATATCCCTTAGGTATTTGAACCTGTGGTCAAGAAGCATCTCCTCCCCCACCCCGCCACCCACCCACCCACACTTCTGTTAAGTGCCTCTGACTTCCTGATTGCCTTCCTTTCTGTGTACGGGCAGCTTTTGATGTCAGAGGTAAAACGGCCATTCCACACTAGGCTGTAAACGGTGCCCACATTGTCTAGGAGGTGAGGACGTCGCCCTGCCATATCCTTGGAGAAGGGGGTGCTTCTCTTGTAGTGCTGGCTGAATGACCCTTTCTCCCACCCCCTTCTGGTGTTAACACACTCCTGGCAGCACACCGGCTGACTGTGGGCAGGCACATGCCATCCCCTTCTCATCATTTTTGCTGAATGCGCCTTCCTTCCTTCCTTCCAGCACAGTTGGGCTTCCTGGACTGGAGGTGCCTGCAGACCTTCTGTATCGCAGAAGTGTTTGGTGCCTGATCAGCTCTGGAGCAGCTGAGGTCTCATGCAGCTGCCTCCTTGCACTCAAGTATTGGCAATTACAAAGGGTCTAAAAATAAGCTGGGAAATGTGTGATTTGAATCCAAGGATAATAGTTTTTTGAAGGTATTTGTGGGGGGGGGAAACATAATTAAGAACTTGTGTGTCTGAAGTTGAAAAAGTTGGAGAATGTGCCTGCTTTGAAGTGCTTTTCTCAAAGGCATTTCTTGCCTGTCCCCTTATTTCTTGAGATGCCATAAAACCCCTTTGGTTTTTGTTAATGACTCTTTCTAGGCTGCCTGTCACATTGATGCGAAGGGCTGCCGTGGGGTGGGAGGTGGCCTGCCCATCAGCATTTGTGCCCACTCCCAAGGCCTTGGCACACTTCGCAGCTTCCTGTGAGGCACATGGCCTCCCTTGCCTGCAGGAGATTCCTCGGGAGGAGGGGGGGTGGCCCAGCCTTGTCTGGACATGTTGCTACGTTAGTGGCCATAAAATATGGCTAGCCTTTGATGTATCTCTTCTTCCCACATGATTCTTTTGGCTCTTCCTCCTGGGAAGGGTGCATCTGCAGGAGGATAGGTCTTGATCTCCTCTTTATGACGAATTTCCTTTGTTGCTCTTCATCTCTTCAACTGGGCATTGATCTTCCAGCTGTTTCCGCCTTTACCCAAAGCAAAGCCCAAGCTGAGGTCATTTGGTAATGTAGAGTGAATTCTGTAGGAACATGTTAAAAAAGGAGTCTTTGGAATTCTGAAGAACGCTCTGAAGGGGACAAGTTTTGGTGGTAGGAAGAGCAGTTCTGGAATCAAGCATGATCTGGGCTCCGGGGATGTGGTGGCAGCATTGTTTCAGGTGGTTTTGGGTCAGGATCCCATCAGGCTGGCCCAGACTTGTGTGCTTTGGTTTCATTGTTCAGAAATTTGCCATCTTTTTAAAGGTACCTCATATGGGGTGTATTTATTGTTCCTTTTGCCCCCAGCCTTCCCCTCAAGGGGGCGCCATTGTGCTTCGAAATGAACCAGAGGATGCAACTCCGCATGGAAATACCTTCAGATGAATGTTGCTCTCAAAAACACATGTACACTTTGCATGCTTTTGAGGGGCGGATTCCCCTATTTGGTGTAATGCTGGTTTCTCTATCCCTGCTTCCAACTTTGAATCAGTGCCACTGACGGACGGATGGGTTGGTCCTCTTGTGATTCATTTGCCTCCTGGATTCTGATGATGTGTCTTTGTGTCTCACTGGCAGAGATGTCCCAGCACCTTCCTTTGAATGGCACAAAAAATTTCACAGACCACTAGCTTATTTCTCAGCCTAGACTACATACTAGCAGGCCTAGGGAAGGAATTAAGTACTCTGTCTCTAGAAAGGAGGAACTTTTGCATCTCAGGTTTTTCCCCCCTTCGGATTGGGTGGGTTCCACAAAAAGGGCTAAGGCTGAGCTGTGAGAGGGGATGTGGAGGTGTGGCAGAAAACCTGAGCCTCTTCCTCAAGGGTGCAGTGTGGCTCTCCCACTTCTTCACCTGAAAGCTGGACAATCATTGCCAGAGAGAGGGGGAGGGAGAGAGAGGAGGCAAGCGATGAGGGGAGTGCTGTTGCCAAGGCCGGAGGCTGAGGCTGCCCTCCACACCCTAAATAGTGCAATGGAACTAGTGGGCTGAGCCTGCCTATTCGTAACTGCGGTCTTGCACCTGTAACGAGATTGTTGCAGATTTGTGTCGCACACTACCTTTTTGGCAAAGACATAATATTCAACAAGTTGTTTGGAGCCCTCTTTAAATGGAATTTGCACTTGCACCATTAGGTAGCAGTCAAATAGATCAGTGGTTAATGATATCAGATGGTGTTCTCCAAAACCCTGAGGTTTTTCTCAGAAGCCCATCCAGGACCCTGAGTGAGAGAAGGGCGGTCACGGTGCAGGAGGGTGGGTCCTCTTGAAGGACAGTAATTCCTGCCACTTTTCCCCTGCAGCATGTAGGGCCTGCCTGGTGGGAGTTGTAAGGATGTTATCATTTGGGTGTGTCTGGTCCGTTGAGATTGGCTCGAATTCTACCGATGCTGAAGTCTAGAATCGACAAGCCAGCCAAGGGATGTAGAACCTGGAAAAGGCCCCCTGAATCCATGGTCTGCTGAATTTGGCTGGCGAGTCCAAGGTGTCCTGCAGAATTTACACACTCCATGGCTGCTGCCTCTATGGTTGCATTTGGGTAAAGCGTGTGTGCAAAGGAGACACCTGGCAGCCGTCAGGTGTGTAGGCAGCCGTCCTCCATCGGCCGCCTGCTGTCAGCCTTGGTTTCTGCCCTGCCAAGGCAATTTTCTGCTGTCAGGGAAGCTGAGGATTAGGCCCTGGATTAGTCTCGGTGTGTTTGAGTCTTTCGCCCTGCCTCTTTCTGTTGGTTCCACCTAATCCCAATTCTGAGGGAAAGGAGTAAAACAAAGCATGGATTTTAAAACTTGCCTGTGTGTAGGATTGCTTTCTCCCAAGGGCAGTTAAAAACAAACTTCCATGAGCGAGAGGAGTCTGCTCCGACTAAGCCGTTTCATCCATTCTTTGTTAAGTAGCCATGACTGAGAGGAGGGAAAGCGGGCCCTCCGCCCAGCCCTGCCAGAAGGGCCCACAGCGAACGGTAGAATAATGATGATACACACAAAGTGCCAGTCTTGGAATGCAAAGCGAGAGAGAGAGATGGCTTCAGATCCCTGCCATGTGCTTGACCGGGAAGACCTGGGAGTGAACCAGGCCTTTCGGGGTAGCGGGGGGGGGGGAGGCCTTAGTGTTTGGGCCAACAGCTGCTTTCGTCCCCAGCACCTGGTCTGCACACAATAACATGCCTGCTTGCAGCCCGGTGTGTCCGTGTGTGCATGCGGGGTTGCGGGGGGGGGGGGGAGAGGAGGGGAATGCCTTTTGGAGGCATTAAGCCCTATTGTGGCTTTGTGCAGAGGCCATGGTGTTGCTCAAACAGCTGCTGTGTTGCTGTAGATTCTTTCAAAGTGGACGGCCAGAGTGGAAAGGCTCCCTCCTCTCCGGGTGACTCCTCTGTGATCTCTTCTGTCGGTGCAAGTCCCTGTTCTCCCTCTCCAGCCATGCTCCAAAATCAGAGTACCCTTGTTTTCTGGCATGCTGGGATTCTGCCATGTGACACGCAAAGTCCTGCACATGGGCCAGAAACCACAATGCTCATGAGCAGGTTTTGTGTGTTCAAGCTAGCCGTCGCTTTTAATTTTTTTTCTCTCAGATTTTGTTTACAGTACGGTTGCTAGTCGGTTGCTTGAAAGCACTGCACTTCTACTAGAGAGGATAGCATTCTTAAATTAATGGCATTGTAGAGGAATTAAAGCTGCAGGAAAGACAGGCCAGAGGCTGAAACTCCTGAGAACTAGTAGTGTAAAGTTGTGAGCTGTTTTTGTAAAGATTTGATCAGCCAGATAGAAAGAAATTCTCTCTATGCAAACAACCAGTCTTTCCACTTGCAAGCCCACTGCAAAGTCTGTTCCTGCAACTCCCCTGCGTTTTGGAGCTGTGTGGATTGTGAATGTGGGAAGCTGTTAAAGGAGGGCTGTCCCTACTCACTGAAAGCCCCATTCGCGGCACATTGCTTTCTTTGCATCCTCAGCTTAAATACTGACCTGTGTTTTTACAAGTCCAAAACAGCAGCGATCATGTTTCAGTAACATAGAGGGAAAGAGGGGGCTGGATGGCTCTCCTGGGAAGGGAGGGGGTGTCTCTTTGGAGCAGTCAGGCCCTGGGGGGGGGGCAACCCTGGCCGTCCTGAGACCCACCTTTCTTCCCTCAGGCCCACCAGGGTTGCAACAGCCCCCAGAATGGGAAAAACATTTTAAAAAATCAATATGCGACTATAAAAGGGCCACTTCTAATTTCTTGAACTCTCCTCCTGGTTTATTCCCCATCCCCTTAAGGGCTTGGGGTTTTTTAGGCCCAGCGTCCATTTTATAGCAAAACAATTGCACAGATGACTCTGTGTTGTTGTTTTTTATTGCCACACCTCTTTCTGCCTCCAGAAGCCTTCAAAAGCTGTTGCAGAGGGAGGGGGGAAGCATGCATGCAGTCCATGGGTGGCACTTTACCCCCCTCCCTTCCTGACATGGGGCTCTGTCCTTTTTGGTTTTCTTGTATCAGATCATCCATCTTTCGTCTTGGTTACAGCTAGAAGGAACGGAGCGATCCAAGGGTAGGCTTTGAGGTTGACGTCGATGAGGGTCGTCCAGTGACTCTGTGCTTTCGAGTTACCCTTTCAAAACCACTTTGGCTCCGTGAGATTAAGAACCGTGGTTGAAATGGTGGAGGGGGGAGCAAGACCCTACCACCTCTAAGCATCACCCTATAAGGAGGAGTAAAACGAGGGCGGCAGTATTTGAAGAGACATGCCACTGGGGTGGCAGAAGAGGAAGCCCCTCTGTGGATCATGGCACAGGGCCGCCTCGCCTTGTGTTGATCTGCCCCCCTCCCTTCACCCCACCCCCCACCCCCAGTGAAAGGTGTGAGGAACATTTGGCTCCAGCCGCCAAACTCCGTTATTTTTGCAGGCCCAAAGTGGCTCGAAAGTCGCACTTCTTTCCTTCTGGAAGCTGAGAGGTCAGGGACCTGGGCGGCCGGGCAGCCTTCCTCAGGCTCAGCCTTGAAACTTCTGCTGCCTCTCCTCCTCGTGGCAAGGGATTTGGGGAGGGGTGGTGGTGGTGGTGGTGGCAGAAGTGCCTCCTGGGCCTGCGGGGCGGGGGGGTTGCCATTTCTGTGCTGAGCAGCAAGAATCCTGGCAGTGAGGTGTCCGCTCGCTCGTTGACAGCTATCCTCTTGCCACCATGACCCAGGCATTGATTCACTCTCAGTTAGACTGCTGTAGTGGTGCCCTCTTTGGGGCTGCCCTTGGAAAGCGTTCGGAAGCTACAGGTCGTACTCTTTCCCCTCACAAACTTCAGAGGAGATCTTTGCGGCTCCTAAACCCCTGGCAAGCCCTGCCTTCCCCTTCATCACACACCCCTGGCAGGTGGGGAAGCGCCTTCCGAAGAGAGTCTCTCTCGCCCAGCCTTCCTCCGTCTCAGGCCCTCCCAGTGTTTTGGCCTCTGCAGCTCAAGCAGCTGGAGGGATTCTGGGCTTTGCCGTCACCCAACTGGTCTGGAGGCCATTAATCCGGTGAAGACCACCCTAGAGAGCCTTGTTCACTTTCTCCCCTCAGATATTTGTTGCCAAAGCACTCTGTCAGCTTGCTAACCCCAGGCAGGACAAGATTTGCCCGTTGTCTGGGCCCTTGGAGGGAGAGGGGCCTCAGAGCAGTTTCCTTTCCAAGCAGGCCTTTGCGGCATCACTTGTCTGTTTGCCAGGGAGACAGGCAGGCGGCAGGCGTTGTGGGAAGGAGGGCAGGACTGGCCGCCTTGGGGGAAATGGTTCTAAATCGGGGGTGTGGCAGCAGCTACGTGGACAAAAAGGCTGTGGGTGGGTAGCTGCTTCTCCTCCTGTGTGTGCTCTCTTCCGGATGCGTCGGTCTGTGTCTGGTCTCTCTCATTTCCTGGCCTTTAAAAAGGAAAGGGTTCCTGCTTCTGGAATTGGTCCTTGGGACACAGGACTCAATGTAGCCCCACACAACCAATATCCCGCTTTTGCTGCAGGGACCTTCCTTCCTTCCCGTGGTGCCTTTTAGCCTTGCCCATCTTCCGCTGGCCTGTTTGCCTCACCAAAACAGGCAGTCTGCAGCCATAGTCCCAAACCTCCTTCTTCCCCCCCCCCCCCCCGAACGATGGCTTTGTTAATAGCTAGGCATCCTTCAGTCTCGAAAGACTCTGCTTCCAGCTCTTTCTTGGGACACTGGGCTGGCTCATTTAAGGCATTTGGAGGAGAGGGGTGCTTGGCTACTGTGGGGGTGGTGGTGCTTAGGATGGCATAAGAACCTGAGGAATGGCTTCCTGGGTCAGTCTGGAAGCCCAGCCTTCTTCCCCCAGAATAGATAGTGGGGGATGCGGGCAAAGGGGACTAGCATTTTTCAAGTGTAACCGTCTGTGCCTGACGTTCAGGTGATCTCTGTCCTCCACAGTTTCCTAAATCCACTTTCCCCAGCACAATGCCTTCAGATGCAAGCTTGACATAGATTCCCTGTCTCTGAAATGTAAGACTTAAAGGGTATGGAAGCTGTCTTTGAAATCAGCCTTTCAAATGGGGAAGGGAGGTAAGACTTCCCCAGAACCCACCTCAGGGCTGCTGTCAACTTCTAAAACAAGGAACAGGTTGGCTCCCCCATCTGTCCTCTTATGATTTATGTGGCATGGAGTGAAATAAAAGTCACACTCTGATTTCTCTTTTTCTGTAGATTCCTGATGAATTTGATAATGGTAAGTAGACCACACGGCTTCTTGAAAGCTGGCTTCAGACGGGGCTGAGGACAACACAGCTGGTCAGGCCTGGAAGGCCTTTCCCAGCGCAGGGAGGAGGAGGAGGAGGAGGAGGAGGGCTGGCCTTGGGGTGGGCAGGGTGTGTGAGGGGGAGGAGGGCTGGTGCATGGGAGCGAAGGAGACCTTCAGGGAAGCCCCTCCCCAGCGTCCCCTGGACGTGGATTGAAGAAAGGGGTCTGCCCAGACAAACTGGGGATCTGGAAACGGATGGGCACCTGGAATCTCATGAAGCCTGGAAGGTGTGCCAAAAAACAGGTGCCTCCCTCTCTGCAGAACCGTGGAACCCAAAAGGGCAGTAAGGCTGAGTGGTAATACTCTGTGCAAGCTGTTCGTTTACCCACGTGTAATGTGCAGACTGCTGAGTGTTCACTCTCCCAGGCCTGGGTAACTCGGCAGTTCCAGGACCATTTCATGGAATAGACGACTTGAACCGTTTTTATTTTGTGCCACCCACTAGCCAGCGGTCTTCAGCAACCTCCCTCTTTAAGCAGAGTTGCAGGATGATGGGTTGGTGGGCAGGCAGGGAGGGAGCACTGAAATGTCCACAAAGTTAAGGCATAAATACGTTAATCCCTTGATGTTTTAAACTGGAGAGTAAGGGAAGAGGCAGCAGGCATGAAACCCATTTACACCCCCTCCTCTTTACAAACAACTTTGAAAAACATTAAAATCCTCCCCCCACAAACCTGCAGGAATATCTGGAATAGCTTTACATTTTTAATCAAAGAGTGAAAAGGGAGCTTCCTTTCAGCGGCTGCCTTGCGAAGAAGAGCAGATGTACGGGTGCGTAAACAGTGTGCGCTCCCCTTGTCGGGAACAGAAGGTCAGGTGGAACTTTCGAAGGGACGAGGAGTTAACAATGTGGCTCTTTGCAGACAGACACCCACCCAGAGGCCTGTTCTAGTAGCTGGAGGCAAGAAGATGGGTGGATGTTATCATGGTAATGAAGGGAGAACCTCAGCCTCTGAGAGAGAGAGAGAGAGAGCGCTAAGTGTCCCAAAGGGAGAGGCAGGCAGGCGCAGGCATTCCAGATGGCCTTCTCCATCGCTGCTCTGATCTGAAGGCAGAAGCAGGTGGGAAGGCAGATTTCGGGACATGAATGGCATCTGGACGTACGTGCGCATGCAGTGGGCGTCAGGCTCTGCAAGCATCCTGACACACCAAGCCTTTCTCATCCGATGGGGCCTGTGCTTACAGTCTTGGCCCAGTTCACTGCAAGGACATGCCCCAGTTAAGTGGAAGGGCTTGGTGTGTCGGGACACCTTGGGAGCGTGGCCGCGCGTTTGGTGGATTCCCCCCATGGGAATTACAGCCTTCTCACCTCCTGCTTTCCAGAGGCCATTTTGGGGGCATTGTGTTCTGATAGTTAACTTTATACATCAGTCAGTCGGCCTTTCAGTAGAATCAGAATTTTGTGGTACGACTCTCACCAGAGTCTAGGGAGCTCTTGCTTCTTGGTAAGAAGACCATTTTTTTAAAGGCCTCTTTTAGTGAGATGTCTGCCGGGATATTTCCAGTTCCTCCGCCTGTCAGGGGATTTTAAAAAAGTAATAGTTTTTGACATCCAGGAGTTTCAGCAGCAACAGGGGGGGTGGGGTGGGGGTTCCTTGTGGCCTTTGTGCAGCCGAGTGCCAGATGGAACTTTGTATGGTGTTTTCAAAAAGCAGATTGTCCAGTTTGGAGGGGGGGGCTGTCCACAGATGAGATAGGAAACTAAGCGGGAAGGGGGAGCAAGCCACATTGAGGAGGGGCTTTGCCGGGAATAGGAAGAGCTTTTCACCAGCAGCGCAGTTCAGCCGGCCTGGCATATGCTCTCAGCAGATTAAAAGGCATTCTCCAGCCACAGCCTCATTGTTCCCCACAATAGATTTACTCATTCTCTCCCCCCTGCCCTGCCCCCCTTTCTGCCCCCCGCCCCCAGCATTTTCCCTTGGAGTTAACTCTGCTGGCTCTTTGACATAAAGATGGGTGCGGGAGGGCTGCTGACACGCTTTGCTTAAATCCTCTGCTCCGGTCCTCGTATGCCGGATCTGCCTGAGTGTGTCTCCTGTCTCTTCCCTTCTGCCTGTCCTTGTTTAACCAGGATCGTGCTGAGAAATCTCCCGGGCTCATCTAATCCTCAGAAGGCGCTGCCTAGCCTTTAAAAGTAGCAGGACTTTCTCCAGGAGCTCTTGTGTTTCCCAATTGATGGGAACCTAACAGTGGCTACTTGGCATGTATAGGGCTGTTTATAAAATATCATAGCGGCATGCATAATAAAATGAAACCAGGCTCCCATCAAAGAAGTAAGGAATAAGAGTGAATTGGTTTTAGGTCCCTAAATACAAATTTCATTAACCAGCATGAGAATGAGGGCAACCGCTTTTCAAAGACTCTGGGAGAGAAGGCACTCCTCGGTGCTCCCTGAAGCACAACCAATCTCTTTGGGGGGTGGAGCCCCCCCCCAGACCCTGCTGCTTCTGGGAACTGATCCGGGTGGTGGTAGGAAAACTCTCCGAGGAGGGAGGCGAGGTTGAAGCAAAATGCAGGGAGCTGGCCCTGCTTGTTCAGGAAGGGGGTGTCTGGGATGGCGTCACACAGCTGCTACCTGTTCTCTCCCCCCCCCCCCGAGATGCTAATTGCCAGGGCAGGGCAGAGGGTGATCCTGACCTTGGTAACAGCGTGGAGAAGTTCAGGGCTCAGAGGAAGCTGCACTTTGGTCTACCATGTAGGCAAAATAGAGCTATTGGAAGGTCCTTCTTTTTCCTGATAAGCTGCCAAAGACTTCAGGATTATTTCTAGAAAATAAAATGAAGAGCTATAGTTTTCATCTTGTTTCATCCTAATTCATTAGAAACACAATAGCAAAGGAGAGAACGGTCTCTCTGACCAGCCTGGCTGCCCCCCCCCTTCTCACTTGGTCTTTTTCTGACCCATCCAAAAAACATCTCTCCATCCAGGGCCAAATTCCACCATAGAAGCCGCCTGTTGATACACCCAAATTGCCTTTCCTTGTGCCAGGACTGGTTGACCAGCCATTCTCTCTCTTCCCCCCCCTCCACAGCTGCTCAGCTCTAATTACCATAACAATGGCTCCCAATTTACAGCCCATTCAATATGCCTGCCTTTGATTGATTAACTTACAGTTTCTGTTTGAATAACCCTGGTCGCTAAAATGCTAAAACTGTAATCCCAGAGGAGTCGTGAACAGGGCTGGTGGAGGGACCCGGGGCTTGCTCACACGCTCTTTCTTCTTCAGCCTGACCTCTGCACAAGGGAGCTGCTAATTGAAGAAGCCATTAGTATTCTTTCGCAAGCACTGCCGGCCTCAGCACATGTCGGAGCAGCATCAGATGGCTCAGGGATGGTGTGGCTGACAGGCGGGCAGTCACCGCCGCACGTGGTGACAGGCCAGCCAAGAGGCTGTCCTTGCTGTTCAAACAGAGCTATCAAAACCTGGCGGCTGCTGTTGCTGCTGCTGTTTTTTTTAAAAAACACTTTTCTAGGAGAGGACCTTTCTGTCCAGCAAAGATTGGGATGTTGAATGAGGGCACATTGAAGAGAGCTCAAAGGAGGTTGAAAGAAATAGCTTCTCCACCACCAGCACCTGCAAAATTCTGGAACCACCTAGTGCGTGATGTTGTGGGGCTACGATGGCCCTTCCCATGCGCCCGTCTTGAGTGGGAAGTGGTGGCAGTCAGGCACATTTCCAGCCATTTAAAGGTGTAACGTGCACCCAGGAGCAAAACAGACAGATCTGCCTGCCTGCCTGCCTTTGCGAAGGGTGTGCGTGCCTGCATAGAGAGACACACGCACACACATGGGTTCACGGTCTTTCTCTAGCTGTCCTCCATTGCCTTTCAGATCCAGTTGTGATTCAGCAGCTCCGAAGGGCTTATAAGTACTTCAAAGATTACAGGCAGGTGAGTAAGTCGGCCAGGGCCTTAAAGGGGGGGGGGGAGACAGGCAGGTAGGGTATCCCCGTTGCAGACAGACTGGGTTTTGTGTGCTGTGACTGTGCCAAAATCAGCCGGAGTTCTGCTCTCCAGGAAATGGGTTTCTGTCCCTGAGATGATGATGATGATGGCGGCATAGGCTGCCCTAACAAGCTTGTGCTCTCATTCCTGCTTGAGATCCATGGGGTCAGCCTCGGTTTTCAGAACAGGAATGGCTGGTGCTTGGCGGTGTCGGATGTTTGCCTCCAGTTTCTCCGGGCCTCTTAAACTCTGAGCTCTCCTAGTGTTCCTCAGTAAGGCTCAGAAGCTTTACTATTTCCAAGTACATCAAGTCTAACCTCCTCCTATGGCAGAACCGCTTGGACCAGCCTCTTTATGGATGCGACTCTGTGCTGCTCCTTTTGCAGATGATCATAGAGCCCACCAGCCCCAAGCTGCTTCCAGACCCCCTGAAGGAGCCCTATTACCAGCCCCCTTACACCCTGGTCATTGAGCTGACGGATGTCCTCCTGCACCCCGAGTGGTCGGTGCGTATCCTTTCCGAGCCCTTAGGGTGTGGTTGCAGAGGCGCTCTGGGCCCACGCTGGCCTTTTGGTCCTTGAATGCGATGGACTGGCTCTCGGGGACCATAGAAACCCTCCTCCTTCAGACCGGTCACGCTCCGCAGGGGGAGAGGGGCCAGGTTGCTCCCTGGCACATGGGCTCATTGTAGACGGTGTTTGAACACCGGAGGTGGGAGGGCCACGGGGGGGGGGGGAGGAGGAGGAGGAGGAGGAAAAGCCAGTCCTTCCTTGCATGGCTGGAATCTCATGGCTCTGCTCTGTCTCCTCTCCCGGCAACCCTGTTTGTCCTCAGTTAGTGACCGGCTGGCGCTTCAAGAAGAGGCCAGGCATTGACAACCTGTTCCAGCAGCTGGCGCCCCTCTATGAAATCGTCATCTTCACCTCCGAAACGGGCATGGTGAGGGCGCTGGGGGGGGGGCTCTGCCAGCCGTAACCCATCCACAGAGGGTCAGGGGGGCCACTATGTTCCCTCCAGATGTTGCTGGGGAGGGACTCCTGGGATCCTTCCCTCACCACTTGGTTTGCAAGGGGGGGGGGGCAGCACAGGACCGTGACCTTGGAGGTGCAGGAAGGGTCCCTGGCCGTGTCTTGCTGCCCTTTGGGACGCCTTCCGGTCGGCCTGCGAGGCCATTTTCCCGGACCGTTCTCTGTTCCAGACCGCCTTCCCCCTCATAGACAACGTGGACCCCCACGGGTTCATCTCCTACCGGCTCTTTCGTGACGCTACCCGTTACATGGATGGACACCACGTGAAGGTGAGGGTTGCCTGGTTTGGGGCAGGCTGGCCACTGGGGCCATCGCGGGAGAGGTCCGCTGGGTGGGTGGGTGAGTGGGTGGGTGGTGCGCGCGTGCAAAGTGGGCGGCGCATTTGTGACTCTTCTCTGGAGTCAGTCTGGGGGCTTATAGGGCGCCTTTCCCCAAAAGCCCCCCGAGGAAGCAGGCTGGCTGCAGAATCAGTTTTTCTTTTCGTATTATATTTTCTGCTTTGCCCTTGGCTCTTGTGCTGCCCCTCCCGTTTGAAATCTGAATAGTTTATTTGGTGAGTGGATTGACAAGTGGACCCTCCGTAAATGTCTGGGGTTGGACTGGGCACTCAGAGCGGCCGATGCTTTCTTGTTACTCGCCCTGTTGATGCTGGCGAGAGTTAGCGTCCCAAGAAGGAAAAGTTCTCACCTGCCTTGTGCCGCTGCCAGGATTGTGCTCCGTAAGGGGCTTTTTTTCCCCCCAAGGAAGGCTCCCCAGGGAGGAGTTGCCAAAGCCCCCAAAGGGCTCGGTGGGAGGGCTGGCCTCACCTCCATCCCTGATCCTGGCCAATGTGGGGAAGTGCTTCACAGGGCCTGGCATGGTCTGGACGGGGAGGGGGCCAATTGTGTGGCCAGCAGAGGAGGGGCCAAATGGTGTGGCCCCCCCCAAAAAAAGAAAACAACAGGGCTGTGGAAACCTGTTCTGTGACGATGGTGCCGGGGAAGCCTTCCTCCTGCTCTTGGCAGGAACTGCTTCCTTCTGCCGAGAGGCAGCTGCCTCCCGGAGTGGAGGAAGAGAGAGCTGACCTGGGGTGCTGGGGGGCCCCTGGCCTGCCCCCCACCTTTGCTCCTCTTCTCCCCTTAGGACATCTCCTGCCTGAACCGAGACCCCTCCAAAGTGGTGGTGGTGGACTGCAAGAAGGAGGCCTTCCGCCTGCAGCCCTTCAACGGGATGGCCCTGAAGAAGTGGGATGGGAACTCGGAGGACCGGACGCTCTACGACCTCGCCGCCTTCCTGAAGAGTAAGGGAGGGGCTCCCTGGCCTGGCGTTGGCAGGCTGGGAGGGGAAAGGAACACACACAGAGACACTCCTGGCAGGGAGGGAAAGCTCGGGGGTCCCTCTGCCTGGCGGTTTTTCCAGGGAGACCTTGAGCCACAGAAGGTGGCACACAGGCAGACGCTGCTGGGGGAAATTCAGGAAGCCTGGTGGGTGTGAATAGGACTTCCTTGTGGGGGAGTTGCATTGAGTGGTTTCCGCAGCTCCTTCCTTCCCGTTTGTGTAACGGGAGGCAGGATTATGGAAATTCCACACAGCTAAATGGTTGGACATACTCCCAGGTGTAAAATAGATCTTTCTTTGATTAAGGAAGCATTGAGTTTCAGTACAAAGAGGAAGGGAGGGAGGGAGGAGGCCAGGTCTCTGAGCTGGTGCTGCTGCTTGTTCCCCCAGCTGTGGCCATGAGCGGAGTTGAAGACGTCCGGACAGTGCTGGAGAACTACTCCTTGGAGGACGACCCACTGGAGGCATTTAAGCGCCGGCAGTCCCAGCTGGAGCAGGTGAGAGGGTCGGGGGGGGGGGGGAGTGGCTGTGGCAGGGCCGAGCCTGCCGGTGGCTGTGGCAGTTGCTGCTGCTGGTGCCGCCCGGTGGCTGCCAGAACTCTGGACCCGCCTGGGGGCCTCACTTAGCATTCCAAAGAATAAAAATGGCAGGTGCGTTTCCATTTTTCTTTGAAGGGAGATTGTGCTTTACCACCCAGGAAGCCAGTTGGACGTGGCTGGAATGCTGTGGCCTTGTGGCCGAGGAGCTGTCCCGGGCCCAAGGCGTGTCTTGGGAATAAACAGCACCAAGAGTCTGGGGAGGCCGGCTTGGGGGTGAGGGGTGTCGAGCGGGTCAGCTCCGTGTGCAAAGGCAGATGGGCAGGGAGCGGAGGATTTTGTGCGGGATTTGAACACCTCACCTGCGTAGCATTCAGCTTGTGCAAAGAGGCTTCCGGGAAGGATGGCAACAGCCCTCACCCTCAGGCGGGCAGGTGTCTCTGCAGCCAGCCTTGGGAACCGGGCGGAATTCCAGCCAGAGGCAGCAGAGCCCAGGGAAGAAGTACGCAGAGCCGTTTATTATAGAGTGTGGGGTTGGGGTTTGGCCGTAAGGAGGTTCTGGGACCTGTTTCAGCAGACGTTGGTTGGTCCTGCGCATTGGTCTGCAGGGGTCCCGGGGGGGGGGCTTATCGGCCCCAGGGGGGCAGCTTGTGCCCCATCCACACACAGAGTAGGGCGTGAGGGTGGGGTGGGGGGTTAGCCGTAACAGAAGGTCTGCGTGGTGATGAGATGCTCTGAGCAGTGGTGTTCTTTTCCTCTCAGGAGCAGCAGCAACGTCTCTCGGATCTCTCCCAGCACAAGAAGCAGCAGCTCTTTTTGGGCTCCCTGGCCAGTCGGCTGTGGCCCCGCTCCAAGCAGCAGTGACACCAGAGCCTTCGCACACAGCCCTACGGCCCACAGATGGACTCCTCGGCCCGTCAGCCTCTGGCCGAACGGGAGAAAGGCGGTGAACACAAGGGGACACAGACTTTGGCCCAAAGAGGGCACAGGGTGGGGGCCGCGGTCCCCTCGCCTTCCTGCTCTCCTCCCAGGCCAGGAGGGTGGCGTGCAGGGTTATGCCCCTGTCCAGCAGAAGAGGAACCCAAGGGAAGAACGTGGGGCAGCCCCGACAGGCGACCCGGCCTCTCTGCACCCAAGGAAGCATGGCTCACCATCACAGCCCGCAGGAGAGGATCTGCCCCGAGATTGTCGCTCTGGGACCTGCCTTTCCCCACCCATTCTCTCGCGCCGGCCAGACTCCACGGCAGTTCCATTCGGGCGAATGGAAACAAACGTTGCCAGCAGTACTCTCCAATAAATGGGTTGTCTTCATAGCGACACCTTCTGCCCTGTCCGCCCCCTGTGTCACCGCAGCAGGGGTGGCAAATTGGGGAGGGGCCAAGCGGAGGGGTCCAGGGCGCCTTGGCTGTGGCCGTCCTGAGTTCAAGGGGGTGAGCGTGATGAGACCATTAAGCCTGGAGAGGGGATCAGCCTCTGGTCTTCTCAGACCCTCTTGCCCTCTGCAGGAGAGTGAGTTTGGGCCTTTCTGCGGAGCGTAAGGGAGACGGGAAGGAACGCTGGCTAAATATGTTGGGGGAGCCAAGGGAATGTGTGGGGGGCAGGCACAGAGGGTTCTCTGGCGCTGCTCTGCTTCTTTCCCATCCGGCTGTGTCTCTTCACAAGGCGTGCAATACTTTCCTACAGCTGCAAGTGGCAGACCGTCCTCTCCTTTGGCGTGTGGATCGTTTGGGGGCCATTCTGTGTTTTGCGAGCAGGAAGGCACTTCACCCCACAAGTGCAGGGTGTTTGGGCAGATATAGAAATGTCATTGTCCTGAGAGTATGGTCAGTTTCTCTTATTTGAGTGGCTGACGAGGGGTTGCAGCTGGGAGCCATCCCCCCCCCCCACACACACACACACACATGCCACATGAAGAGGAAAGGATCCTGGAGTTCCTGTCTGTCCACAAGATTCCCAGATTAGCCAGCGGAACGACAGAGAAGGAACAAAGAAAGACTGATCAATAGATTTCCCCTCCCTCCGGCTTCTCTGTGGTTGGGGGGCTCTTAACTCAAGGCGTCTCTGGGAGGCTTGGGCACCGCCTGTCCCGGGGAGTCACTGCCACCATTTTCCTTCACAGCTTCTCCTCCCCAGCCAAGAAGAGACACTCCTGGTTGCAGTTTCTTTTTCCCCTCCTTACCTTACTCTGAGAAAAACAGCGGTGGGGGGGGGGACGTTTCCTGACAGGAACAGGATCCCGCTCGTTCCCACACTCCCCGCGGTCATTCGGCCGCCTCCAGCTCCCCAGGCAAAGAACTGCATTTCTAGGGTGTCCCAAACCGGATGCTGGGAGGAGGAGGAGGAATCGGCAGCTTGGGGGGTGGGGAGGTGGATGCATAAATAAACGTTTGGAACATAAACAGGACGTGCGCCGGGAAGGACGTGGCCTCCCCTCCTGGCTATTTCTTAAATGCAAGGATATGGTGCAGAGAGAGTCCGTTCTTCGCTGCTTAAAAGCAGGAAGAAGGGGGGGTAGTTTTCTCTTTGGGCTGAGGAGGGTGGGGACGGGAGAGTGCGCGGCCCCAGCTGCCGGCCAAGGAGCTTCCCCGGAATTGAGGCCCTGAGGGCATTTAAAAGCACCCTGAGCCTGAAGTTTTCTCTTAACCCTGTATTCTGCTTCTCCCTCCTGTTGCCTAGACAGGAGACCCCTCCCACTCCCATCTCACCTCCCCATCAGAGGACACAGAGGTGCACACTGCCCTTCCTCTGACGCTGGAGGAGATCCTTACCTGTCCTGACCATTATTTATCTATAGGTCCAACCTCCATCAATTCATCTGGCTTAGTTTTAAAGTCATCCACGTGGGGAGCTGTCACAAGAGCTCATGGCAGTGAATTCCACAGTTTATGCACAGTATGAAGAAGTCCTGTCTGTCAGGTCAAAACTAAGAGACTGAGAAGGAGCAAGCTTCAGCATTTCCAGGCCTACAATAATTAGGTTTTATTTATTTAGGCAATGGCTCAACTAAGCCATTGCCGTTTCCCAAAATTTAAAATCTTGCCAGATCTGCCAGTGCTCCAGTTCCTCTCTTCCACTTCTCTGTGTGGTCCTCGGTCGATGCCGATGCAGCAATTGTGCCAGTTGCTTGGTCCAGATGGGTTGCTCTGGCTGGCAGTGGGAGAAAGTAGCCGTGGGGTGAGCGAGGCGTGGGCGGCAGATGGAGAGGGGTCCAGGGGTCCTGCACCGAAGTGCAAGGCCTGGTGGTGTGGCTAGAAAAGCAGTGGAAGGCAGGCCTGTGTCATGGCTGTGAGTGATTCTTCCTCGAAAGTCCTCCCTTTGTGTCCTGGAAGGGAGGTTTCTGCACCTGATCTGCCTGCAGGGAAGCAGCTGATCGCTACAGTGCAATCTCTTCCTCCTTTTCTGGCTCGGATAAATAAACGAGCCTTAGTGTGCCCAAGGTCTTGTCTCATTGCTTCCTGTTTGGGCTGTATAATGCATCCATTTCCTGGACCTTCTGACATGGCCTGACCCTTGGCCTGCTGCGATCCATCCGGCCGGCCGCACCTCCTCCCTCTCGCTCACTGGCGCAAGGAGCGGTGCAAGTTGGAGCATGCCACGAAGAGCGTGGCATTCAGGCCGCCGTGGCATCGGCAATGGGGGGTTGCCCTTGGGCTGCCGTTCCCAACACCCTCCTGGCAAATCATGGGTGTTCTCAACTGTTCTTGGGCTTCCTTCGTGAGCGGACCAGAGAGAGGCCGCAGCTCGGTGACAGGTCTACCGCTGGCCAGGCCGGGAGGAGGGATTCTGGGCCCTGCAGACCAAAAAGGAAAAAAATGCCAAGATTTACTGAACAGAAATCTTCAAATGCATCTTAAAAAGCAGAGACATCACCTTGCCAACAAAAGTCTGCATAATCAAAGCTATGGTTTTTCCTGTAGTGATGTACGGAAGTCAGAGCTGGACCATAAAGAAAGCTGGATGCCGAAGAATTGATGCTTTTGAATTGTGGTACTGGAGGAGTCTCTTGAGAGTCCCCTGGATGGCAAGGAGAACAAACCTATCCATTCTGAAAGAAATCAACCCTGAGTGCTCACTGGAAAGACAGATCCTGAAACTTTTGGCCATCTCATGAGAAAATAAGACTCCCTGGAAAAGACCCTGATGTTGGGGAAATGTGAAGGACAGAGGAGAAAATGCTTGTCATTGAAGTGGCCAACATGAATTTGACCCAACTCCGGGAGGCAGTGGAAGACAAGAGGGCCTGGTGTGGTCTGGTCCGTGGGGTCACAATTAAACAACAACACTGAACAGAAAAGGCCATCTTCTCTTGAGGCTGCATCAATAGCCTGAGAAGATACCGGAGGCAGGCTAGAGTCAAGAGGGCAGATAAGCTCCCACGAACCATATGCGAGACACATGCTGGTGCATTAAATCCTGGGTGCTCTCAATGTAGTGATGCTGTTTCAAAACTGCCTAGCCAAGCCCCGTCTACTTGGTGTTTGAACTTGATCGTTTGGATGGTCTGTCTAAAGCTGCCTTATAGGAGACCTGCCCTTGGTCCCCTTGGCCCAAGGCTGCCCCCTCTGCCTGGCTGCCCGGTCTCTCCAAGGCAGCAGGCAGGATCCTTTCCGAGCCCTGCCCTGGAGACCCCCTGGGGAGAACCCGGAAGCTTTTGCATCCAGAAGAGACCCTCTGGACCCGGACTGGCAGCCCTGCCTCGAAGCAGGTGGGTGGAAACAGGCAAGGACAAAAAAACAAGACAGAACCCATAGATCTAATACTAAAGCTGTTTCTCTCAAGGCTGCAAAGGAGGTCCTGACAAACTCTCAAGACCCAGGAGAGAATGAAGGGACTGGATTGGTGCCGGGAGGGAGGGGCGGATCACTGAGAAATATGAGCCCCTCCCAGGCACTCCATTTCACACACACACACACACTTCAGATGCAGATTTGCTGGTGGATGTCTGGTTAAGCGACAGTGTGGGTGTGTTGTTGCCATGTTCTTGGTGCAGAATTTCACTCTCTTTTTCTTTTTTTGGGGGGGGGGAGGGCAAAAAGCTGGTGCCAAGGGCTATTTAAAAGAATGGCCTACAGGAAAAGTGGGATATCTATCATTAGGAAAGCAAATGAACAGATAAATCAAAGATGAGGTTTCACGTCCCCAGTTTTCAATAGCAGGAAGACCATGAGACAATATTGTCTACAATTATCCGTCGCAGCTTGTTGGGGATTGTTTTTTATTTGTCCGGAAAACACTTCTTTTCTCTCCCTCTTTCCCTTCCCCTCCCCACCCCCGCCTAATAAGACCCAGTCACCAAAGACCCAAAGCTGCTGGAACAGACAAGCTGGAGACCAGAAGCCAGCATTTCCTTCCATTCATGCGTTTTGTTTGGTTTGGTATGGTTTGGTTTTTCCCCAGAGCAGGATTCGGTCCCTGTTTCCTCCTTTGGCTCAGATCCTCCACACACTCTCTACCTGTTGATCTCTGCCCTGCTGTGGCTCAGAGCCAGGCTTCACCTCCCAGTTTTCAGATGTACTGAAAAAGCCCGATTTCCAAAGAGGTAACTTTGATTGTCTCAGTCAGCATGTTGGCAAAAAAAGAGGAAGGGAAAAAAATAGGGTGATGCCAACGGGTGTAGCCCTTTAAAGACTAGCAGTTTTATTTCTGTGTGGAACTTTTGTGGCTCAGGAAGTGCATGTTGATCTACAAAAGCTCACCTTACAGCGTTATGGTAAGGACTGTCACAGGCACTCTGATGTCTGGATTGGCCCTTGCAAGTCGTGTGGTGCTTTTAAGACTGACCAGTCTTTTAAAACAAATTTCTTTGGGTTACATTCCCTTCTAACAGCACGTTTTTGGGTTTTGGTTTTTCGTTTTTGGTTTGTTTGTTTGTTTTGCAACCAGCCTCTTTGCATGCAAAGCCCAAAGTATGACTCTGGTACACCAGAGTGGACCCCCCCCCCCCATTCTGGCTTCAAGGGGCTCTGCCCGGCTGCCCAAGCACGTGGACCACCTGTGGTGGCAAGACCAGCATCCCTCTTTCTGCTACAACTCTCTCTTCAGTCTTTTGTCTCATGCTGTCAAACGTGGGATCGCATCCTCCTGGAAGCCAGCCCTGAGGGAACTACCCCTCCAAACTTCCTTTTCCAAGAGGTGGTGTGTTCTTTCTTCTTCTTCCCTTCCCTTGGACTTTTGATGGCCTCATGGATGTTCTGCTGTGACCTCTAAGGCCGAGGGGAGTGCCAGGCCTCCTGTGCTGTGCCTGCTTTCCCAGAGGAAGGGGACCTTCTCCAGCCAAGAGCACCTTCCCCCTAAATCCACACGGCTTCCAGCTGGGAAAGGTATTCTGCTCCAAGGCTGCACACTCACACCTTTGAGTGTTTCCACAGATGGATCCCTACTCTCCCCCCTCCCCATTCATCCCACCCTTTGTGTTTGCTAATTTTAGGGGAAACAGGAGGCTGGAGGGAGGGAGGGAAGGGAGGCTGTAAAGGATGGGGAAACAGCCATGGCTGACAGCAGCTGGCAGGACTGTTTTTTTTAAAGCCAGCGCCATGAGCATAAATCAGTTCGGACCTGTGATGAAGGGACAGGACAGGAGAGAGGGATTTGGAAAGGGGGGGGTTACCTCCAGAAAAAAAAAACACTGGCAAGTGGAGGTGTTCATATTCCTTGATAAATCCACACCTCTTCCACCCTTTTCTTCCGAGGTGTAACTGAAAGAGAAAGTGGAGTCACCGCTTAAATTTCCACCACAAGTCAAGGTGCTGGTCTTGCCTTGTTTCAATGCGCAGCCTGGGATCCTTATGAGCCGACGGCGACAAACATTGAAGTTTCACTGGGCACAAGGACAGGGCGCAGGAGAAGCACCCAGCTGGCTGTTTCGGCAGACATGGGATGGAGGCACCAGAAGTTAACATGACACAGCGTAAGTTTAATTGTGAGGAACTGAAGCCCTAACCTCTCAGACCCACAGATCATTCCATGCTTCAAGTAATTTCAAGACATCTTGAAAGAAAGACCTGGGGAGACCTGTATTTCTTACTCAGTAGTGTTCGAAGCATTTTCACCCATTATGCCTTGGCATTGGAAAGAGCCAGGAAGCTTTTTGGTTTGAAACAAAATCTAGTGAAAACTCAGAAGCGGGCGCAGGGGTATCTAGCCACTTGGTTTCTGGTTCCTGTTTAAAGCCCTCGGCTCGGCTCCAAGGGAACCCACGTTACCTGCCACGAGGTACCTACAACGGCCTCTTGCCCACCCAGTTCCACATCCACGGAGGCCTGTTGCGTGGGGCAGTGGCCGCCAGGTGCCCCTTCGCTTGGCCCGCACAGGCGATGGCTGAGGGGGCCCTTTTGCGGGGGGGGGGGTGCCCACTGTCTAAAATATCGACACAGCCACAGCTGCTTGGCATTCGCTCCTCACTGGCACCTCTTTGCCAAGCGGGGATTCTCTCAAGAGGGGACTGCTTTCTTTTCCTCTCTCAGTTCACCCCCATTACCAAAAACAAGAAAAGAAAAGCCATTTCTTTTCAGGAGTTAATTGCCCCTCTCTCTTTGGCCTTCCTGGTGGCTGAGCCAATATTTTGACATCCTCTTTTCTTTAATGCCATAATAATGTTTGTTTACAGGGAGCGTGGCAAAGGAAGCCAGACGGCGATGCCCGGTTTCTGAATGCCCAGTTCCCTGAAAAGGAGTCCTGGCTGCTTCCCCGAGAGGCCCGTCCTTTCCCCCTTTGATGCCAACTAGGGGGGGTGGCATTTGGGGGGTGGGGGTTGCCCATTGAGGAGCTCCATCCATCAGAGGGGCCTTTCTGGATTAGACAGGGAGCCCCATTCTGTGCCATAATCCCTCCTGCTGAAAGCAGCTGGCAGAAGGGCCCTGGGGGGGCGCCCCCCCACAGAAGGCAAGAGGGTGGCGAGGGAGCCTGCCCTCCACAACACGACACCCTCCACACCCATTGGACTACAACTTCCATTATCCCATGTCAATAGTGCTGGCTGGGAATGATAGGTGGAGGGGGGCAATCGCTGTGAAGCACTCCGGGTCGAGGAAGGCTGCTCCATCCTTTCTCTCCCTGGCACCCAGGTATTAAAGCACAGTTTGGAGGGAGATCGCACACAACACGGGGGCTCTTTGGTCACTGGCAGCCTTTGTTTGCCCCTCCCCCCCCCGCAGCTCTCATGGCATAAATCTCCTTAATGCCCCCACCCTGAGACATTCGGACCCCACCTCCTCTTGGCCTTTCTTCCTACCACCATCACTTCCTTTCCTTTCCTCTCTTCCCCCCCCCCCCATTTTCCATATATCTGGTTTGAAACTCCTTCCCTTGTTTGTAGGCCCTCTTGTCCTGGTTTCTAACCCACCTACTCCATGCTCAGGGATGGGTGGGTGTGTGCGCGCACGTGCGCGTGTGCCTCTTTCCTCTGGTGGTGCAGGAGTGCTTTTTGTGTTGCTAATCCACGAGGGCGGATCCCCTCCCCCTCCCTCTCCCCCTCCCCCACTTTCCACCATGTGTCCAGGTGTGAAAAAGTGTGCCTCCTCTTGGGGAGGGGCTTGCTTGCTCCCTCCTTCAGCAAAGGGGAGGCATTTCACACCCGGTGGGGGCAGGGGGGCCCCCTCCTCCTCTAGCACCATTCCTGTTGCCTCTGCCACCTTTGTCTGGCCCATGTGGGGGGGGGAGGGAGTGCGAGAAGCCCCAGGAAAGCAGGTCCCTGGGAAAGCCACGAAGGCCCTCGGAAAGGGGGAGGAAGTCCAGACCCACTGGGGCATGAGTTCGGTTTTTCCCTCTGGACTCTGGAGATCCACCTTAACAAGGCACCCCTACCTTGGGTGTCCCCTCAGAGTTTTCCCAGCATCTTGCAGGCCCCGACTTCGGAGCTGGGTAACTGAGCATGAATCCGACTGAGCATCAATCCTGAGCCCCTGAAGGACGGGGCCCTTTGCCTTTGTCACTCAGAAGGCCTGCCAACGTTTTGTTGGGTTTTGTAGAGCAAACTCTTGAGTTTTGTCTCCACTTCGGCCGGCTACAAACCAAACTCTTCCTGCTCCCATCCAAGAACGTCCTTTCCACTCCATGACTCTTGTTTCCTCCCCGGTTTCTGCTGGTTCCAAAACACACTCCTGCAGCAGGAGAACCTTCCCAGTGTGGAGGAGCTTCTTTTGGGGTTTTTTAATTTAAGACAAATGGCCAGCATTTAATTTGTGCCATGTCAGGATCCTATCTTCAAACTACTAAGAAAGATGAGATGAAAACAGCCCTGGGTCAAGGGCCGGATGCATGGGCCCTCAAGCGTCTGATTTAGTCAAAGGCAACCTCGGGGATCCTACCAGAAGGTTGGACCCGGACACGGCGGGTCATACTCTGGGAGTGGAAAGACTCTGGAGTAAAGGCCTGGGGCTGCATCCACACTCCTCTCCCAGGCCCTCCCTCCCACCCACCACCTACTTCTCCTTCTTCCTCTTCTGCTCCCTTCTACATTACTTTGAATGATCAGCTGTAACAATCTGCACTTTTCAGGTCTCCTTACACAACCAAGCATACTAGTTTTCTGTATTTGTGTTTTTTTTTTAAATTCCTTCCTCTCAGTTCACTCCCTTTAGTGTCTCTTCTTTGGCCCCCTCCCGATCTAAGTCATCCTTCCAATTCTGCAGTCCAGGCCTGGCAGGCATCACCGAGGTCCCCTCTTGCCACCGTCAGAGCAAGACAGCGCTGAAGCAGAATTAAATGCACCAGCAGGAGGGGGAGGCAGCCCACCCGGGCATACTGTGTGTGTGTGTGTGTGTGTGGTGGTGAGGGAGACTTTAGAGCGGGCAGGTGCGGCGATTAGCATACAGCTGAGGCCGGTCCTTCTGCTCTCAGAGAGAAATGCCTTCCACCCCCACCCCACCCCACCCCACCCCCGTGCAGCGGGATCCTCCTCAGCCAGTCACCCAAAATGCTTGCCAGCAGCTGCCTGTCTCTCGAGCAAGTCTGGACTTTTTAAAAGGAAAGGTTGGGGGAGCAGACCCGGCCGCCTTTTGTGCAGAGCTGGTCACTCAAAAGCCGGGGGGAGCCGAGCCTGCTGGTAACAAGCGGGCCCGCCAGGCGCGCTGCCAGGTTCCTTGGGGGTGGGGCGGGGGGGACACCTCTCCGCCCCAGGCCTTCCCCAGGCCGTTGCCGCCGGGCTCCCTGGATGCGCCCCGCTTTCCTGCCTCTTTGCTGCTCGGGCTCCGGCCTTGGCCGACCTCCCCAGGACTTCCCATCTCGGGAGTTCTTGGGCTCCTCTCCCTGCAAAGCCAGGTGTTGTCCCTCCTCCGCTGCCCCCCCCCCGCATCTCCTGCTCTTCCGGAGGGACGTTTCCTAAGTGTGCTTCGTGATTCCCCACCACCACCCCCACCCCCACCACCACCCCCGACGACGATCTCTTGGCTTTACTCTTAGGGGCTGCCTGGCGGTCCCGACTCTCTGCGCCGCCTGTCCTGACTTGGAGGGAGGGAAACGTTCCCAAGAAGTAGGAAAGCGGCTCCAGGCAGACGCAGCAGCTCCCTGGCCTACCTGGCCGGGCTGTTGCGCGGGCCGGGAGGGGAGAAGCAGCACGTGCGCCCCGCGGGAAGCAGGCGGGAAGCCGAGGTGTCCGGCCGCTTACCTCCTCGCCCCGCCCGGCCCCGCCCGGCCCCGCCTTCCCCCGAGGCTCCCGAGAAGGGACAGCCCCCCCTCCGGGACCCCGGGAGGCGGAGCCCCGGGCGCGGCCCATAAAAGCCCCCGGAGACGCCGCGCCCCCGCCATTGCCCGCCAGCCCCGCCGCCGCGGCCGCCGCTCTCTTCCCGGGGAGGGCTCCAGCGCTTCGGCCGGCCGACCCGTCCCGTCCGTCCCGTCCGGTGCTCGCTCGGCTTGGCCCCAGAGGAGCCCGCCGGCTGCCTTGCCTCGCCTCGCCTCGCCTCGCCCTGCCTAGCCTGCTCGCGGCGCCCGGGAGCCAGGCGGCTCTTGGTCCCCCAGCCCAGCGCGTCCGGCATGGCCCGGCCGGTGCGCCTCCTGGCCGGCGCGCTCCTGGTCCTGCTCGGCGTCCCGCCGGTGAGTCGCGGGGGGGGGGACGGGGACGGGGCGCCGGCAGAAGAGGAGGGAGGCCCGCGCTCGGCCAAGGCTTCCTCGGGAGGCGGGGGGGCGCAGCCGTCGGGGTAGCGGGGGCTCCGCAGGGCGCCCGCGGTCCCTCTGCCGGCCCTTTCGGGCGCGGGGTCCGGCCCTGGCGCCTTCGGCCTCCCAGCGGCGGGCGGGGGCCCCGACGGGCGGAGAGCCTAACGGGTCGGGCCGGGGGGTCGGGCCCGGGGGGGCGGGGGCGTTTCCAGCCGGGAAAAGTGGCGCCGGCGGACCGAGGAAGGCGCATGTGAGCGGGGCGGGGGCCCCGGAGAGGCTGCGGCTGCTGGGCAGGCGGGGGTCCCGGTTGCCTCCGGGGAGCCCTTTCCGTCGGAGGCGCTCCCGGGGATGGCGGGGGAGAGGGCGGCGCCCCGGCCGGCGGGCGGGTTGGAGGTCCCGCGCCCATTGGACTCCGGGAGGGCGGCCGGGGGCGCTCGGCTCTCGGGGCAGCGGCACCTCCGCGCTCCGCAGTGGCTCCCCAGGAGGAGGAGGAGGAGGCGGCCGGGCGGGTGGGCGAGCGAGCGAGCGAGCGGGCACCTTCGGGAGCCGCGTGTGCACGTGTGTTCTTGGGCCCGCCAGCCGGCCTCTGAGCGCTGCGGAGCAGGGGGGGGAGAGCAGGGGCTTCGGGTCCTCGGAGGAGAAGCCACCATTTTCTGTGGCCGGGGGGGGGGGAGTGTTGCCCAGTTGTCTGTGAGCCCCTCACTAAGAAGGACCCCCTAAGAAGGTCTCTAGAGAAGACGCCTTCCTTTCCCCCCCCTCCCCGCCCCACCCCCGAGGGGATCCCCCTGCAGAGCTGGCCCCGGGCAATCCAGGCTGAGCGGCCGGGCCTCTGGCCAGCGACTGAAGGGGCTCCTTCTTTCTTTCTTTCTTTCTCCCTTCCTTCCTTCCTTCCTTCCTCCGGCAGGCCGAGCAGGCGGGGGCCTTTGAGCTCCAGGTCCATTCCTTCACCACGAGCAGCAGCCCTCGGAGCCTGTGCCCCCCCCGCGGGGCTCCCCCCTGCCGCCTCTTCTTCCGGGTCTGCCTGAAGCACGCCCAGGCCGTGGTGTCCCCGGAGCCGCCCTGCACCTTTGGAGCCGCCCTGAGCGACGTGGTCCTCGCTGATCATCGCCGTGCTGTGGCCACCAGCCGGCCCATCCGGGTCCCCTTCCACTTCAAGTGGCCGGTGAGATCCTTCCCAAGCTTGCGCCCCCGCGGGGCCGCTTGAGCATCGAACCCCCCCCCCCCCCGCCCAAGTGGCTCTGAAGCCTCTCTCCCTTTGGCGCTTCTTTGGGTCGCTTCTCTCACCCCTGTCCTCACGGCTTCCTTGCGGTTTCCGGGCGCAATGGATGCTGCTTTCTAAGCTTAAGCCTATGCCTAGAAGAAAGAAATGGGGGGGGGGAACTTCTGGCAGAGAGAGGGGCCCACTTGTTGGGTGACTCGGTCTACCTGCCGGCCTTTTTTTACTCTGCTCTCCCTCCAGGCTTGGTGCCCCCCTTGAGCCCTTATCAGAAGAAGAAAACAGCCCAGAGCTCAGCCAGATGTTTCTGGGGAGCTTCCCCAGCAGCAGGTCCCCCAAAAGTGGCCTCCTCTGAACCCCACGGAGTGGCTTAGGCCTAGGAAGAGTTTCCAGCCATAGCCTCCCTGCTCCACACAGACAGGCAGCAGGTTGTTGCAGGGGCTGTGTGCCCAGCTGAGGCACTGGAGCCCTTTGTGGGCGGAAGGAGTGGCCAGGGGTGATGGGTGCACCCCGCTCAGCGTGCACAGGATTGCTTCCATAAACCCAGGACACTCTGGATTCCTGTCTCTCTTTTCCCCTCCCACCCCCACCCCATGCCATGCTGCCAACAGCCTTCCTCAGAGCCAAGAAGGGTTTCCCAAAATCCCTTGGGGATCATGGCACCAGGGAGAGGGAGAGGAGGGGGCACAGAAGCCAATGTGGGGAAATTGGAGGGTATTTTCCAAATCTGAATGTGGTGGTTGATGCTTTATTCTAGCAGGGCAGGGCAGGGCAGCTTTCAGTTCTTAGAAGGGATAGTGGCCCTAAGAGAGAGGTGATATGCCACGGTTTTATTAAAAGAAAGACCAGCTTGTTTGATTTGGTCAAGCAGAAGGAAATAATGCCTTGTGACAAACTCTAGCCACAAAGGGAGATGGGGGTGAATACATTGAGTTGTCCTCCAGAGGTAGATACATGACAATGCTTGCAGTTATATAAAGCTGCCTTCAGTAACTTATCCCCTGGATCCTCTTCACATTAATTTTTATTTTATTTTTCCTCCTCTTGTATATTAATTTTAGATCAAGATAAGGGAATCACCATACTGACTGTCTTGTTATCTGGGATCTGTTGTGACAGCTTCCCTTTTTGTAAAACCGAGAGTAATTGCTCAGGACTTGTTCTCTAATTTTCCAATTCAGAGATATGGGTTCTGGTCTCTCATTGAATAGTAATTGGCTTTATAGCCATCACACACACACACACACACACACACACCAAACACACACACACAAAAACACACACACACACACACACACACATTATGCCTGCTGGGCAGAGTACGTGGTGTTTGGTGTCACAAGATTATCAAGTGTCTTTTAAAAAAATAAACTTGTAGCTTGCAGCCACTCTTACACAACTGTTAGTGCTTTGGGGGTTTTTAATCCTAGGTTTTATTATTGTTGTCCTTTTATGATTCTGTAATTCATATTCAAACTGCCAACATTTTACCTCAGAATTGTCAAAGTTTCAAAGTTCAGAGTTTCCTTTTCAAAAGGAAAGCCTAATGATAATTCAAAGACCCCCAGAATCCTCTGCTGGATTTAACATTCCTGTCTGTTAATTAGGCCATTTAAAAAAGGTTAAGTCTTGATTCAAGAATGGCCCAAAGTGAGGGTAGCAAAGTAACCGTCTGTCAGGGGCCCTCCCCTCCCCCCCCCCCACTGGGAGAGGCAACCAGGGGCCGTGGGGGGGCTGAGGGGGGGAAATCTCTCCCCTCCCGGAGCTGTGTGGCAAAAGGCTTGGATGGTGGCTCCTGGTGGTTGTGGCCGCCTGCCTCTCACGCCCCGTGGGACCAACAGCTGCCACGGAAAGGCAGGGGAGCCGTGGCCCTCCTGGGCACGTGGCCGCCCAAGCGCAGGCCTCTGCCTTTTCCTCAGCTGCATTGAGGTTGCTGGGGGGGGGAAGGGCCCCCCCCCGCCCCAGCCCCTCTTGCCCTCCCCTCCGCGGGCCCTCCCCCTTGAGGAAGCCAATGCCACTCCTTCAGCACACCCGCGCCCACTCGGGACCCGCTTCGTGGGAGGAGGCACCAGTCCCGGAGGCCTGGCTCCAGGGGAAGTCGCGCCTCAGGGTGCTGGGCCCCAGAAGCCCTGGGAGTGACCGGGATGTGGTGGGCTTTGAGCCTTTAGCCCCCCCCCGCCCTCCCCCCCCCATCTGACCAAAGCTGAACAAACAGCAAAGACAAAACAATCCTGAGGAGAAAAGTCACTTCAGTTTTATTTCGAAAGCTGTTTGATACAGAAGATGGGGGCGGCAGTGGCACCTGACAACACGGGCTGTGTGTGTGTGTGTGTGTGTTCAGATGAGAGAAAGTTAAAAATAAGGAGTTTTTTCGCCTCCCTCACACAGTTTATTAAAAATAGTTTGGATTTTAGTTAATGGCCAGAAGGGAGGCAACTCCATAGCGGCTTTTGTGGAACTATAGATGTGTGTTTTTGTTAAGGGTGCCATTCTTTCAAGCTGCTTCAGGAATATGCCTATAGGTTGCAAAGCACAATCTCAATGTTGAAAAGCTTTCCTTTATGGGGTCCTGCTCTGTTCCCCAGAGAGAGAGAGAGAGAGAGAGAGAGAGAACTAAAGTGGGAACTTTAGTTTCCCACACAAACTGACCTCCTCATTAATCATTAGTAATACAGTTTGGCATAGGAGACAACAATGGGAGGGCAAAGCCAATGGCTCCACCCAAAAAAACTTGTTTTTTATGGAAAATAAATGTGGATTTGGCATCATTGCCAGCAGAGTTTTTGTCTCAAAGCGGAAATTCTGCAGTGGTGATGCCATTGAAGAAAAAGCTTCTAGGCTACCTTCCAGAATCTGGAAAGGCCAAGGATCCCCCTTTTTAGTGTCTTGTTCCCACAGACCAGCTTCACCCTTTTGTTTTGTCATCTGTGAGGTGGAATCGAGGGCTGGGATGGATGCTCGCAACGGAGATGGTGGCTCTGCCTGAAGTTGCTTGCGGCAGATACCACACAACCCCCCTCCCCAAAAATGACCAACCCACAGAACTGCATCTCCACCACCCCAGAAGAGAAAAGGACAACCCAACGCAACTTCCCTGCATATCTGCCCACCTTTTCCTCTTTCCTTCTGCCCCACCACCTCAAGTCCCTCATTTGCCGCCTCTCTGTTTCTCGGCCTTTCAGGGTACATTCTCCCTCATCATTGAATCCTGGAGGGCTGACTCGGGAGATCCATCCACAGGTAATGTTTGCTTAAAAGGTTAGTAACATGTTGGAAAGGTTGCCTAGAGACACCTTCTCATGCCATATGACCAGCAGATAATGCTGGCTGGCATTATAGTCCAAATAACTGGAGTAGCTAGAGTCCCACTATATGTGTGTGTGTTGGAAGGGGTGTGTTGTAATGGACGAGTGGCGTTTTATGCCTGGCATGTTTTGAGGTAAACGCTCCCTTCCATCCATCCATCCTTTCTTCAGGCTCCCCAATGATGATCACCTGCAAGGAAGCGGTCCTTTAGATAGCTTGTCCCAAAACCATTCATTGCCTTATAGGTCAACACCAGGAGCTTGATTTGTGCCCAGAAATAAGCTGGAGGCCTATGAAGCACATGGGGTGGGCTGTCTTGCAGGCACATTTTGCCCTAGCTGTCTTTTCACAACATTTTTAAAGGGCATGTGTCACAGTAAAGGATTAGGACATGCCTCCCTGTGGTTAGGTCTTTTTTTCCCTCAAGAAAGTGCTTCAGCTGAACCTGGCCACTGCCACCACCTGGCCTTCCAGAAGGAGAAGGATCCAAAAGAACACCCACACTCCGTGGCTGACCTTGGGGGGGGGCATTTCTGCCCAGGTTGCGCCCTGTGTTTGCTCCTCGGGTGGCCAACAGCCCCTCCACTCTTCCTGGCTTGAGCCTGATTCCTCACTGCCTCCAGGCAGTTCTGGCAGACTACCCTGCCACCGCTGGCCTGCCTCAAGAAGGACAGGTGGAAGCGATGTCGTGATCTTATTGATGCAAAGCCGTGAGGCTGAAGGTTACTGGGAAAAGAAGGCAGCCCCCCACTGACACATCTTTTGGGGCCAGGGACCTCAGTCCTGCTGATGTGCCTTTTAGGAGGAAGCGACAGAAACTCTGGAGCACAGTGTACCTGTCCTGGTGTTTATGCCATCCTCCTTTTTATTGTGCCCATGAAAAGTACCATGAACATCTGAAGAGTGCACAGGTAAAAGGTATCCTCCTGAACAGCTGCTCCAGGACTACTCTGTGTGCCTGCTTTCATACAGGTGTCGCTTTCTTTCAGTGTGGAATGCCCTTCGTTCTTCTTCTCAGAGATTTAACCCTCATTCCTGGCTGGTAGATCTCTTCCTATGCCCCCTCCCCAAAGCTTTGCAACCCTGCCCAACTGTCATTCTCCCTCCTTCCAGACGATGCCCAGCGGCTGATCAGCCGTCTGGCTACACGCCGTCGCTTGGCTGTGGGCGAGGACTGGTCTCAAGACGTCCAGCTGGGAGACCAGAGTGAGCTGCGCTACTCCTACCACGTCACCTGCGATGAGCACTACTATGGGGAGAGCTGCTCGGATTACTGCCGCCCACGAGATGATACCTTTGGGCACTACACATGTGATGAACTGGGCGGCCGGATATGCTTAGCAGGGTGGCGAGGCGAGTACTGCTCCGAGCGTAAGTAGCCATGAGGGTGCAGGGGAGGCGGCTGTGGCTGGAGGGGCGGGATAGCGGCTGAGCTTCCCTTGGCCTTCTCAGGTGTAGCACAGGATGTCCCCTTGCTTTTGGACTCTGGTAAGGCTCACCTTGTGGCGACAGGGCTGGGCAGGTAGGGAAAGGCGTTACCCTCCTGCAATTTCAAAAATCACTTTTCCTGTCATGTAGTTGGGAAGCAGGCATCAAAAGAAATCAATCAAAGACAAATGCAGTCATTACCACTCACTCCAATTTCACACTCAGTCGAATGAATATCTGGCTGAAGAAAAACATACACCATGGATTGATGGGCTTCTCTTCAGTGAGATTGCTGGCTCTGGAGCCAGAGGTTGGAAATGCACCCCAGGGATTCTCCAAAAGTACTCGCAAGGAGAACAAGCCTATCCATTCTAAAGGAAATCAACCCTGAGTGCTCACTGGAAGGACAGATCCTGAAGCTGAGGCTCCAATACTTTGGCCATCTCATGAGAAAAGAAGACTCCCTGGAAAAGACCCTGATGTTGGGAAAGTGTGAAGGCAAGATGAGAAGGGGATGACAGAGGATGGGGTGGTTGGACAGTGTCTGTGAAGCAACCAACATGAATTTGACACAATTCCGGGAGGCAATGGAAGACAGGAGAGCCTGGTGTGCTCTGGTCCGTGGGGGTCACGAAGAGTCAGACACGACTAAACGACAACGACTCTCAAACAATAGAGATTCCTGAAAGAGATTGCTATAACTGAATCAACATAGTGGCACATCATTTTTACTGTAATATTCCTTGTGCCCATGTAAATTCTTTGGGGATTTCATTGTGAACTTGATCCTTTTCTCTGCTGAGAAGGAATTGAAAATGAAACAGTTTCCAGGAGCTTCAGAAGAAAAGGAAATTATTTCTGTATGCGATGCAAAAGAAAGATAAAGCACTCAGGGCTGCAGGATGTGATGTGGGAGCCCCCACACTTACGTGGCTTTAACAGAGGAGTAGCCGAGTTCATGGGGGCAAGGGCTGGACTAGAAGATGGGATTACAGTCCACTCATGGGTGGAGGAAGGATGGGTAGCCCCCATGTCTGGCTGGCAGGTTTCCCAGGGGCAGCTGGGTGGCTACTGTGAGGGGGGGGGCTGGATGCTGGGCATGATGGTCTGACCCATCTAATCCAGTGGTTCCCAACCTCAGCTCCGCAGAGGTTCTTGGATGAACACTCCCAGAAAGAAGCCTTCAATGCTAGCTGTCCTGGCACAGCTTTCTGGGAGCTGTAGTCCAAGAACATCTGCAGTTGGGAGCCCCTTTACTAGTCCATTGCTATGTTGTTCACCATGCTTTCCTTTTGAGTCAAAATATCCTGATCTTGCTAACTTGCAGGAGCCACCTGCCTTCTAAAGGGGAGGTGTGCCATGTTTGGGATCATAGCAAAACCCGAATTGTTTTGCCCGTTCTTGTGTTTCCTCTGGGATATGCCGGAGCTTTTAATGACATTAACAAAATGTAAAGAAACCACAAAGTGTACACATGTCTATCGATCTCTTTAACGCTGCAGAGCAATTTATCTTGTTTGCCATTGGCAAATTATAATTATCAGAGCGATCAGGAAGAAGTTTGTTGACTTAGGTTTACACCTCTTTGAGGGACATTTAGGATCCTCACTTTTAGGAGGGTTCAGATTTCTTGTCAGTCAGTCTCAAGAAATGAATTCTGGCAAAAAGGAGGAAGGGAGTCATTCTTTTTCAGTAGCATAATTAATAGGATGAAAAATGGAAAGATCTTTAGTATAAGGTAAGAAACATTTAGTCTGAAAGCAGGTTTTAAAAATCTATCCAATTATGAGCAGTGGTGACAAAGGGGCTGGAAATGTCCCATATTTTACCTGTTACAAGGTGTGCAGGTTCCCCACCGACAGGGATAGACAGCAGATTCAATATGTTGTACCGTTCATAATTAACCAACAGAATTCATGGCCACAGGTGGGCCTTTCAAAAGTCCAAGGAGTAGCAACTGGTTTTTAGCTGTCCTAGGAAATTGGTATTCCAGCTTGAATCCAGAACAAAATGATTAGAACATTGTTGAGGCAATAAAGCTTTCCTGCCCTCCTTCAGAACAGGTGTTGCTTCTGAGGCCTCTCTAATGAGAGGTGATGGCATCTGGAGCCTTGCAAATGGGTCCTGACTGCTGAGAAATTGATGCTTTGGAATTGTGGTGCTGGAGGAGATTCTTGAGAGTGCCCTGGACTGCAAGGAGAACAAAACTATCCGTTCTGAAGGAAATCCAATCCTGAGTGCTCACTGGAAGGACAGATCCTGAAGCTGAGGCTCCAATACTTTGGCCATCTCATGAGAAGAAAAGACTCCCTGGAAAAGGCTCTGATGTTGGGAAAGTGTGAAGGCAGGAGGAGAAGGGGACGACAGAGGATGAGATGGATGGTCGAAGGGACCAGCATGGATTTGATCAAACTTCGGGAGGCAGTGGAAGACAGGAGGGCCTGGTGTGCTCTGGTCCATGGGCTCATGAGTCGGACACGACTTAATGACTAAACAGCAACAACAAATGGGTCCTGCAAATGTTGTAGGACTTGACAGGGTTGCTTGACAGGAGCGAGGGGAAGTGCCCCTCAGTTTCAACAAGACCTCTTCAGATCCGAAGTTGAACTTCCAACCTCCTTCCCTTCTTGAGCTGGCTGGCTGGAGCTGGAGGGCAGCTTGTTTGGTCCAGCAAAATAATCCATGTTCTCAAAGTGGCTCTCAGTGGAAAATGGGGGAGCCTCAAACTGGCCAGATGGCCCTTTGCAAAATAAGCCCTTTCAGTCAGGGGTGGGTGGGGTTTCTTTCATCCCCTTCTCCTCTGCTCCCCCGAGGGGATGCAAACAGTAGCAATCTGACCGCAGACTATCCAGGAAGTCATTCCTTCTGAGCAGGAAGACTTTGCCCCCTGATCTGATGACACAGGTTTTGAGAAATCCATGCTCTGGGAGATGGCTTCATTTCATGCTGCTTTGGGCATTCCTCCCCTTTTGTCACTGAGGATGGTGGACGGTCGCCTTAAGCAAATAGGTGGGTTTCCTGGCAGACTCTTCTCTAACTAGGCCATCTTTGCTGAGACATTGGGATCAGGGAGGATGGTAGTCATGGGCTGCAGCTGCAGATTGATAGTTCAGGACGTTAAAGTTGAAAGATATGCAAGGGCTAAGTAGACACACGCCTTTCCCCCTTCCCAGTACCTTAAAACAGAGGGAAGAGAAGCAGGCTGAAAGGCACACCGTCCCAGCCCTCGTGGGCCTTGCCAGTCTCCATGGAAATGGCTCCAGGCCTGAGGAATCCCTCCTTTTACAGCCCCTTTAATCGCAACGGTTTAATTGCCTCACAAAGCTTCCCCTCGGAGGCTTGGCATATGGAAGGGCTGGTTAACTTCCCAAGGGGAAAGGTGAGGGGGAGAGAGAGAGCCAGCCAGGGCCAAGCCGGCCCTGCACTTCTAGCCCGCCTTTTGTCGCTGCCTGGTGTGCCTCGGCTGGGAAGGAGGCCCCCTCGTAAAAGTGGGTCGGGGGGGGCAATCCCCCCACTCTCTTTTTTTCACCAGACACTCCGCTTTTGTTCCCAAGGAACAATGGAGAGCAGCCAGAGATGAAAAGGAGACACGTGTTCCAGCTTGGCCAGGCTCTGTCCTGTGGTGGCTCGCCTTTTTGGGTGGCATGTGGGCCTTTTGTTTGGGGCAGTGGCAGGCGCCAGATGTTGGTGTGATGCGTGAAATATATACAGCAACAGCACTGGCCTCTCTCTCTCTCTCTCTCTCTCTCTCTCTCTCTCTCTCTCTCTCTCTCTTTTTCTCTCTCTCTTTCTCTTTCTGTTTGACTCTCTCTTCAGCCATTTGTCTGCCCGGCTGCAGCCACAGCCACGGGTTCTGCGAGAAACCTGGGGAATGCAAGTGCCGGATTGGCTGGCAAGGGCCCTTGTGCGAGGAGTGTGTCCGTTACCCAGGTTGCCTTCACGGCACTTGTGCACAGCCCTGGCAATGCAACTGTCAGGAAGGCTGGGGCGGGCTCTTCTGCAACCAGGACCTCAACTACTGCACCAACCACCACCCATGCAAGAATGGCGCCACCTGCACCAACACAGGCCAAGGGAGCTACACCTGCACCTGCCGGGCTGGCTTTGCGGGGACCAGCTGCGAGATCGAGACGAATGAGTGTGACAGCAACCCCTGCAAGAACGGAGGCAGCTGTAATGTCAGTATTGCACCTTCCCCCCTCAAACTTCCTGTCCCTCTCCTCACCTCCTTCCTAGCCCTTCAATTGTTATGTAGTACAAAGGCAGAATTTAGCTTGAGGAAAGACTTTTTTTGGGGGGGGTGTTCTGCAGTCTAGGGATGGGCTGGACCAGAAGCAAAATCGTGGAACAGAAATAAGGCCACATTTTGGGCTTCAGACTCTTAACTGCCAGTCACTTAGCCTTGGGAAACGCATTCCACTCTCTTGGAATTTGGGACTCTGGTGGTGGGTGGGTGTGTTTCAGGTCTGTATAAATGATGGGAAGCCAGCAAGGGATGGTGTCAGGAAGAAAGGAACTTAGCCATATAAAGAAGCCCAGAGGGCCGGATTTGGCCCCAGCACCTGGGATTCCTGACTCCTGCCCACAGGAGCCAGGCAATGGGACAGACGGTTAAGATTTTCAGAAATCTCTCTCTCTCTCTCCTCTGATATTATCTTTGGAGAGGGCGACTCCATTGAGAGCCCCACATAGATGAGGCCTGAAGTGTCCAAGGTTCAGTTACGACAGCATGTGCTACACCTTGAGAGCTCATCTTCTGCAGGAGCGATCAAGCACTTCAGGTCTTGCTATCCTAGAGGTAGACCCTCTTATCTCAGCCTCTGCATCCTTGGATATGGCCTATCATACAGGGGAGGGTGGGAAAGGTGCTTGTCCTGGTGCTGGAGGCAATATCTGAGCTCACATTTGAACAGTGGTTTGCAGCTGCTTAATATTGTGACCGCTCTGAAATATCCTTTCAGGATCTGGGCAGCGGCTACCATGGGCCAGTGGTCCTGTCCACTATTGGCCCAGGCTGCCTTGGGGAGAAGGACGTGGCCAGATCCAATCCTTGTTTTAGCCTTCCCGTAGCATGTTTCACCTCCTCTGCTTTCCTCACTTGCAAGAAGAGCTAAAAGGCAGAGAAAACAGGGTTTTCTTCAGTACATAAGCAGCACGCTTTTGCTTTTACAATATGGATGTTGCCAGAATCAAGCTATGATCTGCTTCCTTAGGGTGTCCACACCCACTGCAGAGTTGCTTCTCCTTTCAGAAGAAGAAGAAGAAAATTCTTGTGTGTATTTCCATGTAAGTCCCATGGGCTGTGATATTCTTTGGCAGGTGGGGAACGGCCTGCCTGGACAGAAGGCTGCAAGAAAGCAGAAAGCAGCATTATTTCCTCCATCATTTCTGCACAGACCATTTTCCTTTTTATGTGAAATGTGCCCGCAGAGCTCCCTGGCAAGGTCTTGAGCTAAGCTAGGTGGCACCATTTGCAGCCCTGGTGGTGCTTTTGGGAGCACTGCAGTGTATCTTCAAGATGTGTTTGAAACAAAATTCATCAAGGTAATTATGCACCAGATATCTGCGCTAAGAGAAGCTAAGCTGCATCCTGCCACATTATGCCAACTCGGTGTCTCCATTCTTTTTACATACACTCTTGCCCATCCATCTCCTTCAGTTCTCCTGTGCACAGGGAGGGGCAAGAAGGGGCTACGGGGCACAGAGGTACACGCCTATGATCACTAAAGCCCTAATTCAGCAGCTTCTCTGTCTTTTGGGATTTCATTGGGCGGTGCCTGCACACTGGCAAACATATATTCTCAACCGTGAGGGTTAGGGACTAATGTTCTTTTTCTTTTTTAATCAAGTCTGAGACTCTCAGGAAACTTCCTTCTGCATCCTGTACAGCAGTTGGTGTTTCTGCAGCAAACATGGCTGTCTGGTAAAGTCTGGAGCGCTCCTGGCCTCCTTCTTTGGTCTGCCTAATACGAGCATGTGGGACCCCAAAGACCCTCTTGAACAATGCTGTTCATAACACCAACGCTGACAGATGAAAGAGTCGTGGGGAGCCTTGCAGCCCCACACAGAAACTAGGCATTATCCATACAGAACCACCAGAATAGCTTGGTTTTCATTTTAATGGCGCACATCCTCTCTTCATAATTAGTTGACATGCGCACAGCCTGGATGACCTTGCAGTCAATCCTGATGATGCATTTGTTAGTCTGTACCAAGAGAGTAAAAGCCCACCAAGTCGCTGGATTTCTTGGGTAAGACCCACCCCAATGGAGCATGGGAAGTGGAACGCGCGCAATCTGGGTGGCCTCTTGGCCTGCTTTCCTCTTGTCTAATCCCGGCCTGCCTCATCTTCATGAACCTCCAGGTAAATTGGGTGGTGACTTGTTGAGACGTTCAGGTGGCAGACTTGGGCTGAGCCAGTGAAGATGTTCTGGAGAGAAGTGCCAGTGACCGCCGTGCTTAGGTGAAGAGTATTAAAAAACCTAAACGGTTTCTACGGCACTTCAATGGAGCTTAACAGGAACATAAGCAGGTGTGGTCTCTGGGGATGGGGGTACAGCTTTGGTGTGGGTCAAAATCCAGTTCTTCAGACACTGAATTAATGTTACTAGTCTCCAGTCTGTCCATATACACCTGCAGAATTGTTTGCTTTGGGCCTCTCCCCCCTGCCCCCCCCCCCACCTTCCAAAGTCTTGTACAGGAGCTCAGCCACCGGTAAGTTCTTAGTGTGAGGGTGAAATCTTAGGGCTCAAGGTTTAGTAAAGGACGCCCCCTGCTGGAAGACCTTGAGTGTCCTGACATCCCTGGACCCTTCCAAGCTGCTTTGGCTGTCGGCTTCCCTGCAAAGATTTCTCAAGACGGTCCTCCCAGATGTGTTCAGCTCATCCCAACCAAGGGTGGTGGTGGTTCAATTTTGCAAACAATTTTTGTGCAGTTATCTAAGTCCTGTTATTTTTCTGTCCTGAGGAAGGAGGAGAAAACCTGTAGCATTCTTGGGGGGAAGGAACTGTTACATCTAATGTTTCAGACATAGAGTTTTTAAAAAACCTATCACTTGGATGCTAGGCTAAGAGTTCCTGCTTAGGATGACAGGGAACCGGTTTGCATGGGTTGCAGCACTATGTGAAAAAACTGGTTTGGGGTGGCAGGAGCTTTGCAAGAGTGCCTTCTTAGAGCAAAAGGGGCTGTTCAAGCAAGGGCAATGGCCCAGGTGTGCCATCTCTACAGGACCTTGTTCTCTCCACCATCTCATCCCTTCTCCCAGCACACAAGCCTGTTCTCCCTGACTAGTGAGCTATTAGGACGGAAGCTCAGTTGGAGAAGAATGCTTCTGTGGAAGCCACGGGTGGAGTGAGTCACAGACAAGAGAGGGTTGCATATCTCTTAGTCGTAGGCCTGGCTTGGTAGCCAACCTCTTTGCAAAGCCCGTCCATATGACTCGAAGGGTCTCCTTAGGTGCACTTTTCAGTGTCATCAGTAAGGACACTGCCATGCATTGAGTTGGGAGGTGGTAGAGAGACAGATCTATGAGCCAGCTTCTCTTGCCATGTTTAAGAAGAGCAAATCCAAAGCTCCAACACCTTTCCTAGCTAGTACCTGGCTATACAACGGGAATGGCGCCCCCCCCCCCAGTCACTTGTGCTGCAAACAGCAAAGATACTTTGCATTTATACTTGAGTCCTTGAAGCACAGGACTACCAGCTAACAGTGCCTAAGAGAAAAAAGTGGGAGGAAATGAAAATAGGACTTGAATTGGGAGGGCAGAGGGGGGAAAGTAGATGCATGGAAGAAAAGGTAAGTGGGGGAGGGGTTGAAAGAGGGAGGAGGAATTATTGCAGTGTTTAAAAATGGCTCTATATGTATGTGCAAAAACTGAGGACACCAAGATGAGGGGAATGAAGAGTTTAGAGGGAAAGGGAGGCAAAAATAAAAAGTGATGGCATCTTCATGCTGAATTCAGAAAAGACAGGTTGGTACGGAAGAGGATAGAGCAGGAGGGGAGGGAAGAACAAGCAAAGCTAGAAACGAGCATGAAGGCTAGAAAGGAGAGGCTGGAAGTCTGAAACCATCAGGAACAAATGCCACAAGGGTGAAACAACTGGGCTGTCAGAGCGTCAGCGGAGACAACAGAGAAAGCCATGCTTTAGCTTGTGGGCAGGGAACTGGGTGAAAGGGAAAGAGTTCAGTTCTGCTCAGTTCTTGGATATGAGGACTACGAGGGAATGCAGATTTCTTGGCGGCAGATGGGAGGTCATGAATGCAGAGGAGAAAATAGGAAATCCAGCTTTACGGAGAGGTTGAGGTGGCCATACAGGCAGGAAGTGGGAGTTGCCAGTGGTTCCATGTGTCAGGGAGTGGGATGCTGACAGGAGGAAGATGAATGGAAACGGAAGGAGCCACCAGGAGCCTAACTATCCTTGTCAAAGGACAGGGCTAGCCTGCAACCAAGCCATTGAGGCACAGATAAGAATATCGAATGCAGCATGTCAGAAGTGGGGCCAGGAGCCTGCTGCCCACCTTTGTTCAGGGAGGGAAAGGATCCATCCAACCTCAGAATAGTACACATTGCATGCAATAACTGACCAGTGCAGAAAATATGCTGCTGAAGCATCAACTGAGAGATTACCATTTTGTGAAACCAATCTCTGGGCCATGTGCAGAGGGGCCCCATCGCATTCTTAGACCTTCTGGAACCAACACTCCTGAATTGTGGGACAGAGTTTTATGAATGGAGTGAAGATCACTGGCTCTCCCATTTGACTGATCTATGCCTATTGCTGGTTGTTCGGGGGGGCCTTGGTTCCTGCTGCACCCAGTGGACAGTCTGCGTCCATGGGGCTTTTTTGCCCCTGCAACTGGTTTTAATTGATTTCTGGTCAAAGGTCTGCCGTCTGGTTGGTTGCCTTTTTGCACTTGCAAAATGCTTCCACTGCAGGCTCCGCCATGAAGGGACCTATCTGCACACACACACCGCATCCCTCCCCCAGGGATGTCTCTTTTGATTCATCGTTCAGCTCCAGAGCCAGAAGAGGTGGAATGCGGCAGATATCTCTCTGCTTTCAGATGTCACAGCAGTGTCCCCACTGATCGGATCTTCTTGTTCCACCTGCAAGTGGGCTTTCGTGCTAATATTGAGGCAACCATAGTTCACTGGCTTAGCCAGCTTAGACGCATGGTAGACCATGGATTTGATTCACTCCGGGACGCTTTTTAAAGAGGGCAGCTGGCCGAGCTTCTCTTTTCTAAGTTGCCTTGCAGAAAGGCGAATGGCAAGCTCCTGCTCCTGTCGTCTTCTCCGCCTGCGTCGCCTTCTCTCTGCTGCTTCAGTGAGGGCTGCTTCAGTGAGACAAGGGCAGGGGTGGCCTCTGTGCAAGCTCAGTGGCCGGGGAAATAAGAAGAGCCTCCTCGGAGGTGCAGAACGCCTGCCCCCTTGCGGCCGTCGGGAAGGAGCCCAGCACGTCCAGAAGCCAGCTGATGATTTTGTGATTTCTGTTTGAGATTGCCTGTTGAATCTTAGGTGCTAGCATCTGACATTTTAAACAGGTGCCCAATTAGAGAATAGCCATTCACTAAGGATTATGTTCTGGTCAGTCTACAGCCGATGCACCCCAAAGCTGCAATCTTTCCAGCTTTGACCTCTTTGATTTGCGGCATGAAGTCTGGTCTCTAAATCATGCTGCATTTAAAAATATGCCCTGGTGTATGAATGTGTCACCTTAGGAAGAGCCATAGGCTGGTTTGAGTGGCCAGACACACGGCAAGTGCTGTTATAGAGTAACTACGAGTTCACCCAAGTCCACTTTTTCTGCATGTGAAATGTTTAAAGGGTTGGGGTTTTTAAGTTCAGCTACAAATCTAGGACCCCCCCCCCTTTTGGGGGGTTGCATCAGTGAAGTAAGGTAACAAAGTGATGTTTTCAAGAGACTGGCTACAGAACCAGGAGCTGCATGTAATCTTACTCTTGAGAGCAGCTGATATAGAAGCTCTAGGAAAAATCCCTGCTACTGACAGTAAACAGGGTTGAAATGGATATTCCTGTTGCAGGAAGCAGGCAGATTCACAGACTGAATCTAACAGATGAGGTCTTGTGGAGACACCTATATAGTTATCTCCTAATGTTAATTTTATTGCAAAACCACCCCAATTTTTCAAGCAGTGATAGCCACGTATGCAAAGCAATGAAAGCTAGGCTTTAACCTCAGCTTTATGAACTAATTAAAAAGTGGAATATAAGGAGACAGAAAAGGTGGGGGGAGGAAGGCCACTGCCAGCAGAAAGAGGTGAGGTGTGGAAAGCCGCCCCCCTGGCACCCATTGGGGGACAGGCTGGTCAGTCTTCCTGGTGATCTAATCCCATGTGCAAAGCCAGGGGATGGCCTCTCCCTCTCTTCTGTGCCATGCAAAAAAGCTCTGATTGGCTGCCCTTTGGTCCTTTTCGCAGGACTTGGAGAACGACTACAGATGCACCTGTCCTCAGGGCTTCTACGGCAAGAACTGCGAGATCAGCGCCATGACCTGTGCGGATGGACCTTGTTTCAATGGTGGGACCTGTGCTGAGAAGCACCTAGGAGGCTACACTTGCCACTGCCCAGTGAATTACCACGGTTCCAACTGCGAGAAAAAGATAGATCGGTGCAGCAGCAATCCCTGTTTGAACAGTAGGTGCCGTTTCTCTTATTTGGTAGACGAGAAAAATCATGTCTGGGGTTTTGAGTCTCAGTCAAGTGGGTGGGAGTGGGGAATTTATACATGCATAGTTGACGAGAGAGTGCCAGTCACTCTGGGGTGCCTTGGGCTGCATCTGCGGTGTATTTGCACACACGCGCATGGAGAGGATTGTAGTAATTGCATCTTTTTAAAAGCATGTTCAGCATCGCCCATGAGGAAAAGGGCAACTCAAACGACTGGGAGCATCAGCCGTCGCTTGTTGTGATCTTTGTCGTTCATGTCAGAAGCAACCTCGTGGTGCCCAAAATGTGTCTCTGGTCCTTTCCTTCTTAGAGGAGGCTGCTTCTCTGTATCCCCTGTGCACAACCCACAGTATCACAGGCAGGAGGAAATTAAGACAGCACTGCATGCGCTGATGGCCCATGAGCTGGTTTTGGGGGGCCTCTCAAGTCCTTCCTGCAAGAACTAGGCAAAGGGCTGCAGCGACAGGGCTTTTGGCAGCCACGTCTTGCACCTCTGAGGTCTCGGGTGCTGCGGCGGCGGTGGATGCTGCTCTTGACATTGTGGTTCAGTCTGGCAACTCTTGCTGTCTGTCACTTCTTTGTGAATGTTGTGTGCTTGTGCACAGAAACTCAACAATAAGAGCTGGACCTGTGTGCAGAGATGGCCAGGAAAATGTTGGAAAGATGCTGGTGGATGGACATGTGAGCCTGGTGCTCCTGTTCTCTAACCCAGTTCACATCAGGCTGTGGACTCACTCAGGAGGTGCTGTGAAAGGTTACCTCTGGCAGGTGGGCAGGGGTGGAAGGCTTTGACACATCAAATACCTGAACCCCCAGGGTTTGTTCCTGTAAGCTTTGGACCCTCAGATGACCTCCTCCTTGAAAAGTTTGTCTTGCTCCTTTGGAGGCAGGAGGGGTAAGAGAAGGAAAGGGACATACTGTCCTTATCTACAATAGCTTTTCTTGGAAGTTGCAGAGGGAGACAGGGTGGAAGGAAATGAGACCAGGCAGAGTCTTCTTCCCGTTCCCTTTCTTTCTTTCCTTCCCATGAGGATAGGTCACCAGTTTCAACTCTTCCCTGTTTGTGGCTCCACTGCAATGACATTTGGGTTGCCCAGTCTTTTGCAGAATACAAACCCCAGAGTAAAGCCCCAGGCCCTCAGGTAGCTTTGGGTCCAAGCAAGGAGTGGAAAGGACCCCCACGCCACCTGTTCCCTTCGTTGCTGCCGTGTCTCCCTCTAGAACCCCCAAGGGGAAGGAAGGAGGCGCTTCCCTCGAGTCTTCCAGAGGTCCTCAGCCGGCTCGGTTGCAGAAATGAAAATAAAAGTAAAACGGGGGCAACAGCTGGCCCTTTTGAGACCCTGACCTGTAAAAAAAAACCTCAGGAGACTAAATGAGGTGGGGGGGGCTACAGAAGAAGCAAAATGGACAACCACACCCCCAAGGCAATATGATGGGCTGCCTGGAGTCATCTCTTCCTCCAAATTTCAGCACGTGAAGGGGCATGGAAGGACGTCAAAGAAGGGGTCAAGCCTTGCAGGGTCCCAGAGATGTAAGTGCAGCTCCCAGTTGCTCCCCTGTGAAAAAAAAAACTGTCCGTTGTGTGGATATGGCCATGATATAGTTGATCCACTGGCGGCCCTGGACAGGCAGAGCTGGGAGCTGGCTGTGTTCTGTTCTTTTCGGAAAGAGCTTTTCTAATTTCCTAACAGTTATGTTGGCTAAGCCTTCTATGACATAATATCAAACATGAAGACTTAAACCCTCACATAACTAACAAAATAAGGAAAATGGCAGTCCCCTGCTCTCTCGCTTTAATCGAGCATCATGATTGGACTGGAAAGAGAGATTAGCGTGCTTCACAAACCGAAGGAATAGTGCAGGTAAGTTCTTTCTTTTATGTCGTTAATAATAATAATAATAATAATAATAATAATAATAATAATAATAATAATAATAATAATAATAATAATAATAATAATAATAATAATAATAATAATAATAATAATAATAATAATAATAATAATAATAAAGTTCATGGTACAGGCTGTGAATCCTGCCTGCTGCTCAACTGGGCCACAAGCAGAACTTTGGGGCTGTTCTGATCAAATTAAAGACCCTTTTCCTCCCTAAAAGGAATGCAGTTTATGTGCTACTGCTTCTCTAAACGAGGGAGACTGGGGAAAACTGTTCAGTCTTTTGGGAGGACTTTGTATAAACAGAAGGGACAGCATGAACACACCTCAAAAGAGAGAGGAGAGTTTGGGATTCCACACAAAAGGCTGCCTGGAAGAATGCAGCTGCTGGAAGACCTGCCCTTCTATCCAATTGCACAGAAGCCTAAAGGACGTGTTGCCACATATCAGGGTTTTGTACGAAAAAGCTGAACAAGGAAGCTGGAGATAAGCAGAAGGCCTCAAAGAGATATTGCACAAAGGTCTTTCTGAAAGAAGGTAGCTAAGAGAGGATTAAACCAAGCCAGAGAAATGCCCAAGCCACCTAAGTGGTCAGAAACTGAGATCAAGGAGTACCAACAATCTGGGAGTGACTTGGAGGAGGTAATATCCACTCCATGGAAACCTTGCAGCAGCTGCAGCGGCCAGCTTGAAAAGGGTCAAGTCATGCATCCTGTCTCTGCAAAGCAACACCAAAGAAAAACAACAAAAGCCATCCAACAGTTGAAAAGAACCTGGAAGCAAACAGGCTCAAACCCCTCAGCAGGGGGCCCAAGATGTGGCCAGATTCCTAACGTAAAAGGACTTTGACCCGCTGGAAGAATATCGTGCAGGGGGGCATTTTGCTACTGATTTTGCAAGAAATGGCCAAAGGATATCATTGTGACAGCATTGTGATCCTTTGGCTCCTTTCCTTGTACAAACATGGCTCCCCTCCAGAAAATAAACTTCTTTTACTGAATCTGTTTTTATCCTGAATAGCCTTGGATACTCGACCACAGAAGCAAGTCAGATAGAGGAGCAGTTTGTGTTCCTGATGTTCCTGACATGGAGCAGCTGCTACAGTGGGACTGCTGAAAAGTAGGGATCATAAACATCTTTGGGGATCTTTAAAGACCTAATGAAGACCTGGTCAGAGAATTGCGAGCACTTTTGAGAGTGGAGGGCCATGTCCAGAAATCCAGAACTCCTGTTGTCATTGTCATTTCAACTTCTGTGCTGCCCCACTGTGCACTACCTGGGCGGTTTACACCATATTTCTGCAAGGAACATTTTGTCCCAGAGAGGGAAAAAAAATTTTTTAAATGCTCTCGACAATTTTAAGAGCTTTCCAGCAAATACCTTTGACTAATCAGAGTGCTCAACTGACCCCGCCAGTGGCATCCTTGGGAAGTTTCTTTCCTCCTTGTTTTGTCATTGGGGATCTCAACGGCCTTTGAGAAACAATGAGCAATTGTCTTCATGGACGACGTGATGAAGTACACAGCACAGCAATGGAAGCCAAAGGTTGTGTTTAGGTGGTTTCATGAATCGAGATTGTTCACAGACTGCAGTCCAGTAACATTTGGAAGGCTGCAGGTCTCCCACCCTTGACAATCTCCAGGGTTGTTGTTTTTTTTTCCTGGCTGCCCCATCCTCACTACTGGTCCCAGGGCTGAAACCTCAAGGGACACGTGAGAGGATTAACCAGCCTCCTGACCAGCTAGATTGGAGCAACTGCAGCAGGTGAAATTTCAGCATCTTGGCGCACCCGATTCGTGGATATGCCTGGGCCCTTGAAACAGCCCTGTGCAGAAAGATGCTCAGCCCTCTCTTTTGTGGCGCTCTCCTTAGCGACGCCGTGCCATGTGCTGCTGCTGTCGATCGGGACAGGCATCATCACAGTAGCATCGCACTGGGCCTGGCCTTACTTTTGCTTCCATAACTGTAAGCCTCCAAAGAGGTAGCTGGGCTAATCTGTCCAAGCACCCTGGCCAAATGAAAAGGACTGGGGGAAGAAGAGGGAGGGCAGGCAGGGCAAGATTCTGTGGCACCTCGAGGAGGAACAGGTTTGTTTCAGGGCGAGCTTTCATGGCTCAGAATCCACTTCAGGTTATCTGAAGAAGGGGATTTTCATCCAGATATGCTCACACTGAAATAAACCTGCGAGCCTTCAAAGGGCTGCAATATTTTGTGTCCCTCCACTCAGCCACTTTATTTTCTTGCTTTCATTTTAATTACCAAGTCTTCCTGAAAAAGAAAAAACAAAGAACACCTTGAGGACACTGGGAATTTTCCTGTCATGGTCTCTGGCCACTACCTCATCATTCCTGGAAATGCCTGGGAAGAAGGCATGACTTTTAAAAAGCCACTTAAACAGATTTCCCAGGTTTGGGATGTGATGTAGATATGGTGCATTTTATTTTATTTCGTCTTCCTACTTCTGTGATGTATTATTTGACCAAGCTCATTTAAAATAGTTAAGCAAGGAGCGAAGGAGGTGTGTTTAAGGAGAAAAGCAGGGTAAAATATAGTATTTTAAATAGAATTCAAGTAGAATAAAGAAAGTGTGCTTTTTTGCCTTCTCCTAGCTGCCAGAGGGGACCAGTTGCAAATAATCTGCAGTCAGATGCGAGTAATTTTCCTTTTCTTTCCAGGTGGCCACTGTCTGGATCTGGGCCGCAGCGTGATCTGCAAATGCCGCCCGGGTTTTACCGGCTCGCGCTGTGAGCTGAACATAGACGACTGTGCGAGCAGCCCGTGTGCCAACGGGGGCACCTGCATCGATGGCCCCAACCGATACACCTGCTCCTGCACCCTGGGCTACGGCGGGAAGGACTGCGGCGCCCGCGTGGACGCCTGCGGCTCCAGCCCTTGCTTGAACAGCGGCACCTGCTACACCCATTTCTCGGGCCACGTCTGCGAGTGTTCGGCCGGCTACATGGGCTCCAGCTGCGAGTTCAGAGTCCAGGCTCCCACCCCCGTCAGCAGCCGGCGGGTGGCCGAAGGGCCTTTCCCTCTCGCCCTGGCCGCCTCCTTTGTCCTGGGGCTCCTGACCCTGGTGCTGGCGGCCTGCGCGGCCGTGGTGGTGCTCCGGCACCTGAGGCAGGGTCACAAGGCTGTCAAAAGCACCGTCCGCAACAATCTGGCGACCATCAACAACTTCAAGGAAAGGGAGGGCTTCCTCATTTCCCCTGGGCGCTTTAAGGTGTCCAACAGGGAGTCCAGATTCAGCGACCAGTTCAACTGCAAGAGGAAGCTGCTGGATCAGAGCCGGGAGTCCATCTGTAAGAAGTTGGAGAAGTAAGTGGCACCCGGTCTCTCCTTGGGTCTCCCTGCCTTTGCTGCCACTCTCTAGTTGGGTCATACCTTTGTTGCCACACTAAAAAGTTAGGAACAAGACAAGCTTCTGAATCCCCCAAAGAGTTTGCTTCAGGAATAGGTGTTATAAGATTTGAGGGGGCAGGAAAGCAGGGGGGAATGGAATGGACATTGTTGCTGCTGGGCGGGGGGGCTGCTGCCTTGGAGGCCAAAGGCTACCATTTTGGTTAAAGGAGTTGTGTGCTATCCATGTACAGTCTCCTCCCTTTCCATAGCCTGTCCCCCCCCAACTGTCCCCCACTGCCTTAGTGAGGCACGCCGGGTAGCAAAGGGAAAAGGGGAGCAGCGTGTTAGGGTTCTTGTCCACAACACGGGAGAATGGTCTCTCTAAAAGCTCACTCACGTAGCCAGGGAAGGAAACCGGTGAAGGAAGAGGGACCTGCCATTTTCAACAGGCTGAGAGATGCCAGGGTTCCACCACCTGGAGGAAGCAGGGACAGACCGGCCTGGAAGAGATGCCTCAGAGCAAGCTTTACCACAAACTCACACCAAATGCCCCAATCCCTTTGGGCAGCATGTCTGGGTCGAAACCGCTTGCTTGCTTCTCATCCCAAATCTAGTTGGGGGCCATCCAGTTAAGCGACACAATGTAAGATTCAGGGCAGATAAAAAGACAGACTTCCTTGAAGCCTTGAGTCAAGCTGCTGAATTCGCTCTCCCAAGATGTAGTGATAACCACCAACTTGGGTGGCTGTAAAAGGAAACCACAAAGAGCCACGGCGTCTCCCGTCTGCAAATCGCCTCTAGTCAAGGCGCCTGGGATTGCTCCCAGTTCCAGAGGCAGTGTGTGTGGCTGAAGGCAGGCTCTCTATGGGCTGGGGTGGTGAATGGCCGCTTCTGCTCATGTCCTGCTCGTGGGATCCCCAGAGGCAGCAGAAAGCTAGGCGAGGGAAGTGCTTGGTCCAAGGCAGCCCAGCCACTCACCAGCAGGGAAACTGCCCTTTGCACTGAGCCCGGACGATTCCCTAACTTGTCCAGTCAGCCAAGTACGTACTGCGCAGGTCCTGCTGAAACCTGCCTGGCGATATAAAGATGATCAGGATGAAATGCACTGCAGGACCTTCTTCTTCTAGAACTCCATGAATTATATTTTAGATCCCATGGTGCTATGGGAGAAGCCCCCCCCCCCCCATATGACTGTAAGCCTTAGCCGCCTCTTCTAAGCGTCTTCTTGGGATCTGGAGCTTTAAAAGGCTTGCTGTGATCTGGAGCTTCACAACAAGCCACTGGAAGCAGCCAAGGGCTTGATTCACATCCTTTCTGAAACGTTCTTGCTCCAACATTGAATCTCCTCATTCTGACTAGAAGTCACAGGCAGTGTGGCAGTATTTGTTCTAAACCTTTTCCTTTCGCCAAGGTTGCCAAAGCTTTGCAGTCTGTGAGACGCCTGGAAAATGAAAGGACACACAGGTATCTCTAAAGTATCTCTAAACATTTCACAGGCTCAGGTGCTTGAAAGGCCTGCCTTTTATGAGCACCTGTGGTTTTCTGCTTCCGTTAAGAGGACCCAACGAAAGGCAACAGGTATCTATTCTGAACCCTCCAGGTACAGTAGCACTTAGCCTTGGCGGTAACGACTCCCACCATGGCTTATCCAATGGGGTTGTGTTCTTGGCAGCGTCAGGCCAGCCTCCATCGAAGCGGGCTCTTGAGCTGGTCTCTCAAACCAAAATCTGGGAGGTTCAGTCACAGGCTGGTATGACGCTTGCCATGGGTTCTGTTTTAGAAGGCTCACTGCTCCTGGGAAGGCTTGCAGGTACCAGCCTGAGCAGTTCCTTTTCCTCGCACCTTAGTTAGTGCTTTCAGCTTTCTATGATAGAATCTGTGACTTTTGGGCATAGCTCTGCCTGTTGCAAGGCAAGTGCCGAACACTGTCCAAGTTACTTTAATTTGAAGTGTTCTGCTTCCATGGAACATAAGAAAAGTTGACCCATCCCAGTCAAACAGACTGAATTGACCCAAACAACTGAATGGGTTTAGCTTCCAAGCAAAAACTTTAACGAAACAATTCAATTTATTTTTATCTTGTTTGCTGCCTCAGGTGTTTATCAGAAAGGTGGGAGCAGAAATCTTATTGCAAATGAGGTTTCCTCACATGTCTGTTGGAGCCAGTGAAAGCTGGCATTTTAGTGGGAGTGAGGAATTAATCTTTTCCATTTGCTTCAGCCCCGCATCCCACTCTGCATGACAATTAAATTAAGAAATCATCCAGAAATTCAAGGTCATCTAATAAAATCAGTAAGTTCCAGAGACTAAGAGAAGGAACAGATAACATTCATCATTTAGGGCTGACTAGAGTAAGAATCGTGGGATGCTCGAGGGAAAAGAAGTCTAGTCACTGCACCAGCCGCTCCCCCCGAGAGGCCTGGACAGGCCCTGGCGCCTTCCCCCCCCCCATTCCAGAGGTCCTGGTCGACAACTGCCATTCTTCTCTAGAGGCATGAGCTGACCACAGGGTAATAGTGACAGGAAGGCCGATGACCCCTGATGGTCCCTACGTACCTGCCGGGCACCAGGTGGCGGGAGCCCTCCCGGTCGTGTCTCCTAGGACCTCTCTGTTTGCGCATAGCTGGAGATGTTCCTTATGTTACAGCTGATCCTTCACAAGTTTTTTTTCTCCTTCCTCCTACCCTGTAGTAAAAAATCGGGGACCATCCGGTCTGGTGTTCCTGCTGGACATCCCAAAGAAGGCACATACCACCCCCCCATCTACATCATCCCAGAGCAGACGGAGCCCTGCATTTATGCCACAGAGGTAATGAAAACATGCTCGCTCTTTGCTTCTGCTCACCCTGTTGCCCCCTCACTTCCTTGGGGTGGAGGGTCGGTTTGGGCATAAAGGACAAGGCCTGCCCTGCAGCCCAGAGATGTCGTTGTTTTGGCACCTTCAACTGCAGTGGGCACATGCCTTAGTGCCAGTGGTAGAAATGGGTACTTGCCAGCAAACGGTGATGCTGAAGTTTCCCCTCTCATCAGGTGTCAGGTGTATTGCTCAGTTTCTTCTTCGTGTTTCTTTTTTAAAAATTACATGAAATTACACTTTCATCTTTTGCCTTATTTTTAAAAGAAAACAAAATCTATCCTGTTGGTGACAAGCACCCCATTTGTAAGAAACAGCATTTGAGGAAGAACCCAGTTTTCCTAAGTTCCACCAGAAAGTGTATCCAAAACTGACAATTTTTTTAAAAAGTCCTTCAAAATTTACGTTTCTAAACCGAACGTTGGAATCAGACATCCTATAATGTGTTGAATTTCAATATATATGTGTTAAAATCCATTGCATCCCAGAAGACATTGGCATTGCCTTAGCCCCATGGGTGCTTCCCTACAAGCGACTGCCCTGTATCCCGGCAGTCTGTCTAGTGATGTCTAACTACAGGTGCAAAACCCACGCGCAAACAATCCCGGTGCATTAAGAAGCAGCACACGGAGTGAACGGCTGGGGCCACTGAGAAAATTTTCGTAATGTTAGACTGCTTCCTGAAAAGCAAAGACATCTCTTGACAAGCCTACTAGTTTATATTCCTTTGATAACCAATTAGCAAGATCCTGTTTCTGATACTTTGTGCAACAAATAATAATTAAACAAACAGTGAGGAAGGTCCTCCATTTCAGCCCAAAGCAGACCTTAGAAACAGCCCACAACTGGCACAGGGATATTCTGAACAAACATAAATCCCGGCTGGAGCTTCTCTCACCTTTGGCATCAGGCAGATTACCCTGTTCTCTCCAGGAACTGGTCTTCCAGGTTAACACAGGGGAGTCCTTGAAATCTGACTTCAGGATCCCAGAAAAGCTGCCAGAGGGACCTCCCTGCCGTCAGCTCTTGTCACAGCCTCCCTCAAAGGGCTGTTTCTGGCCCCTGACCTCCTCAACCTGCCCTGGCAAAAGCACTATTGCCAAGGTAAACAGTGGAAGGACACACAAGCACACAGAGGTGCACATCTTTTGGGATGCCACAAAGCTAAATGTTCAGGGCCTGCCCAAGAGGGCCAAACGAAAGGCATTCTATCCTCAGCCTTTATAACTGATCCCTGAAAATGTCTGCAGAGAATCAAGGTTTTGTTGTAAGAACAGAAACAGGCCCTGTTAAAACAGACTTAACGGATACCTGAGGAGGAGCATCACTGTGGTGGCCTGGCGACCGAGCTGCCCTCCGAACTCAGACCTCTTCTCCTCCTTCCAAAAGTACGCAGGGGGAGCCACACACCACAGTCCGGGCAGCCTTTCTCTCACGATCCTGGAGGGGTGGTTTGGGCTCACAATAACCGTGTGTGTCCGTCCCGTCCCCCCCCCTCCCGGGCTTTAATTTCTAAAGTGGGCACCAGTCTGTAATGTGAAAACCTATGAATTTTGCCTAGAAATGTGGAGTTAAATCCAACATCAGTCCCAACTGGAATAAACTCTCTGAAACCTTTATCAGAGTTGCCTGAACTATCCCATGGCTGGCTGGATAGCTCAGTGGGTTGGGCACCTGGCTATGGAGCCAGAGGTCAGGCGTTTGATGCCCAATGTGCTTCCCAGGGGAGGAAACTCCTCAGAAGAAAGGAAGGAGAAACCACTTCTGAGTACTCTGTGCCTAGTAAACCCTGAGAAGAGCTGCCACCAGTAGCCTGGACAGAATGTAATGATGATGATGATGATGATTAAATAAGGCATTCCCTTCATTTCACTGGGTCTCTTCTATCTGGGACTAAAGTTGGATGGAGCCCATCACCTTTCCCATGCAGCCTGCATGTCCCAGATCACACCCTCTCCTCTCCTCTCCTCTTCACTCACCCAGGTGAGCGGATGGGGCAGTGGGGTGTGAAGGAGGCGGTAGCCACCCTGCCCAGCCGACTGTCTCTGCCCTTCGGAAACTCTTAGCAGGGCCCCTCCTTAAACCCTGTATAGTGTGACATGGCCTCTTCCTGGGTCTGTCTCCACCGCTGTGCTGTGCAAATCCTCCGGCAGACGACAGCCATTCAGGGCCAGGGAACACACCAACCGAGAGAGGCTCCCTGGATTTCCTCTGCTCTGTAGATTAAATGGGAAAAGCATCCTTTTGCACTGATTTGACAGACTAGCTGCGCAGGAAGTCTCACTGAGTCGAGTTCTAGTTTGTACAAATACTGTGGGTAAGCCCGATTTTTTTTCTTTCCCATGATGCATGCCTTCAATGCGTAGGACAATTAACACATGCAATTATCTGGCAATGGATCAGAAACCCTCGCTCCAGCCACACATTTTGCTGAGTTGAGCTGTTGCTCCCCGCAGGCCTTTTCAAAAGGGCGTGATTCGCTTGTTCTGGCAACGAGGCAAAAGCTGCAGCATAAATGCCAACGAGTCTGACTGACAGACGGGCTGCTCCAAATGCTGTAGTGAGGAGTCTGGATCTGAATGAGAATGTTTACTAGATGAATGAAAAATGCAAATCCTAAACGAATTTTCTCCTGAAAGCAGCACCAACTAAAAGCGCCTGAACGTGAGACTGGGGCTCCCCTTCAGTCGGTGGAGGGTCCTTTGGAACCGGTTGCTCTGTTCTTGTGCTAGGAGGCCAAGCCATGTGAATCAGCAAAGGCTGGCAGGAGGGGAACCCTTGCCTGGCAGGGAGGAGGCCTGGCGGTCCCATGCTCCCCCTTCATTTCTCTCCCACGCCTTGGCAGGTCCTTCTCACTCCTTCTGTTCCTGTGGATTTCTCTTCCAGGGGAAGCTCTTCCCACTTGTCCTTCCACCTGTGGGTGATGCTTTGGGTTCTGGACTATGGTTTGCTGGGAAAAGGCAGCTGCTGTATTTTTTTCCCCCCTTAATGTGTGTATTTTTAAACTAACTGCTTTTGCTTTACTTGTGTTTTAATAACCATCAGATTCCTGATGGTATGTGCAGTAACGTTATGTGCGTAAATCACAGTGGCAGATTACCACTAGTTAATGAGTCACCACTTGGATTCCTCATCACAAGCCAATCGTGCAAATGAATGCACAATGAGGAATACAGGTGGTGACTTGTTAATTGGTGGATATTTGTGCCACTGTGCTTATTATGCCAAGGTAAATAACCAAAAGTATTCTGCCTGCCATCTCTAATTTGTTCTAACATTATGATTTTCTTCTTGTTTCATCTGTAACTGTTTTCAGTCTTCCTATGAACCACCTTGAGTATGGGAGAAAGTCAGGGTAGAAAGAAAATACATAAATATCAGCTAGTCTAAACAAGCTGGCTGCAAGAGGGGGAGTAAGCTGCAAGGGGTGGGGGGAGTGTTACCTGTGGCTTCCTTTGCCCCAAAGATCTCGGTTTGGACCCCAGGAAGCCACTGTAAAAATGTCCATGCCAATCTTGCCAGTGACCCTCCTTAAAGGGGTCTGGGACACATAGGAAAACCCTTCAAATCAGGATTCTAAAAGCACTCACATGGGGGGGGGGCGAACTGTTCTCTCAGATATGGGGCCCATCTGCCATGGGTAAAGAAAGAGAACCAAGGGGGGAGGAAGGCTCCTTTAGAGACGGAAGGACTGAGTTGTTCTCTCACTTGATTCCACGGATCTGGAAAAGCATGCAAGGACTTTGCGGTCGATGTAACCTCTAGACACAGAGCAGGAATCCTTCCAAAAATGCTGCCTGGTGTTTACTCCTTTCTTTTTGACATCCAAGAGAAAAGGCAAGTGGAGGGAAAGGCCAGGCATTCAGTGGCATGACAGGATCATGCAGAAACTGCAAACTCCATGTGAACCCCTTGAGACCTATCCAGGATGTTCCTGAAAAAGCAAATCTCTTAGCAGAGGTCTACCTGCATGCCTCCCTCCACCATCCCAGAGGGAAATGCCTCCGTTCCTGCAAGAACAGCCTGTTAGACCTACAAATGTTGTGGAGGGGCCATCAGCCATTCGGTGGGATCAAAGGACGTGTGTGAGTGAGTGAAGAGATCACTTTATAGAACTCCAGTGTCTGCTGTAGCTCATCTTCACCTTAAGACCAGTCATGTAGATCCCTATTTAGATGACGTAGATGATGCTCTGTGTGATTCATCTTTCTAATGTGGATGCCAGGAAGACAGTGAGCAAAAGCATGACAGAACAGGGCTTCCCAGCTTACACACACACCCCGAGGACCCTCTCATCTTTGGTCAGTCTGACAAGAGGAACCTCTTTCAAAGGACTTCCCGGCTTCTGGTGGCGTGGCATCACATGTCAGCCTCCGAGAAAGGGCTACTCTGTGCAGGTGTGGATGCCGGAGGAGCCGGCTGGCTCGAATCGCTGGAGGTATACTTACCCTGAAACCACTCCAGCTTCACCTCCAAGCCATGGGTATGACGATACAAGCAGACGTGACCACCAAGACTTCTCCAAAGGCACGGCAGCAAGTTTGTGTTGCTTTCCCATCAGCTGTGGGGATGCATCTGTCTTATTCAGCACACTGGTAAACAGAACCACCGAGTCCTCAGAGCCACCGAGGCAGGCAAGCCGAGACATCAAGACAAGGATCTCGGGGAAGGGCCTCTCAGGGATATTCCGAGCAGCGGACTTGAGGTTTGCCCTTCTCTCTGGGCCCAGTTAAACCAAGAAACCAAGACAGCAGCTTCACATCACAAAGGAAGAGCACGCACACAGCTGGATCCGTCCCTAGCCTGAGTTGTCATCTCTGTTTTCACCAACTTTGACCTCAATGGAAGTCCTCTGAAAGGGCAGAACGGAGAGAGGTCATCCCCACCAGGCCAGGAAGCTGCTTTTTGGACTGATTCCACCTGCCTAGGCACCTTCTCGGCATGCGTCAACCCCTGCAATCAAGACTCCTTTGACGGACCTAGACCGTAGGCTGCCTGAAGTAGCCTGATAGCATCAAATCCTCCCTGGTTCCAGATGTAAACCCACTCTCTGCTCTGACCCACAAGACCTTGCGGTCATGCTTTCCCTCTAGTCCAGGAAAAGGGAGCTGCTTCTCCCTCTCAGAGGGAAGCTGGGGCAAAGGGTCGCTACTCCAAGAACCTTTGGCCCGCTCTCCATTTTCGCCCTAGGATTCTTCAGCCCCTGCATGGCCGCTTTCACAAGTGCTGTGTTTGTCCCTGTGTGGACAGTTCCCTTGGACTGCTTTCTTTCAGGTGTCCTCTGAGTTAGCCTTAGCTCTTGTACGTACGAGTTAACTCAGCCAGTGCTCCCAAAAAAAGCACGTAGCCAGGAATCCTTTCCGTTTCCCACTAGGAGGTGCTGGTTTCCCTTTCAAGGGTTATGTCTGAGACACAGTATTGCGGCCTCCACGATCAGCAGCGACGGTAAAGAAGAGAGGATTCTGGGCCTTTTGTCTGACACATCTGGAGGTTATTAAGACCGCCTAAATTATCCTGTGAATTGATTGTGCAAAGTAGGGTTCCCCTAAATTCAACACAGAGATGATACAAATGGCTGAAAATTCTTAAGAAACTTCAGGTGCTTTGAAATAGTGGCTTGTTTGTTTCTTTGGGACTGTAAATTCACATAGTACAGTGACCTTGTTACTACTGCACTTTGCGCTCAATGAATAATGTTGTTTACACATCTGGTGTTTAAGAACCGCTAGGATTAAGATTCCATTGTGGGTTTTTTCCACGTCGCTCCTCTTTCCCCATCTCTCTGTGGAGGTCTCCTTTTTTTCTTCCCTTCCCTTCTGTAGGTCACAGTCTTGTAGGCGTGACAGAAGGGTCCTGTTCCTCCCAGCATTGCAGCCCGTTCTCGAAGGATGTGCGGCTGCTTTGGCAGCCTTGGGAGGAGACTGTCCGGCTGCCGCCTGGGCTTCCTCGGCTTCCCTGAGGAGGTGCCCCAGCCAGCTGGGCTCACTTCTCCTGATGCTGGCAGCAACCCCAGCCACGTCACCCTTCTCCAATGTGGAGGGAGGGCGAGGGCAAGACTCTCACACACACTCACACACACAACCCTGCCCAGAATACTCTCCTCCCCAACAGGGAAAGGGACCCTGGGCTTGGTGTGCAGGTGCCCTTTCCTCGAGGGACAAGGATATCCTGTGGCCACATGTGGGCTAAGGCCACGGCTAGAAGGGAGCCCTCTGGACGGCTGGACTTTGGGGCCTCGGGTTTTTAGGGTGGTGCCAGAGGATGCCGGAGGATGTGCCCCAGTTCGCCCTCCTCCTTTGTGCAGCTTCCTCTGAGTTTCCGTGCTGACGTTCACTTTTTGAAGCTTTGTTCCCCTTGTAGAGGAACAGTTGGTGCTGGCTTCATTCTATCCCAGGTTAGGGAGGGGGTGTTCTCCTCCTGGTCAAAGGGGTCACGTTTGCTGATTTACATGGCCCTGCCTGTCTGCCCGAGCAAGTGGCATGAACAGCCTGCTCCAAGTCACCCTCCACCACCTGCTGCCAAGAAACCTCCACGGTAAGTCAAATGCCCTCCTGTCCTGCTCAGCTCGGGCGCCACTCCAAACGATGCGGAAGGCTCCTCTCCAGCCCGCAGAAGGCAGGCAGGCCGGCCGGCCACGCTAGGCTGACGGGAGACTGCCTCTGGGAACACTGCGCGGCCTCTCCCAAGCAGGGCAGATGGGTCCTCTTTGCTGGCTCCAGGGGCTCCCCCTTCCTCCAGAGCCAGCCTCCCGTTGACGGTCCGCCTGGAGGCAGCACAATGCCAGAAACCCACGGCTGCCTTCCTCACCCCTTGCCCGCAGCCCCGATCCCAGCCCACCGCCTCTCCAGGCTCCAGAGGGCAAGGCAACCTGCCAAGGCCCTGGTGGTTCTCATCAGTCAGTCACTCGCCTTCCCTTCCTCAGACTGCAGTTGGAGGCTGCTGGTCTGGGAACAAGCCAGCCACCGACAGACAGACGGAGGCGACGTTCAAGGGCTCAGCCCTGGATGTGCCCAAAGCCTTTCACGGCCCCTGCTTCTGCGACACGGTCCTGCCTTAAGTCAGACTCCTCTTTCTCCGTGAGGCTATAACACAACGGCTGCTCACGGACTTCGGCTCTTGTGGGAAGAGGCACTCCCCGGCACATGAGGGGGTAAAGCAGGCCCTAAATCCTGCCCCCTCCAATCATGGGAATCTTCCAAAGGGAAGGCTAGGTGTACTAAAGAGGACGAAGAATGGCCTAAGAATGCTCTCCTTTTCAAGGCCTCCTCCTCCGTCCCTCCCAGAGAGGAGGAGTTCAGGAGGGGCCAAGTCCCAGAGGACTGGATTCATCTTTGGCTGAGTGGAGACCTCCTGGCCAGTCAGCAGGGAAGTGCAACAGAGGCCTTCCGGACTGAATATTAAAGGAGGTGTTGAGCCTCTGGGACACCCCACAGGGGTCAAATGCAACAGGGCTCTCTTAGCCCTCTGAAGCAGGGAGAGCCCTGGGATCTATCGGCTTAAATTAAAAGAGGCGTGTCGCATCAAAGGACTGGACAAAAGGGGGATGAAGGCTGGAACCTGCCCGCGGGCAGTGACCCATCTCTTGCCGCTTGGGAAGGAAGGAGAGGCGTTTCCACACCTTTGGGTAGAGAAGCCGGCATGTGGTTGTGGCGGTCCCTGTTGCACAGCATTTCAGCCACATACTGATAAATCTCTAGGCAAATCTAACAAAGAGGAAATCTTATATCATCCCGGGAGGAGACCACCCTGAGAAGTCAATGGGATAATGCAGAAGAAAGGAAAGAACGAAGCTGTGTGTGACTTCCAGCCAAACCGAAGTTCTGATACAGCCTGGCAGTTTAGCAAGTTGTAAACCAAACACACAGAAAGAGAGAGAGAGAGAGAGAGAGAGAGAGAGAGAGAGATGGGACGGCAATGTCGAATGTCACAAGCAGGAGATCTTCCGGTGCTCCCAAGCAGGGGGCAGGTGACTGACCGGCTGCCACAGATGCAACATGTAAATGGCTTTGGTTTAGTTTCCACTTCTTATCTTTGGAGATGCGCTACTGACTGATTTCAAAGGCGAAATAGTCGTCTGGTGAATGAAAAAAGCCAAAGTGACCCCAGTGAGGGTCTGCTCTGGTTTGAGCCATCGTCTGGAGCAGCATCTTCGACCATCTGAAGAATGGTCCACAGGGCATGGGTTTCACCTGTCACAGGGCTTTCTCCAGCTCTCCTTGGTGCCACTCTAACCAACCCATGCACAAAACAAGGGGGAGAGTTAAATTAAGGCAGACCCTGGCATTAAGGTTTTAACCTGTCCTCAGACTTGCGGGCTGCTCTCTGGACACCATGCCCACCTCCCACAGTGCCTCTTGGATGGAAAGCGGTTTACCTGTTCCTTGGACGGAAGCTCCTGATCCAGGAGAGATCCCCGGGGATCCTACACAAGGGCAAGAGTCTCTCTGTACAAGGGCTGCCACTGAGGTTTTAATCAAGAATGCATGATTAACACAACAGCATGGCTGCATCTCTGGGAGAGCCCTTCCGGGGCCCTTGCAGGAAGGGCTGCGCTGTTTGAAGAGGCAGTCTCCAGTCACTCTGAGCGAGGCGAGGCTGCCTTTCCTCCGGGCAGGCCTCAAAAGAGTAGGATCCCGTCTTTTGTTGTGGCCCCTGAGAGGAGCTGAGGGGGACATTTCCCAGGTGAGTAGACATAGGTTCCTGTCCCTAATGGAGATTGCCCTCTCCAGGGGCCGGGACGGAACCACCTCCCTTTCCAACTTGTTTGTTTGTTTGCTGGACAGCCGAGTCTTCTAGGTAGGCTCTCCCTCTTTGGACCTTGGCCTGGACCATTGGCTCCTTCCCAGCACTGTAGCATTTGCATAACATCTACAGCTGTGGACTGAAGGGAGAACGGAGAACATTGTGCTCAGAGTACACGCTGTATGAGTAAGATGAAGGCCTCCAGACCCCCTTCCCCAGAGCGACCCCGTGTTAGTCAGGGTCACCCAGCAAAAATGTGCAGGTTCATTACAGAGGCAGATAGGAAAAGGGAAGCCGCCTCTGTCCTGGCTTTCAAAGCCGGCGGCCGACCCATTCTTTTCTGACACGCGGAAGGAGAATGTGAAAATCCCAGTGTTTGCGTATCTGCCATTAAGAAAAGGTACACAGGAATCCAAATTTTGCACAATTGTCAGGCTGAGATGGTCGTGTCCAGAACATGGTGCAAAGCTCCCCCCCCCTTTTATGTCAGGACTGAGTTGGCCACCTCTTCTTGCCACTGCAGCCACTGCCCCTTCCCTCGCCAGAGGGAACAGCCTCCATCTTTTGGGTGAAAAGGTGTTTTGTGATATGAGGTGCAAGAAACTTCCAGAAACCTGACTGCAGCCGGAAGGGCCTTTTGGCTGCAGCCACCCTCCTCAGCAGCTTGACCCGACCCAAGGCTTAATCTCGACTGGGCAAGGCTTATTCCGTCTCTGGAAAAGCTCTCGTAAGAAGTTCATCTTTGGAAAATGAGTGGGGGTGGGGGGTGGGCAGGCAAGAAGGTCCAATTTTGTCGTTCTGTGGTGCTCTTCTAATTTTGCCCTGCCCTCTTTCATCTTCATTTCTAGGTCTGAAGAAGATCCTACTCCCCAAGTCCCGGAATCTGACACCTGTGTTTTATTTAATTTTTCTTCCAAATTCTCAGCTCAAGGGATGTTTACAGAGCACACTGAATAGACTCCTGGAGCAGCCAAGGTCTCACCTTTATTAATTTTTTGATCCATATAGTATTTTAAAAAGACTCCTTTTTATAGGAAAATATTTAATATTTATTCTTGCTGCTATAATTTTATTTTTGCATTGAAAGCAACAGACTCACAGATCCTAGGAATGGAACTGACTCAAAGATATGAAACAGGGAACTGGAACTTGGTTTGGAAAAGTTTATCTGAGCGAAAGGAGGAAGGATAGTTTGGGACCTGGGAAAGAGGCGATCTGAGAGGCTGCGCCAGGGGTGGTCTGTTCTGTAGAAAAGGCAGGTCCTTTTCCTTACCTAATTGTCAGGATCGGTTGTTTTTGCATATTTTTCATTTTTCAAAACATCCGCTGATGCTTTTGGGAGGGGGGGCTTCTCCCCATCTGACTTAATTTTCCCCCTCACAGTCTGCAAGAGGAAAGTTCTGCCTCTGTTCACCCACTGGACAGGTGTAGAAAATCAGTCCCTCTCAAAGGCAGATGTCACAGCTTACTAGGTTTTAAAATTCCCCGTTGTGGCAAGTTTTCATTAAAACTAAACAGTGCGCCTCCTCCAGGCCAAGATCTGGCAAGGAAGAGACAACCAGAGGAAATTTTAGGGGTGAAGGATAACCTCACCACAACACACTCACCTTTTAAGGTGAAGGAGGAGAGGATGCTGCCTGCCGCTGTAAAGCTGGCATGTGCCTCCTTCATCTCCTGTAGAAAGGCCAGCGTGCATGGTCTTTGCAAACAGCTCCCATCATGCACTGATCAGCACAAAAAAGCTGCTCCACAGGCTGCTGTTGTGCCCCTTTCCCACTGCCTGGGGGGAGGCCAGGTGAAGATGGGCAAACAGAGGGGCAAAGGTGGTCTTACTGAGCCATGCCGACAGCCAGAGCTCCCCAGTGTGGCTTGGCAGTGAAGGTCTCAGAAAGCCATCCTGGGGTGAAACGGCCCTGATGCCCTTGGAGGGAATCCCAGCACGGCTCCAGGCTGGCGAGCGGAAGGGATGAGGCTCAGGCCGGTCCCAAAGAAGGGCAGCCCACGCAAGGGCCGCCCCGGGACTCTTCTCTCAGTCAAAAATGATGATTATTTTAACCGCAGAACACAGCACGTCCTGGTGGATTATGTTTATGTAACAATCGTTGCAATGAGAAATTTCTGTTACAGGAAAGCAGAACTTTTTGTTTTAAGTACTGGTGAGTATTTTTCAACACAAAGAAGAAATGCTTTTACAACTCTAAATGCAAACAATAACAACCAAGTCCTATCCCGAGGATGTTTACTTTTGCTTGTGAAAACAACAACCAACACTTTCTGCCTCAGATCCTGAATCGTGCAGTCCACAAGAAGCCTTATGGAACGGTTGGAGGTCCTTGTTACGTTTAAACTTGTTCCTCTCTCTCCCCCCCCAGTGCTTTTTGCTCCCTTTATTAATTTAAAAAAGCAAGAGATCTGGAGATAACTTTATACATATATTTAAGTTGTATATAATTGTATATTTATAAGTGCCATGTCTTTTTATATCTTCCCCACCCTCTATAACTTTTTTTCCTTTTATGTATGGTCCTTTCTCTCAGAAGAAAGTTATATAAAATATCTATTTTGCTCATGAAACTAAGGTTGTCCGATGCCATCTCTGGCACCCTTCTTCCGCTTCATGCTGACAAACAGACTGTAAGGCGGGGAAGCCAAGCCAGTTGGATCCAGACCCCTAAGGATGGCCTTCATAGCCCCCTCTCTCCCCAGTGCAGAGGGTGGGGGCAGGGAGCTGGTTCCTCATGTAATTTATTGGAGGGATGGGGTTTCACGCCCCCACCCCACCCCAGGGCATGCTTTGGAGAGCCACAACTACAGAAATGTAACCAGGGAACACCTGCTTCAGGGAAGCATCTCTAAAAATACTGCCACCCCAGAAAGCCACACAACACCATTCGGGGGGGGGGGGGGAGCCGCTTTAGATGAACATTTCTGTGCACAACAAAATGCCAGGTGCCCATGCTATCTGCCTGAGCCATCCCAGTTGAAATGGCAGAAGGGGTTTAAGATTCAACACACACACACACCCCACTGGATGGTCCTGCATCTCCTTGCCCCCATTTCTGAAAACTCTCTAGGAGGGGGGGGTGTCTGAAAGTGACTTTGAAAGTGCCTTCCAGAAGAAAGTGGAGCGGGTTCTCCACTCCTTGCACCTCAAAGGGCTGCAGAATTCTTTCCTGTGTTTTTGCTTGAATCCTCTGCCTGCTGCATCGTCCTCTGTCACAACTGGCTTCTCGCTCCACCAACAGACTGAGTGGAGGCTCTCTCTCCTAAGGTTTGTTCACAATTATAGCGGTGGCGGCAAGCTCTCTTCCTTGCAGGGAGGACACTGGCTCTGCTCCCCCAACAGGCCTCCCTCCGCAGAGAGCTCCTGGAAGGTGAAGGGCCTTTCTGCTCCTTTCCCAGGTCTCTCCTTCCCCCTCCTCTGACCACCAGCTTCCCTTGAATGAACAGAGTAAGACAGACCAGGGAAGTGTGGAAGGTGCTGACTCCCTCCCGCCAGGGCAGCTGTTTGGGCCTTGGACAGATCCTGCACCTCTCCGCAGTTGTTAACACCGCCTGACAAGAGATGGATGGTGCAAGAACAAAAGCAATTGTGGAGGTAATTAAGTGCCTGACTCATGAAAAAGTGAAGTGGCTAGAACAGCTGCAAAAATGAGCAATGCCCATTACAGGGACATCAAGCGTTTCCCATGTGTTAATTCATTTTACAGCCACATTAATCAAATGTGTTGCTTCCACAAACACAAAGAACAGCAACATAATTACTCACGCACACAAACAAAACTACACTACGCACAAAGCTAACAACTCAAGGTGGAAAAACATCAGCCTTTTCCAACACTTGAGTTCATACATAGACAGCTGCCTTTTTAAAAATAAGACGAGGCAGCAGGCTTTGGATGTCCTCCAGAAGTCATGAGCTGGATGGCATGGAAGACACGCACGGAGGGCTCAGCCGCACAAGCACATGTTACCACCTCATGAGTCCCACACGCCTGTCATCATCACTGGACCCTGGCAGGAAGAAATGCGGTCAGCTCTCCAAAACTGCACCTTACCTCTCACCAAACTCCTTTCTTATTGAATGAACGTGGTCTGATCACGGAAAACACCCGTGCACCGTATGTGACTCTGGAGGGCCTCACAATTCCAGGTCTAATCCTGCTGCTGGGAAGTCCCGGTCTTGGCAAGGATGGTGACAAGATCAGCTGCCCACCTCACAGCTGCTTCTCCGTTCCCTCCGAGCTTAGCTGCCCTCCTCACAGTTAATTGAGGACAAACAACTGCTCTTCCAGTGGGCAAACGTGGACCCTCAGAGCTCTGCCGGCTCAGCGTTCCAGGCGGGGTCTGGTGAGTGACCTGCAGGCAGGAGCCGCGCACGCCGGAGGCAGCCCCACGGAAGAGAGCAGGGACTGTGGCTCGAGCCATCGGGGGGGGGGGGGTTGGATTCCCTGCGTGCAAGAGGAGCCGCATGTCGAACCACGCTCACCAGCCCTGGCTCCTCAGCCACGGGCCACAAGCCAAAGCCTTGCTGGGGGCTCCTCCTGGCCTGGTCTGGGATGGGCAGTGAAGCCCCCTTAGGTTTTACTAATGAGACCTGGCCTGTTGACCAGGACTCTTGGGGCTCCCTGAGGGTGCTGAGGGCTACCTTAATCCTGCCTGCTCTTCAGAAGTGACTACTGTACTTCCAGAGAAAATTGGGGGGAGGACACTCAAGGACCCAGTGGCCAGGCCATTGTGACCGTGAGTGGCCCAAGGAACGCCTCAGAAACAGGCCAGGGCAGATGTTTTGAAATGGGGGCTGCATGGGCTGTGTATGCATTTTGACCACCACTCCCACCCCCCCACCCCCCAAGGTTCCCAGGACTCTGCAAAGGCAACACCCACAAGTCTATTCCCCCCCCAGCTCTACCCTGGGTGCAAGGAGACCTCTGTGTCACCCGAAGGCTCGCCCACCCACAGCTGCTGAGCCAGGCTTTTCCCCTTTGGGGCTTCCACCTTAAGCGAACCCTGCCCGGCCTCGGCCAAGCCCCTCCTCTCCAGCAGCTGATCATCCGCCTGGCTTTTACCACCGAGCGGGGAGGAGAGCGCTCCGAAGTTGGGAGGCGCTCCCTGCTCTGATATTCCTTCACTCGCTCGCTCGCTCGCTCGGGCACACAGGCACCCTGCAAATAGCTTTGGCTGCCCTGGAGTGGGACAGGGCCCTTCAGGATGGGAGCCCTAAACTCCCGGCCCTTCTCTGTTCCTGAGCAGGATGAAATCATGGCAGAAACTGGCTGTAAGGCAAACTGCGGAGAACGGTTTCCTTTCCGTATGCATGCAGTTAGGCAGCTGGGTGACACAGAGGGCTTAGCAGGAGGCTGGGGAGGTGGGTAGCAAATTGGGTGCTTGGGGGGGGGGAGCACCAAGCCCACGGCCCCTCTTGGCTCAGATGGAAACTTTCAGGGTCCCAGAATCAGGAGGGGGATCCTGTCCCTCACTGTCAGGCCACCACAGGGCAACAGGGGATCCTGACACACACACACACACCCCACCCGGGGAAAGAAGTTTATACCTGAGCAACAGGGCAAGGAACTGGGTCTCCGGTGGTAGGCGCCTGTGTTGCAGGAGTCTTGGCTTCCAATCAAGGCCCTGGGGGGGGGGGGAGAGAGAGAGGTGTGTGTGTGTGTGTTCTGTGCTGTCAAGTCACAACCGCCTTGTGGGAAACCTGATAGGGCTCTCAAGGTAAGTGTGATATTTAAGGAGTGGTTTTACCAGTTCCACTTTCCCAGGAAGTTTCCTTGGCTGAGTGTGTGTGTGTGTTTCGAACACAGGTCTCCAGAGTCCTAGTCCATCATCCTGTCCACTAGATGACACAGGGAATCCCAAGGGGGGAGGGAGGTTTTAAAAAAAGAGAGAGAGGTCCCAAGCTATAGGTCCAAGCCATCATCCGGGGCTGAACGTCCAGGGGTTCCACCCAGAGCAAGGAGAGGACCCAAGTGTGTGGCCTTTGCCCGTGGCAGCCCCTCTCATGTGGGGCACCTGGTGCCCACCCCTAGCTTTGGCAGAAGAGGAGCGGATGGCGTGCAGAAAGAGTCTAGACTAGGGGCACAGACTTTCCCCTCAATGTCAGGAAGGGAAGTTAGGCTCCAGGGAAGGGACCCACGATGGAGAGGTAGCTCTGAAGGTGAAGAGACCGGGAGTTTCCCCCAGCTGGGAGAGGGCTTTGTGCCTGAGACCCTTGGCTTCCAGGACAGCAGGAGATGCCTTACCCACCAAGACAGCCCGATTCCCTCTCTGTGCTGTCTTTCACCACCCGTTTTAATCTAAAGAGGAAAAGCTGCAACTGAGCAGAACGCAGGGACTCCACCCAACGCCCAGGGCTTCCTCTGGCAGCCTCTGGCTGCCTCCTGCTATCTGTCCGAGCCAGAATGGGAGGAAAGGGAAGCTGCAGAGATGCAGATCTTTCCTTCACAGGGAGGTATGGATGGCCCCTTCTCTGGGGAAGGAGGGAGGGCAGGGGCAGCTGCTTAGGGAATGAAACCAAAGCAGAAAAAGAAAACAAGGTGCGTCCCTCCCTCCCTCCTTTGATTCTCACCGGACCCGCCACTTTTCCTAATAAGAGGACCAGTGGACTGTGTGGACCCGTGTTTCATTTCTTCCTTTTCTTCAGGGTAAGGAGGCATGAGTGAGCTACACAAGCAACCCACGTTCAATTTCTAAAGAATGGGTTCTCTTCCTAGAAAGAACTAGGTTTATGTGTGCCGTGTAAAAAGTATGCAAAACTACGCCAATTACAGTATATGGCAGCTGGGCTAATTTATATAGAATAAACCAATTCTGCAAAACACTAAGAATTTCTTGGATGAAGAAGGTAGCCAGCAAAGGACCATTCAATTGAATAAATAAAGAATAAGAAATCATAAAAGACATAAAAAGCAGGAGGATAGAATACTTCAGCTACATGATAAGAAACAAAAAGATTTCTACAGCTGATCATTCAAGGTAAAATCAATGGGAAAAGAACGGCAGAAAGGGATGAAGGACTCTGTGACTGAGGAGCTGGAGGCCTTGTTGTGAAAGGCACACACCCCCAACACACATTCACACACAAAGCAAGTCGAGGGGGCGATGCCCAGCCTCCGGTGGGAGCAGAACACGAGGGAAAAGGTTGAGAGGATGATGGGTTCTGGGGCCAGAGAGACAGGGTGTCTCTTGCTAAGCCTGGCGGACGACCATGGCCTTGCTCTGAGCGGAGTCCCCACCTGCTCCTGGGCACAGGGGGCAGCTGCCGGCAGGGCTGCCTCAAGGGCCAAAGTCGGAGGGCCCCCCCCCCCCGGCCTCTTCCCAGCCACCGGCCTGCGGGCTGACAGGCAGGGCACCAGGAACCCAGGGCGAGAGGGACGCAGGCCTTCCGAGAAGGCTTGCCCAAGCCTGGCCGCCGCCACTGCCACCACCCTCCAGGGAACAAACGCTTCAAGAGAATGTTAACTGCTGCTGATTTTTTACTACATTCCTGCCAAGGTCATAACGCCCTCGGCTGGATTTATTTTCTTTGGGTAATCATTAAAGGCCTGTTTTCCCATTTTCCCTAGTCTCCCAGGCCAACGTGGAGCGCCTTTACCAGCGTTTCCTGGTCCTGGACAAGGAGGAGAAGGGCTACCTCAGGTGAGCGGAAGGGAGAGAAAGCATGGGCCACGATGAGACGGCTGGAAAGGAGCCAAGAGGCCATTCACAGCTGGAGACGTGGGGCCTCCTGCAGCACAGCAGAGCACCGTGCTCACGGCCCAACACGGATGGGTGCCTTAGCAGGCTGCATTCGGAACCAGCACCAACACCAGCGCAAAATATCCCACTTCTTAAATGCTTTGAAACCTCCCAGAAGAAAGACAAGCAACCGACTGTCGACAAATCTAATCTTTTAAAACAGGAAGGACATTGATTTAGATTAGACAACCTAGAAGACTCCTGCAGACTGTTGTTGTTTAGTCGTTAAGTCGTGTCCAACTCTTTGTGACCCCCACGGACCAGAGCACGCCAGGCCCTCCTGTCTTCCACTGCCTCCCAGAGTTGGATCAAATTCATGTTGGTCGCTTTGGTGACACTGTCCAGCCATCTCGTCCTCTGTCGTCCCCTTCTCCTCTTGCCGTCACACTTTCCTAACATCTTTACTGCTGCAAGGACCAGCCAAGGCCGACATTTTGATCATGTCTCCGCTTATGGCCCACTTCTTCCCTCCTTCCTTTTGCCATCACACCCTTTGGATGGCCCCTGCAAGCAGAAAATCAGACGCATTTCTAAACCCTTAATTGAAGGCTTATGGTCATTTGCTTAAACTGCTACACTGCCTACCTACATGCTCTTAAAACTATATGTGTGCTTACTTGCTTTATCTCTCTGTGTGTGTCTGTCTGTGCAGCAAAAGTGATCTTGAAGGGATTGGAAAGCTTGCAATTAATCCTATTGGAGACCGGATCATCAGTGCCTTCTTCCAAGATGGGTGCGTATGAAAGAACAAGGCATACACACAAGAGCAGCCTGACAAGACGAAGGAAGCGCTGCCCCCTTTTCCCCCGCCCCAGGAAACAGAAAAGGAAGGAGACATTAGGAGCACAGGCAGGCCATTCAGCATCAGCTGCTGGCTGAAGGATCAGGCTTGCAAGCAGGTGCCTCCTTCCAGGCCGGCCAGGCGGTGCTGTGGGGTGACTTGAGGGACAAGGTGTCCTGGGGGCCTTCAAGGCCACCAAAAGCTAGCCAGCAGCCTGGAGAATGAGGATCAGGACGGCTATGGGTGGCCCCCTGGGTGACCTGCTGCTTGTCAGTTGCTGGAGAAGGTGAGGGTGAGGGTGCTGTTCTGTTCCTGGGGGAGAGGCTATCAGGGGCAACGGGCTGGCCCCTGTGAGAATGGCAGGCAGGACGAGGGAGCCCTCAGGTCTGATCCAGGACAGCTTGCCTGATGCTCTCCCAATACTTAGTTGGGAAGAAATGCAAGGCACTTTTAGAGAAACTTCAGAGCTGACCCAAAGGAGGGGGGGCAGGGAACAGAGATACACCAGCAGGCTCCTGGGTCTTGCCCGCAGCTGAAGAAATGGAGATGTGGAGGAACAGGAAGGGAAGACTGAGCAGCCCTGGGTGGCCTGTGGCCTTCGACAGCCCCTTGGCAAACCCCAGGTTAAGAAGCTCCCATCCATCCATCCATCCATCCATCCATCCATCCATCCATCCATCCATCCATCCATCCATCCATCCATCCATCCATCCATCCATCCATCCATCCATCCATCCATCCATCCATCCATCCATCCACCCACCCATCCACCCATCCATCCATCCATCCATCCATCCATCCATCCATCCATCCATCCATCCATCCATCCATCGAATGCCCAAGGGAAGGAAGGCTGTTAACTCTGGAGGGCCTTTTCCTCCCTAGGAGAGAGACCGCCGACTTCCGAACTTTTGTGAACGTGCTGGCCCACTTCCGGCCAGCGGAAGGGCCTGGAGGCGCCGAGGATGTAAACAGCCGGCTTAGCAAACTGAAGTGTGAGTGCGTGCCTTGAGCCGTTCGAGGCTGCAAGCCTGCTCTGTTTCATTTGTCCCCCCCACCTCACCCCACCCCACCCCAAAAAAGCCAAGAGGCCCAGGAGGTGGAACTGCGCAGTCCACCCTATGCCACATGACAAGTGGAGCACAGCACCCATCCACACAACCTGAGCATCACCCTTCCTTACAAGAAATGGGTATCTGTGGGGAGGGGAGGGCCCCCGACAAATGCCCTTCAGTCTCCTTCCCTGCTACTAACCACCCTGTCCTTCTGGTTCCCATGAAGTTGCTTTCCAGCTGTACGATCAAGACAAAGACGGGAAGATCTCGAGAGCTGAATTGCTGGAGGTGATTACTGGGTGTCCAACTTCTTGGAAAGCTGACTCAAGGAGGGGGGGAAGAGAAACAAGTACCAGCGACTGGAGGGAGGGGGGAGCTCCTGAGCAAAGGGCCGACAGCAAGGCTCACGTCCTCTGCAGGGATGTCCTGCTCCCACTTTGTCAATCGTTTTTCAAAGGGTGAAAACCATGAGTTCTGCATATACTCAGGAGCACTCCCCTCTTCCATCCGCTCCTGCCAGGCTTCAAAGCCCTTGCTTAGAGTCTCCCTGCCATGAAAGCTGGCCTTCCCAGATAGAGGGGTGACTGAAGAGAGGGAAGGGGGCTCCTTTCCCTTTCTCTGCACCCCCACCCCACTCCCCACTGTTCTTGTCCCTCCACCCCAGGTGTTAAGAATGATGGTTGGGATCCAGGTGACGGACGAACATCTTGAGAGCATCACAGACCGGACCATCCAAGAGGCCGATAAGGATGGAGACGGAGCCCTCTCCTTCGAGGAGTTTGCAAAGGTCTGGAGGGCTACGGACTGGATCATGAGGCTGCAAAGACTGGGGGGGGGGAAGAATCTGTGGGGCGTCTAGACTTAGTTCCAGGAACTCCACGCACAACACAGAATGAGCAGAAGCCACCCAGCCTCTCCTGCGGGGAGGCTGCTCGGCTCCTTCTTCCTTTTCCAGAGGGCAGCTCCTTCCGCCCTGACGGGAGCACGCTGTAGGCAATGACAGGGCGGCTCCTCACCTGGTGGCAGGGCAGGCTCTGGGTTCCCGGGGGGGGGGGGGGACAGCACCAGCACCGCTTCTGTACCTCTCGGTTTTCCTCCATTCCATAGTTTTCTCCAGCATTCAAGTCCCGGTCCCGAAAATCAGCTCTCAGGCTGAAACCTAGAAAGTTCTTTGTAACCCATTCTTCTCTGATTCGATTTGCAGTCTGTTGAAAAGCTGAACATTGAACAGAAGATGAGTCTCCGGATCCTGAAATGATTCTCTCCCCTCCCTTGGGAGAATGGGCCGCCTGCTTCCAGGCTGAAGGCAGCAGAAGGCAGCCAGGGCAAAAGTGCAGGGGATCCGATCAGGTCCCAAAGAGACGCGAAGCCTCCACCGAATCAAGACCCCTCCATGAAGATGGGAAGGGGCTGGTCTAGCCTTATTTTGCCAATGGGTGCCCCCCCCCCGAAGTGCCTCCAATGCCTCAGCCGATCTTCAGCCAGAACTTGTTAGCTCTATATAGCATCATTTGTGTTAGAAATGGATTTACCTTTTGCTTAATTTTCTGAGAAGCTGAGCACATCCAGCCAGTTCTTTCTTTTTCTTTTTCTTTAAGGGGGGGTCAGAGAACAAGAAGGGCTTGTTCCTTTTCTTCTGCTGCACAGAAGAAGTCTTAATTCCGAGATTTTCAAGGAGTATTATGGATCAAATCTTAAAAACGCCTTTCTCTGTCCCACCCCCTTCACAGGCATGCTCGGTGGGGACCCAGGAGAGGGTCTTCTCTGCTGTTGCTCACATCCTTTGGAACTCGCTCCCAATGGAAGCCAGGATGGCTCCCTCTTGGCTGTCCTTCTGCAAGCAGGCAAAGGCCTTTCTCTTCAGACAATCTTTCCCTTAATGACTGACTACCCAAGTGGATTTTTTAAAAAAGGGATTGTTTAAACTTACTGCTTTGAATGTGGTTTTGGCCTTGCTTTTGTTTATGGTTTCTTAAGAGGCCTTTGTTTTATATTTTTTAGTATTTGTATACTTAATGTTTTAGCTTCAAATGTTGTTTTTTTTAATGATGTAAACTGCCTTGGGTCCTTTTTAAGGTGAAAGGCAGGGTAAAATATTTTACATGAATAAATAAAATAAAATAAGTAAGGTGTGACAGAGGTATACGACAACAGCCTGTTTGGAAAAGCCCTTGATAGCCTGAGGAGAGAGGCAACGTACCCCAGGGTCCACCCATGGCCATCTCCCCTTCCCCTCTTGGACAACAACATTACCCAAAACCAAAAGAAAAATCAAAAAGACCAAAACGTGGCACCTTAAAGACAGGCCACTGTATTTTAATGCCAGCTTTTCTTTAGACCACGAAAGCTCACATTAAAATACAGCTGTTAAAATATTTTAACGGGCTCTGTGGGGTGAACGGCGGGCTCAACAAGCCTTTTGTGGGAACCCTGGGGATCCCTCACAGTCACGAAGCTTTGCAGGTGCAGACCCTCCCTTGGGAGAAGCACACGGAAGATTCCAGACAGAATCCCCAGCCTCCGTCCTGTCTGGATGCCAAAACCCATCTCCCGCTGAGCGGCTCCAGCCTATCTGGAAAGCAAAGCACCCAACGATGAATTTTTGATGACCCCATTAGCAAACGTTCACCCCCTCTCCCTGTTTTGCTCTTAGATGCTAGCAAGCCGGGTGCTAGCAGGAAAACCCTGCTTGGGAGACAGATCTGTGATGCCTGGGCAGTGGTCAAGGGAACATCTGGACGGCAAGGGCGAGTGACACTGCAGAGAAGCAGGACCCTTTTCAACCGAGAGGCAACACAGGCCTAGAGGGATATGAACAGGACGCGAACAACCTGGACAAGGTCCCAAGTCCCAGGTTTGCCCTCTGTCGGCCCATCAATTCCAGCTTCCATGTGCAAACTTCCAAGGTGATGTAAAGCCACCCCTAAGCAGGCGCAAGGAGGTGGGGGTGCAGAGCCATCCGCCCCACCCCTCCCTGGGCATTAAAGATACCAGCAGGCTGTGCCTCCCTCCTCCCAACCAATCCTCTGCATCACCAGATGATGTCATCCCAGACAGCTGGCCAATGGGGGAGCCCCCCACCCTGCATCTTTATTGAAAGACAGGAAGGCAGCAGAAGGAAGGAAGGCGGGGGGGGCACGAGACCAAGCGGTACTGGAAAACCAGGGTGCAGGGGTGTGGGTGGGGGACAGGGTGGCATCTGCTTCTTTGTCTCTCCCCTCGGAGGCGGCACTGACTGGCCAGCCATGGCGCTGTGGGATCCACCTGCGCAGGGCTGGCCTTCAGGCTGCAGCTCTTAGGGGACGGTCCACCCTGCCGCCCCACCTGCATGGGACTGCAGCAGCCGCCGCAGCCACTGCCACTGCCGCCTGCCTCCCTCGCTCACTTCCCAGTGGACTGAAAAGGCCCGGCCTCCGCCAGACGGATCCTCTCCCTCCAGGGGTGGACTGAGCCCACTTTGACCGACGGAGAAAACGCCAGATCCAAGGTACCAAGCAAACAAAATTAAAAAGGCCCTCTTTCTGCACATCGTCACCACCGCAACAGCAGCCCTTGCTCTAAAGCAGGAGGAGAAACAAGCAGGGTGGGAGGGTGGAAGGGGAGGGAGAGTCCTGCCTCTCGAGCTGGGCCGGGTACCCCCCACCCCACCCCACCGAAGACCCTACAGAAGGAACTGGGGAGACATTTTACTGGGCGTAGCACAGCTACCGGCTGGCAGACAGAAAGAAAGCCAACGATGCTGAGGGCTAAGGGAGGAAGGTGTGTGTCTGTGTGCATGGATTCGAACCCTGCCTGCTTTTGAGAGATGATTGATTTTAAAGGCTGCTTTGCTTTCAGAGACATCTGGGAGGGAGTGGTTTCAGAATTAAAAACCTTTCTGCAGATCCAGTGAATGAGACCTGGTTGCCACCACTACAGCCTTCCCTAAACATTAGGAGGATAAACTCCTCTGCCAGGGTTACAACCCCCTCAAAAAGTTTGGGGGGGGGATCCCTAGCATGACTGAAAATCTACTACAGGTGGCCTCTTCCCTCGTACCTGGTAAAAAATAAAAATGGGGGAAGGTTTTCTCTCTTGGACATAAAGGTTCCAGAGTCCTTCCCTCTGCCCCCCATCATCTATAGGTGAATGTGCTGGTGGATTCAGACTGCAAGCCAATGCAAAGTAGAGGATTTAGGGCTTGTCAGCATCAAATAGTGCTTTAGTGAGCAAGGCCTGTTTGTATGACCTTAAAGAAAGAGCAACTCTACAGCTAACGTGGTGAAGACACAGACTAGACAGCTTCAGCTAAAAGAGGCCAGTTCAGCCCCAGCTTTATTCGGGTCTAAGCTAAACTAGACTCGACATTTTCCCCTCTTCATAGGGAGGGTTCTCTGGAAATGAGAGTCCTGTGATGGAGCAACCGGGATGGGAGTAACAATGGATCCCTGCCAGAGAATGCAAGGATCCTTTCAGGAAACCACTGCAGCCAACTCATTAGCAAACCAACCTCTCTGTTGCTGGGAGCAGCCCTTGGATACTACCGGTATGTGCCTTTCAGCAACAGACAGGTTGCCAGGAATAACCCCCCCCCCCCCCGCCGTTTCCATGAGATGAAGAAAGCAGGCTGTAAAGAGATGAACAGGAGGAGCTTCAGAAGCTCACATTTAAAAAAACAGAGAGTTTAAAGGAAGGGAAGGTACTGAAGGACAAGTTGTGCCAGCAGGTTCCGAAGAAAGCATATTGTGGCAGGTGCATCAACACACCGGATCCCAGGCATGGCAGGTATCACAGGTGTGAAGCGCAGACAAAAGCATATACGTTAATTTCCGTTTGCAAGAGTTACCTAATGCTTGCGACAGACACAATCAGAACTGAGAATCAGGGGCGGAATCAAAAAAAAAAAAAAGGAGGAATTTCCACACTTCAGTTACAGAAACCTCCCACTCAACTGCCTGCATCTTTTGGAACTTCCACAGTTCATTTTCTCTCACTCTGTGAATGCATATTTGAAAAATGGGTTAAGGTCCTTCCACAAACAGCTTTGCACAATTATTCTTACTCAGCCAAGCCAGAGAGCTGCAGCTGCTGCCGCCTCCTGCCCACTCAGAGCAACCGGAGCCCTGGCCCTCTGCATGCGCACCGGCCAGCATGTCAACCATCAGCCCTGAATAGTGAGTACTGAGCGAACGGAAAGAGACCCTTTGTTTGGGAAGGGGGTTCCCCCTTGGGCTCCTGCAGGGCAGGAGATGCGAACAGGCTGTTCTGGCAGGCAGGCCCTCCGCCCCAAAGGCATTTCAAGTGGGGCATTTCGAGGGCTCTGGCTGCCCAGCCAGAGGGCTCCTCTCCAAACCAACGCACCGGTGTTGTTCCCTGTGTTCCTCTTTACAGTGACTACCTATTTAAGCTGCTTCTGATTGGTGATTCTGGGGTCGGGAAGTCTTGCCTCCTCCTCCGTTTTGCGGTAGGTCCCCACAACTGTGCCAGGTTCAAATGCTTCAGCAGAGACACACACACACACAACCGCCAGCAGACAAACAGACAGAGAGAGAGAGAGAAGGGCCCTAGGCAGCAGATGGGGGGTGTAGTGCCTGACCTGTCCCCACGTCTTCCCACCCCCCCACCCCTGAAGGAGAGAAGGAAGTGGGCCACATGGCTTTCCTGGGGCTCCCAGCCAAGCACTCTTGCTCAGGTGTGGCAGCAGGCCTTTCCTTGGCCTGTGCCAAGGCCACCTCTACCCATCGGCCAAGCCAATAGGGTCCAGTGTGGGGTAAGGAAGGAAGGAAGGAAGGTAGCCCACCACCCCACCCCACCCCACCGCACCCCCAGCCCTCTGCTTCAGGCACAACTGGAGTGTCTGAGGGTTCCCCTAAGACACTGCAGTGAACTTGGGCTCAACCCTCTCAGGAAAGGGGAAGCTGGAGGGGTGGGGATCTTGGCGTTCCCCTGAGCTGCAGGTCCCCCAATGCCTGGTCTTCCACTCTTTTTCTTCTTCTCTCCTCCTCCTCTTCCTCTTCCTCTTCCTCCTCCCCACCCCAAACCCCCAGGACGACACCTACACGGACAGTTACATCAGCACCATTGGTGTGGACTTCAAAATCCGAACCATAGAGTTGGAAGGGAGGACCATTAAGCTCCAAATTGTGAGTGCGTCCATGGGGCTGAGTGCCAGGTTCCTTCCAGGCTCTTCCCTCTTTGTAAGGGGCAAAGGGGGCTTCGAATGCCCATGCCTTCCACAGGGAACCTGAGGGAACCTCGGCCCCTAAAGCTTTCCTTACTCTTGCCTGGCCAGCTGCACCTGCTGGTGTCGGTACAAAACCAAGAGGTACTGTTCCCTTTAACGTAGGGTACAATGGGTGACAGGGCCATGCAAAGCTTCACTGAGCCCAAGAAACACACAGTGACCCCCACCACAGCAGTCAAAGGTGGGTCTCCCTTGCTGAGCTGTGCTAACAGACCCCCTGCACTAAGGAGGGAAGCCGCTGTCTGGATTTACTCCTCCGAGAGTCGGGTATAATGATGGGGTTAATGATGAATACATTCACACAGAAGTCTCCCTTCGAGGTCCTTAGTTAAAAGCTGGTTGGCCTACTCTAACTCTGCCCCTGAGAACCACCAGACAGGCTCATCCCTTTGTTCCCTCCACAGTGGGACACTGCCGGACAGGAGCGCTTCCGAACGATCACATCCAGCTACTATCGTGGCGCCCACGGGATCATCATTGTGTACGATGTGACAGACCAGGTGAGAGGAGCACAGCTCCCCAAAGGGAAGAAGAGTCTCCTCTCCCACCAGCCGGCCCGGGCTCTAGGAAGCCCTTCCCCAAAGGGAGGCAAGGCAGCTCTTAAAAGGGACCCAAGGAAGCTCAAGAGGTGACTGCAGAGAAGGCGTGATTACGGAGGGCAGCCCAGCGAGCTGTTTTCGAAAGAATCCACAAATGCACAGAGGAGATATCATTATTGAACACTTAGTGGGTGACTGCATGATGTCCCACTATAGGGACAGGCTAGTTCTCTCCCTTTGTCGGTGACCAGAGGACACAAGTACTATTGCAAACCAGACTATCCTAGTCACACTTTTCTGGCTCCCTTTCAGAGGGTAAGGTGCAGGCAGGATCATTCCATTTTGGCTATTTCCAGCATGTGTGATCACTGGGACTGCACCAAAGCGGAGCTTGCTGCTTCAAATTTCCCATCTAGTTTCAATTTCCCAATATTATTAAGCTTAGTCACTTAACGATATTGGGAAATTAAAAACTTCCTCTGCTCCCTCCTGGAGGGGAAGATTTAAGAAGCAAAGTTTCATTTTGTTTTTTAAACCTATTAGGGCAGTACTGATGCCCCGTATCTATGAAAAAAAGAGGAAAGCTTCCTTCCAGGAGGAGGAAAAAAAGGAACGAGGAGGGAGATTTTTCCCCTCTATTCTTTCTTAAGGAGGCAGGCTAAATAGGGTGTTGTGTGCCATGTGGATGCAAGGATTGCAAACCATGACATATTGGGCCTCTACACAACCTTAAGTGACCTTGTTTAGCTGACTCCAGCCCACACTAACTGAGGTGCCTAGACAAGCCCTTTGCCACAAAGGCCGCGTGATTACGGCAATGCTTTGCTGAGCACCACTTACTAAAGAGTACTAGTCAGCAAAAGACCCTCATTTGCCCATCTGGCTTCCTAGGCCATGTGGTTAGCTACAATGGGAAATCAGATTTTAGACAGGGGAGACCCTAAGCAGATTTTTAAAAAATGATCAATGTGGCATATTCCACCAGGAAATTCTTTTCCAAAGCGGTATGTAAAGGGTTAGGACAGCCTTGCAAATGTATCTACAAAAATCTCTTGTCAACGAAACCTCCTACCTGTGTTACCAGATGCTGTATGTGAGCAAATAAAAATTTCAGAAGTCATACAGGAAGATTTCCAATTCCCGTTTTGAAAGTCTGTCTAGCTATGGTGGCCCAGGAGAGCTCCGGCTCATGGCAAGGGGCTAGGCCTACAGCCCTTTCGAAGCTTGGTTGGGGGGGAGTCTCTCTCTCTCTCTCTCTCTCTCTCTCTCTCTCTCTCTCTCTCTCTCTCTCTCTCTCTGTCTCTCACTCACTCACTGGCCCCTCCTCCCATATTTCCAGGATTCCTTCAACAACATGCATCTCTGGATGGAGGAAATCGACCGCTATGCCAGTGAGAATGTCAACAAGTTGATTGTGGGAAACAAGAGCGACCTCACCAGCAAGAAAGCAGTGGACTACACTACAGCCAAGGTACCCCTGCTCCCCTTGGTGAGCCTGCCCTGCCTGTCCTCCTTCCCCCTGCCCTTGCCCCTGAAAGGACTTTCAGGCCTTGTTCAGGGCACGTGTTACCTGGCAAAGGGCGCGTGTGCGCAGGGAGGGCCCTCGCAGGGCTGCCTTCTGGACAACACAGTCTTGCTTGTCTGAAGGACTGGATGCGTCCACAAAGGTCACATTGAAACATAACCGTTTGTCTCTAAGGTGCCACTACACTTTGATGGTTTGCTTTTTTGTTTCTTTGTTTCTATTTTTGTCTGGATATGTTTTGCACAGACAAACAAGGCTGCTCCTTTGAAAATCTCTTTTCTCTGATTTGTCTCCTGCAGTAGCTGTTGGGGCTGCAACATTCAATCTGTCACTTAACACATTTTACCAATTGACGAGGTGCCCCTGATCAACCACACAGATTTTAGAGGGCACATAGAAAGACCACAGGCAGAGGCATTGCCTAAAAAGAGACATTCCCCCTCTTCTCACGCATGGGAGGATTGTACCTCTTCTCAAACAATCTTGCTTTGCTCACATGTGTCACTTAAAGGAGGAGCCTCGTGGCGCAGTGGTTAAACCGCTGTACTGCAGCTAAAACTGTGCTCACGACCTGGGGTAGCCGGCTCAAGGTTGACTCAGCCTTCTATCCTTCCGAGGTCGGTAAAATGAGGACCCAGCTTGCTGGGGTGGGGGCAATGTGTAGCCTGCATAATTAAATTGTAAACCGCCCAGAGAGGTATATAAACAGCACACTTTGCTTTTATATAAGCAGCACACTTTTAAAAGCAAAGGATGCACCTCTCTTCCTCCAGAGTGGATATTTTTATCTACAGGCAAACTAAAACAACAATTAATTTACTGAAGTATCTGCATTTAATTAAGCATTCTTTGCAATGTGGCTCCCCTGCATTTCCCTGATCAAAAGGGGAAGGGGACCATCCAAGCGCTCAGATAAACCCGTTCTGTCCGAGAGGACAAAAGTAGTTCTACTCGGTTCACACATCCCACGTGTACCGGGAGGGCAGGGAAGCAAGCACAGGGCCAAAGTGGTTCAGGGATCTGCTGACAGAATGTTATGCATCCCCCAGTAAAGGCCACACACGCAGGAGGCATTCCTGCAGCCAAGCCTGCCAAAGGCACAGAAAGACACACATTTTCCCACATCTGTTTTGCAAGAAGACAGAATACGTAGGAATGGCATGCCTGAGCTTTGATCACGGTCGTTCTGTCTCAATCTTTCTGGATGCAGGAATACGCGGACTCCCTCGGGGTGCCCTTCCTGGAGACCAGCGCCAAAAATGCCATCAACGTGGAGCAGGCCTTCCTCACCATGGCAGCCGAGATCAAGGACCGTGTCAGCAGCGGCCCCACCCAAAACGACAACCACAAGTCCAAGCTGCACATCCAGAGCGGCCCACTGAGACAAGACGGACAGGGCTCTGGGGAGGACGGAGGCGGGGGCTGCTGCTAGGAGAGCCAACCCAGGCTGCCACAGGGCGGAAGTGCTGGCAGAGGGCTGGGAGGCACCCCCGCCGCTTGGCCCTGCGCCAGAGCGAAAGGCCACCAGCCCCACTCCTCTCTCGGCACCCTGAGTTTAGCTCTGCAGACTCAGAAGGCACCGCGGGGCTCCTGCGGACCAGATCCAGCCGCCCTGGCCAGGCCATGTTTGCTCTGGGGCATGTCCCTGACACTGGAGCTCTGGACCCAGCTGCCCTCGGCCTCCCTGCACCAACCCCCTCACCCCCTCAGTCCCTGCTGCCGACAGAAGCTATTTTCGACCCACGAGGACGTGCAACTCACAGCAGTGCTGGCATGACACAGCAAGGGAGAACAGAGAGTTGGAAGGAGAAGGAGGGGAGAGAAGGCTGCCAGGTCCACTCCTCTGGAACTGCCAGGACGACCTCCCATTTTTGCATCCCCCCATCTCAACCCAATGAACTTGGAATGGGACACATCCACCGACGGGAGCATGAGCTCTTCCATCCTTTAACAAAGGCTCCTCATCACCACCACCCTCTCCACGTCTTTTTAATAAGCCTCTTACTTCATGGTGGACAGCTACTGGACTAAGGCAAGGGGCAGGTTTATTTACTATTTATCTGTTAAAGGAACTTGTTTACTGCTTTTCTATCCACCAAGGCTCCCAGAATGATGTACAATAAAACAGATAATAATAAAAATCAAATCTGAAATGACTTTCAAAACCAATATTTAAACCTGTTGCAAAAAAACCTAAGGTGATAAGAAGCTCAGCGGGACCTTAATTTTCTTCAGGTCGCTGTCCAGCAAACAAGGTCCAAGCTCAGCCCCTTCTCTGCACAGACAACAAACTCTGGGACAATTGAAGAAATCACCATCCTTCTGCTGCATGTTTCATATGAAACAAAGAAAAGGTAGTGGTATTTCAAGTTGAGGAAGAGTTTTGCTTAGTGCTCATTTAAGGGGTCCCTTCTGACTTCTAGTACTCCTCACAAACAACCAGATCGAAGAGGTGAGAAAAGGAGAAAAACTCTGAGTCTAGAGTTTTTGTCTTACGCTTGTCTGGGGGGGGGGGAACGGGACAGAATGCCCTTCTGTGATACCCTGGTTCCCAGTGGGGGGAGGACACCTCCAGTGTGTCAAATGACATTGCATGAGGGAGCTACTCTGCCCAATAGAGTGCAGCAGGAGGCAGGGGAAGAGAGCTCTGTGTGGGCCTTCCAGGGCGTCCCCGAGTTCTGACTTATCATTTAAGAAAAGAAGGAGTCCCTCCGTCATGTGACAGAAGCATTCTGTTTGACACTAGCCTATTAAGGTCCCTGTTAAAATGGTTTACAAGTGCACACTGCTCTTCTCATTACTCTAGCAACTTCACTTGATTTGCCCAGAAACAGGATCTCACGTTCTAAAGCCATCTGCTAAAACACCAGGGGAATATCTGGCAGAGAGCTGGGAGTGGGGTGGGATTCCTTGGCACAGAGCACTATCCTGTAGCAGGGCTGGGAGTCTATCAGGGCCCCTCCTTCTACTTTCTTTTAACTTTACTTTCCCTGGCCAGTCACTTTTTACACCCGCTAATGTGATGTGACATAGCTTCTGCGTGATCTGAATTTTGAATGAAACAGATGGCAAATGTCTGGTTTTTTAAAACAAAGAATGCCACTTTTGTTTTTCAGAACTGCCTATGTTTGTCCATGGCTGCACCTTTTAAAAAGCCTTGCGATATTAAATAACCCCCCTGTGTGCCCCACCCCTCTTCAATCTCCCATCCTTACTGTGTGTGTCTTCAATAAACCCTCCCCCTCCATCTTTGGACTCTGTCTGGATTATAAAGTAGGGAGCCGTTCCTTGAGCCCGAAAACCAAGGGGGTTCAGAAAGGGTTGTGGGGATGAGCCACAAGCAGAGCACCAGATACCCCGAGGTGAAGACACGGGGGGGGGGGCGGCAGCAGCCAGGGGCCAAAGACATTTCATTGGCCGAGACAAAGGGCAAGATGGGTCATCCCACGTGGCCACGGCTGAACTGGCCGGGCAAGCTGCACAACCCACACTGGGTCCAAGACCTCCCCAGCCCCTCCCTGCCAGCCACCCGACACGGCCCAGGAGAAGCAGAGGCCCAGCTGTCTTCCTGGTCCCTGTGCACGAGAGCCCTCGGCCCCCCATGAGACACAGGGGAGCCCTTCAGAGGCAACTTCAAGGTGCTGAGGGCATTCGGAAGCTCTACAGAAACACCCTTTTGAAACAGCCCATCTTGCTTCGTGCCTTTAAGGCATGTCCCTGGAACCCAAAGAAACAGAGGCCGTCCACGGGAGACAGTTACTTTCTCCTCTTCTTCAGTTCACATTATTTCAACAAACCACAGATAGGATTAGCCACTGTTTATGACCTTAAAGTAGAAACAGAAGCTCTCAAGTCTTGCACTTGCTTGCTTCCTCAATGGCAAAACAATGGTTTACTCCTTACGTCCAAATGGAACCAATACAAAGAAGAAATCGGCAACACCTTGCTCACAAACAGAAATATCTTTGATGAGCCAAAACCTCAACACTCAGCCATGGGCCGCCCTCCTATTGCACTGTGCATAGGAAAGGGCCATGGTGAGAACCGTCATGAAGAAACCTTTAAAAAAAACACCAAAAACACCCCAAAACCAATCCTTTCTAGCTCCACCCCTCCCAAGTGCAATGACACTCACAGGCTCATGTCTGCCTCCATCTGTCCATCTCAAGCCTGAGCATCTCTTGTGTGCAGGGAGAGCTTAGCATGGGGCCCAGCTAGCTGGCAAACCTATCCACCAACGGCTTTTGAGGCCACTTGCCAAAATCCTGCCGGCTCAGCTGGTTGTACATCTGGAGCTTTGCCCGCTGATAGACCTCCGCTTGAACCTATCAGGGGAGGGGAGGAAGGTCAGGAAGGAAGGTTTAAGAGAAATGTTGGGGGGTGGGAGAGAGAGACCACTGGACCCAGGATAAACGCCAACAGGAGAGATCAGAAGGCTCACCTTGGCTTCATGGTATGTGGGCAGTGATGCCAGGTCCTCTCTCTTCATCTCCTGGGCCACCTTCCTGAAGTATTTCAACATGGCGGCCTTGCAGAGCCGACTAGGGTGGTACTGGTTCCCTGGGCTTGTGATGCTGGGGGAAGGAAGACAGACTTATATCAGGACTCGTGATGTGAACTGACATTGCGGTACAGGATTAAGCAGACTCTCAAAAAACACCGTACTGCGACACCAGTCAATCATGGCATCACAGACCAGATGAGGTGTTATAGAGAATCCATCAAAAGGAAGAGGAAATCTCTGTGTTCCTGATGCATGAAAACAAAGTGAACTGATTGGCAAAATACAGCAGGCACAAAAGGGTCCTGCTGGGACAATCAAATTATCTTGGCACTTAAGGAACGCCTAATTTGGATCATGTCCTGAGCAGGGGGTTGGAGACGAGGGCCTGAGGGGCCCCTTCCCACTCCATGATTCTAGGATTCTGCTCTATGGCTAATGAAATTTGGCCCCAAAAATTCACAAAAAAGGAGATTCAACTAGAACTGCTGAGCGTTGATTCAAAAGCCCATATTTTACAGATTATATACAGGGCAACTGAAAGCTCATTTTAAAAAGCTTGTAGTTTATTCCTCTAGTTACAGGTAGCAACCGAGTTAGACGTAAGAGGAACAAACCACCATGTATAGGTTTTTAGAAGCGGATAGGTAACGAGTCAACACAGGGGCACTGACACAGGATGTACAGCAGGTGATTATCTAAGACAAATGTCTTCAGTGTGGGAGGGATGGTCACTCTCGAACTGGCCTTCTCAGCCACACGAGATGCTGTTCCTAGTCCTCTATTCAGAGCACATTACCATAGTCTCCCAAGACTGACGGATGCCTAATCAATCGATTATCTAATCATTCCCCACCTTCAAACATAGAAATATTTTTTTAAAAGTCTGACACCCTAGAAAATATCCCTTTTGCAACCTTCAGTTGTTTCTCATCTAGGCTGCCTTTAAAGCAGAAGGTATCTCAAATTACCCAAGTTTCAAACCCACAAAACCTACTTATTCCAAGCAACCCAATTTTTTTCTTCCTCTGAGTGATGACTCTGTAAAGGACATGAAAACTGCAAGAACTGGCCATTGCTTTGCCAGCAATGACAGAACTCTGATGGTAAAACGAGAGGACAGCAAAAAAAAAAACCCAATTAACAACTGACAAGATGCCCACATTTGCACAGAGGGAGAGATAGACAGACAGAGAGGAAGGGAGAGGAGGAAAGATTGCAGGCTCAGGATGTCTCCGGAAGTCCCTCCCCCACAGTGTCCCAAACTCACTTCCGCACTGCCATCCCGACAGTCCCATTCACCAGTTCTAGCATCTCATCTCCACCACACCAGTTGAGGCTCAAGGAGCGACATTCAGGCGGTGTATCCAGAGGAGCTACCCGGGGCCCTTCAAAAATGTGCACTTGCTTATGGCCATAAGGAGCTGGCATGTCATCCCTAGGAACGAGCTGCAGCCGCTCATCGATGATCCTAGAGAGCAGAGCACTGTCTTGGTAATGATCAGCTAGAAAGAGAAGAGAACAAACAGAGCCTGTAACTGCAGAGAGGGCAGTGGAACCGGATCTGGGAGCATCACATATGGTCCGCCCTGGAGGCCCCCCAACCCTGCCCGGAAGAACAAAGGAGGGCCCTGGCATCCTTGAAGATGCGGCCATGGAAGACAGCAAAGCAGCCGACAGCCCAGCCAGTGTTCAGGCTACTCTGCCTTGCCTGGCCTGGCTTTGCTGTTGGGCAGCCATGAGAACGCCTCCTCCCAAAGAGAATGGATGGGCCTGGAGGGCTGGCTTTGGTGACACGTCCTCTGAGAGGCCACCTCCCTTCCCTCCACCACCCCAGGACGGCCATATGCGCTTAGGGCCCCTGAGATGCAGCACAGGAGCGCCACAATAGGGTTTTTGATCAACTGGTCTTAACAATTCAAAGCTCATGTTCAAATCAGTTTTCGCTTTCCTTCTACAAACTTGGAACTTCCTTCCTTCCTTCCTTCCCTCCCTCCCTCCCTCCCCCCCTTCTTAACTTGGAGAGCACAAGCTTGTGCTCAGATCCCTTTCAAATGGGCTCCACGGCAAAAACCAACCAATCAGCTACCTAGGATAATGCTGGTGATGTACATCGGGTGGATGATGTGGCTGAGCAGGGCCCCCTGGACTCCCAAGATGCTCCAGCGAAAGAGCTTATCGATGCCAGAGACACAGTGAACATAAGCAGACAAGACACTGGCACGGCAGTACAAAACTGGCTTGAGCACCCCTTTCAGGCTGACATGGAGCCCAGCAGAAGGACTTGGCAGTGACATTGACGACCTGCAATTGAGCAAGACAGAGAAGAAGAAAGGAAAATGACACCAACTCAGCTTGGGCCCCTGGCCTAGATAGAAAGGGGCTGCAAAATCCCAGGGCAGGGGCTGAAATAAGCCAGCGAGCTAGCCAAAAAGGAGCAGGTCAGGGATTAGCCAGAGACGGTGGCTCTCCCTCTGAATTGCTTCTAGGTGGAACAGTGTGTGCAGAGTTCTGTGTTATTTTAAAGACCTGCTTGAAGAAACAGAGGTGGACCTAAAGATTTCACACACACATTGTAGGGACACCTAGGCCACTTCCAAAACACTTCCAGCTTTATTAACTATTAGTTTGTCTCCAACCAAAACGAGGAACAAATTTCTTCTGCTCTGTCTCCAGTCTTTCTTTCAAGGGTCAAAAGATGTGCCATCAGTCCCAGCCCTTCTGATCTACTCTCTCTTTCACGCCCTGCCCCCAACTTTGCTGTATTCTGAATCCAAATGCGGCACTCACTGGAAGTTTTCTGCTGCTCCGCTGGGTGTCTGGCTCAAGTAGAGATGCAAGAAATACTTGGGTTTCAGAGTCAAATGCACCTCATCATCGGCAGGGCAGAAAATACACTTCTCAAGGGTAGCAGGGTCCTGGCTGCCGTACATAAGGAGCTGCTTGTATAAATACCTGAAGAGAAAGGCAGAACCTGAGCTAGCCTACAATATATAGCCTTGTAGTCAGGCAGCCACCCCAACCGTCAGACTTCTGAGGTCATCAGGAGACAGAGAGGGCCAGGAGACAGAGGTGGCCAAAAGGAGACAAACAAGGGGAAATTCAGGAAATACGATCAAGAGAAGCCTCAGGAGCACAAGGCACCCGAAAGGAACCCTGTGTGGAAACAACAGGACTGCAGGGCGGGCGGCAGACTTCCTAGGTGGCTTGAGAGGTTCCTGTCGAAGGAAAGCAGGAAACACCCAGCCTCCTGAAAACAAATCACCGTTGCTCAGGTTGAGAGCAAGAGACCCCCAGAGGGTTCCTGCGGTGTCTTAACCGCTCCTGCCCAAAACACGGGGGGCCTTGTTTCCAAAGGGAAAACAAGTGATAGGACTGGCCATTCATGTTTAAAATGGTGCCGTATCCCACACCGCTCCTTACGCCCCACTCCGCCCCAGGGAGACGCCACTCACCTCAGCAGGGCCCTGCGGGCCACCACCAGTCCATGGAGGTCATGGACTCTCCTGCCACTGAACTCCATCCAGCCCTCGTAGCAACGGTCTCCCGTTCCCAGCGCAACCAGCTCGTACGTCTCCTTGCAGGGGCCTGGGCTCTCCGCCACCTCTGAGGAGAGACAGGCCCAGGAAAGGAAGCATGAAGGGATCCGCGGGGTCTAGTTGGACCCAATCGATGCACAGAGAGGAACCGCCGGACAGGCAACATCCACTCGGGAGCCACCTCGCCCCTCAACCACCGTGGCGGGAAGGGTTCCGCAAGGTGGAGCACATGCCAAAACTGGGGTTCTTTCCACCACAGTGTTGTGACCTGGGACAGGCACTGGAGTTCAAAGAGACCTATTCCCACCTCAGAATCTACGTGGCACTTCTTCTTTACTCTGAGATGTTCTACAGATCCTGCTGGATCACACTCTGGGCCCTCCTAAGCCAGCTTCCTATTCCCACAAGAGAATTACCACAGCCTACCAAGAAGGTACCAGCAGAAGGGCTGGGAAGGCCATATCCACCCCTTCTGTGGTTGTTCCGCGTATTCATAGATGTACCACCTGGGCCCAGAGACGCACTGCTGGCCGGCCAATCATTATTAACAGCCAAGCACAGACGCCTCCTCCTCCTCTTCCTCCTCTCCCAGGTGGGGTGGCCTCTATCCCACCAACCAGGGGCTCACCTCTCTCCAGGATGAAGGCTGCCACGCTGCTCATACACCCTTGGTAGCCCACCTCTTCCCCCAGGAGCATTTCACACATGTCACTGGTGATGGCGGCACAGCGCTGCGGGTGCATGATTTCATTTTCTGCGAGAGAGAAGAGAAGAAGGTAAGGCTCATTTGTTCTTCACACCCATAGTGGCAAGAGAGAGGAGAGCAAGGGAAGCCTCCAAGCAGCCTTTCACTGGGCTCATAAAAACAAAAAAGCCTTAGAAAGAAGGAGCAGCTCCTAAGCTTTTTGGGAGAAAATGAAAGAGCTGTAAATAAGAGATAAAATAATCTGTTGGGTACAAACTAAGGAAACAGTTCCTCCATCTTCATCCTTACCAACATCCAGAACTTTTATGAAAGGAAGCTGGGCATCTGGCAAGCCTGAAAGAGACAAGGAAAGTATCACCACATTGCCAACAAGGAGGCGAATCCAGGCCCAGGCCCCTCCCGCTAAACCCGCTGGCCACTGACCCACTCTCCTCTCTTTGAACCCCTATGCAAAGGTCAGGTTTCCGGCCTCAGAGGGAGAAGGTCAGTTTTTCCCAATTCAGGGAGACAGCATTTAACTCCAGAACCAACTTTCAGTCTCCAGGCTCCATCTCCAATAACAGAAGCTCACCTGAACACGGGACGTAGGCGCCAAGGGGCCCTGGAAGACTCGTAACGGATTCGTATTGCCTGTACAGGAGCTCCACCAAGTGTGTACAAGGTGCAAACTGGGAAAGGAAACCCAAGAAATCTCTGTGGTTCCCACAAGACTCACTTTTCTCTTGACATGTCTCTGCTTGCTGATCACAAGCATTATTGTTTGGTGGATCCCTTCCATCTAGAAGCGGCTCCTTGAAGAGGGAAGAGGGCGGACGTGGGGCTGGAAAGATTGTTAAAAATGCAGTTAGTGGAAAAACGGAGGGAGAGTGTGCAAAAGCAGAGGTGCAAAGCATGAACGTGGACTCCCTCAGGAAGGCAGGCACCTTCCAGGCCGTCACCCTTGGCACCTACAAAAGCTGCAGCACTTCCGGCTCCCTGATAAGCTCACCTGTTTGTTCAGATGGGCATGAGAGGCCCTCCTCTTCCAGGTGAGGTTTGGCAAAAGGGAGCAGTGTGTCCCTCTGCTGCAAGTTTCCTGGGAGCTGCTGGCTGAGATCAACTTGTTGCCACAAGCTTTATGTATTAAATATGGGGCTGCTAATCTCCTTTCTGGGAGCTATGTCTCTTGTCTTTACTGCTCAACTGTTCACTTCATCTTTCATAGTTTTATTTGAGATGGTTTTAAGGCTGTTTTGCTTTTACATTGAATTCTCTTGAAAATACCTTGGATTAGAGCTGTGATATAAAATTCTGAAGTCCACTTTCAGCGTTAAAACTCACTGAGGCTGAACTGGTGTCATTTGGAACATTCTCTCCAATCAATTAACTGTTCTAATGTCCAGCTGTTTGTCAATATTTAAGTTGCCTTTTTTATTTTTAATTAAAGAACTATCACACGGTTGGACACACAAAGAGGACTAGAAGCAGGGGCAGCAATTTACCCCTGCATGTATGCTGGCGTAAATAACTGATATGATTGTGAGACTATAGCTTAAACCAAGGGGTGTTCTGGCAGTGTTCCCACAGAATGCCACGCAGGTTTGTGGGTTTGGACTACATCTGCCAGAATTCCTGAGGCTGCACAGACACTGGCCACACAGCCTGGAGAATTCTGGTAAAATGTACTCCAAAAACAAAACTGCGCACAGCTGAGTTTTATAAATAACACTGCAATTTAGGAAGGTAGTAACTTATTAGCAGCCAGGGCAATGAATAAAGTGAGGGAAAGTGAGATTAAGAAAAAAGTGGTAGCAAGCAAAGGAAGGCAATAGACAGAAGCACACAGGAGAACAATCTGACAGAAAGATAAATCGACAGATTCAAGTCCTACAGGAGGGAGGCAACAAAAATACTGTAGTTTCTAGAGGTGAAGAGGTTTCAACCTGCTGCAGGAAAAATAACCAAACATTTTGTTGCCTCTTAAAGACTATTTATGTGGATGTTTAATTTGACAGACTGACACATTTACTCAGCTTTATACCACAATATAGGTGTTAGTCTTTCAGGTGCCACCAATGTTCTTGGTTGTTTCAGAATCTAAGAGAAAATGTGACCACATGTCACTTGGGGAACTTCAGAGAAGCCAGCCAGGCCTCACCTGCCACCACCTTGTGAAATACAAGTTCCAAAGCACTTTGTTTCATGGAACACACCACACGCCTGGGTCCAAGCTCACCTCCACCACTGAGGTAAAGATGGCTGGCCTGAGTTAGTTACACTGGACCTTCTACTTATGTGCCCCACCACCACCCACCTGACCATGTTAACACTTTCTTGTCAGTGCCTCCCACCTTTTCCTTGTGGAAGACCAGCCGTTCTGGAAGAGTCCACCTGTTCTTCTTTCCACAGGGACTGGAGGCAGGCTCTCTCAAAGGATGCTGCCAGTCTGGGTTTCTGGCCACCTGCTCTTGCCTTCTCTTCCTCAGCCAACATTTTTCTGGGAAAACGTTAGACAAAGATGACAACTTTCCAGTGGCAATCTAAAGGAATGTTGAATGTATGCCTTTCTGCCAAACTACTGTATGTATGTTTTGCATAAGAAAAATCCATAGACACATGAGGGGTTGGTTAGTCATGAGGGGGCAATATCTCTGAGCAATCGGCAAAATATCCAAATTGCCGACATCCTCTTAATTACACACTTCCCTAAAATTTTGAAATTTCACAAATGGACAGTGAACTGTACATATGCATCACACAATTCCACAAAAGTTCAATCAGTAATGTTCTGAAAAAGTAATGCTTATCAATCACATGAATCAAGAAATGAATTAATATCAGGCACATGGAACATGGAGTTTGACCCGGTTTGCCAAGTTTAAGCTTCTGAGATAGAAGCTATTGAGGAACTGTTGCAGCCTCCTGGAAATTCACAACAGAAAGTAATCACGACAACGGATGACTTAAATGGGGGAACTTTAGCCCCTGCCTTCCCAGGGAACGGAGGGCTGCCTAGCGAGACACTCCCAGAAAGACCCCCCTTATTTATTTATTTCATTTTGTATTGTAATTTTTTGTTGGATGTTTATGTAGTACTGTATTCTTGGTTTTAATGTTCTATTTTATGTTGTAATCCGCCTAGAGTGGTCGTATAGACCAGATGGGCGGGGTATAAATCAAATAAATAAATAATAAATAAATAAAGCACACTAGGCACTGCCTCAAATGCCTTGCAGCCCAAATGGGAAAATCCCAAACTGCAATTGGTGTCTGTGATTGACGCCTACTGCGATTTTATTTGGGGTGTGTGGGCGTGTGTGTGGAGAGGGTGCCTTTGCCCAGATGGGAAAGGCTTGAGGGCCCTGCTAAGTCCACCGGAGGGGGGGGAGAGGGGGGGGTCTTTTTCACAAAACAAGCCTGAGCTGGAGAACCGCTGGATGAGGGAGGGAGGGAGGGAGGAAGGAAGGCGTTGAGGTTTCCTCCGACTGGTGACTGACCGCCTTTGGGCTCTTTTGAATTAAATGTTTCCCTGACACTTTGAGTGAAAACCTTCTGTGGCGGGGGGGGGGTAAGGGGGTGGAGTGAGGTGAGGTGAGGTGGGGGTGGCCGGAATCTCCTCCCCCTCCCTCCCTCCCTCCCTCCCTCCCAACAGCCTCTCCCCAAGAAGCCTCAGTCCAGGAGGGGGGCAGAGTCTCCACCAGGAGCCCCACGGCAAGGCGCCCCTTCCTCTCACGGGAAGCCCCCCCTTCTCAAAAAGCCCCCCCGAACGACCCGCCCAGAGGGGGACGCTTTCCCCTCAGAGGCAAGCGCTCCCCCTCCCCACAGGAGCCCCGCCTTCCCGCCCCACGGCTGAGGCCCTGCGGGGGGGGGCGAAGAGAGACTGGGGGCGGCCCCCCCGAAGCGAAGCCCCCTCCTCCCCCACGACGTCGTACCTGCCTCCTTTCCTCCCTCCCCCCCTTCCCCTCCCCCCAACAGGTGAGGGCCGGACTGCGAGCCCCGCCCGCGAGCTAGGAGGCTGGGAAGGGCACGTGCCGGCAGGAGCCAATCAGGCCTCAGGAGCCTCCCTGCCAGCCAATAGGAGGAGAGGAGCGGGCGCGTGGAGAGGAGCCTGAGGAGAGGAGCGGGCGCCTCTCGGCACGAGTCCCCGGTCTTCCCGCCCAGCCGAGTCTGGAGGCGGGGGGGGCGGATTTTCTCGCCGGCCCTCCGGGAAAACCGGCGTGACGACTTGCCGGGGGGCCCGGAGCTGCTTTCGGTGCTTGTCTGAAGCGCCTTCCAGCAGCCGCCACGTCGCCCTCGGATCCGGCGCACGTTGACTCAGGGGAGGAGTTCTGTTTCCCGAGCGTCGAAGAAGGCGGGGTGGCGGGGGGGGGGCTAGAAAGAGGCGGGGAGGATGATGCGCGCCTTCCCCGCTTAGCAGCTGCTGCCAGAGAGCAGGAAACACCTGGAGGGGGGGCTCGTGAATCGGGTCCCTCTTCCGGTGTGAGGGCCCTGCCGAGTGGGGGAGGGGAGGGGAGGGGAGGGCGGAGGTGCAGGTGGGCATCGGGCAGGCGCCCCTGCGGGAGGGGCGGGCTGGGGCCCGAGCCCCCCCCCCCTTCCACCCATAGATTCAAGGCGCCCGGCAGGCAATGGAGCCACGCACACGCAGCCTCCCCACACACACACACACACACACCAGCACAGGGGGGCTGACGTTGCTCAGCGATGCAACAGGAGGGAACCGTCAGGGTGGGGGGGACCCACTTCGGGGCCCCCAACCGGCGTCCGGTGGTGCAGAGGCGGCCCTGGAGATGCCCCCCCCGGGGGAGGGTCCAAGGAGGGGCCCGGGCGAGGAGGCGGCCCCCGCGCTCTTCCCCGCCGCCGGAGGCAGGTCTTTTGTCAAGCGAAGGGCTCTGAATGGCTCGGACTCTTCGAGAGCAAAAGGCACCGCAAGGATCGCCCAGAGAGACGCCGATTCTTTTCGAGAACATCTGCCCCCCCCCCCCGCCGCCATCGCCGCCGGTCTTGTTCTCACGAGGTCCCAGGGCAGAGCAAGAACCTATAAAACCCCTTAATGTATACGAGGTGGTTGAGACGCACAACCGGGCAGGGCAGCTCCCACCCCGGACAGCCCCACCCCACCCCTGCGCCCACATGGCTGGCCCCCATGGAGAGCCCGACCCCCCCCCCCGTGGGGGACCAAGGGAAGGCAGAGCATCCCCACGCCTCCTTGGAGGGAGGGAGGGAGGGGGGCCGGCCATGGCCTCTCAGAAGACCTGGTGGTCCGGACAGTGGTTCAGCTCAGAGGGGGAAAGCAGATCTGTTTTGTAATTCCTGGATGGGAAATTGAGATTGTGTCCTTAACTGAATTAATTAAACCTACTTACTGAGGAGAAATAGAAACAAGAGTAAGCCTCGTTCTGGGGAAAAGGACGACCTGCTTGGATAAATTATTTCTTCATGTAGCAGAAACTCTAATTGGAATGAACTGCATTGTATCCATTAATTTTTTTTAAACTTCCAGACGTGATAATTGACAAGAAGATTTAATGTTCACTGTTGTTGCATGTTGACATTAAAAACAATCAAAGCACACCAGAATGTCATACATATCCCATATTTCCCTTGGAGACAGCAAAAGCCGAGACGCCGAAAACACTGAAATGCAAAGGTGTGGCAATTCCACCCGCTGGCTGTCCTGTGTTCAAGACACACAAGGGGGGTTCGGTCGGTCATGCTAGTGGAGCAGAGAGGGCTCTGTGAGGAAGCCCCAGAGCATCCGGTTGGGCCAGTCTTTTATGTCAGCGGTACTTGGATAGATCCGAAGGAGCCGCACATCCAGATTCACACTCCCCAGCCATGCCAGTTTGTCTCGGGGCCGTGCCGGGCCCAGGGTTCAAATGATGGGCACCTCGGCCTCTGATGGGCAGCATCTCCTGGCTCCAAAGTGCTTGCTTGGCTGTCGGAGTTCCAAAACCAGCTGGCGCCTCTCTTTTGCCTGCCCGGCGGGGTTTCCTCTTTTGGTTTGAACGGCTCCAAACCTTGCAGGCCAAGAACAGCGAGCCGGGGGGGGGGGCACAGAGGTGACCAGGAAGCAGCTCCCTTGGCAACCCTGTAGCTGAGCTATCTCTACTGCTCCCCCCTTTTAAGGACTCAGCAGAGAGAACCAGGGGTGCAAGGCTGGGGGGGGGGCGGCGGCTGGAGAACTGCTAAACCTAGAACTGTTTAGCAACCACAAACTAGCAGGAGCATACAGGAACAGGAACCATTTACCATTTTAAACAAACAAACAAAAAGATTCACATGTACTTTAAAAAGTGTATCTTTTTTTGAAGAAAACAGACACCCCATTTGGTCACCATAAACATTTAGAATCACAACGAGTGAAAACAGACAGGTCAAAAGCTAAACGGTGGCAACTTGCCTTGAAGCCAGCCAGGTGGGCTGCCTTTTCATCAGCACCCCCTGCTCTGGCCAGCACCCCACCCCACCCCGTCTCCCCAGGATCTGTGCCAGGGAAGGTTCTCTTCCCCCCCCAGCCCCCATTCAGCATCCCTAATGCTGCCATGGCCAGCCCCCTGATGCTTTTAACAGAAGATGCCAGGGAGAGAGGGACGGATCCTGGGAGAAAGCGAGGCTCTGGGCCTCAGTCCCACCAGAGGGTGTGGCAGCTGTCGGGAGGAGGACAAGAGGGAGGGGAGGCGGGAGGCTTCCCATTTATTAAACAGAATCACAATTTCTGCCTCCCCTTTGGAGGCTTTTTTGACCCACAAGGCCAACTGGGGGAGGGGGGCAGCCCTAAGATGGAGTGGCAGAAACTCATAGCAGAACAGACCTGCCTAAGAATTATGGTCTGGATCCAGACTCAGTCAGTTTGAGAAATGGAGCCAGGGAAATCAATGAGGCCATTTCATGGAGTCATGATAATGGATCAAAGCCCCAATGGCCTCATTGAGTCTCCTCCAGGGAGGAATGAGCCTGGGTCCCTCCAGTCAGCCTGGCTGGCCAGCCATTCATGCAGGCTGAGGTGTCTTTGGGAATTGGGGGCTGCAAAGCATCAAGGGGGGTGTCTGTCTGTCTGTCTGTGTGTGTCCTTCCAGATGGAGGAAGGAAGGCCTGGAGAAACCAAGCTGGCAACACCCTCTTGCACGGGGGGTGGGGGTGGGGGGGTGTCGGAATCCTGGCCTGCACACAGGATTGAGGGATAGAGGCCTTCAACAGGGCTAATCTGTTTTGGGCTGCAGCTCAATGCACCTCCGTTGCCATTTTACCCACCGGCAGGCAAACGGGCTTCTTCTGGAAATGGATGGGTTTCCAAAGGCAGAACATGATGGAAATGGGCTCTGTTGGACTCAATCCATGCTGGAGATCGGCTGGAAGAAGCTGGGTGGTGGTGGGGTGTTTGGAGGGGGGGGCAAGAGGAGCCAGAGGGTGATTCAGGCCTTCTTCAGCATCTTGGTGGTCTGGTTGTTGGCTTCGTTGATGCTAACCACGTTAGCGATGGCCTGGGGAAGAAAGGAAAAGGGGGAGGGGGAGGGGATAGGGGAGGGTTCAGCAGGAGAGGCTGGCCACCCTCCCTCTGACCGACTGACCGCACAGCCGTTTCAGCACCAGGCCTGGCTTGGCCGCCTGTCCAAAAGTAGGCAGCTGAGGCCCAAACAGCTCTCCCTCTGGGCCAGGCTAGAACTCCCATCCCCACCAGCTGGCTGGGAATGATGAGAGTTGTAGTCCAAGCTGCCCCAAGAGTGCCAGGCAGGACTTGGCAAGAGGATTCAACGGACGGTCCCCTGGTCTCCCCTCTTGGTGCTGCTTTTCTGTTTCTGTTAAAAGCGGAGGCTGGGGAACAGCCAAGGAGGAGGGAGGAGGCCCGCTGGTCTCTTTTAGGTCAAAGAGGCAAGGCCAGAATAGGGAGGGCTTTGCCCGTCTGGACCGGAGGCTTGATCGCCCTTGTCCTCTCTGCTCGCCTCTCCCTTCTCTGCCCACCACTGGATCCCCCGCTCTCACCTTCTCCCGAATGTTCTCCACCTGCTTGTTCTGGATGTCGATTTCATTGCTCACGTCCATGGCCATACTGCGCAGGTTGCTCAGCATACTCTCCACCTGGATCAGATTCTGCTCAATCTCTTCCTCCACATCATTTGTTTTCCTGCAAGAATGAAAACACAGGTAAAACTACCTGGGAAGGGGGTGACTGGTGCCAAGGTGAACCTGACGCCCTCCAAAGTGATGGGACTCCTCCCCACCCCCACCCCGGGGGCTGCCTGTCCATTCTCCCTAGTTTGCTTTGATCCAGATATGAGGGAGGGAGGGAGGGAGGGAGGGGAGGAAGGCTCCCTAAAATGCCTAAAGCTGCCTCACATAGAGGTGGGTGTCCAGCCCTCTGCTTCCTCCCTGCCAGCCACGGCTGATTCTCTCACATCTCCCCGTTAGACATGCTTGGATGAAGCAAAAGCTCCCTGTTGCCTCTCTGCCTGATTAGGCGATCGGACTTGCTCAGAAGAGGAATTCATTCAGAAAACATGGGCAGGGTCATTTCTCTTTCATGTGCTAAAAGGCGACCTTTACAAATTGTTTAAAATTCTACAGAAATGACAAGGAAGCACAGAACCACTTTTTGGAAGAGAGAAACTGCTATGTAAAATATATACCCTTGCAAATAATAATAAAAAGAAACAGCAAGAGTATAAATTTCCTGAAAAATAACAGTTATGCTCCTGAGCTGCAAGAAAAACATTTCCAATAAACCCTTGAGTTCCAACTCTGTTTCAAAAGAGAGGTTTCTCAGGTTCAACTTTCATTTTGCTTACAGTTTTTTGTTCAGTGGCGGGGAGAGAAAGAAAGGATTGATGAGGGTATTGAGGATGCTTGTTCCCATCACCCTTCAGGCTGGGAATGATGGCATTGTAAGTCAGAGATGTTTACACACACACACACACACTCCTCTTTCCTTACCGTGGAATGAATGGGCCACTCATCACCATTTGGTTCCCATCAGCCACCATGCAGGGCTGCCGAGAGACCACGTTTTCCTCGGTGCTGCCGGCTGCCGCCTTACTGGCCTCGAGGGCTTTTGAGCTCTTTAACCTATTTTCAAGAAAGAACACACGGGCAGATAGGAATTCAACAGGTGAAGTTACTTGTATCTTGCTGGGAAAGGAGAGTCCGGAGGGGAGGGAAGATCTGTGAAAGCCCTCCATTTGGGGGCCTGATGGGGAAAGTCAAATTCACAAAGGAAAACCAAGTCAGCAACTATTCATCATATAGGAGAACTGTTGAAAAGCCTCCTTCCTTCAAGGCAGTCTACCTTGGAACAACTGATGCGATGCTGGGGGAGGCAGTAATGTACTCTCTGTATCTAGTGCACATCTTAATTTCCAGGCTATAGTAAAGGTGGTCCCTATTGCCTTCACACCCTTTCCATCAACTTCCCAGAGGACCCTGCGGCAAACCACGGCCTCGAACCTGCTCCAGCAGCTGGTCTGAAAAGGAGCTTCTTTCCTCCATTTCCACAGAGAGACTTACTTGGCGCAAGGACAGGCAAAAAGGCCACAGCACTGGCCCATGTCCGTGAGGTTCTTCTCTGCCTCCTTCATGTCTTGGATGATCTGGTCCAAACCATCCTCAATCCGGTCCAGCTGCTCTGAGCAGGAAGAGAGGGAAGAGACACCGCCTGTGGGCCTCTGCCTCTGGAGGGAACCCAACAGGCACCTTCCTGGACATTCCCGGCCACTTCTGGACAGGGGAGGGGCGGTAGGGGGAATCCCTCTGCTGGGCATGTGTGCACACCCCCACCCACCCCAGAATTCACCTCCCATCCTTCCCCCTACCCCTGCTTTCCTGCTTCGTCAGCTGGTGGGACTTGATGATTCTCGAGGCACTTGTAAAAGCAAGGGCCCCCGTCTTCCTGAGATGTGCTGCTCTTTACCAGAGGCCCCTGTTTGAAAGGACCAGGAGCATTCGCACATGGTAACCTCCCCCCCCCCGTGCACACACACGCATGCATGCATATGAACATGCTCTCTGGCCTCCCCTTCCAGCCCACACACAGATCCAGCCCCCAATACAACTCCCAGAATCCTGAAAATCCTGTCTCTGGTTTAGCAGAGGCAAGGCAAACAGGGAGACTTTCCTCCCAGGTGTGAGGGGCATGGTTGGCAGGGCCAGGGGTGATTTTGAACGTGGAAGGAGGTCTACGTGAGCGCTGCTACACCAGGCACAAGCCTCGAGCCTTACCTCCCTGATCGTCCAGCATGACCAAAGTCTGAATTCCAGCATCTTTGCTCTGTTGGAAAAAAAACAGAAAAGGGCAAAAGTGCATTTGAGCCATTTCTAAACAATCTGTGGGAGTCTGAGAGAGATCACACACAAGAGCCAGGTGACCAGCCCAGAGGAAATTCTCAACTTTTTCCCAAAATGGATTCTTCATCAAGGAATCCCTATAAATCATGTTTTGTGAGTGCCCAGCTCAAAACGCATGTGCTCTAGAAAACAAGAGCCAAGAAAATAAACTGCATGCGAAACATACCCAAGACAGACGGGATTACAGCCTGAAGACCTGCTCCCCATGTTTAGGTAGAAGCCTCCTGCCATACATCCACCCTTGCCGAAAGAGCCTGAATTCCAAAGCAGACTTCCCGGTGCCCTCGCCAAGGAACAGGCAGTGGGACACCAAGGAGGAGGGAGATGAGCCTGCCGGCCGAGATGGGCCACCTCCTCGCCTACGTCACAGGCCAGCCTTCAGAGGAGGAGAGTCCCCGCTCCCCTGGACAGGCTGTGGCCAACCAACCCGGGCGTGGAAGAGGCCGGAAGAGACCTTTTGCCCTGGCTGGTTCCTTACCTTCTCGATATACTGCAGCATCCGCAGGGTGCTCTCCAAAGACTGGGGAGGGAGGGAGAAAGAACCAGAAGGCATTATTGGCAGAGGGCAGCCGGGGCTTCCCCATCAGCCACCCCACCCCAGCCGAGCTTCAGCGGAGGCCCCCTGGCTTTCTGTCAAAACTGCAGGGCTCTAGCTTGCCAAATGGAGAGGTTCTGCCAGAGCCGAAACTTCTCCCATCTTTGGATCATCCCCCAGACCTGTTCAGTCCATTTGGTTCAGCAATCTATCTATAACGGAGCATTTTGGCGGAGAGAAAACCCAGCCCCCAGCCCCAAAGAGGGGGAGACCCTCCGGACGGTCAGGGACTTCTAACCATTTGGATGGAGATCCTCTCTGTCCCTCTGGGAGGGCTCAGTCAGCCACTCGCAGTGGCTCAGGTGGCATCATTCAGACATTGTGGACACGAATCTCATCAGCCTCACCCAGTACTGGTGTCCAAAGGCACACGACTGACCTCATGGTTGATCTGATGGACGCGCTGCTCAAGGTTTTCTAAACCAGATCCCGCCACGCCGTTGGCTGCCATCTTGAGATCTTAAGCAGAAAAGCCAAGTGGGGCAGCTGGGCCTGTATGGAGAACTCCAAAGTCTCCTTCTGGAAAAGTGGGGCAAGTAAATGTACCTTCTTTATTCCTCAGCATGATTCTTTTGTTTTTGTACAGTTCTTTATTTAATTTTGCCAGGAGCAGCGATACGAAAGCCCCACTCTTCCCCGGCCGCCACCAACTTTACTGGCCGAGAATTGCTAACCCTGCGTAAAATGTACCTTCACAGGAACAAGGACCAAAAACCTGATTCAAAAACAAAACGAAACTGAGATTCCGATCTACTCACCAAGCACATTTTGAGAGACCCACCATCTCTATCCACTCCAAGCCCTTTGTCCAGGAGCCTCTTAAAAACCCCGAGGGCAGAAGACAGTGACCCGTCTTCCGGGCACCACAGGGAGCTTTGTCTGCAGAGCCCAGCCAGCTCTTCTTTCTTGATCTACTAAACCTTGGTCGTGGATCTTTTATTACTCTTCTCGTGGACACTCCTACCCAGGGGGAAAATCAAATCTAGGATGGGCAGATTCTGCCACAACTTTCCTGCCCCCACGCTGTGCCTCTTGTTTCTGCTCTGGCTCTCCATCCTTTCCAAACCATACAATTATTATGCCTGAAAAGGGCATCTGCCTGCTCCTCAGGAGAAGGAAGTGCCACCCACCTGCTGTGGCTCTACATTGTTTGCTGAATTAATGCATATTAAAAACAGGGGCTTTGTGTGCATTTATTTTTATCAGCAAAGAAGGGGGAGGGTTGCAGGAGGGGGAGGAGGGACACTTCTGCCAGCAAAGTGAAGGAGGGGATGGGAGAAGGAAAAGGAAGGTTATGCATATGGGTTTAGGAGTTACCAGGAGATGCTGGAAATTACTTGCTGGCAACATCCCACACGGGGGGGGGGGGAGAGGTAGACCCCTGCCAGACTGGGGGAGGGGGAGATGGCCAACATGCCTTGTGAAGTTAAAAGGCCTCCTTGCAAGATTAAATTGAAAAAAAGCAGCACATCTGAGGAGCCCTTTTGCTGGGGTGGCTTTATTGTCCTTCTCAGAAGAAGACTGGCTTTCCACCTGAGGCTGCTTTGACAGCCCACAGAACTGTTGCTTTGCGATGTGTGCAGAAAGGGAAGAGGTGTTCTGGAGAACACCTCACACTTCTCTACACACACACATACCAAGCCTCCTTCAACGGCACCAAGAAAATGTATTTATACCTTTTATTTTTCACCAAATGTGGGATGTACCAGGAGAGCTCCAGAAAATTCCCTCTTGTGCTACAAATCCCTCTGCTTGTGCTGGCCGGAGATTTCTGGGAGCTGTTGTCCGCACAAGCTCTGCCTGCCCAGCAGGGAACTGGCACAGCCTCGGGCCCACAGGGAACGTGGGTGAGGGCGGGGCGGTCATTTGGTCCAGGAGGGGCCCCTGGGATGCCCCCCTCCAAAAATAACCCCTGTGCAGAACCTTGCCTGAGTGCCATTGAAGCCTTACGGGATTGGGGCCCAGGATTCCTACATGGTTCTGTTTCCCCAGCCTCAAGAAGCACAGAGGACTAAAAGCAATGTCGCCTTTTGGTGCCTCCAGAGGCAAGGCAAAAGAGGCGCACACCTTTGCTCCCAAACAGACACTTCAGGTGCCTTTCCCATGCAGTCCAGAGGCAAGGCCAAAGAGGTGCACGCCTTTGCTCCCAAACAGGCACTTCAGGTGCCTTTCCCATGCAGTCCAGAGGCAAGGCCAAAGAGGTGCACACCTTTGCTCCCAAACAGGCACTTCAGGTGCCTTTCCCATGCAGTCCACAGGTAAGGCTAAAGGGGCGCACGCCTTTGCTCCCAAACAGGCACTTCAGGTGCCTTTCCCATACAGTCCAGAGGCAAGGCCAAAGAGGCGCACACCTTTGCTCCCAAACAGGCACTTCAGGTGCCTTTCCCATGCAGTCCACAGGTAAGGCTAAAGGGGCGCACGCCTTTGCTCCCAAACAGGCACTTCAGGTGCCTTTCCCATACAGTCCAGAGGCAAGGCCAAAGAGGCGCACACCTTTGCTCCCAAACAGGCACTTCAGGTGCCTTTCCCATGCAGTCCAGAGGCAAGGCCAAAGAGGCGCACGCCTTTGCTCCCAAACAGGCACTTCAGGTGCCTTTCCCATGCAGTCCAGAGGCAAGGCCAAAGAGGCGTATGCCTTTGCTCCCAAACAGGCACTTCAGGTGCCTTTCCCATTCAGTCCACAGGTAAGGCTAAAAGGGCGCACGACTTTGCTCCCAAACAGGCACTTCAGGTGCCTTTCCCATGCAGTCCAGAGGCAAGGCCAAAGAGGCGCATGCCTTTGCTCCCAAACAGGCACTTCAGGTGCCTTTCCCATGCAGTTCAGAGGCAAGGCCAAAGAGGCGCAGCCTTTGCTCCCAAACAGGCACTTCAGGTGCCTTTCCCATGCAGTCCAGAGGCAAGGCCAAAGAGGCGCACGCCTTTGCTCCCAAACAGGCACTTCAGGTGCCTTTCCCATGCAGTCCAGAGGCAAGGCCAAAGAGGCGCACGCCTTTGCTCCCAAACAGGCACTTCAGGTGCTTTTCCCATGCAGTCCAGAGGCAAGGCCAAAGAGGCGCACGCCTTTGCTCCCAAACAGGCACTTCAGGTGCCTTTCCCATGCAGTCCAGAGGCAAGGCCAAAGAGGCGCACGCCTTTGCTCCCAAACAGGCACTTCAGGTGCCTTTCCCATGCAGTCCAGAGGCAAGGCCAAAGAGGCGCACGCCTTTGCTCCCAAACAGGCACTTCAGGTGCCTTTCCCATGCAGTCCAGAGGCAAGGCCAAAGAGGCGTATGCCTTTGCTCCCAAACAGGCACTTCAGGTGCCTTTCCCATTCAGTCCACAGGTAAGGCTAAAGGGGCGCACGCCTTTGCTCCCAAACAGGCACTTCAGGTGCCTTTCCCATGCAGTCCAGAGGCAAGGCCAAAGAGGCGCATGCCTTTGCTCCCAAACAGGCACTTCAGGTGCCTTTCCCATGCAGTTCAGAGGCAAGGCCAAAGAGGCGCAGCCTTTGCTCCCAAACAGGCACTTCAGGTGCCTTTCCCATGCAGTCCAGAGGCAAGGCCAAAGAGGCGCACGCCTTTGCTCCCAAACAGGCACTTCAGGTGCTTTTCCTATGCAGTCCAGAGGCAAGGCCAAAGAGGCGCACGCCTTTGCTCCCAAACAGGCACTTCAGGTGCCTTTCCCATGCAGTCCAGAGGCAAGGCCAAAGAAGCGCACGCCTTTGCTCCCAAACAGGCACTTCAGGTGCCTTTCCCATGCAGTCCAGAGGCAAGGCCAAAGAGGCGCACGCCTTTGCTCCCAAACAGGCACTTCAGGTGCCTTTCCCATGCAGTCCAGAGGCAAGGCCAAAGAGGCGCAGCCTTTGCTCCCAAACAGGCACTTCAGGTGCCTTTCCCATGCAGTCCAGAGGCAAGGCCAAAGAGGCGCACGCCTTTGCTCCCAAACAGGCACTTCAGGTGCTTTTCCTATGCAGTCCAGAGGCAAGGCCAAAGAGGCGCACGCCTTTGCTCCCAAACAGGCACTTCAGGTGCCTTTCCCATGCAGTCCAGAGGCAAGGCCAAAGAGGCGCACGCCTTTGCTCCCAAACAGGCACTTCAGGTGCCTTTCCCATGCAGTCCAGAGGCAAGGCCAAAGAGGCGCACGCCTTTGCTCCCAAACAGGCACTTCAGGTGCCTTTCCCATGCAGTCCAGAGGCAAGGCCAAAGAGGCGTATGCCTTTGCTCCCAAACAGGCACTTCAGGTGCCTTTCCCATTCAGTCCACAGGTAAGGCTAAAGGGGCGCACGCCTTTGCTCCCAAACAGGCACTTCAGGTGCCTTTCCCATGCAGTCCAGAGGCAAGGCCAAAGAGGCGCATGCCTTTGCTCCCAAACAGGCACTTCAGGTGCCTTTCCCATGCAGTTCAGAGGCAAGGCCAAAGAGGCGCAGCCTTTGCTCCCAAACAGGCACTTCAGGTGCCTTTCCCATGCAGTCCAGAGGCAAGGCCAAAGAGGGGCACGCCTTTGCTCCCAAACAGGCACTTCAGGTGCCTTTCCCATGCAGTCCAGAGGCAAGGCCAAAGAGGCGCACGCCTTTGCTCCCAAACAGGCACTTCAGGTGCTTTTCCCATGCAGTCCAGAGGCAAGGCCAAAGAGGCGCACGCCTTTGCTCCCAAACAGGCACTTCAGGTGCCTTTCCCATGCAGTCCAGAGGCAAGGCCAAAGAGGCGCACGCCTTTGCTCCCAAACAGGCACTTCAGGTGCCTTTCCCATGCAGTCCAGAGGCAAGGCCAAAGAGGCGCACGCCTTTGCTCCCAAACAGGCACTTCAGGTGCCTTTCCCATGCAGTCCAGAGGCAAGGCCAAAGAGGCGTATGCCTTTGCTCCCAAACAGGCACTTCAGGTGCCTTTCCCATTCAGTCCACAGGTAAGGCTAAAGGGGCGCACGCCTTTGCTCCCAAACAGGCACTTCAGGTGCCTTTCCCATGCAGTCCAGAGGCAAGGCCAAAGAGGCGCATGCCTTTGCTCCCAAACAGGCACTTCAGGTGCCTTTCCCATGCAGTCCAGAGGCAAGGCCAAAGAGGCGCAGCCTTTGCTCCCAAACAGGCACTTCAGGTGCCTTTCCCATGCAGTCCAGAGGCAAGGCCAAAGAGGCGCACGCCTTTGCTCCCAAACAGGCACTTCAGGTGCCTTTCCCATGCAGTCCAGAGGCAAGGCCAAAGAGGCGCACGCCTTTGCTCCCAAACAGGCACTTCAGGTGCTTTTCCCATGCAGTCCAGAGGCAAGGCCAAAGAGGCGCACGCCTTTGCTCCCAAACAGGCACTTCAGGTGCCTTTCCCATGCAGTCCAGAGGCAAGGCCAAAGAGGCGCACGCCTTTGCTCCCAAACAGGCACTTCAGGTGCCTTTCCCATGCAGTCCAGAGGCAAGGCCAAAGAGGCGCACGCCTTTGCTTCCAAACAGGCACTTCAGGTGCCTTTCCCATGCAGTCCAGAGGCAAGGCCAAAGAGGCGTATGCCTTTGCTCCCAAACAGGCACTTCAGGTGCCTTTCCCATTCAGTCCACAGGTAAGGCTAAAGGGGCGCACGCCTTTGCTCCCAAACAGGCACTTCAGGTGCCTTTCCCATGCAGTCCAGAGGCAAGGCCAAAGAGGCGCATGCCTTTGCTCCCAAACAGGCACTTCAGGTGCCTTTCCCATGCAGTTCAGAGGCAAGGCCAAAGAGGCGCAGCCTTTGCTCCCAAACAGGCACTTCAGGTGCCTTTCCCATGCAGTCCAGAGGCAAGGCCAAAGAGGCGCACGCCTTTGCTCCCAAACAGGCACTTCAGGTGCTTTTCCTATGCAGTCCAGAGGCAAGGCCAAAGAGGCGCACGCCTTTGCTCCCAAACAGGCACTTCAGGTGCCTTTCCCATGCAGTCCAGAGGCAAGGCCAAAGAGGCGCACGCCTTTGCTCCCAAACAGGCACTTCAGGTGCCTTTCCCATGCAGTCCAGAGGCAAGGCCAAAGAGGCGCACGCCTTTGCTCCCAAACAGGCACTTCAGGTGCCTTTCCCATGCAGTCCAGAGGCAAGGCCAAAGAGGCGCAGCCTTTGCTCTCAAACAGGCACTTCAGGTGCCTTTCCCATGCAGTCCAGAGGCAAGGCCAAAGAGGCGCACGCCTTTGCTCCCAAACAGGCACTTCAGGTGCTTTTCCTATGCAGTCCAGAGGCAAGGCCAAAGAGGCGCACGCCTTTGCTCCCAAACAGGCACTTCAGGTGCCTTTCCCATGCAGTCCAGAGGCAAGGCCAAAGAGGCGCACGCCTTTGCTCCCAAACAGGCACTTCAGGTGCCTTTCCCATGCAGTCCAGAGGCAAGGCCAAAGAGGCGCACGCCTTTGCTCCCAAACAGGCACTTCAGGTGCCTTTCCCATGCAGTCCAGAGGCAAGGCCAAAGAGGCGTATGCCTTTGCTCCCAAACAGGCACTTCAGGTGCCTTTCCCATTCAGTCCACAGGTAAGGCTAAAGGGGCGCACGCCTTTGCTCCCAAACAGGCACTTCAGGTGCCTTTCCCATGCAGTCCAGAGGCAAGGCCAAAGAGGCGCATGCCTTTGCTCCCAAACAGGCACTTCAGGTGCCTTTCCCATGCAGTTCAGAGGCAAGGCCAAAGAGGCGCAGCCTTTGCTCCCAAACAGGCACTTCAGGTGCCTTTCCCATGCAGTCCAGAGGCAAGGCCAAAGAGGCGCACGCCTTTGCTCCCAAACAGGCACTTCAGGTGCCTTTCCCATGCAGTCCAGAGGCAAGGCCAAAGAGGCGCACGCCTTTGCTCCCAAACAGGCACTTCAGGTGCTTTTCCCATGCAGTCCAGAGGCAAGGCCAAAGAGGCGCACGCCTTTGCTCCCAAACAGGCACTTCAGGTGCCTTTCCCATGCAGTCCAGAGGCAAGGCCAAAGAGGCGCACGCCTTTGCTCCCAAACAGGCACTTCAGGTGCCTTTCCCATGCAGTCCAGAGGCAAGGCCAAAGAGGCGCACGCCTTTGCTCCCAAACAGGCACTTCAGGTGCCTTTCCCATGCAGTCCAGAGGCAAGGCCAAAGAGGCGTATGCCTTTGCTCCCAAACAGGCACTTCAGGTGCCTTTCCCATTCAGTCCACAGGTAAGGCTAAAGGGGCGCACGCCTTTGCTCCCAAACAGGCACTTCAGGTGCCTTTCCCATGCAGTCCAGAGGCAAGGCCAAAGAGGCGCATGCCTTTGCTCCCAAACAGGCACTTCAGGTGCCTTTCCCATGCAGTCCAGAGGCAAGGCCAAAGAGGCGCACGCCTTTGCTCCCAAACAGGCACTTCAGGTGCCTTTCCCATGCAGTCCAGAGGCAAGGCCAAAGAGGCGCACGCCTTTGCTCCCAAACAGGCATTTCAGGTGCCTTTCCCATTCAGTCCACAGGTAAGGCTAAAGGGGCGCACACCTTTGCTCCCAAACAGGCACTTCAGGTGCCTTTCCCATGCAGTCCAGAGGCAGGGAAGGGCCACACCCGCAGCCCAGCTCTTCCCTGGATTACTATCCAGATGTAGAAAAAATATGGCAGAGCTCTGTTCAACACTGTTTTGCATAGCATGGTTAATTTCCAACTTGCCAAGAGTCATCTATAGTTGCCTCTGTTGTGGCCACAATGCCCAGAATGTGAGGTTGCCAAATATAACAAAAAAAAAAAAATGAAACACATGGATTGCCTTCACACCTCAGTGTTGCAGGTTCTGCGATAAAGATTTCTACGCACTTAAAATGCAGACTGCTGAGGTACACCTTCTGAAAATGGAGGGGTTGGGGGGGGAAAGGCATCAATGAAGGGAAGTAAGTAGAATGTACTCAACAGAGTGAAGGTCCTTGATCGGCACTTATTTTCAAGCACGCTTCATTCTAACTGTGATGCACACAATACAAGAGATCAGTTACAAACCATGTAAAACCAAAGCTTGTCGGAGGAGCAAAGGAGCTGCAAGACAAGAGACCAATGAACCTTTACCCTAAATATGTCTCCAGAACAACAGCCTTTCAAAGCGTAGGGCCAGTCTGGAACCTTCAAGGGTGGGGCAGAAATGCTAGAATGATTCCACCAGGAAAGAAGGAAAAAAGGGGTACCTTCTGCCTGTCAGTCATGTAGAAGCCTCTCCCTGGAAAGGGGCAATAATGGTAACTACTACTACTGCAACCAGCGCCTCAGAACTGCAAAACTGGAAGTAACCCTATGATTCATCGAGTCCGGCTCCTGTCAAGCAGGCATCAAGGGGGAATCAAATTCCCAGCCTCTGGTTTCATAACCAGAGACCTAAACCACTGAGCTATCTATCCAACAGTTCTAGTTAAAGCCTTTGGCTGCTGGAAACTGGGAGATCTGAGTTCAAGTTCCCAATGAACCAGGAAAAAACGGTCTGACTGAGAGGGGACCTTTCACTCCCTCCCTCCTGCCCCACCCCCACCCCGCCCCCCAACTGCCTTGCAAGGTTAAGGGGATGACAGAGAGAATATTACAGGAAAGTTGGGACACTGATGTAGTAAACAAAAGATAAGGAGTACCTGTGCCAGGCCTCGATGTTCACAGTAGGAAGCTCGCTAAGGAAAGGCCAGGAACGACTTGATGCACCTTTAATTCCTCAAACTTGCAGGAGGACTCAGGTTGCAAAGAAAAGCTTTTGGGTCCAAGCCGGGGGGGGGGGGTTGCAAAAGGCTGGGGACGGCCCGCCTCAGCATCTCCTCTTGCTGCAGACCCCTCCCCAAGGTTCCTATTCTCCCCCAGCCTCTCTCCCCCCCCCGCCGCCACCACTGGAGCCAAAACGTCCTTCCAGAAACAACGGGGAGACCGCGCACCCACCCACCCCCGACCCCGGAGACGCCCTGCCGCTCCCTGCTTCTCCGCAGACCGAGACCCTCTCCAGACCGACGACGCGGGACCCTCGCGGGAGCCCCCCGGGCTTCTCCTTCCCTTCCTTTCCCCTCTCCTTCTTGGATGGGAATCCCATGGACGTCCCCTTCCCACCCACACCCTTCTGCCCTTAGGGAGAGACGCAGCCGGAGAAAAACTTGCGCAGTTGCCAAACCACCAGCAACAGGTTGCCGCGCAGCGAGGGGGAAGAGAGCCGGGCAAATCCGCCCCCAAGGAGCGCACAAACGCTCGCAGGTGGCGGAGAGCTGAGCGGGAGCGCCGGGCGCCTTCTCCCTGCCGGTTAGGCTCAGCGTCCCGGCGCAGGATCGGGCGCAAATGTTTCCAGGGCTCCTCACTTTCTCCAAGAAAGCTCCGGGAGCCCTGCCCGCTATCCCCAGGTTTCCTTGCCCCGGTCCGCGGTCCAACTTTTACCTGTTGTTACCTCTCCTTTTCCTCTCACCCCTCCGGGGTCCGGACTCCGGGCTTTGCTTCCTCCCGGACCCCAAGTAAGTAAGCGAGCGAGCGAGCGAGCCAGGCAGCAGCCGGCGCTCGGGATGGAGAGCCAGCCACGCCCCTCATCCAAGAAAGGCGTGGCTGCTCGCTCTGGCCCCGCCTCCGAAGCCCCTTCATTGGGCGGGAAGCCCGAAAGGCGGCGGGGGAAAGCCTCTCATTGGCGCCGGGCTGAAGAAAGGGTACGGGCGGGGCAGGCGCTGCTTGGGGCTTGTGGTACCCGCTCTGGCGGCCTCCTCCCCTCCCTCCAGGGGATGCGGTTGCCGGGGCAACCAGAGGACAAGAGCCCGGAGGGATGGCGAAGGGCACCCGCCGCGGGCTCCCGGGCGACCCTCCGGCTGGCAAGTCGGGGTGGACCTTCAGGGAGCCACAGGGGATCGGGGCCTCCGGGGAGGGTGTCAAGAGGGCAGGAGGGCGGCACCTCCCAAGCCTCTTGGTAACCTGGCAGGGTAACCCAGGCAACCTGGACATCTCGGTAACCTGGGGCAACCGAGAAGTCTTGGCAATCCAGCAGCTCAGAAGGCTTTGTCACCGGGGCAACCTAGGGCCATTGCTTGCATTAAGGTCCTGAGGAGGAAGAGGAGGAGGAGGAGGAGGAGAAACACACACACACACACACACGCACACACACACACACACACACACAGATTCTGGTCACACCATCCCTTCTCAACATTGAGAGAGGGAAAACTGGCCTCACCAGGAGAATTAAAACTGCTCATCAAACTTTGACAGACCAACCAACCAACCACCCAGGCCTGTCTTTTCCTTCGTTATCTTTTGGTTAAATCAGTAGAGTTCTTGAAGGGTTTTGTTGATTTGTTTAAGGATAAAAAAGTTGCCAGATTGATGGTTAAAATGAGTTCGAAGGAGAAGATTATAGCAAAACGTCAAACTAATAAATTATTATGGAACAATTAAATCCAATTAGACAGATGGACTAATGAATGGTTGAGGATTAATGGCAAATGTAAAGCATGTACTAATTATGAACAATTTCAATAATCACATGAAGACAAGCAGAAGGAAGCTTTGAAGAAGGGAGTAGTAAGTAAAATTTATTACCTAATTTTGGATCGGGAGGAAAATGAGATTGAAACAGAAGGATTGAAATCAATTTGGGAATATGATTTAAAGACAGAAATTAGAACAGAGGATTGGATAAAAATTTGAAAGATGAGAGTTCTAAGATTAATGTCGGTAAGGTAGTACATGACTCCAGTGAAAATGAACATAATAAACTCAGATTATTCTAAGGCCTGTTGGAAATGTGATGAAGAAATTGGCACGTGGTTCTGAAGGAAATCAACCCTGAGTGCTCACTGGAAGGACAGATCCTGAAGCTGAGGCTTCAATACTTTGGCCATCTCATCAGAAGAGAAGACTCCCTGGAAAAGACCATGATGTTGGGAAAGTCTGAAGGCAAGAGGAGAAGGGGATGACAGAGGACGAGATGGTTGGACAGTGTCATTGAAGCTACCAACATAAATTTGACCCAACTCCGGGAAGCAGTGGAAGGCAGGTGTGCTCTGGTCTATGGGGTAATGGAGTCAGACATGACTTAATGACTAAACAATAAACAACAATATCATATGTGGTGGGAGAGTAAATTGATTCAGAAATTTTGGAAATTGATTTTTAAGGAAATATGTGATATATTTGGAAAAGATATTGAATTTAACTCAAAATTTCTTTGCTGCCAATTTTTGATAATATAAAACATGATTATTACTCAAAGGAATTGATTTCTAATTTTATGACAAGTGCTGGATTATTAATAGCTAGATACTGGAAAGACAAACATGATATCAGAAGATTGGTATAATGAAGTATGGGACATTTAAATGACAAATTGATTACTGATCTAAAGATGAAATAAGTTTGAATATTTTTATGCTATTTGGGGTAGATTTATTGAATTTGTATTAGTGAAAGGAAAGGGGAAAGCCCCTAAGCAACAATCAATACAATTTTGGAAAATAAGTTCATAAGAAAAGAATTACTCCAAAGGGTCCCATGGGTATGGGGGTGCACTGGGTTTTAGATTGTTAGTCAGTATTTTGTATTGTTTTGTATTGATGTATTTGTTTTGGAAAATAATGATAAAAAATAAATAAATCAGTAGAGTTCTGAACAAGCCTCTTGTGAAAAGATATTGCAATATTTTATTGTGTTGCACCACTAGGGTCAAACTAGAGAAGACTCTGGGGATGCATTGTATCAACACACAGAGACACACTTCTGTCAAAGTCCCATCTTGGGTCTGAGACCAGCCCCTAAGTCCACCCAGTAGTCTTTGTCGCCATTATCTGGAAACTAGAAGACGCTGCTATGTAAACCCCATATTTCCCTCTTTAAATAACTTCTCCTGCATAGATTTGACTGTAAGTCACTTCAAAAGCAAATCTCAGAAAACAAGAGAAAGCTGTCCCTCTGGTGGCCTCCATCTGCATCACCACCACCCCATCTTCAAAATGAGTATGAGGCCCTTCTCCCTTACAAGGGAGCACACAGAGAACTCTCTGAATACCCCATTGTGCTAAATAGGGTTGTTGCTGGCTACCCCTGGCAGTGCATGGATGCCAACCGCAGCCCTGTTCGGGACAGGAGTCCCCCACCCCACCCCCAGCTCCAATCCCAAAGGTGCAGAGGGGATGCAGCCACATGAAGGGCTTCCTGGGCTTTCCCTCCCTGCCAGGGGAAGCAGGGTGGCAGCCAAGTGGAAAGCACAAGAGACCCGAGCAGTGAAAGGGTAATGCTTGCTTCTCCCGTTTCGTTCTTGTTGCTACTGAGAGTCTACTACTGAGCTTTGGGAAAACAGAGTGGGTGGGAGAGAGAGAGAGTGACGGGGGGGGGGGCTGGCACGCCTGGAGGCTAGTCTTGGCCCAGCCACAGTTGCCAGGAAATGGGAAGAAACCCCTTCGCTGCCTTGCACAACTGGAAACTTTTAAAAGGCACTCGCTCTGTCTGTCCCTCAAACCTCCTAAGCCCGTTCACAGCCTTGGGCTGAATAAACAGGTCACCAAATCGGCAGCAGCCGCTATTTCTGGAAGCCTCTTCCCAAAGACTCCTCTTGTGGCCTGGCAAGAAGGACAGGTTTTGTTTGGCACAAGTGCCTGTGGCCTGTTCACCAGGTGGCAGCCCGTCCCGTCCCGTCCCGTCCCATGGATGGAGCGTGGCCCCCTGTGGAAGATGGCACTCCATGGATCTCTACGGGAACGGTGGGGCTGCAGACCCCCAAATGCTTGCCTCAAGGAATACCGGTTGGTCTTCAAGGACCGTCCTTTGCTGCTGCAACCGCCCAACACAGCTACCCGCTTGGAGCAGACCTGGTGAGCTGCCAGAAGGATATGGCGTGGCCTCCGTGCTGGACCGAGGCAGGGGGTCGATCCAGGCCCTTCTAGGCCCCCGCAGAGCCATGGAAGTCATGGAGCCGGTCACCTTCTCATGACCTAACCCACCCCACAGGACTGTTGTGGGAAGCAGTGGGGAGGAGGGAAGCCACCTCCTACGCCATAGAAGCAACCGGAGAGCTAGTGCCGGGCAGTGGGCAGAGTGCTGGATTGGGACTCAGGAGCTGTGGGTTCGAGTCCTCCCCTTTACGCACCGCAAGAGGCATTATTGCCACCCACTTCCCCACCTTTTCACAGCTCAGAAACAGGGATCTGCCCATCTTTCCCCGGACGAAGCCACGCTCTGAAGCCACTAGAAGAACCACCACGAGAGGCCATCTGCCAAGGGGACGGGTTGGCACAGTCAGGCCCAGAAAGCTCAGGGACATGCAGGGCTGGCTCTGCTGTGCCGTCTCTCCTGGAAAGGAGAAGGTGGGACCCTTTTGCCATCCTGAAAGGCAAGGGGTGCATCCCTGCCCCCACTGCCTTTCCCTTTCGAGGGGGGGGAGAAGCCCCTGGCAAAAGGATGCTGAGCAGGGCCTTCCCCCACCTGCATGAAAAAGCAGCGTGGTGCAACAAAAGTGGACAAGGGACGTTGGAGGCCCAAAGCCTTCATCCTTCTCCGGGGGGGGGGGGCGCACACAATCCTTTTTACATCTACGAATACGTTTATCCAAGAACCACAAAAGTATCACAAAGCTCCCCTAATGCACACCTACCCAGCAGGGTTGTTGTGCTGCTGCAATCAAGGATGCAAACAGGTTTGACCAGAGGGGGAGCTAAGCCGGATTACATGCCGCAGGGAGAGGGGCCAAACCATCATGTATCCGGCTCAGGAAAGAGCCCACAAACCTGTGGTGGCAATCTGGTCATGCCACTTTATTATTGCTGTTGGGATACGCTTTGATAAAACAGGGCGGGGAGGATGGAGGCTGTGGTGGCAGAGAGAGCCTCAGCACACCTGAAGGCAAGCCTCCACGTGAGAAGGGACACGGCAGAGATCCTCCGTGGCTCAAGAGAAGGGGTGCGCCTCTCCTCTCCCTCCTGTCTCATAAATCAAACACATATCAAAGGAAGGCCAAAAAAAAGAGTGTCCTTTATTAATCAGCTTCTTGCAAAGAAACAGCAATGAAGCCCCAGTGGGCCAAATGGGGCGTTTCATTAGGATCAGGTCACAGTTTACTACCAGGCAGCTGTAAAAGTATTTCATTGGGGCAACCAGTCAATCTCTGGGCTGTAGTCTGAATAATCTGGACTCAAAGCATTTGATTTTAACTGCCCTTTGTTGACACTCACGGCAGCTATTCTAAAAGCAGATATTGAAACATCAGAGCATGGGGGCCACGCCCTACTCAAGGGCGCATGCAATTCAGCGCATTTGCCAGCATGTGGATCACCAAGGCAGAGCACAGGTAGAACCGAGCGCCTTGCTAGACTTTATTCCTTCACGAGACATGTGCAGAGTGGGCATGCAGGGCCACGGTGGGGCTGCAGGGGATCAGGGGGCCTGTTGCCTGGCCCAGGGGCCCCCATCCCATCATCTTGCCCAGTAAGGCTGCATCTCTAAAAGACAAAAGTGCTAGTGCTTTGGGGTACTGGCATCGGGTGCTGCTACAGAGAGCAGCCTTTGAACCACCCCCTCTAAGCGGGAACACACTGGCTGCCTCTGGACTTTAAAGAAAGCTAATAAAACTCAGATGCCTCTCAAACTAGCATTGCTCAGGTAGTTCGGGGAGGGGGCCTCAACAGCCCTTAAATCTATTGCTTTTGCAGCTCCACCCCCACCAAGGCCTGGGGGAAGGCAGGCCTCCTCCTCCTCCTCCTCCCCCCAAAACAAGGAAGGCTTCCTTCCTATGGGAATAGACCCACTGCAGCCAAATCACTTTCCTCTAAGCTCAACAGCGCCCCCCGTGTCTCTGCCTGTTAAGGGAGGAGGAGGAGGCTGGAGCGTTGGTGGGACAACCTTCCTCCTCGTTCTGTGGCTCTAGGAAGGGTGGATTGCTGGCTGTCGGGCAGGGCAGACGCCCACTCCAGATCCTGCTATGGGACACCGGCTGCAGGCTTGAGGCAAGGGGACTTCCTTGGGTGGGGGGGGGGGCAAGGCCTCAGAAGGAACTCTCTCCCCCCCAAAAAAAAACATGGGAAAATGTCTGGTGAGTAAAACTGGAGAAAAACAGAAGATCTCTACACAGTATTGTTGAAAACCAAGCCAGCCTCAAAAAGAAAACAAAAGCCACTTCAAACCAAAATTCTCTCTAACAAGACCCTCGTCAGCACTCGCAGGGGAAGACAGTGTTAACGCAAGAATTAAAATGCTTCACATAAATATTAGCAGGTTTCTTTCTAAACAATGATTTATAAATGCAAAACCAAAGTCTACTAAAAGGGTTCCCTCTTTTTTCATCGCTTTCCGACAAAAGCGGCAGAAAAGAACACAATAGGAGAGAAAAGGGGGGGGGGGGTCCGCAGGGCTTCTCCGGTCGTTGCAGAAAAGGGCTGCCCAGAATTCCACCCGTTCCAGAACAGGCTCGGTGAAGCCGGTGGGATCATGGGGGGGGGCGTGAGGGGGGGCGAGTCTCCCGCTGGGGCTGGCCCTTAGGAGTACATGGTGAGCTGTAGCCACTGCGAAAACAAGAGCCACAAAGACAACCAGGGTCAGCTCCTCACCTTTCCAGGCCGCTGGGCCGGATCTCTGCTGCTTCTCCAACCTGTCCTTCCCCCTCAGTCCCACCCAAGCCGGCCTGCTTGCCCCCCCGCCTTGCCCCCCCAGTTCTCTCCCAGACCCGCGTCTCTGTTGCTCCTCCAAATTGCCGCGCCTGCCCCAGGACTGGGATGTGGGGGGGGACAGACTCCATGTGAGGGGCCAGGCGCTTCCTCCCTCTTTCAAACCTCCTGGGAGGCTAAAACAGGACAGAGGAGACTGGGAGGAAGAGGAGGAGGAGGAGAGCACAGACCATGCCTTGTGGGCCTCATCTGGAAGAAGGATGGGACAAAAGCAGGCCCGGACGCTAAACGAAGGTGCCTCCTCTGCCCGGACACCCAGCCGCCTCCCAAGGACAATCATTCCACCGCACCGTCCTAGCCCCTAGTGGAAGGGTCTGTGTGTGGGCAAGGGGGGGGGGTTAATTCCAGTGTAATGGGCAAGTCTTCCTCTGAAGGCCAGCCAGTGTGCAAGTTCTTCCCCAAAAGGAAGCAGGTGAAGCAAACTGTCCTGTTACCATTGCTCCCCCTGGGACAGAGTTTGTCCCGTTCCCTGAACCCGGCTCCCCAGAAGCCTTTGTGAGCCTCTCTCCCTCTCGCTGGCCCCCATTTTGGGGTTCTTGGTGGGGGGGAATGCGCCTGATCTCACCCCTCCCCAAACACCCTCCTCACCTCCCGCAAGGTCACGCGGATCTGTCCACTGCCGTCCCTGTCCAAGGACTTGAAGGCACCTGAAAGGAGAAGGGAAGCTGCTCAGCTGCACGGGGGGGGGGGGGAGAGAAGGGGCCCAACCTGGGCAAGCCCTCCAGCGCCGCCTCCTCCCCCCATTAGTGCCATGAGGAGGCCAGCTAAGCTGGAGAGCCCGCCCATCCAGGATGCCCCCCACGTGGGAAACCACCAGAGCCCAGGACACCTGCTTCCGGACAACAGCTCCCAGCATCCCCAGCAGGCCCCGATCCTGGATCCTGGGAGCTGTAGCCCTTACACGGACTGCTTTGTGGGCAACCAGCAGCCCCGCAGCAGAGGCGGGCTTCCCCCCCCTCCCCCAGCAGCAGAACAGGTGCAGAGGCAGCGTCCTCTGTGGGGCAGAGACGAGGGGCTCCCGGGGCCACCAGAAGGGAGTGGGGGAGAAGGCGACGGCCAAGAGCCCCCGTCCCCCACTGGCTGCAGGAGAAAGCTCCGCAGGGAAACGGACGAGCCACTTACGAAACATGGCGTCCAGGCGCACAAGGCAGCTGATGAAGTTGTCGAAGTCCATGTTGCCGCTCTCGTCTGAGTATCGGCGCACAATCATGCTGTACAGCTGCTCATTGAGCCGAAAGCCTAGCCAGGAGAAGGACAGCAGGCGGGAGGGGGGGTGGCGGTGGAGGGGGGGGAAGAGATGAGTCTCCGCAGGACAGGCCTCAGCTGAAAAGCGACCTCCCCTGCACGTCAGGCCTCAGCCCCCCTCCCCACTGCCCTCCCTCTCCTGCTGCCCCCTCCCCTGAAAAAACATCAGGTGCCGTGGGGGCGGAAGGGGAGGCCCTGGCTGCCCCTTGTGGTCCTCTCTGGCTTGCAGCCAGCCCCCCCCCATGCTGCCAGCCCTCAGCCCTGTCCTTTCCCAACCCGGCCCTAGTGCTCCCCGTGGGGGATGACCCCGTCCCCTGCGGGCCCCTCTCCTGCTCGGGTCGCCCCCCGCCTGCTCGAATCGCCCCTCCTCCCACCTACCGGCGGCCTCAAAGGCTCCTGGGAGCTCATTGCTGCCGATGGTCCCGGATCGGTCAGTGTCAAAGCGCTTGTAGATCCCCTGAGGCCGGAGAAAGACAGCGAGGGCAGGGGAGAGAGTCAGGGGGAAGCTTTTGTGAAACACACGCATACACTCCTTGCATCCCAGGGGAAGGGGGGGCTGCAGGCCGGGGGCTCCCAGAGAGCAACCCCAGAAGACCCCTCGCCCCAGCTGTGCTGCCAGAGTGGGCCAGAAACAGCTGGAAGGACCACAGCTGCCCACACCCCACCCAACACAGCCCCCCTTCCTCCCCAACCGCACCCAGGGCCGCCCCCTCCGACGACGACGACACCCCCGCTCAGCTGCCCTGAAACGGGAGTTAGCAGAAGGCGGGGGGGGGGGGGCTGGCTTACCTGCCACTTCTTGATGTTGTTCCAAAGATATTTGAACTCATCAAATCCCAGTTTCCCAGTGGTGTCGCTCTGGGCAGAAGCCGGTCAAGGGGAAAAGGGACAGAAGAGGAAGCCCACACGGCAGCAGCCACCTCCCCCCTCCCGGGCCCCCCTTTAAAGCAGGGCAGGATGGGTCCAGATTCAGAGCATCGGCCCCAAGAGCCAGAACCCAGCTGTGCCCCTGCCGGCTCGCCGGCCACGGCCTTCCCGGCTGGGGCCGAAGCTCAGGCGGCAAGGGCTTCTAGGCCACATAAAGCCCAAGTGCCACAAGGCTCTCTAGCCGGCATATCACCAAGTTCCCGCTGAGCTAAAAATAAAATGGGATCTTGCCGCCGATGCAAGTGTTCCCTGGTGCCAGCAGTGGGCAGGGTGGTGCCCGCAGGAATCCGAGCCCCTCCCTCTCGCTGCTCTCACGCAAGTGGTGCAGCCCCGTGTTGTGTCGTTACCCTCCCTCTGCTCAGGCAACAGGATCGAGGCCCTTCTTGCTTTCACTGCAAGAGACTAAAACAGCTCTTCTTCAGAAACGCTGTCGGAAGGCATGCACGTGGGCACACCTGGAAAACGCCCTTCTTTCAGACAACAACTCCCAGAACCTCTAGTGCCTGGGGATTCTGGGAGTTGTGGTCCAAAAAAAGGACCTTCTTCCAAGCTGTGCTCTTGAACCAGACAAGAGAGCTGCTTTCACAGCCATCAACTTGCAGGAACGGGAGGGTTGGGCCGAGCAGAGAGAGCGAAGAAACCCCCAGGTGTCCGGCTAAAGCACAGGCCTCGCTCTTCCCTTTCTCCCTCTGGTTTTAATGCTGGATGCCTCCACGACTCCTTTTTTCTCTCCTGGGTGGAAACGACTTTGACACAGTTTTAATTCCATGGGGGTTTCAATAAACTGCTTTAAGGGTATGTTCACAGTACAACTGGCTGTATTTGTAGTCGTACCTGGTTTTAATTCATGCTGCACCCTGCCTTGGTTCTCAGCACACCAGGAGAAAAGCATGGCCATAATTAATTTATTAAATGTTATAAATAATTAATGTGCAAGGTGGAAAGAATATCAACTTGGGGTGGGGGGGTGAGAGATTGTGCTACCTTTTATCCTCCGTTTTTTCCCTGCATCTTATGCTCCATAAATATATGGGCAAACCCCACCCCTGCCCCACAGCTGGAGCCCAGGAAAGGATACGTCCATGACGGCCACCATACTGCGACATGTGTCTATCCCAAACCCATCTGTCTTCAAGTCCGGATCTAGAAAGCAGACAAAGCCAGTTGAGAGAAAGCGCCAGGAGGACCAGATGGTGCGAAAGCAGACGTGGGTGCGTGAGATACGTTTCCAGTTTTGTATTTTGGGGAAGGATGGGGAACATGCTCATTTTAAGAGTCTCTGTGTGGTCTTACCTGCATTTTTGAAAATAGATTAAAATTATGGGAGGGAGGGAGGAGAGAAGGGAAACTCTCCCACAAGCCAAGATTCGGGTCCCTGGGCATCAGCCTCATTGAACGCAATATGTCAACCATGGGGGACAGGCAGAGTTTGGTAATCTTACTTTTTTTAAAGTAACCTCTGGAATCCCCCAACCAACTATTCTGGGAACTGCTGTCCAGAAAAAGTCGCCTCTGCAAGGCAGCAGCCTGAGTGGGGCACTGGAGGGCAGGCCAGGGGAGGGCTGACGGATCTCCCACATTCATCCTTGCTTGAAATCGGCTAGGATGACTAGGGCTGGTGGGCTTTGGAGTTCAACCACATCTGGACAGGGATGAGGGCTTTCCAACCTTGGCTTGAGGGAGGATTTGACCAAATTGGGGGGTGGGGCCAACAGGAGACCAGTTTTGTAGCAAAGCTCATTGTACTCCAGAAGCCAAATAAGGTTTTCCTTCACACGGAATCGGGGGTGGGGGGCAGGGGGAGGACAGGGCTTCGTGGCTCCCAGCACCACCCCGGGGGGGGGGGAAATGTCACCCACTCACGTCTGGTAACCACTTTGTTGAGGATGTTCATCAGTTCTGTCGCGCTCACTTCCATGTCCTGTTTGGAAAAAGGGAAAGGGGGGGGGAGAGAAATGGCGCTCCTCGCTGGCATCCCAGCCAGACCACACCCCATCTAACCTCTCGGGCTCAGCAGGGCCGGGCCTAAGCCTTGGCGGGGAGGCCACCAGGGGAGGACCCTGCCTGACGTCCTAGAGAGCTGGCGAGGCGGCCAGCATAGACCCTCACGGAGGAGAGAAGACTCCGGGCCTGAAGCCGGGTGTGCCACGCTGTGCCACGCCTGCCCCACTGGAGTCCAAAAAGGGGTTCCACTCACGTCTCCAGCCAGTTGCGTGAACAGCCTCCGGAACTGCCGCACCTCTTCGCTCTCGTTCGACTCGACGTTGGAGAAGTGGCTGCGAGGAGGCTGGGAGGAGGAGGAGGAGGAGGAGGAGGAGGGAGAGGAAGGCTAAGCCGTAGGCAGGTCTCGGGCAGGGCGGAGAGAAAACAGCAGGCTGGCCCATAGCGGCTGCCGCTCAGTCCCTAAGCCATGACCCCCAAGCCCCAGGCTGAGCCTTTTGCTCCTCCTGCCGAGTCCAGTGTTTGGGCCACAAGCCTCTGGGCTCAGGAAAAGAGCCTCTTGGCATCTCCCAGGCTCCCCTTCCCCACCCCACGGGTGACCCCCACAAGCTCTTCCCCAGCAGATCAGAGCCTTACCGGAGGTTCTGGGTTGTACTGAGCGGCTGCTTCACTGTCATCCAGGCAGAGAGAGAGAGAGAGAAGAGAGAGAGACGTTCTGGTCAAGGCAGGCCACATACTGTAGTCCAAAATATCCTACGGTGAGGCACGATCCCACCCAATTCTCCAGGATCCCACTCTTGGCTCAGAGCCCTGGGGGAGCCCCCGCTCTCTCCAGAGAGCCCCCAAGGCTGGGCTTCCTAGAGTGGGATAGTCAACTTCAGCTGTGCTCCCGCCCAACCCTGCAGCCATCCTGGATCAGCTCTTTAAACTTCCTGGGACAGCTCAGCCCTTTGTCTCCGACCCAGGAAACCAGTCTGACAGCCAACAAAGGCCGAGCAGAGAGACGGCCAGTCATGCAAAGCAGGGCAGGGCTTGGCTTTTCAAAGAAGAACCTGCCTGGAGGTGCCCTCCCCCTCCCCCTCCCCCTGCCCTCAGGGATCCCAGACACCCTCTGCTTTTCCCTCCCTCCCACCTGGGCCCAAATGGACCTGGCAGAGGCCGCTGGCAACCCAAACCCACAGAGCCTTCTAAAGAAATAACCAGACCCTGACAACGTTTTGCCTGCCTGCCTGCCTCTGCATCAGCCATACCACGCGTCCAAGGGGGAAAAAAAACATTCCCCTGGTTTGGCTTCTGGTCACTTGGAGGGCCAATTTTACTCACCAGAGGTGACCAGGTAAGGCATTACTTACGAGTAATACAGCTCGCTCACCTGATGGCACTGATGACTCCTCCGAGGATGCCCATGGCGCCTCCTCCTCCTCCTCCTCCGCCACCGCCGCCCCCTCCGCCGCTTAAAAATCCCCCAATCATGTTGCCGATGTTGATGTTCCCTCCGCCGCCTCCGCCGCCACCCCCACCACCGCCAAGGAAGTTTTTAACGAGGAACATTTTCAGAAGTGATTAAGAAGTGGGTCTGTGGGAGAGAAAAGGCAGGTGAGCCACATCAAGCCTTGGAAACAGAGAGTGTGTTTTAAAGAAAGGCAACACAGGTAAAGCGAACACGTGCCTGGCTGCATGCAGGAGGCGCAGGTGAGTGGGGCAATATTTGCAGCCTGCTTTGCTGCAGAAAACCACAGTGGTAGGAGGAAAGAAATCACAACCCGGGAACAGCAGGGGTAGATACAACCCCCCCCCCCCAATGTGAAAAGGTACAATGAAAAAGACACTGCCTACAGTCAAGTTGTGATACTGATAGAGGCTCTGAGCGGCGGCAGTGCGGAGAAGGAAGCTTGCTGGATTACAGATTGCACACAGGAGTACAGGATTGCGCTGTAAAATATATCAAGCCAACTCAGATAGATTTCTGGACCAGATATGGCCACACAGTTTTACTGGCGGTCTCCTTTTAGGGATCAATGCACCGTTCTCCTGTTTCGTACTGTGGGAGTTACTGACAAAGGATAGGAATATTTTAAAATAGAAAAGAAACTTACAGGCCCAATTCTTTTCTAAAGCATGGCTACACGAAGCAACCGTGCTCTCAAGTATTTGCTTCATTTATTCATTATTTGGTACTTTTAAATTGCTACCAGCTTTCCTGATCAAAAATTCAAGAGGTTTGGCAAAAAATAAAAAATGCAATACGGTCCAAAATGCCTGTCACATTTTGTGCCGCTCTGCTCTGCTAACTGGAGAGAGAAAGGCTCCTCCAAGACCGGTGGGGCATAAATTCTGGCCCCTCCACTCCCTTGGAAAATGAGGCAGATGGGGAGCAGGATGGGGGGGGGGGTTTAAGGGCACCAGGAAGCGAAGAGGCAACTCCCAAGACCCACTTCCGGCCACCTGCCAGAAACGTCTGCTATGAGGAAGAGACGAGAGACCATCGGGCGAGACCCAGGAAGCCGACCTGGGACCTGCTGGGCAGCTCCCTCCCTCCCCCCCCCCAACGTGTCCCTCCCTGGGATTAAGGCCCTGGGCTCCTCTCAGGGGACTCTGGAACAGGAGACTTGCCAGCAGCGGATCATGACCGCCCTCTGCCTGCCTTACAAAACCACAACTCCCAGGTGTCCCCTGCAGCTGGCCAAGCAGGTCAGAAGCATTTTAAGTTTCAAGAGTGCAGGAGATTTAGCCCTATTTAATTGGGAATAAAAGCTGCATGGCATAGTTGGGCTTACTCCTGAGTAAACAGGCACATACCTCTTCCAAGTTCAGAGAACGACCCTAGCCCAGAAGCCCTCTGCAGGTTTCTGGATTACAACACCCATCGTTCCTGGCGGGAGCCCCAGGTGTCCCACTCCTGTTTCATAAGGAAACCGTTTCGGGCAACCTTTCCCAGCCCGGTGGCTTCCTCCTGCTTTCGACTACAACTCCCATCTGCTCTGAACACGGCAGGCAGCCCACGGGAGTTGTAGTGTAACATAACTGGATGCTAAAGGTGGCCAAGAAGGCACAAGGGGGCAACGGCCCTCCAGGGGAAAGGGGGCCCTGCCCGGCCCCCCAACCCCGAGATAACCCTGTTGATAAAGAGAAAATCCGGGGAGCTGCAAGGGATTTCCCCCCCCCCCGCCGCCGCTGCCGCCCGATTCTTCTGCCCCTTCTGGGTCTCACCTCTCCTGGGGAGGGGGGAACAGAGGCACTTCCCACCCCCAGTCCCTTCGGATAGCTGGAAGGAATTCCCGACAAGTCACTAAGGATCGGGTCCACGGCCAACAGATCCTCCCTCCCTCCCACCAACCCAGGGATGGATCTACAGGATCTCTTCACGGCGGAAGGAGGCTGGAAAGAACAACTCACGGCCTGCGGAAAACCGCCAGCTCTAAAAACAGAGCTCCAGGATCCGCCGCTGCTTCCGCACGGAGAGGCCGTGGGGAGATCTCGAACGCGCGTGGAAGGAGATTCCCGGGATCAGCAGATTCCCGGAGGAGAGAGAAGAAGAAAGGCAGGCAGGCGGGCAGGCCCGGCGGGAGCCGGAAAAAGTGACTCTTCCCGGAGCGGCGGCCGGGCCCTCCTCGCCTCCGCCCTGATCGTGGAGGAGGAAGCTGCGCGGCGGGGAAGGGATCCGAAGGGATCCCCCAGCGCCGGGGCGGTTGTCAAGGTCCCCCGTAGTAGGTTAGTAGAGGAGGGGGCCGGAAAGAGAGAAATAAAGAAAGAGATCTCCTACGAAAACCGGGGCGGGGGAGGCGGGGGGGGAGAATCGGGAACGATCAGGAAGCAGCCCCCACGGCGGCGCCCAGCAGGGGTGGGGAATCCAGTAACCGGAAGGGAAGCGATCCAGTCGCCCTTGCCCTGGAAAAGCGCCTGGAAAGGGGGCCCCGGGCTGGTTCCGGGAGGGGTCGTAGACAACCTTGAGGGGGGGTGGGGGTGGGGGGGCTGGAGGGGCTCAGTAGGGAAAAGGGGCCCGCGATCCAGTTTAAAGAGTGTGGTGAGTGGATTCTCGGGATCTCCAGGGACCCCCAGGACTAGGACGAGCCCCCCCCCCCACGTTTCTCCCGACCCATGCTTCCTCCCCCCCCCGCCGGCAAAGCTTCCGCCCGCCTACCTCCCGCGCTGCTGCTGCTGCTTCTCCGGCGAGCGGATCTCCGACCGACCGACCGACTGACCACGCCCGGGGGGGGGGGAAGAGAGCCAGCGAGCGAGTCACTGCGGCGGGGGCGGCCCGGAGGAGACCGCGCGGTCCTAGCGCCGCCCGGTTAGGTCTCCCGCGCTGAACGAGGCGGCCCGCGGTGGGCAGCGGCCCCTCGGGCTCGCCTGGGGCTAGGGAGCCCCGGACCCCCGGACCCGCGGCCGGCTTCGCGGACCCATCAGCCCCCCCCCGAGGTCTTTGCAACCCGGCAGAACGGGCGGGGGCTCCTCCTGCCCCGCTGCGACCCCTCCCTTCTCCACCACCCTCGGACCGGGGGGGGGGGCGTTATCGCTTAACCAGGACGGAGGGAGCTCGGCTGCGCGGAAGGAGCGCACGAACCAGGGGAAAGAAGGGGGAGGACGGTGCGCGGGAAGCTCTTCAGCCGGGACTCCGTGGCCCGGAGCAGTCTATCTGCATGCGGCCGCTGCAGAGCCTGCGAGCGCTACGAGGGGGCTCCCGAGGGGGCGCGGGGGCACCCACTAGCAGCAGCAGCAGCAGCAGCTGCAGAGAGAGCGAGAGCGAGAGCCCTTTGGGTCCCGACCCCGGGCCGCCCACCCCTCCTCAGTGGCTCCCCCTGCAGTTCGGGCAAGGAGGGGGGAGGTCCGCCCCGCCCGCCCCGCCCCCTTTTTCCCGTTCTTGCCCCGCTCTGGGGCATCAGCGCCGGGCTTCCCTCCAAAGGGGGCTTGAGACGGGACAGGTGGGCCTGGGAATCCGAAGTGGCTCGGCCTGGCCTCTCTGCCCCTCCGAACCGGAGCCGCACGGCCCAGGCCAGGGTGTTCGGGCGGGGCGGCCACCTGGGCTCCCCTTCCTGCTCCCGAACCCGCTCTGCCCGTTCCTCCGCTCCGGAGGGAAAGCGGGGCGCGGGGCGCGGCCGGCCGGCTCCTCCTCGCCCCTTGCTCCGAATCAGGCGCCTGGAGCAAGGGACGGAGCGGCCGCCCGCCGTGGAAAAAGCCCCGCGCGGCGCCTGGCCCGCTTTCCTCTCCCGTAGACGAGGATGCTGGTGCCGAATTCGGGAAGGAGGGACCCGCCTTCGCTTTGTGTTCCCAAATCCGGGCTTCGGGGGGGGGAGGAGGGGGGGGTCGTCCCCTTTTCTACGAAGCCCGACCGGCCGCGGAGCTGGAGCGATGCCCTCCCAGCATCGGCCGCCGCGGAAGGGAGTCCCGCTGAAGTCCCCGGTCCGTTTCGTGGGGAAGCGGGCTGAGGAACCCGGGAGGCCGGGGCGAGCAAGCGGGCAGCTTATGGGCCTGCGAGTGCGGTGGAACTCCAACTCCCATCAGCCTCTCGAACCGGGGTCTGCGCCCCGACGACGACGGTTCCCGGTGGGATCCTGCGCCCGGCCAGGGTTGGCTGGCGTCCAGCCTCGAGTCCCTAGAGGTTCTTCTTGGGCTGCAACTCCCAGGAATCCTGGCCGGCACAGCTGGCGGCGAAGACCCCTGGGAGGTGTCGTTCAAGAACATCTGGGCTGCCCAAGGAGAGGGGGGGCACGCTTCCCCACCTCGGGCATCCCAGATGTTCTTGGCCTCCAACTCCCAGGAGCCTCTTCGCCGCCAGCTGTGCCGGCCAGGATTCCTGGGAGTTGCAGCCCAAGAACCGCCTCTGGGGACCGCGGAAGGTGTTGAGTTTAACATTTTTTGTTTTATTAAACGAACATCCAATCTGCACTCCCAGCATAAGCCTAAAAGGCCACGACCTGCTCTGCGCGCACAAGCACAACGGCCGGGGGGGGGGGCTCCCTTTCCCGCCGCCCCTTCTCGTCCCCCCCTCCAGGGCCGCCTCTTTGCCCGCGCTCCCCCCCCACCGGGCGAGGGGCGGAGCTCCCCAGGCCCCGCCCAGCGGCCTCCCTCTCCCCCCTGGCCCCGCCCCTCCTCGCGCCCACGTGACTCTGGTTCCGGAAGAGGATGGCGGCAGGTCGGGGCCCGGTGCGCGGCGGGGCGGCGCGGCTCCCCTTCCGGCTCCTGCTGGTCCTCCTGGGGGTCGCGCTGGGCCCGGAGCCCGCCGGAGGAGCCGCCTCGGAGCCCGGCCGCTGGAGCCTCACGGCGGGCGGCGTGAGTGGCGCCGCCGGGAAGGGAAGGGGCGGGGCGGGTGGCGACCGGGGGGGCGGGGCTTGTGCCCGGGCCGGGGGCGCCCCTGCTGCCCCCCCCTCCCCGGCCGGGCCCTGCGCTTCCCGAGGAGAGGGAGCCCGCCCCACCCCGCCCCTCCTTCCGTGGGGGAGGGGGAGGAAGCGCACCTCCAGCGGGGGTGGGGGGCGGATGGGGGGGCTCAGCTGCGCGCGCTCGGCCCCCCTTGTGTGCGGGCTCCCGCCTGCCCCCGTTTCCTCCCGAGGCCTCCTGACCACCACCCCCCTCCGGTGCGGGACGTGGCGTTCCTTCTCGAGCCTTACAACAGCCTTGGCAGGTGGGCCAAACAGAGGAAGCGGGAGCGAAGCCCAGGCTCAGCGGGTCGGGTCGGGCCGGGACTCGAACGGGCTTCCCCGAAGTCCCCGCCTGAAGCGCCCCCACAGTCCCTTAATACAGGGACCCCCAGGAAATTGGTGTCATCTGGAGGCAGAAGAAAGTGCCCCCGACGGGGTGGTTGTGCACATAGGAGGAGGTTTGTTTTGCAGGGGGGGTGAGGAGAGGCCCCACAGTCTGGGGGATCCTCACTCCTTTGTCCCCTTCAGCATCCCAAACGCCCACCCTGCAGAGGAGGCGTGGAGCAAGGATGGCATCCCCACACGCAGACGCCCCACCCATGAACTGTCCTCACCCTTGGGTGGTTGACAGGAGGTTGATGACAGAAGATCCAGGCATCTGGCTTCTCTCCGGTGGTCTGGGCGGTCGGGCCCTAGGTTGGTAGCCGAGGGCACTCCAGGCCAGTCCTGGGCCCAACCATCATCTCGGGCATCGCCACCCGAACGAAGAGCCGTGGCAGATGTGCTGGGAAGGGGTTCTCTGACTGACCGCAGGGAGTGGTGGCAAAGGGCAGTCGCCCTCCAGAAGGCAGCTGGACTGCAGCGCTTGTTGGCCTTTTCCCCTCTCTGTCCATTCACCACCGCCACTTTCTAGGCGGAGGTGAGGGTTGGACATGAGGTGTGCTCCTGAACCTCGCAAAATTATGGGCAACAATCTGTGGGTTTGGTGGTACTGTAATCCAGAGAAGCTGATGGTGTAAGAAATTCTCTGGTCTTTAAAATGTCAGGTGAGGTTTGGTTGTTTTCTAGCAGCAGAGTTTTCGGAAATTTTGGGGAGAGGGTTGGGCTTATTCGTGCCTCCTCCTAGGCATCCCACAGTCTGTTTTCTGGATGAGACGGATCTGGCATCTTGCTGGATGAAACCCTCGGCAAGAGGACCTTGGGCCTGTTCTGGCTGAGGGGCTGTTCTGATGTCCTCCTGGCACAAGAGTGTCCTGGATTGTAGCAGGCACAGTAAAGAAAGCTGTTCACAAGCACTTGCGAATGGCCCTGGCCGACGGAGGCCCACAGAAGAAGGGCAGGAGTTCTTTCTGGGAGGGGCGGGGAAAAGAAGAGGGGAAGTTCAAGAACATCTGGGCTGCCCAAGGAGGGGGGGCACACTTCCCCACCTTGGGTATCCCAGATGTTCTTGGTCTACAATTCCCAGGAGCCTTCACCGCCAGCCGTGCCGGCCAGGATTTCTGGGAGTTGTAGCCCAAGAACCGCCTCTGGGGACCACGGAAGGTTTTTATTTAAAATTTTGTTTTTAAATAAAAACAAAGAGCTGTTTCTTCAGCCCTGATGTCAACGGGAGGAAACTGGCAGGCCTCTCCCTTTGGAAGCCCTCCCCCCAAAAAAAAACACACACACACACACAAGATGTGAGCTGCAGAATTCTTCCTCCCTTCCTTTCATTTTAATCTGTCCCTTTTTGTGACAAGGCAGGTTATGATGTGGATAAAAACCATTACAGCTAAAAAGTAAAACAGGCTGTAGTGTTGCAACTCTCGTTAAACTGTAGAAGCAGCCACTATGTTAAAAAAAAAAGTAGGCAGGTTGGAAGTGTGTCAGGGGAAGACAAAAGTAAATGGTACTGGGTCCGCCATCCCTTAACAACCCCTCCTCAGGGTGGGGCTTGGAAAGCCCATTGCCTGAGGTTTTCCTCCGGAGGCGGTTCTGCATCTGTTGTCTTGGAAAGGCAGCAGGCGGGAAGAGCAAGAAATCTTTGTCTTCCCTGCTTTCCCTCAGGCAGGCCATCCCGCCCTCCCTCGGTGTGGCGTTTGCATCCTCTTTCCTCTCCTCCTCAGGGCAGGAGGCACTGTCCTGGCCCTGCTTTCCTTTGACCTTGGCTGACATGCAGGAAGACGCCAAGAGTCAATGTGGCGGGGAGGGGGCCTCTGGGTGGGCAGGGGAACCCCCACCCCCACCACCACCCTAGGGAAGAGGTGGAGTTGGCTGCCTGGGCGTCCGTCCGTCCCGCCTTGAGTCGGCCACTTGCTTTCCCTTAAGGGCCACGGAGGTGGGGGATCAGGTGCTTGGCATGTCTCTCCATCCAGGGCGAGTGTAGAGTTCCATTTACACCACGGTGGCCTTCATGTCCTAGCCGAGGAATTTTTTCACGAGGGTTTGGTCGTCACCCATGGTGTTGGGTCTGCCCGTAGGTGGTGGGGCTGCGCGGCAAAGGGTCAGGGATCTGGTTCTCCCCCAACGTTCCCGTCTCCTTTCTAGACGGAAGCAGAGCAGGCAAATGTAGAACGTCTAGCTGGGTGGAGATCATGTTGGCCCTCCAACCCTTTTTAAAGCTGCCCCCCCCATCAAAACAAAATTTCCAAACAAAGATTCCTCCTCCTCTTCCCCTCCACCTGCTGTGCCCCTGCAACAGGAAGTGTGAGCCCTTTGGGGGGAGTGCTTTTCTCCTTTATAAGAAAGGGCACCAAAAAGAGAAAAGGGTGGACCTTTTGAGGCCAAAGGCGCACTGGGACCTCTTCCCAAACCCTTCTCGTTGGGTCAGGAGGGACTTGTGCAGCCCTGGGAAGAGTCCGGCGGCTAGAAGAGTCGCCCCTGGACCGCCACACGGCACCAAACCACTTTCTCTGCTGGGAGAGAAAAACGCCCTTTTTCCAGCAGAGGGAGGGAGCCCCCCCCCCTGAAACGGCAAGTGCCAGACTCCTTGGCTGACCACACATCCCAGGATCTTTTTTAAAGCAGGGGCACCAGCACGTGTGCGCACCCCCGTCCCCACCTTGGGCAGGATAGTGTCCTGTCGGGTTGGCTGTGATGGTGGTTCTTTCCACCCAGTGAGTTTCTGTTCAGCAGTGATTTTGAACCCAGAACTTCTTGGCATGTGCCCTGAGCCTGCTGCCTGACAGGTAAAGCACTGGGGCTTCCTCTCCTCCCAGCCTCTCCTTCTCCACAGGAATTGTACTGAGGTTGGAATTTTCCACGGAAGGCCTCCTCCCCCAGCAGCTGCGGGATGTTTGTGTTGGTCGTCTCCCATACGAGTCAGAGGGAGAAGGGAAATTTTTCCAGCGATGTTTTGTGAGGCTAAGTAGCCCCACCACCACCACCACCACGAGCCCTTCACTGTATCCCGTTTCTCCTCTTCCCCCCCAGAACCGGACAGAGAACCTGTTTGTCTTCTCCAAGACGATGTTCAAGGGGACTTGGATTATCCTCAAGTGTAAGTGTCAGACGGCCACCAAGCTTGGGGGGGGGGGAGGACCCATTGGATGCTGGGGCCGAGGTTGCCTAAGGCCATGTTTCAGGCACGCTGGCACCCCTTTCGGCCACTCGCTGGTGTTCCCACCCCTGACGGTGCTTTCCTTGCAGTCCTTCACGAGCGATGCAACAGCTTGGAGGTGCTCCTCAACGTCACCTGGTATCTGCGCAGTTCCCGTTGCCACAACGAGATCCACATTGACGTGAGCAGCTCCTCCGCAGTTGACTTGTAGGGAAATATATCCCCGGGATGGCAAGAAACAGTGGAAAGAACCCCGTCTCCTGTAACAAGCTGCCCTTTCTCTCTTGGAGTGAGGGAGTAGCGGAGTTGCATTTCCAAAGCAACTTGGTCAACGATGCCTCTTTAAATGCGAGGTGTCCCCCTGCGTGTCAGTGGCATGTTTTCTAAGGCAGCTCCGTTCACGGTTGAGGCTGCAGGGCCGTGGCATGCTCGGGACTTTCCCATCCGGAGTCCACGTAAGCCGGTTCCTCCCAAAATCGTGGAACTCCCAAGGGCCTCTGGGACATGGCTGGCAGGGAGGGACGGAGGGCCATGCCTGCTAGGCAAAGCCCCAAAGACTGCCGGGCTTACTCGTGGGAAGTGTGGAAACCAGTTCTCTCCCTCTTTCTCTTTTCTGCACTGCAGGAAAACGAAGCGCTGTCTTACCTCAGGAACCACGAGGATGCCACCAGCACCACAGGGGATGGCCAGTATGTTTGGTACAGTGGCCAGATCAGCTGTGGCTCGCTCCATGAGGTGGGAGATCCGAAGTAAAGACGACTGAATGTCAGACTGTCACGAGCAGGGAGGGGAGCTCACGTTTCCCCTGTGCTCCGAAAAGTTCTCTCTTGTTTCTGGACTCCAGTTCCTGGGATCTCCCTGCTAGCTGGAGGATTCTGGGAGCGACACGCCTTTCAGACAGGGAGCTGATCCGGCTTCCGGGGTCTGGTGGCCTTACATCGGGTTACCCCCTTGGTCCCTCTGGCCCTGGGTTCCTAACCTTGCCTAGCAGTGACGGCCTTTCTGGATTTGAGCCAGGATTCTTTTCCTGGACCCACCAGGAGAGGAGATCCCAGACCCAACTGGGATTGGGTGCGGAGGGGGGGGTGGGGGAATCTGCCTGGAAGGCTCTTCGGTCAAGCTACACCCCCTCCCCCTCCCCATCCCAGAAGTAGCGACCGCTCGCCCATCCCTTTCCTTGTGGTTTTTCCTCCAAGGTTTTGGGAGGAAGGGACCTTGAGAGGCAACGTGATGGGGGTGGGATGGGGGTGGAGGTTGTCCTGCGGCTGCCTTGTGCAGGGAAGGGAGGTGTGTGTCCGGAAGGGTGCCCCTCAGGGGGCAATTCCCACTTTATTTGCAGCTCGATCCCTCAAAAAGAGCCTGGGCAGAAGTTAAAGGAGGGCTGCAGAGTCCAAGGAGAAAGCCGGGCTTCTTTTTGACCAAGGGGAAGGAAGGCGGCTTTTGGTCAGGGAGTAGCCCTTTCAGTCGGGAGCAGGGCATGGGGGGAGGGGGCTCTCCAGATGGTTCCTGCCTATGACCCCCACTGGCCCCAGGAGCGGGGGAGGGGGAGGGGGATGTTCCATGCTGCTCACTTTGGCCACTCTGGCCACCACCTTCAGCCGATTGGTGGCTACTGGATCAGAGCCACGAGGGGGTCAGGTTGGGGGTGGGGTGGGAGGAAGGCGTGGTGAGGGAGGGGCGACTGGCACACCTGACTTGAACCACCCACCCACCCCTCTCCGTTCCCTTCTGTTTCAGCTGCACTTTTCGGAGCTGCCCGAGCCTCGGAGGCTGCGGCCTTTACAAGATCAGCTGACAGCCGCCAATCTGGTCAGTCGAAGCACTGGGAATGGGGAGGCAGGATAGGGGCCCCTGGGGGCGGGTCTGGCTCACTCTGCTGCTCCTCAGGGCTGTGGTGAGTAAGCAGGGAACCTCTCTGAGTTAGTTGGAAAGCTGGTCGTTAAGAGTCTTGGCTCGTTGCTCCTGCCAGAAGGTGGCAAGGTAGGCATCAGGGGTGGGTGGGTTCTGCGGTTCACTGTGCGGCCCCCCGCCCCCCGCAACGCTTGGCCTGTTTGTGTCTTGAGGGTCTCCATAAGCAGCATCGGCAGCATCTGGTTCCCACACTTGTCTTTCCTTTCGTCCACGGCCGGGTAGGGGGGGGGCAGCATCACCCATCCTCCTTTGCCACCCCCACTGCCACCCCACCGACAGTGTCCACCTTCCATCCACAGGTGAAGAAGACGGAGGCCTCCCAGCTTCCAGGGAGTGAGAAGGGAAAGGAGACGGAACACAGCCCGGCAGCCAAAGCCGGGGAAAAGCCCGAGGAGGCCCACGTCGAGAAACCCAAGGAAGGCCAGGCAGGGCAGCCCTCTCCTGTGGCCGGCAAGAAAGCCAGCAAAGAGGCCAAGAAGAAAACCACTCTGGCACCTCACAGGCGAGAGGTGGGTGGCCGGACAGTTGGAACTGCGGTCCAGCGGCCTGAGCCAGCGGCCTTGCTCGGCCCTCGGCCTGACCCTCCGCCGAGTGTCTGAAAGGGGCTCTCGGTTCCGCTCTCGGTCTTTCCTTCTCTAGCCTGGCGATGGATGGAGCTCCTCCTCGCCTGACCTGGCCCGTGTTGGGTTGTTGTTTTAGCCTTCCGCCGTGGCTGCCACCTGGGACGATGGGCCGTACGTCTTCATCCTCGGGATCAAGAGCCCGTCGGCCAACTGGGAGCTGCAGAGTGAGTGGAGCCGGCCGGTCCGACGTTCCACAGCAGACCCGTTGAGAGGGCTCCTGGGGAGCTGGGGCCAGTCCTGGGGCTGAAGGGCCACACGGGATAAGCGGCCTTCCCGGCAGTATTTGCAGGCTTCCCTTCGGGTCTCTTCCTTGTGGACTAGCACCCTAGTCATAAAATATAAGCCTGAGGATCAGGAAAGGGTTGCAGCATAAACAGATTGAATAAGGAACTCATAATGACATCAGGAGATTACTTTCTGCTACACCATGGCCACCAGCAGCAGTTAAAAAACCATTGAGAAGTTTGTTCTTTCTCTCTCTCTCTCTGTGTGTGTGTGTGTGTGTGTGTAATGCTTGTTTAAGCACAAGAAGGGAAATACAAAAAAGGTATTCTGGGTGGGGAGAATAAAAATGTCTTATCTCAAGATGACGACCGGCTTCAGTGGGGCTGCCCTCCTGCAGGAGTCCCATGGGACCTCGTGGGCTTATCCTATGAGAGCATTGTTTGTGAAAACCAGTGCGCGGGGGGGGGGGTGCATTTAGCTGTCTAGAGGCTTCCCCCTCACCTGCATGTCTCTTCCTTTCTGGGCTGGCCCACAGTTGATGTCCAGATGAAGCACCCTCTGCACCAGTACATCTCTGCCTCCGAGTGGCCTCTCATGGTGGTGAGTTCGGGGGTGGGTGGGGTGGGGCCTGAATGTCCTTTTCCCTCTGGGTATGGCTGCAGTTCCAGGATGCTGTGCCTGCGGGGTCTGGTGGCCCCCTGTGGTCGGGCCTTAGGGGCGGGGGGTGGCTGTTTGTTGCTCCTGCAAAGGCTTTGCCACCCGACAACTCCCTCCCTCCCTCCCTCCCTCTGCCTTTCTTGGGAGCCTTGCTTCCTGCTGGCATTGCCCCTTTGGAAGGGCAGGCGAGCAGAGGGGCCTCCCGTAGCCCTGTCGGCTGTTTGTGGGCAACAGTCCTGATTTGGCACGGGGTGGCATGAGTTGTTCTGAGGAAGAAGCTCTGAGCCGGTCGGCCAACTTGCCACCCGTTCCCTTTGAACAGCTTGAGGTCATGGTGGGAAGCCCTGGGACCAGCCTTGCTTGACCCGCCGGCCGCTGTTTCCTCAGAGCTTGACGCTGTGCATTTTGGGGGCAGGGAGGGGAGACCGAGGGAGACCCTCTTTTGCTCCAGGGGTGTTTCCACCTCCAGGCTGCACAACCTACAGCTAGGAAGGGATTGCCTTCCTTCTTGGGGGATTTCTAGGTCTTGTGGTCCAAAACATACAGTAAGCTTCCCACACTCAGGACAGGTGTCTCTGTGCTTGATACTGGCATTCCTGCAGCTCCTTTAAAAGGGAATTAGATGCTTCTCCAGGAAGAATTCAGCCTCATCATGATAAATGCACCATATAACCCATATCTCTGCCTCTCTCTTCTTTCCTCTGCCTCTCCCTCCCTCCACCCCCACCCCCGGCAGTTCTATATGGTGATGTGCATTGTGTACGTACTCTATGGCGTTCTGTGGCTTGTCCTCCTGGCCTGCTATTGGAGAGATATCCTGCGCATCCAGTTCTGGATTGGCGGAGTCATCCTGCTGGGGATGCTGGAGAAGGCTGTCTTCTATGCTGAGTTCCAGAGCATCCAGAACCAGGGCATATCTGGTACGTGACACTCAGTGACCCCTTCATTCTGCAAGACAGAGCAGGTCCGCCGATACTGAGTGGCTGTGGAAAAACAGCTCCCTGGCAGAGTGTCAGGAAAGAAAGACGTGGAAGCGGCAGGAGGCCCGGTTGGGGGGGGGGTAGCAGGTGAAGGCCAGCTTGAGGCACAAAACAGGCACCTAAATGGTGAAACCAGCAGAGGGATCAGGCTCAAAGGGCCAGGCTCTGCTTGCCATGGCAGAATCAGGGAGCTGGGCCTCAGGCTGAGCCGGCTGCCCCCTCACCTGCTGGCCTTGTGCAAGGCCTTCTCCCTCCCTCGCCCCCCCATAAGACCTGGGATCACCAAAAGGGGACTGTCCTCTGCATGCATCCAGCCCAGGGGTTGGCTGTGGACCCCAGCCATCCTCCCCCCTCGTTTCCTGTTCCTGGAATCTTCCAGGCGAGGCAGCTTTGCACAGCCCCACCCCAATCTAGAAGCCTTCAAAACAAAATCGGAACAGGGGGGGGGGTAGTCTCCCAGTTTCTGCCACCTTTTTTCCCTTCTCCTCCTCCTCATGTTCCAGTTCAGGGAGCAGTCATCTTTGCTGAGGTCCTCTGCGCAGTGAAGCGAATGTTGGCTCGCGTGTTGGTCATCATCGCCAGTTTGGGATACGGCATCGTCAAGTGAGTGTCTCGGCCCGCGAAGGCCCTGGGCTTGGGGCCCGGCGGAGGGGGGAACCTTGGCTGAGTGGCAGGAAAACCTGGCAGGATGTCCATTTCTCAGCATCCAGGACAGTTTCCCCACCTCCCCTTGCCCCCCACCCCAGCCCCACAGACCCCTCCGTGTGGGGAAGCCACCGTTCCTGAGCTTCCAGGTGGCTAGACTGAAAAAACGCCTTCGAGGAAGATTCTGTTGGGGAAATGGTGCCCCGTGGACATTTCTGAGAAGTGCAGTTCGCCATTTTTTCAGCACACCCGTTGGGGAAGGGGTGGGAAGGAGACCCTGGTGACCTGTATGTGGGCTGTGGTTTGTACTCCCCCACCTACACCCAGTCTTAGAGGGTTCCCTTGACGGAGGGCTGAGGCAGCTGCCAGATATTCCTGCTCTCCAGTTCACACGTGTGTGTGTGTGTGTTCATGCGTGTGAGTGTGCACATGTACATGTTTTGCTTCCTCCTTGGCCTCTTGTGCCTGCCAAGGGCTCTGGGCAATGTTTGCATCAGGAGACACGGCCTGGGTCCCATCACAGAGGCTGCCCTTGACTTGCTTGCGCTTTTCCCTGCAGGCCGAGACTGGGGGCCCTCTTGAACCGCGTGGTGGGTGTCGGCTTGATGTACCTGGTCTTCTCCATCATTGAGGGGATCCTGCGAGTGAAATCGGTAAGAGGTGGCAGGTGGGGGAGGTGGGGGCAGGTGTCTAAGTACATCCAGAGGGTCAGACCAGGTGTTTCCTGTCTCAGCATCTCATTGTCCCTACCCCAGGAGCAAACAAACGTAGCCACCCTCGTCTGTGAAATTGTTCTGGCTTTTGTGGATTCCTGTATCGTCTGGTGGATATCCTTTATCAGGAACCTGCAGGGTGTTCTCTCTCTCTCTCTCTCTCTCTCTCTCTCTCTCTCTCTCTCTCTCTCTCTCTCGTGTGTTTGTGTGTGTGTGTGTGTGTGTTGCTATGCAGCATGTTGACATCCTGGAAGGCTGTGAAGAAAACAGGAATCCCTTCTTTCGCCTGGAAGCAATTTCCACTCACCCTAAGGGAGATGAACCCAGCTGCTTTTGCCTACAATGCTGAGCCTTCCTCCTCCTCCTCCTCCTCCTGCCTGCCTGCCTGCCATCTTCAAAGCCTTTTTCTCCTTCTCTCTCTCTCTTTCTCTTGTTTTTATCCCAGGCTCAAGATGACTTGGTGCTGCTGGCCGCAATCCCCCTGGCTATGCTTGACTCTGCCCTCTGCTGGTGGATATCCTCCTCTGCGCCCGGCAGGCTGGCCCCTGGCTCGGCTACCGTGTTCCTGGCCTCCTCCTCTCCCCCCCGCCCCCCCCCCCGCAACAGTCCTTGGTCCTTTTGACGTGCCATCGGCCCACCCTCTGCTTCCCTTCACAGGCTTTGATCCTCCTTCCCTGATGAGCAGACTTGTAGTCAGGCATTTTGTCAGGAGCGGTGTGGGGGGGCAACATAAGGGGCAAAAGACACCCACCCACTTTGTTATGCAGTGTGGGACCGGGGGGGGGGGGGCGGGGAGGGGTCATAGACCTTAACAAAGGCATCCACCGAAAAGCTAAGGTACCGTGGAAATGTGGATTGACGGCAGGGTCTCTTAGGAGAGGATGGAGAAGGACGAGCAGACGAGTTCATAGGCTTAAGCCAGGCCTGTCCTTAAAGCTCCGGCCACCCAAACCCCTGATGCCCCCCCCCCCCCCGGTTAGCCTGTCTCTTTCGCCAGCCGGGAGCTGGGCGGTGGGGCTCTGGCCCTCCAGGGCCCCTGGGAAAACCGAGGCAGGCCCTAGCAGTGGCTTGTGGCTTCTTCCCAAATCTTAGTGGAGACACAGCCCCACTCCAGCCACGAGCCACCCACCCACGGGCAAGGCAAGCAGTGTTTGGCATTTTCAGTTATGGTTTTGCAGGTGGGACTTCAGAATTGGCCTCTAAGGGGAACAGGAGAGTAATCATTTGCTGGATGCAGTGCAAGGCTTTGTGTTCCCACCCCCACCCCCCCCGCCCCCCAAACAGAGCAACAGTAGCTCTAACCATTCCCCAGTGGGCAGTTCCTCCTTAAAAGTCATTTCCCAAGCGCTCTTTTCTCTGGACTCTCTTCAGCTGCTCAGAACTGGCCAGTTAGGAGAAGCCAGGAGAGAGGAATCTGGGACCGGGGCCCCTACCCTTTCCCTTGTGGCGGCTCCCCCTGTTTGTAGTCCTCAGCCCCAGGAGTCAGACGGCAGGAAGGTGCCAGGTGCAACCTGGGCGTGGGCTCTGCACGAGGGCCTCCCAGGCAGGGTTTTGTCCCAAGAGTGGGCAGCCAGGCTCTGACCCCAGGGCACCGATGGAAACGGCCTCTGGTTGAAGCCGTTTCCCGTGCCAGAGAGGTTCTGCACGGGGCCACAGACTGTTTGGAGAAGTCCCCGTGGACGGGTGCCATTTCCTCCAATGGGGGCCCATCCTTCGATGGAAGCGGGCAGCCAGCTGGGGTCCTGCCAAGACTGGCACCCATAGAGCCAGCTTGTCTTTAGGGAGCTGGGAGGTGTTGGGGGAACAGATCGTTTGGGGAAAGCTTGCGATGCCCTTGGAATAAGGAAAAGCAGCTGCTGCCCTATACGGGCCCATTTGTGCTGATATTCCCTGTGGTTCCCCATCAGAAGTGTTCTGACAGATCAGAGAAGATCAGTGGGGTGGGGGGCAGCGGGTGGGGGGGCCAGGCTGCTCCGGTCCCAAAGGCCTACATTGATTCCCAACAGCGTGGGGCTGAAATGGGCTCGCGCTTCATTCAGAAAGGTTGCCACTGCCGTGTTGTGCCTTCTGTTGATTGTTTTCTGTGGCCGAGCAGAGCTGGCCGGCTGTGCCCTTCGCTGGGTTGGACTGTCTTTTCAAGTCGTCTTGATGGCAGGGCGTTGTTTGGAGTAGAAGTGGAATATGCAGAAAACATTGTTGGAATTCAGCTCATCCAAACATTTAAGATCCTTTTCTTCTTTCGGAGCTGTTTCTTGGCTTGCTCTCCCTCCCTCCCTCCCTCTCCCTCCCCCCCCCCACCCATCAGACTCAGTTCCATCTTCCTTAATGAGGGAAACATCCTTATTAGCTTGGTACAAACAATGAAGCTGCTGAAGCTGCGTCGGAACCTGGTGAAGCTCTCGCTCTACCGCCATTTCACCAACACCCTCATCTTTGCTGTCATCGGTGAGGGTTCAGTTCCCGGCCCCTCCGGAGGAGGGGGAGGGCAGAGTCTGCTCTGGGGGCGCAGAAGGCGGACGGGCACGTGGGCAGGCGGGCGGGCGGGCGGGGAGAGGAGGGCCCCACAAGAAGGGCTTTGCTGACCAGCAGGAGCCCAGTGGGGGGGCAGTCCTTGGGGGGCAAGGCTCGTTGCCACAGGGCCCTCTTGGTGCTTCCGTGGAGGCTGAAGTGGTTCATCACCCATTAAAAGCAGCCCAATGGATGCCCATCATCTTGCAGTAGCACCCTTTGAGGTCTTGTGCTGTTGCCGGGGGTGGGGGGGGGGGGCGGCCATCCGCCTGTGAAGAAGCCTGGTCGCAGCCCCTGGCATCTGACGGAACGTGTTGCCTCACAATTCCTTCCACAGCCTCCGTCGTCTTCATTATCTGGACCACGAAGACGTTCCGGCTTGCCACGTGTCAGTCCGTGAGTAGCCCTCTTTGTGGGAGGGTGGAATCGGGGCGGGAGAGGGGAGGAGCGGAAGGCCCGGCCTTCTCTCCACGTTAAGGACTGGTGCCGGCACCTTGCCATTTGGGCCGTCGCCTGCTTGGGCTGTTTTCTGTCTGGAGCCTTCCTGGGCTCCCCGGTGAGGTTCTTGCTCGCACAGGAGACACGCGTGAGGGCCACCTCGCCACGTAGTCGGGGCAGGTTTTGGGTTCAACAGGACCCCGCCCTTACCGTGTTCTCTTTTCCACGGTTTCAGAGACTTTGTAGGCACCACTCAGCCTAGACAGGCTGATGGAAATAAAGCACTGGGAGAGGCTTTAAGCGAAACCTTGTTTCTTCCATTCCAAAAAGACCCACATGGCTTGGTGATGTTAGCCTGTTGCGGCTAAACTGACCAAGAGTGCTGTGGCACCCAGAGGACTTAACAGGTCCTGCCTGGGGTGTCGTGTTCTGGCCTCAGCCCACTTCCTCAGATGAAGCGGACTGGGCCGAGGGGGGGGGGGAGTTGGTGCCAAGGAAAGCCTGCCAGTTTTTAAGGCGCTGGGAAGGTCCTGCTCTCCCTTTCCTTCTCTCTGCTCCTTCTGAAAACTTTGGACTCAGGCTGAAAAGGTGTGAGTGGGTTCAGGGATGAGGAAATTGTTTGCAGGGTTTGCACGACGGGAGAGGGTGTCTTTCTGTGAGGGGAAGAGGGATATGGGGCACAAGCAAAGCCCCCCCCCGGCCCAGAGCAAAGGGGCTCACCCTCCCTCCCTCTCTCTTTGCCCCTTAGGACTGGCGGGAGCTCTGGATTGATGATGCCTTCTGGAGGTTCCTCTTCTCCATCATCCTGCTGGTGATCATGTTCCTCTGGAGACCGTCAGCCAATAACCAAAGGTGAGCTGACCCGGTCAGGCGGTAACCCCGGTAGAGCAAAGGTTAGCAGGGACGAAGGTCCAAGATCCAAGACTCGTTCCCAGCACCACCCTTTGAAAGGATCTTGGGCCACCAAGCTGGGAAGGTCACCCGCCTGCCCCTGTTCCTCCTCACCGTGTGCTCCAAGGAGTCAGTAGAACCCAGCTTGGGTGGCTGCCTGATCCTAGAATCACACAGAATGATGAAGCGGGAAGGGGTCTCTTGAGGCCATCGAGCCCAACCCCCCCCCCTGCTCAAGGCAAGAATCCAAGTCAAAGCAGCTCCGACAGGTGGTGGTTCCATTTTCTCTTGAAGGCCCTCCAGTGTTGGAGCGCTCACCGCCTCCCTCTGAGATCACTGGTTCCACTCTCTTACTGCCCTAACAGTAAAGATGTTTCTGTGGTTGTTGTGGGTTTTTCGGGCTCTTTGGCCATGTTCTGAAGGCTGTTCTTCCTAACGTTTCTCCAGTCTCTGTGGCCGGCATCTTCAGAGGACAGGAGTCGGAACTCTGTGTTCTGGTCCTCTGAAGATGCCTTTGGCCACAGAGACTGGCAAAGCGTTAGGAAGAAAAACCTCCAGAACATGGCCAAAGAGCCCGAAAAACCCACAACAACCATCAGATCCTGGCCGTTAAAGCCTTTGCGAATACAAAGATGTTTTTCCTGATATTCGACTGAAGTCTGGCTTCCTGTGACGGGAGCCCATGATTGTTGCCAGCGGGATGAAGCCTGTAATTGGTGAAGCCTGAAAAAGTGAGGGCCTCCCTCTTCCCACCCTTCCCTTTCCTGTGCCACCCCTTTCCCTGCCCTCTGAGGACTTGGAAGGGTTTGCTTCCATTTGCCTTCGACTTGGAGCCAAATGTTGCAAAGTGTTGGCATCCCGAGAGGGTAAATGCACATCTGGGCCCCCTTTCTCTCTCTCTCTCTCCAGATACGCCTTCATGCCTCTGGTGGATGAAGGCAGCGAGCAGGAGGAGGAAGAGGAGGAGCACATGGTCAGCGAGGCCTTTGGTGAGATGGGCCGGGAGCCCTCGGGTTCCTGAGTGTGACCTCTGGGTTATATTTGGGGGCAGGTCTTCTGGAATGTGAGATGTTTCTTGCGCTTGTCTTCAAATATGCACAAAGCAATCAGAGAAGGCTTTTAAAACACAGGGCTCTGTTTGAAGATTTAGCTTGTGAGGCAGAAGCAAAAATAGCAGAGATCTTCAGGGAGGGGGGCAGCCAACCTGCAGCTCCCCCCCCCCAGGAACTGTGTTGAGCTCCTCTTCCTGGTCCCTGCACTGGGGAGGGAAAAAACAAATTGGCCCCAAAGTTAGTTTTCTGTCTACAACCATCCACCCCTCCCCAAATATCCATCTGGCTATACTTGGGTTCATTTTGCAGTTCTGGGAGGTGCTGTTTAGAGGCAGAAAATGGGCCCCTGAACCACAAGAACTTGACAAGTCAGGTTTTGGGCACCTTAAAGACGAAACGAGTTTTGTTTGGTATGGGTTTGGCTGGGGGGGTGGGGGGGGTCCTTCATTGTCCCATGCCGTCCCTTGGCTCTTTTCTTCCTCTCAGATCCGTTGGGCGTTCTTTCCGGCCCCTGCTTGGCCCCTGATGCTGCCCTGCAGCCAGACCAGGCTCAGCCCCCCCCCCATCCGCACCCCACCCCACCTGATCACCCTTGAGCCATGCCCAGGGCTGACTGGGGAGGGCCTCTTCCTTCCTTTGTTTGTTTTGCAGAAGGGATGAAGATGAGAGGCGGAAAACCGGAAGCGAACGGAATCCTCAAGGGCAGCCGAGTGGTAAGAATCCACTGCCCGGGTTCCCTCTTTAGGTTCCCACCCAGACCTTCTGCCCCCACTCTGGGTACCTTCTCTTGTTCTCTCTCACCCCCCCCACCCCCCACCCGGAAGCTGCCTTCTTTTTGGCAAGCCCAGAGTTCCTCTTGGTCAGTGGCACCCCAGTGACAGCTTCTGTTCCTGGTTTTACCAGCAGGATTTTCTCCTAGCTCTTCCTGGGGCCCCTGCTATTCCCTGGTCGCCTCTCATCAAAATGCTGATCTGTCCGGACTCTGCTCCTTTTATGAAGTCAGGTGGGGGGGCAGGCTGGGACGGTGGTCTTCCTCGTCCCTCACCACCTCTCAGTTCCAGGTTGTAAAGCAAGGGGCTGAGCTTTTAAATTTGCCATTTTCTTTTGTTTTGATCAACCAAGACCGTGGGTTTTAATGGTGTTTGTGCGATGCTTTTTATGTAGATTGTTAGTTGCCCTGGGCTCTTTGTGGGGGAGGGTGGAGTGTAAACGGAAGCAAAAGGAATAAAGTCTGTTAATCCCCCCACTGTTGATTTTGCTGGGGAGCATCTCGCCCCTCAGGCTGCTTTACCTGCCTTGTTTGGGGCACCTCCTGGCAGCTGAGAGCTCAAGGAAATTTCAACAGCAGAGCCTTTTCCAGGCCCTGCTTGCCTTTCAATTTTAGCAACTCAAGTTCTTTCACGTTTTTTTTTTTTTATCTTTCTCTCTGCTTATTTCTCAGCTGGCTTATTTTTCCTGCACTTACAGGATGAAGACCTGAAGTGGGTGGAGGAAAACATTCCCTCTTCCATGGCTGATGTGTAAGTTTCTGCTTTGCAGTTAGGATTTTGTGCATGTAAACTCAGGCTATTGATCAGCTCTATCTTCCTTGAAAAGACTGGAAATACAAAAATCTGGAAAGCCTCCAGGTTGAACCCCCCCCCCCAAATGCAGAGAAGGAGGCACATCACAAGTTGCCGTGCAAGGTTGTTGTTACAGTGCCTTTAATGCCTTTCAGCCTGTTGTAGTTGTGAAGTCTGCTTCAGGAAGAGAAAACACATGAGAGAGAGAGAGAGAGAGAGAGAGAGAGAGAGCATCATTGAGACAGAATCATTTGAGTAATTTTGCAATACCGTCCACATGTTCTTGCTTGAAGGAGGCAACCTGTAGAAATGTCTGTTGAAACTGTCTCTGCCGAATTCCTCCTGAGGATGGAATAAAACTTGTGAGTTTTAGTCTGTCTTCTGGAGATGGCGTGGGCTAGTTTGTTTATTTATTTATTTGATTTATACCCTGCCTATCTGGTCCGAAAGGTTGCACTGAAGGTCTTCCAGGGAGATTCTTTCCATGAAGATTTCTGCAGGCAGTTTGCTTTCAGTAAGTGCATAGAAGCTAGACTGCGGTGAACTAGCAGACGAGTCTTTTTGTCTGTGTATTAAAAAGTTCACATAGTTGCACTGGTGTGTTGTGTGTTACCTTTGTAGCCCTCTTCAATATGTGGGTTCTTTTAAAAACCACCTATAACTGAATTATGTAAGCAAGCAGGGAATTGATTTGAGGGCTCCTTGATGCTGAGATTCCAGAGGAATTGACGGCTGGACTGCAGGGAAATTGTCTTTTGCTGCTGGAAGGAACAGGCTGCGTTTCTTTCCATGTCCCTGCGGTTCTTGTGCAGCCAAGGAACAAAGAGATGTCTTCGGGGTCCACTAAATCGGGTAGGAAGTCAGGATAAAAAAGGCGCAGGCTGGGATTTGGCATGTGCCCCCTCTCCATCGGCCAGCTTTGCTTCCTGCTCCTTTGAGCAGCAGTTGAGCACAGAGGCTTACTTCTGAGCAGGGGAGCCTCAGGGCCCTCCCAACAAGCATTCCAGGGTCCCTCTGCTCTGCGCTTGCCAGGCCAAGCATGGCGGATCCGGCCTGGGCCCATCTCTGGCCAGCCTCCTTGGTCTTGATCCCTGGTTTTTTGGTTGGGGTCGGGGTGGTGATGGGGAGGGCCTAGCAGCCCTGGCACCATGAGGTGGCATGGCCGTCTGGTGAGTAACGGCTGTCCTTCTCTTGTCTATTCCAGCGTCCTGCCTCCGTTGCTGGATTCTGATGAGGTAAGCCACCTTCCATGGTATTTTTCTGCTGTTTTTTTTCTGAGTGACCCCGCATTACAGAGATGGGTCGGGGGTCACAAGCGAGCCTCTTAGCACAGGCAGGATCTCCTCCTGCTTGAATGAGGCAGGTCAGTCTGCTCCAGTTGGGAGGGATCTCGCTGCCCAGGGAAGCCTGGAAGAGCCAGCTGGCAGGGGCGGGGGGGGAGACGGTCAGTCGTCCAGGTTGCCACTGAGGAATTCGAGCCTTTCCAATGCAATCTCTGGAACTGACAGAGTTTCCTCATCTTTTCTTCTTTCGTCTCTTGACCCCTGTAGGAAATAGTGACCACAAAATTTGAGATGTCCAAGATGGAATGAAGGGTGCGCATCCTGGCCTGATGCTCAGTCACACTCGCTGCCTGATGGGTTTTGAATGGACATGTGGCTGCCGATGGCTGGTGTTTCCCTTCTTGTTTTTGACATGCACATATATATATATATATATATTTGTATATGGTTCAAAATTATTTTATTATCTTCCTGTATTTCTGACTCTGGAGCGCTGGGGCTTTGGCCAGGCAGCGACTTTCTGCCACCCCTGCAAAGTGGGAGCGGGGGGCCAGGAGGGTGAAGGAGCTCCATCACCTCCCGCTGGAGCGGAGCATTATGGGAGGAACGGTGGACTTTGTGGCTTGCCTCTCTTTCCTGAACGGAGCTTGGAACCAGCACTTCCAGCACGAAGACATGGTGATGCCTCGGGCAGCTTGGCCTGGGTCTCTGCTCTCACTTTGCACCTCTCAGTGGTGGTAATTGCGTTTGGCCGTGGCCTGGCCCCCCTGGGGTGTGTGTGTAAAATTGGGGGGGGGGGGAGGAACAGGGTATGAGGGTGAGAGATTCCTGAGCAGGACCGCCCTCCGCAGCCTGTGCTGTCATCTTTCTAGGGTGCGATGCTGAAAGAACCAAGGGCCAGAGCAGGTCTGGATCCATCCACCCTGTCGAGTGCATGATTTATGAACAGAGGAGGAAGGAGAAGCGCAAGGGTGGGGAGGCTCCTCTTCCACTGTGGAGAGGTGAGCTCTGCCCTCTGGCAGAGAAGGCAAAGCCGCCCGGATGGAGCCGTTCTGGCAGAGAAAGAGCCCCTGGGAGAGGGAGAGGCCATTCCCACCGGGAGCAAGGGGGACTGCCGTTCTGCCCACGTGAGCCTGTTCTACAAACCTTGCGTTTTGAGGGAGTGACCGAGGAAGGGGGCACACGGGGGGGGGCAAAGTGTGGCAGGTGGCTGTTGTTGTCTCAGACCTAGTGCAGCTGTGCTCCCTCCCCTGCGCAGGTCCCACTGAGAGCGAGAGCAAGGGGAGGCCTGTCTCCATCCTTTTGTTTTCCCTCCTTCCCCGTTTGGTTCAAGGGGGGGGGTTCCACCCCTGCTGACTTTCTTACCCTTTGCTCCAAAGCGTTGATGCTTCATTTGCTGCCTTCACAGGCTGGGTTAGCAGAGAGAACCTTCCCAACACGGATGTGTGTATCGCACAGCCCTGGTTCTGTGTTTGAAAAAAAGGCCGTTCTTGTTTCTTCCCTCCCTCCTTCCCTGCCTCCCTAAGTTTGTTCTGCAAAGCTCTCTGTTGCTCTTGCTCTTCTCCTCCCCAGCTCAATCCTCTCTTTTCCCTGATGTTACCTGGATGGTTGCAAGCAAGAGGGGAGGAAGAGTAAGATTTCTTTCCAAATAGCCATTTATTTATTTTGAAATTGTACATACCATCTCTGGGGAAGGCAAGCTATGTGTGTTTTATGCAGTGATATTTAAAAGAAAATCACACCTCCTCATGTGTATGTCTTGTGTTCCATAGTGTTTTCAGGAGGGAGTTGGTTTTGAGGGGGGGGAGGCACAGAATGTCTGCCGCGCTGCCTGCCAAGGAGGCCTTCGCCCACCTCTTGCCTGACCCGTGTGTTCAGCAGGGACCCTTTGTCAGACCACCCTTGCCCCCCAACCCCAAATAGCCCCAAAGGAGGGAAGCTTGTTTCTTGGGGAGGGGTTGATATATGCTCTCAGTGGAGCCTCCCGAGGCCTTCTCACTTCCTGGCTTGACTGACTGACTCTCCCCCCCTCCCTGATCAAAGCTTCTTGAGGATGTGGAGTGTCTGCTCTGCATTTGGCATGGGGGTGGGGCAGCCACCCATCTGCCTCTGCGCATCATGGCCTCCCTTGTGCCAGCAGAGCACAGCACCATAAAGCTTCTCTTTGGCCTCTGTCAGCGTCGGTGGTAGCAGAACGCCTTCTGCAGGGAGTCAGCAGAATATGGTCCAAGCCCTTACCTTCATCACGCTGAACGCCAGATGATGCTGAGGTCAGCGGGGGGGTGGGGGTTGAAGCCAGGGATGTGGCATCTGCACCTGACAGTTGCCCTGCCGGGAAACCAGAGGAGGTGCAGGCACGCAACACACAACACACAACCTCTGCCGGCCTTCCCTGCCCAGCGACGCTGCAGAGAGGAACCACCGACTGTCGCAGATTCCTCCGTTTGGAGGACATTTTCACTTGTAGCTTTTACTTTCCCTTCCCAGCCCTGATGGTTATCCTGCAGGTGGTGCTTCCTCCGAGGAGGGACTCTGGCCGTGACAGTCCTAGGAGAACGGGGCCAGCCTGCCTGCTTGTCGGCCGCCTGAACTCGGCTGCCTCCGAGCCGTTGCTGTTGTGGGCCCGTGCGGCTGCAGAACAGCCTCTCGGGCCAGTGAGACGGGAAACACTGGAAGCCAGAGAGACCTCAGGGACTTCCCTGGCGTGCTGGGGGCGCTCTCTCTCGAGTTTTATCCTCTGTAGAAATGCCGTATTCGTGCACATCGTTCTGCTGATGAAGCTGTTCAAACGGCTCAAAACCAAAGCCAAGAAAAAAATCACTTTTCTCCTAAACTCGGAGTAGGTTTAATTTGCTTTAATACAGAAAATCCAAATGATCACAAACCTCACCCACCCACCGTGGGCAGTTAAATGATTCTTTTTTTAAAAAGGGGGGAAGGAGGGGACTAAATGACACCAGATTACGGTGATGGGGAGGAAAAGCTGGCAAGAGCTGTCCAGCTGCCTCCCCTTGACCTGACTGAAACAGAGTGGGGGGAGCTCTCCCGGGCACCCCAGCCACAGGAAAGGGAGGGGTGTGTGTCTCAGGGGCAGCCCTTGCTCAGCCCCAGCGCTGCCAGCTCCTGCTCTTCCTTCCGGGCCAGCTGGGCGGCCGCTGCGTCAATTGCGGCGCCCACAATCTCCACGGCTGCCAGGCGGAGCGCGTGCGTGTCCAGCTCGGCTTCTGCCCCCAAGGCTTCCGGCTGTGGCTCGGCTGGCCTCCTCTCGGTGGCCGTAGAGGGCCGGAGCGGCTTCCCTTCGGGGCTGGCTTGCCGCTCTCCCTGCTCTTGCTCCTTCTCCCTGTTCTCGGAAAGGGCCAGAGAATGCCCCGGGGCTGGGCTGAGCAGGCCTTCCGGCAGGCCTGGCTCTCTGGCCCCGGGTGGCACCGAAGGAGGGGAGGAGACCCGCCAGGGAATCAGCAAGCCCCCTTCCCTTGGGAGGCCAGGGTGAGGGGAGGCCCCAGAAACCCCCTGCAAGGGCAGTGCGGCCCCACAGCCTTCCTCCCTTCCTGAGGATGTCCGCAAAGAGGCCCCTGTGCTGATCCTCTCCGTGCCCAGGCTCTGGCTTCCCTGGCTCTTCCACCAGCTCCTTCCGCCGGGGGCCCCTGGACGGGACGCCTCTTCCTCAGGGTGCGGAGCGCGGTGTGCTTTCTCCGCCGCCGCCGGCTCGGCCTTCCTCGAGGATGTTGGCCCTCCCAGCAGCTCACGGTTCAGCCAGCCGAAATCCCGGATCCCCATCAGCATCCCCTGCCCTCCGGGGTTCTCTGCCAGCTCCGCCAGAGCAGGCTCTTCCTCCTCCTCCTCCTCCTCCTCTTCTGCCCACAGAGGGCAGCCGCCATCCATCTGCTGGGAGGCCTGGCCTTCCCTGGCCGCTTCTGGCACCTCTGCCCTGTCCTTGCCCGAAAGAGCGTAAGCCCACGCCTGGAGCCTCTCCCACTCCGGAATGTCCTTTGCCGTTTGGCTTTGGCTCTTCTCCAGGGTTGGTGAGCGAAGGGGGTCAGCCCTGCTTCCTGCTTCCCTCCTGTCCCCCACCACGCGGCAGATCTCAGGACTGTGCCGGCTGCTTCCGTGGCCTCCGCTGCCCTCTTGGGCTCCCTGAGTGTCTCCCACGTTCAGTGGACGTGCGGACAGGAGCTTCCCGGCCTCTCCTGCTTCCAAGCTGCCGGGTGGCTCCCCAGAGACTCCCTCCGCCCTGGCGAGAGAAGGGCTTCTTCCTGGTTCGGCAAGGCGGCCAAGATCCGTAAGGTCTTCCCTTCCCTGCTGGCCAGGCCCTGAGAGGACTGGTCTTTTCTTGGCTCTGGAGGCCACGGCTTCCCTGAACATCTGCCATGGCTTCATCCTCCTCCTCCTCCTCCCTGGGCCCCCCTGCTGGGGAGCGGCCGCTGAGGGTGCCTGGGGCTCCGCGGCGGGTCTCCACCTCAAAGGAGACTCCCCTTGAGGGTCGGCCGCTCTGCTGAGGGCTGCCACCGGCCCGCACCTGGGGCTTGCCCCGTAGAGCAGGGAGGCCTCCGGGCCGCGAGGCGGGGGCCTCTTCAGCCGGGAGGAAGCCGCCTTCAGGCACAGCAGCTTCCTGAGCAGGGAGGGCCCCGTCTCCCCACTGGCAGGTGCCTCCGCCGAGGGCCAGCCTCCTGGCGAGGGCTTCCGGACGGCTTGGATGGGGCTTTCGTGGGCGGCTTCCATGCAGAGGCGGCTCCTGGCAGCTGCCTGGCCCTCCGGGGAATGGGCAGCCCTTCGCCTTCTGAGCCAGAGCGGGCACTTCCTTTGGAAGAAGCCTTTTCCCGAGGGAGACAGCCTGGCAGGCGCCGGTTTTCCCTGGGCATTATTCTTTCTCCCTTCCTTTGCTGCTGAAGGGGCCCTGTCTCCATCTGGGTGGGAGGCAGGGAGGCCCCCCCCAGTTCTCCTTCCCTCCATGAAGCAAACGCCGGGTGGGTTTTGCTGCTTCTCTCCGTGGAAGAAAAGCCCAAAGGCTGTGGGGGCCCCTCCGGCGCCTCTACTCGGTGATGATGCCTTCTGTCCCTGGGTCCTTGGCTTTCAAAACGACATGGCCTTTCATACCTCTAGGCGAGGTTCAGGTACTTCACCACTCTGCTTTTCTTGTTCAGAAGGTTTAAGGAAGGTCTTGCAGAAGGAAAGGTCTTCTCTACCCGTCCCCCGTTGGTCACCGTTTGCACGGAGCAGGAGCAGAGCCAGCCTTGGTTTTCTCCAGTGGGTGCCCCCAAAGCGGCTGGAGAGGTTTTGTGACTTTTCCAGGCCAGGCTTCCTGCAGAACACACACACACACAAACACGGAGGCATACACACACACAAAAAGCATGCTAGTCAGGAACCTCCAACCCTTTTGAATGCCAACAAAAGATAGCAAAAAATAAAAATTAAAAAAAAGAGTGGCTTCTGATTCGGAGGAGCCTGCTTGGGGGGGGGCAGCTGTACCTCTCTTAAAGCCGGATCCCACCCTGTCCTCTGCTACATTCCCACACACTCAGAACGCCTCCTGGGTGCCCCCGGGTTCTCCTTGCGGGCAAAGGAGTGTGTTTCTCTTTGAACACAAATTAGCTTTATTAAAAGCTTCCAGGTTAAAAACTCTAAAGAATACGAGTGGCCCTACTTTGCTCATTTTAACTTTCATAGCAACAGGGAAGTGTATAAATATATATATTTAATGGTACTTATTTTACTGTGGAGGAAGGAGTGACTACAGGAGCGTGAAAGTTAAATGTCACATCGTGTAGACATTTCCCTGATTAAAAATATTCCTTCATTTGTATAAACCTACAGTGAAATTCAAGGGAAGCCTAGTCATCAGGCTGGTTGGGTTTTAAAAAAACAAACTAACGGAAACCTGACATGCGCAAACCAGTCTTAAGGTCTATGTAGGATATTCTACGAAACCCCCCCTGCCCGCCCCGCCCCCCGCTGCTGCAAGAGGTGCATGCTATTAGACCAATTCAAAAAGTGAGAAGGGGTTCCAAAGCTGCTTTTTGGATGGGGGGGGGCAGCATTTAGGACTTTATAAATCTTACTGAGCTCTGTTTTGAACCTTCCTGCTCATAAGGACCAAGGTGTCTGGTCACTGAGTCAGACCTTGTAGAGCAGGAGTCCTGTGTAGGCTCCCGCCTGGGCACTGAGCCGAAGGCAAGGATTCCCTTCGACCTGCCAGGGCAGCATCGCATCTGCAGCACCCTGAACCCCCCCTCCCAGCCCTGGCCGTTGCTTAGACGTCCTGCCTATTGGTAGCCGTGTGTTTGTGTGAGTGTGTGTGTGTGTGTGTGTGTGTGAGAGAGAGATGTCTGTTGTTCAGTTCCAAAAATGGTGGCTTCCCTGCAGTTTTTATTTTTAGAACAGAAAAGGGAAGGGCCAGCAGCTTATGTGGGGTGCTTTGCCATGTGCAAGAGCTATCCCTCCGTAGCCGCTGGGCCTGTGAAGTGATCAAAGGGGTCCCAAGTGGGGTGATGAAGCTTGTAATTAAAGCTGTATTGCTTCAGAACAAACGATTCTGAAGAAACCTTATGATCTTCTACATTTCTTGGGGAGGAACAACAGGATAATGACTCACGGTGTGGGAGAGAGGAGGACAGGCGAAAGGGGTGCACAGATTTGCTGCCTCGGCCCCTGCAGTTTTTGGAAGCACTTACATCGTCGCTGCTGTTACCGTTGGGGTTTTAGTTCTTACGATGCCATGAAAACGAATCAAAGACACTGTCTGTGGTAATTATTTAAAATATTTCTTTGTCTGAGGAAGTTGAACTGATTCTAAGGTGCACTCCTCACGAGATCATCAGACATAAAAAACCAAATTTGGTTTAGATCATGCACAGCAGTTGCCTCCAGAAACGGTCACAAATACGGACCCGCCTGGGCATCCCGTTCAAACCAGAGGCAGGCTTAAAGAGGGGGCGAGCGGCAGAGATTCCCCTCTGGAGACGAGGGCAGACCTGGCCCCTTCCCCTCCTCCGTCCACCGTGGCCTCCCAAGGGTCTCTTCAGCCCAAGAAGAGGCCACCTGGCCTGTCTCCTGTCGGCTGCAGCCCCTCCTTCCATGCGCCCGGGCTGTGCTGCAGCCTTTGGACTTCTTCAGTGTCCAGGAGGAGCCTTCCTGGAGGGGAAGGTGGCCGCGCCAGCCCGGCGTGCCCTGCCTTAGCCAGAGTGGGGATGGCAGAGAAGCAGCGGCGCTCTGGGCCTTGCGCCTGCCACCCCAGACACCCCACAGGAGGGCACCTCCACCCCCACAATGCCCACAGGAATCAAGAGAGAGACTTGGGCTCCAAGGGGAAGGAAAGGGAGGCGTTGGCATGCCTGGGGTGGGGTGGGGGGGATTTGCTAGTGGGGGATTTGCTAGGGAACAAAGGCGGCTGGAAGGAAAGGGCGACCTTGCATTCAGCCTCTGCAGCCCTGCACACGCGCACACGCGCACACGCACAAACCAGGTTTGCTTCCCTACCTTCCCAGCAGGGCAGGTGGGGCTCACGTGGGCCCACCTAAACCTTCCCTCTGTCTCTCTGAAAACGCTGTTGGCCTCCAGGCTCTCCCCACCGCACCCCACCCCACTTTCCTGCTGACCCTTGATACTTGCCCCCCCCAGCCCTCCTCCCCGCTTGCAGTTCCATGTGGGCCTTCCTCCTATCTGTGTGTGCATGGGGGGGGGGACTTCCCTGCAATTTCAAGGGGGCAGCCCTCCCCCTCCGCCTTACCTGGGGCCACCCAAGCTCCTCGGCCACCTCTCTTGCTCCCTGGCTGCTGCTGCGGCTCCTCTCTCCTCCTCCACGCTTGGTGCTGCCCAGTGGGTGCCTGAGCGAAGACGGGAGCGCAGCCCCCCCGCCAACACCCCCCCCGCGCTGGTTGTCATGGCAACCTGGCTGCTAGAGGGGCAGTAATGCAGTTGTGCAGAAAAGACAGCGCATGGACAGAGGAGGGGAGGGGAATAAATCAGTGGGCAGCATCTGCTCTTCTCCTTACCTGAACACCCCCCCACCCCACCCCAGACAGTCTTGCTGCCTAATGGAGGGAGAAAGTGGCTGCGCTGAGGGGGGGCACTCTGCTTCAGAGCAAGAAAAGACAAAGCCGCTCACACACAGGGTGCGAGGCGGGGTGTGCAGTACGTGTGTGCTGTACCTCCTGAAAGACAAATGTTTTTTGCGAGGATTTAGGCTCGGGGAATCTGCATTCAAGGGGCTTGCAACCTCGCTTTTCTCACCTGTAAAATGGCTACAATTGCTGTATTAAAAAAGGCCTTCTTTTTCCTTGTACCCATACTTATTCATTTATTTATAAATCCCTTTCATATGACAGTTTTAGAGCACTGTACAAAAACACCTAAAATTAAAATGCAATGTTTACTTTGTCTTTGAAACAGACGGGGGTTCAGGCTAGACAAAGAGGGGGGGAAGGAGAGACATGGACATCTTTTTGTTGTGACACAGATGTCTGTCTTTTTACTGGACCCCACTAGACTGAGGCGCCCAGAATCAATGGGATTCACGGAAGGGCAGACTTAAACTGATTTCCACAAGCTATGGGTTGAGCCCCTCTGCCCACCCAACCCACAAAATGCCAGCCTTCCTCCATCCCCAACCCGCACCAGATCTTCTTTGACACCAAACGGATGAAGCTGTAGAGAGAAAGGGGGCCGTAGAAGGAAGGGCCCTTTGGAACGGAGAGACCCAACGCAGCCTGCTCGGCAGCTGAGGCCAAGTGGCCGGAAGGTCCCTCGATGAACTGGAGGGGTTTGGCCAAGACGGCCTCAGAACGGCCTCTGCTCCACATGCCGAGCCCTTTGCCAGTTCTAGGCAGGCCGGTTGGGAGCGGCCTGGAAGGGGGGGGGTCAGGCAGGTAGCCTGCCATCTGCCCAAACAACCGGCCCCTCGCTTGCAGCTGCCGAGGGCTGGAGCCCCTCTCCGAGCAGCCGCAGCTGAGTGCCCTGCCAGGGGAGGCCTGGCGCTCCCAGAGACAAGACTCTCCTGAGGAGCCCAGTCTCGGCACCTGATGACCCATGACTCTCGCTAAGTGGGTGGTGGCCCACTGTGCTTGAGCACGAGGTAGAAAGACCTGGCGTAGCCCTTGGCCTGGAAACAGGAGGGCATGGACTGGGCCAGGGAGGGAGAACTGGCCGTCCAGAGCAGCAGCAGCACCAGCAGCAGCAGCAGCAGCAGCAGCATCAGGCTGGCTGCAAGCAGCAGCAGCAGCAGCATCCTCATCCGCAGCGTCCCCCGTAGGGTGGACCTTCGTAGGAGGTTCTGGGAGCACCTGGAGAAGAGCAAAGGCTAGGGTGGGCTGTTGCGTGGGGAAGGCACTCGGAGGCAAGTGGCTGGCGCCAGCAGAGGCGAGGAGGCCTTTGCCACCCACGTCACCCAGGAAGAAAGGCCACCTGAGCCAGGCCTCCCTCTGCCAGAGCCAGGTGACCCTGATTTTTTTTTGGGGGGGGGTGTCCTTTCTTTTCCTGGCTCCTCATCCTACTCATTTGCTTTGGCAGCATTTTTCATTTACTGTTTTAGTTCTACTGACTGCCTGTTTCTTGACTTGAGATGCACACAGATCTTCACAGTCAACTTTTCCCAACTTAGTACTGGGGGGTGATGGAATTTGTACTTCAGCACAGTTCGAGGACATCTGGCTGGGCAAAGCCAATCTGTACAAAAGAATGTACAAAATGGGAAGGAACCTGCCAGAGGGACCCTCCCAGGCTCCTTTCTCTTCTGCTGCTCAGAGATGGCCAGCCGACAGCGCCGTGCACGGTGAACATATCCCACAAAGCGCAGCGCGCTCAGGTTTAAAAAAATGGGGAGTGGAGGACAGGTGCCAGCAGACCCCTTACCCCTTCTCCGTGGTGGTTGCAGGTTCTGCTGGCTGGGAATTGGGCCATTTCTTCACGGAAATCTATGAGCAAAAGAAGATTTGGGGGCTGGGGTGGGGATCAGGGACAGCAAACAATAGCAGAAGTGCTCAGCCAACGGGGGCCTGGCCCTGACCTTTCTCAGAACAGAAGCCTGCCGGTGCCTAAACCAGCTGGAAACCCGACCCCTACAAGGGGCTCCGGCTCCCATGGCAGTGCTTATTCATTAAGCTGGGAAAGGCACTCCACACATGCTCAGGAGTCCTTTTCTTGGAGCTTCAATAACCCCCCCCCAACAAACCCTGCATGAAGCTGGCTTTCTTTTGCTTCCTTGTGGCCGTTTAAGGTGGCTCAAGCAAAGAGCTTCAGGCTGTCACCTGGATCCCTCTTACCTGCCCGTTGCTCCCCAAACCAGGGTGAGCAAAGAAGGGGTGTTTGGCTCTCCTCTTTGCCAGCTGCTCAGGTTTCCCTCGCTTGGCTGGCTGGCTGCTCCTTTGGGACTGCGCTGGGTGATATGTTTCCCCCGCTGGGAGGCGACAGCGCTGGCGTCGGCCATCGCTCTGTGGAACAAACAAGAGAGAGGTGGCGTTGTGTCAGCGATTTGGCCAGAAAGGCAGGGACCCCAGACCACCAGCCCCGTTCCTCATCAAGATATACACCCTCCCCACCCCATGCAATATTTATTTCCCAAAAAACTCTGCAAAGCCCCCCTGGAAGGAGACTTCCAGGCAGCACATGGGCCAAAGTGTAAAAGCATAGCATTGCTGGGAGCGACTGCCTCTCCTCCCACCACCCATGCCAACCGAAGGATCTTCCCCAAGCCTTGGCTGATGGCAGGGAGGGGGGCTCAAAGCTCCCTGGGTGGCAAAAAAAATGACCTGCCCCTTTTCTTAAGGACTGTCACTAGAAGCATTCTTAAAAGGGGGAGGGACCCTGGAAGCAGAAATTCCCAAGATCCCTGCTTTCCGATTCCTGTGGAGAGGCTGAAAGTGCAGACATCATGTAGTGAAGAAGACTGCAAGGACAAACGGATCTCTACAAGCCGGGATGGAAACCTGGTCGTGTCCAGACAGAAGAGCTCACCTCTTCTCTTGCCAGCTGCCTGCCTGCCGCCTCCTGCCAGCTCTTGCCCAGCCATGTCTCTGGACGCTGGGGCTCAAATCCCATTGGTTCCACTGGGCAGCAGCTTCCCTCCTTCACCGGTGACCTTGGGGCCCCCCACGGACAAGCCTTTCTGACCACAGAGGGCAGTCCTGCTGGAAAGTTAGCCACAAAAGGACAGTTTTAATGTCCAGGGGAGATGCCCCCAGAAAACCGGCAGGCAGATTTACAGCGAATGCGATTTTTCAAAACAGAAGCACAGAGAGCTTTGAGCATGACATTGTGTGAATAAGACGCCGTGTCTTTCACTGCCATGTTCATAGGAGATCCTCCCAGTTCATCCGAGTGAGCTTGGGAAAAGGGCTGGTCTTTTGGGAGCACAAGTGCCGGAGGTAGGATGTTCTGGGGTGGGGGACTTTGGAAACTGCCAGCTAGGAAAAAGTAACTTCTCCAAAGCAGGGTCATGCAGTTGGAGGCCTTTGACTCCACTGTCACAGGCAGGACCGATAGAAATTCACAAGTGCCAGAAACAGGCAAGTCAGGCCATTGTTCACCTGCCTTTTAATCAAAAGAAGAAGACGGACTCGTGGCGGGGGGGGGAGGCAGAAGGGGCCATAACCTCCCCCTGCCTCACCTGATGTGCCAGCCGCTCTTCTCTTTGGGTCTCTTGCCGAGCCTGCCAGCTGCTCCCAGGGCCCTCGGAAGCCACCCAATGCCTGGAGAGAGGGAGACGGTCAGCAAATCTGGCCAGAAGAAGAACGAGAGCTGAGGGTGGAAAAGGAGCTGCAGATTCTCCAAGGACAAGAGAGAGAGAGAGAGAGAGAGAGAGAGAGAGAGAGAGAGAGAGAGTGTGTGTGTGTGTGTGTGTGTGTGTGTGTGTGTGTGTGAGAGAGAGAGAGAGAGAGAGAGAGAGAGAGAGAGAGAGAGGAGAGAGAGAGAGTGTGTGTGAGAGAGAGAGAGAGAGAGAGAGAGAAGGGGAGGGGAGACTTAGCTGGTACAGAGTCAAAATAAGCCAACCTGTAACATTTCTCGCTTATTCATCTTTCCTCGTTACTCCACTATTCAGTTCACAACAACAGGAACGCTAACGTCCTTCTCTCAGGGCCTGGTATTCAGACTCCCAGCCCACCAGCAACCCCGACACCTACCCAGAGGCCTTCTTGGCTGCCGTGTCTCTTCATCAAAGGCCGGGACCCCCAGAGAGAGGACTGACACGCTGGGCGAGGTTCTTCCCATGGGTCCACTCCTGTAAAATCATGAAAGGAAGCTCGGTCCCTCCTGAACTCTTAAACAACTGAGAAATTGCTAAATGGACTTTTCTCCTGAATAGCTTCACGTCAGTCCATGACGCAAGTAAAAGCCCAAGCAAAGGCAGCAGTAGTGAAACTAGAAATGATAAATGGGTGGCCAGTCCCCACCCCAACTAGGATGGAGAAACCCTACTCTTGGGCAAAAGAGCCTTTGAAAGAACTCGGATCTGCGGAGAGGGAGGGAGGGAGAGAGAGAGAGAGAGACTTCCCCTCCCCACAGCTTTCTCTTTGCAGCTGTCCTCTGGAGGCCAGCCAGGCTGAGAAAGAGCGACTGGCCTCAGGGTGGCCAAGAGGGGTCCAGGCTACTGAGCAGGTGCTCTGGCTCACCTCTCTAAACACTACACACCACGCCAATGTTCCTGGTCATTCTCAGCAGCACAGGGACACAGCAGCCCGCTCTGAAGGTGAAGCCACGCTCGGTCAAGAGCCTGTCATCAGCAGCTGAGATTTGGAGTGTTCTAGATACATGATTCAGGCTGACCTTAGAGACCGAGCAGTTCTCCTTTCAAATGAAGCCTCTTCTTCCCTTCCCATGACCCATCACAAAGGAAGGTGAGCTCAGGTGCAAACCGCAAAAGCAGCTGCTATTGACGACTAGACCGTTTCAGCATCTCAGGAGTTCCCCCTTGTGATCTTGGTTGCAGGTCGTTTTGAGACTCACGAGGAGGACGCAGCCAGGCTCACCCACCCCAAAGCTTGCATCAGCATCAGGACCGCGGCCCCTCCATGCCCCGCAAAAGAGCACCCTCCACCGTCCAACCTGGGATGGCACTGCACGAGGAGGAGGAGGAGGAATCCTCTTCATCGCGTGATGATGTGGATCCCCCGACGTCCACCGAAGGGTCCCACTCCAGCTCCAGGGCCCCACCAACCTTGGGCACCTGATGAGCGTGGCAGAGGGGGTGGGTCTTCCTCTGGGGTGGGTCGGCCCAGGGGGGCAAGGGGGGGCCAGGGTGCTCCGGCCTCCCTCTGGCCATCTAATGCCAGGGACTCCTCTGTGAAGCAGCTGGACTCCGGGTCCCTCTCGCCGTCCGACAACACGCGTCCTCAAAGACCTGGGGAAGGGGACCGACTCAGAGCTCCCGGTGTGCCCGACACAGGGTGCCAACTGCGTACATGGCAACCTACTGAGAGCCATGCCAGGGCACACATTTAATTTAGATGTCCCATCCATTTATCTTCCACCAGGGAAGGAGCTGCAACAGAAACCAATGCCAATGCTCAAATCCCCAAAATGGAAAAGTGTGGGCTTCTTTACGAAGGGCTCAAATACCGCAACATTCATTTTGTTGTTGTTGTTGTTGTTGATTAGTCGTTAAGTCATGTCCGACTCTTTGTGATGCCAGTCCCTGCTCCTGCTCCTGCTCCTCCTCCTCAAGGCGGACCTTTCTGACGCACCAGACTCAGGCTGACCAGTTGCTGCCAAAAGCAGAAGACCCGGCAGAAGATTTCCTGGCAGAAGCCGCTCAGGTCCTGCAGCTCTTCCTCCAGGAGCTCAGCATCCTCGGGCTGGCTCTTCTGGATCAAGCGCTCTCCCTGCGCCAGCAGGCGATCCATGCGCTCCGCATTGGCTTGCACGTCCTCCTGGAAGGCCTGGAGAGCAGGGAGACAGACAGAGAGACAGCCTCCTTGGTGGCACCTGAGCACAGGGGCATTTGGGTAGGGGTGTCCATCCTCTCTCATCCCCTCCCCTCTACCTGCAGCCGGGTCATTTTCTCCAGCAAGGTCCCTCCCGAGAAGTGCTCCACATCCATGAGCCGGAGGCTCAGCTCCGTCAGCCACAACCGGAGGGCTTCTCTTTCGGTTTCAAACTCTTCCCACTGAGTCACAAAATGCTGAGAGAGGAGTGAGAAGAATCAACAGCTTAGAAGCAGGCACGTGCTTCCCGTAGCAGTTCTCCAAGCTGTGTCTGTGAGCCTTCCTCTCTCTCTCTCTCTCTCTCTCTCTCTCTCTCTCTCTCTTTTCCCCGAATCCCCCTCCCCAGCACAGCCCTTTGCTATCCCTACAAGAGGAGCTTTGCCTGGCTCACTTAGTCCCCCCCCCCACGGAGTGTGCCCAGGATTGCCACCCCCCCCCCGGACTGGTTCGCTGGTGTGCGGGGAGGGGAGGCGAATGCAACCCAAATCCAAAACTGACATTTGGGCAAGGGCCCAGCAGGGAAATGTGTCCCCTCCTCTATGATGTTGAGCCTCACGCCCAGCACCAGCCCCTCGCCGCCCCCCCCCCCGGCCAGCCAGCCCGCTCTCACCTTCAACCGCCGGGAAACCGCGGCAGCCCGAGCCTGCAGGGCCTCCCAGCGCTGGTTGACCTCCCGAACGGCCGCCCGGAGCCGCAGGCCGAGGCCGTCTCCAGCGCCGGACCGCCCGAGCTGCTGGTAGCGCCGGTTCAAGGCGTCCAAAGGCCACAGCTTGGCCGAGACTTGCCCCCGGAGGGCCTGCAAAGAAGCGCGCGCGGGGGGGGGGGGGAGAGGGAGAGAGGCAGGAGCTCCAGCAGACCAGACCTTTCTCCTTGCTGGACGGGGGGGGCGGGAGGAGGAGGAGCGAGGAAACCTTCCCCCTCCCCAGGACACACACACACACACACAAAGCGGAGGAGGGCTCGCCGCCCCCCTCCGCCCCCCCCCCGGCAGACCCTGCCCAGCCAAGGACCGGCGCCCGCGGGGCTCGGCGGCCGCTCACCTCGAAGCGCCGCAGCTCCTTCCGCGCCTCGGCGTAGGAGGCGTGGGCGGCGGCCGGGCAGGCGGCGCGGGCGGTCTCCTCGGCGGCCAGCAGCCAGTCCTGCAGGCGGGAGAGCAGCTCCTGGAGGGGCCCGGCCGGCGCCTTCTCCCTGGACGGAGGGGGGGCGGGAAGGGGGCGGGTCAGGGCCTCGGCCGGACTCCAGAGGGGCGAGCCGGGCGGGGGGCTCGGGGACCTTTACCTGCGCCCCGCCGCCGCCCCTCTCGGCCGGCCCCTGCAACCGCCGCCGCCGCTGCTGCTGCTGCCCCCCCCCGTTCCCCGCGCGCCTCTCTCGGGGCCGTCGGAAGGCAGACCCGCGACGGAGGCCAAGGGGGCTCCGGCCGGCCAGGCGCGTCAAGGCGCGGCGGCCGGGCGCCCCGGGGCCCGCTCTCCTCCCGGGGGGTCCGCGCTGAGCCCGCTCACCGGAGCCGCGCCTCCCCCGCGCTGGGGCGCCTGGCGCTGTCCGGGCAGCCCAGGGGCAGCTCCCGCCGGGAGGTGGCGGCGGCGGCGGCGGCTTCAGCCTCGCCGCAGTCCCCCGCGGCCGCCATCCGCGCCGTCCGTCGGTCCGTCCGTCGGCCCGTCCACTTGGCCCCTCGCTCGCCGCGGGGAGGACCAGCCGCCTCGTCCCGCCTTTTCCCTGCTTCTGCGGGTCGCGCGCCGGCCTCTCCTGCCTGGGCAGGTGGAAGGAGGAGGAGGAGGAGGAGGAGGAGGAGCAGCTCTGAGCCTCGCGAAGGGAAGGAAAGGCCGCCGAGCCCCGTCCGTTCCCAGAGGAGGCCAAAGGGTCGAGGCCGGGGCAGCCCGCTTCGCCCTGGGCCCGGAAGGCGCCTTGAAGGAGAAGGGTGGAGTAGACACGTTTTCAGTCAAGAAAGGGGGAGCCTGTCTCTGGGCATGTGCAGAAGGCCTGGGCGGACTCCCAGGGCCCCTGCCCTAAGCGAAGGGTCCCCTTCGCCAAAGGGCCTTCTTGGCCGGCTTCTGGCCCAGAGAGTCCATGGAGGGAGCCAGAAGGCTTCTGCTTCCCTGCGGAGGAGGATTCGCTGCCCAGCGGGAAGGGCGGGGAGGGCACTTGGGGCTGAACCTGCCGGTCAGCAAGCCTGGGAATGGTCCCACTTGCCGGACTCTGATAACCAGCATCCTTCAGCCGGCAAGCCCTGAGCAGTTGGTTCAGCCAGAAGCTCCCCGTCGTCCTCCGGGTCACCTGGCGGAGGTCTGCCTCCTCAGTTGAGGCCGACACAAGAGTAGGCCCTCCTGTCTCAGCAGGAAGTGCGAAGCACTCTGCATGTGGTCAGAAGCTGTCTTTTCCACCTACATTTTCTTCTCTGAGCAGAGATGCAGCTCATACCTGTCTGGGTCCCTTTCTCCTCTGAAAGGCTGGAGGGAGCGTTTACTCTTCTTGTTTACAGCATTAAAGCATTTGAAGACAGTGCCTGCCACGGCCCTTTCCATTTGAGGGCCAAAGCTGTCCCCGCCGCCGCCCGTCCTAGTCCAAGAAAGCTCTAGTCCAAGAAAGTTCATTTTCCAGAAGAATCGCCGCTTCCACTGGATAAGCAAGACAGGGGCGAGGAAGCCAGACCCGGAAGGCCTGAGCCACTCGTTTCCGTGGAACATTTTGAGTGGGGAGAGCGCCTTTGGCACAGCTTCCCAACTGCAACAGCCTCCCCCCCCCCGCCACTCTTGTTCTGTGTATTGACACACCAGCCCCTTGGGGGGAATCTTATCAGAATGCAGGCCATCTGACACCTGACCTCGTCTGGACAAAGGTAACTTTCTGTGCCTGCGTGTGTGTATTTAGTCGTGGCTGAGACGCTCGCCTGGGATGTCTCTCTGGCTGAGACGTGGCTCAGCGGAGAGCAAAGTGCAGCTCTCTTGGTCTGATCCTGTTTGCAGCCTTTTGGAACAGGGCTGCTGAGGGCGGATCCTGAGCAATACTGCCTGGAGGAAAGTCCTGCTTGGCGGCGGCTGCCCGGGGTGAGGGAATTTCCAAAGGAGAAGGAAGGGCTGCCAAGGCTCGAGCTGACGTCAGTCAGAGCTATGCTGTCGGTCCAAGCAAAGGGCTCGTCCCCCTGGCCCAGCTGTGCCCCAGTGTCTGGGTTGGCTAGGCTGCCTGGGGGATGATGGAAACTGCAGTCCAGCCCAGCTGGTTGGAGGAGGATGGCCTGTTCCACTGCCTCTTGTTCCCAGCGCTGGTGATCCAGCTGCCTTTGCAAAACCCTTTGCTGTTCTTCACCACATGCACCTGTACTCAAAGCTACACTGCCTTGGCACATGGAGGCTTCATTCAGCAGAGCAAAGAACGGATGCCATTATGCCTCTCCTGCTTTGTGAACCTCTCCTGTCCTTGTTTTAAAAGCCACTTCCTATCCTGAGGGAGGAGAGACACCTGAGGGGAAGCTTTCAGGTGCAACCTCTGGCCTGAGGGTGAGCGGCTGGGGGGGGGGAAGGGGCAGGGGGGGGAATAGATGGACATTCCCCCTCCCAACCCAGGAGAGTTACTGTCAATCAATACAGGCAAGAGACCCAGCCGTTCTCAGGCCAAAGCTATCAACAACTATCAAAAGTTACTTTTTGTGATTTGATAAGGGCAATGTTATATATCAAAAGCCATCGTATCTGTGGGTGGTGATGTAAGGAGCAACAGGTTCTAGGTATTTTTAAAATCTACTTTTTTGAGTCTTTCTGAGACATTTTGACAAGAATTATAGCAGGGATGTTTCACACTATTTTAAAATCAAGGCTAAGGTGTGGGTGTCTTGTTTTTCTTGATGACTGAGGAACAGACAGTGCAAGAAGCAACTGAACAAATTATGTCTTAAGAAATGGATAAAGGATTACTTTTCAAACTTTACAGAGTAGAAGGAAGTGGTTGCTTATACATAAAAAGCAACCGTCTTCAGAGCCCTGACTGAGCTTAATGGGCCAAGAATCGGATGAACCGGTACAAGTCTTGTCCGTGTCGGAGGGCGGTGAGTGCTGCGCAAACACTTCCCCTGGTCATCCCCAAATCTCTTCCGAAGGGGGTCAAGAGAGGTTGTGCTGTGAACCAGACCTTCTCCTGTTCAAGAAAGTTCCCCTTTGGCCCCTCGGCTGTCCTGCCACAATCCTTTCCATGGACCAAACACCACCTTGGCCCCGTGGGGTCTCACCTGTGCCCCTACCCTCCCTCCCTCCCCCTCACACCAAGGGGCCCGGGGCTCCCCACAGGGCAACTGCTCTACTGAACCGGCTCTGGCTCTGGCAGCAGACCTTGGAGGCCCAGAATCAAGGAGACCCCCCCCCCCTTCTGCAGCTGCCTGAGCAGCAGGAACCAGGCGGGTTTGCTTTCCCACCACCACCACTGTCCTGACCTTGGAAAAGCATGACGACTGTACAGGCCACACGGCTCAGTTGCAGGGACTGCTTTTAACAGCCCCAGCAACACAAACCCTCCAGCCACTGAGCATCCACGGAGCGTGTCCTGTTTCCCAGGGAGCCACTGGGCCCACCTCCTCTGAGCAGGCGTGGCCGTGGAAGCCTGGGGAGCCTGGCCTTTGCAAGGTACAGAAGGAAGAGCACGTGAGCTCAGGTTGTAGGAAGCCTTTGCTGCTTCACAACAATCCTGTTTGTTAGGATGATGATCCTCCTCCAATTAACAAGCACAAGCTGTGCATCAACCAACCTATCTCTTACGTCTGCTCTCCCCCAACCAGCCACCCATGTGACTAAGCTTTCACCGCGTCTCTGGCAGTCTCTTGACTTGGGCCAACATCTGTGCTGCCACCACGTTGCTGGACTACAACTCCCATTGTCTCTCATGCCACTTGCTCTGCTTGTTAGGGCTGATGGGGGGGCAGGGGCTCACCCTTGCTTCAGGGCCCACAAGCTGAAGGAGCAGGTGCTCTGGGAGGGCCAAGACAAACCCACTACTTTGGAAAAGGGGGTGGGGGTGGGGGTGGGCTACCTCACAACCGACCCCACAGGACTAGTACTGGTCCAGGGATTCACAGAGCGCCCAGCCCCCTTGGGCTTTGCAGTCCTCACCTGATCAGGATCCAGCTCCCATCTCCTGCTCCGTTGAATTTGGGACCCTTTTCGCACCGCAGCCACTGGACCGTCTGCCTTGCCTCTCTGTCAATCATTAAACAGCCCCCCCCCCTTCATCATGCAACCTGCACATTAGAAGCAAGGCGTTGGCAACAGGCAAAGCAGCCTCTCCTCCCTTCCCTGAACCTCCCCTCTCAAAAGATTTGCCAGGCCAAGCGTTTTTGCCTCCTCCTCCTCTAAAGCAGGTGAGCTGGTGTCTCTCTCACACACACTCTTCCCCCAGGCACCTGCACAAAGAGCAACCTGGTTGTCAGGTAACTTGATTCCCCAGCAGGAACAAGGAAAAAGCCACACCCATCAATGGCAGGGTTTCAGAGACCTGCCCGGCATTGCTCTGTTGTCAGGTAATGGGAGAAGAAAACACAGGAACACCCTGGCTCAGGCGGGCACAATGAGAGGATGAGGGCTTGCCTCTGCAATAAATATTGCAGCCGCCCCCCCCCCCCACCAAGTTTTTGCAATAAACATTGGCCACACATGGCGATATTTAACTCAGGGGAGAAACTCCCGCCCCGCCCGCTGCAGGTGTGCCTCTGATGGCTCACCCAAGTCCAAAGTTCCGGATGGAAAGAGCTGCGGATCTGACTAGATCCGGAAGGTGGCCTGGCATCCTCTCACAGAAGCCAAGCTTGGTGAGGCCTGATGGAAGCCCGGGGGAGAGCCAAAGGTTGTGGGCGATGTGAAGCTGCCTCAGGGGGCGTCAGAGCCCAGGGAAAACAGGGGGACCATGTGAGTTGTTGGGGCTTTTTGACAGCTATTTGGATTTCCTCGTTTTGAAAATATTTTCTCAATCCACACCTGCCTGCCTGCTTCCCAGTGGCAAGGCCCCACTTGCGATACCTTCCTCTTGAAATTCCCGGTCAGTATGACAAAATGGGCCAAAAAAGCACTTCGAACTCAGGCAGGCAGGGAGGACAAAAGGGCAGGAACCTTTGCTATGGGGGGGGTGTCTTCCCCCCCCCCCCAGTGGAGTGTGAATGAACAGGGTGGGACCACAGCAGGGTCTAGCGAAGGCCAGCCCGAGTAAAAACCTGCCTTTGTGCTTTTGTGCCTTTCTGCCCCTGCCCACCCGTGTCATGCCATCTGCTCTGCCAGCCACGGGAAGGGGCAGCTGCCACCAGCCCCTTGCACCAGTATTTGCAAACCGGTTTTTTGACCACATGTCAAAATGCAACTCCTACGATCAAAGAAAACAAACCTTTAAAGAACCCAATGAGACCTGAACCCCAGCAAACCACCATCCCTGCCCTCTTTTTGACCTCAGCCCACACACGTTGTCTCCATGGGCTGTCGTGCATCAAACAGGGCTAGCTGGGGTGTGTGAGAACACTTCAGCAGTCACAGCTGAATGTGGGAAAATGCCTCCCACCCCAGACTGTCAGTCAGAGGTTCCACGACTCCAGCTTGGTGGCCTGGACCCACCACCCACATTCAGGGCAAACCAGGTGGCGTGAGCTGAACTGAAATGACCCAGAATAGTGAGAGAGTCACACATGGGACGTTGGTAGATCCTTTATTTGCAGGACACTCCCTGATGAAGAAGGTCTGTTGTTACATAGGGTTACACCCCATCTCCAAACGTGCCAGACGTACAGCACAGACATGACAGGCAGGAAACAAGTTTGGGGAGGGAGCCCAGCTTCTCTGTTCAGCAGGCTAGCCCTCCAAATTCTTCCCCCACATCAGCATGCAAGGCAAAGAGAGCCAGGCATCCTGGCTTCTCCCGCTCTTCCCAGTATCTGAGAGGAGACACCACAGCCCCCAGTCCAGTAGAGAAATCAGCCCAGTGGTGGAGAGACAAGGCAGCTCCCTGACCCACAAAGCTTTAGCCGGCAAACCATCGGTTCTCCCCTGCCCGCCCGCCCGCCCGCCCTCTGGGGGGCACTGGCCCTTGGCTAGGCCGTGCGGCTCTGCTGCGGAAGACCCCCTGAGCACCCCGTCCCAGCCGCCGCCTCTTCTCCTTTGCCCTGGACACCTGCTCTCCTCAGCTCTGCCTTTGCCTCCCCAGCTCAGGCAGATCTGCTCAGGGAGCAGCTGCTCTCGCCCAAAGGACGCCTCATACAGTCTCTCTCTCTCTCTCTCTCTCTCTCAGCCGTCATTCTCACAGGCAGCGGCAGAGGAAGCAAGACCACGGGAGACGGGGCCATGGCCGTTCACTCTTCCACACTGAACAACAGCAAAACGTGTCAGCAGAGAGACGCCCCTGAAGCTGGAACCCCTTTGGCCTGAGGGGCTGCTTCCACACATGCCAGGAAATGTTAGGGAGCGTGCAGAGCAACACTGAGCCAGATGGTCACTTCTTCCGGCCCAGAATAATGGAGGTTTTTAGCACTTTAGGGACGTGACGGAGGGTGAGTGACACTCGGGTCCTCCGGTCCAACGTAGCCCCTAGGGCACAGCCGCACATGCTTGCGTTGGCCACTTTCTCCGTAATCACATCCTCTGACACAAGGCGAATGCCATGAAGGTAACGGCTGTACATGTCTTCCTGCAGGACCAGGAGGCTTCGGGGCTTCAGAAGCAGGGACAAGAAGTGGCGCTGCTCTTCTGTCTGTAGGGCAGGCTCCTGGACAAAGGCAAAGACAGCTTTAGGGCTGAGGGTCCTGGGAGAAAGGAACAGGTGGCCGTGGCCGGTCCCAGGGTGGTGAGAAGGGCAAACTGGCAACTGGGAGGAGGAGGAGGAGGAGGAGGAGGAGGAGGAGGTTCAAGCTTGAGCCCTGGAAGTCACAAGGTGACCTTCCAGGTCGTCACAATGCCCCAAATCCTACTGGTGTCTGTGCAAGGTTTGCGTCTCTTGCTATGGCTAATTGTAGCTAATTGACAAGGTGCCCGGGAGCCTCTGGTGTGTGCAACTGGGCACAGGACCTGACATGTGGCATGCGAGATGCCAGAGCGCATGCCATCCAGGAGCCACAGCAAAGGACACGAACATTGCAGAAACACCCACCGGGGTCCTGTTTGCTTTTTCTCCCTTCCCCAAAGGGTGAAGAAGATCATCAGGGGGAGCAAAGCCTGCCTCGACCTCACCAAGGGATGGGTAATTTAGAGGCAACTAAGGAGTGAATGCAAGTGCCCCCCCCCTACAGTGACTGCCTGGCCACCATTCTGCCCTGGAAATGCCAGCTGCAGGATCCCCACTTGACCAAGTTTCCCTCATCCCAAAATGCCAAGCAAGCACCACCATGGACAGAAGCAGGGCTGCACCCCAGGGCGCTCAAAAGCGCACCTGGCAGGTGCGGTTCCTTGCTTTGTACAACAACAACAACGCAGAACAATCGAGGGAACATTTTACTCCTGGGCAGCAGTGGAAGCAGGCTACGGCTGGGGCAGGTGGGTGCCCTGCCTCCCCATCCCATAAGCTGACAAGATTCCCACCTCTGGGGTGGGAATCTGACACCTCTGGAGTCAGTCCAGCTCCAGGGACCCTCCCCTCCCTCAGAGAAAAAGATGGGGAGAAATACCGACACAACTCGGTGCCTCTGGCCTGGGCCAGCGGGGGGTGGGGGGTGGGGGTGGGGGAGAGGAGGGAGGAGGCGAGCAGGGTGGTCTTGCCCCTCCCGGGATCACCTTCCCCTCCTGGCCGTCCGGCGGCTGCTCCTTGCTGACAGGATGGTAGAAGTCCAGGAGCGTGTGAGACCCCAAGCTGATGGTGGTGACGGTGGGGAAATACAGGGGTCCATCCTCGTGAGGCTGGAAGCAGAAGGAGAGGGGCGTCAAACATAGGAAAGGGGGACAGGAGCAGGAGGCCCCCCCCTTCTGCCACCCCTTTCCGCTCTCGTCTCCCTTAAGAGGGAGAGAGAGAGAGAGAGAGAGACGCCCACCCAGCTTCCCGACTCCAAGCACCTCCTGGCCAGGAGAGCTTACCAGGATGCCTTCCCCAGGGCAATACTCGTTCACCAGGACGTGGTTGGCCCGTCTCCCTCCAAAGACTCCGAGGGAGGAGACTCTGTCGGCGTAGGCCCGAAGCCAGGGGGGCAGGATCTCCGGAACCATCCCCTTTGGGTGGGGCAGCCCTCCTGTGGGGAAATGCCGAGCCCCCAGTTCAGCAGACCATGGGAGGCAGAAAGCGGCAGGGCGGGGACCCCTCTGCCCTCGATCTGCCCCATGACGGTCAACACAGAGCCTTCAGGGTTCACAGGCGGCAGCAGCAGGTGCTAGGGCGGAACTCCCCCCCTCCAGGCCCTGCCTTGGCGTTTTCAGGGAAAAGCTTCCCACACCCTTCTCGCCTTATGATCCAGCCAAGCCCTAAAGAGGGACCCAAACTGTTCTCCCCCCCCCCCCGCCCCGGTTGCAAAGTCAGCCAGCCGATTGGAAGGCAAAGTGTTACAGCACTGACTTATAAACTATGTGAGAGCTCTGTTGCCTTCTTGAAGCAAAACTGGAAAATATATAATGGAATCTAGAAGGTCAGAAGGTCTTTGTCAGCATCAGATGAAAACAGAGCGAGCCTTACAGGCAGAATTCCTGCTTCCCACAGGTCTCACGGTAGCGTTCCCAGGGACAGCCAGGTTTGACACAACATTGTCTATTTACTTGACACACACACACTCACACGCACACACACATTCTTTACCCCAGTTCTGCAGCCTCCGCCCAGAAAGCTGAGTCCACTTTGGCTTAGGAGCCCCATAAACCTGGAGAGGAGAAAGAGAAGTGATTGGCCACAGTTTAGGGCAGGGGAGGCCGACTTTCCTCTGCCGTCTATCTTTCCTATCCCAGGGCGGCTCTTTTCTTCCCAAAGGTCATGCTGAGCATATGCTCACACCTTTTCGGTTGGCCTCTGCAAGAGGGTCAGTTTATGCCCCCTAACCCCATCTCCCCGTGGCCGTGTCAAGGGGGAGACTAAGGCACGGCTGAAAAAATGATTCCTACCATTAAAGACCATTCACAGTCTAGTGCTGGAAACCTGTTGTTTACCAAAACTGAGGAATCATCCGTTCATGTGGACACAAAAGACTAGGCCAGAGGTTGGGAGTTCGATTCCTCCCCCCCCCCCCAAATGGGGTCTCCTTGATCCCTTTGGATCGCTTCCAGCTCTGCCATTCTAAGATGATGGTGATGATAAAGATCTCTTATATAATAATAATAATAATAATAATAATAATAATAATAATAATAATAATAATAATAATAATAATAATAAAAATAATAATAATAATAATAATAAAAATAATAATAATATAATCTACCTACCTACCGATGTCAGTTTGTTATTGAAAACTAGAGTGATAACAGTGGTTAATAATAATAATAATAGCCTTTATTGTCAAGATTCAAGAGGAGACGCAGGTTCCAATCCCGCCTTGGCTATGAAGATCACCGGCCAACCCTGGGCCTCTCAGAATCTCTTGGCAGGATCCGCGCTGTCCCCACAGGCTTGTTGTGAGGACAGGAGACGAGCGGTGGTGTGCGTGGCCTCGGCTCGTGGAGGCAAAGGGGCAAAAGAACCGCCACACATAAAGGAGCACCTGGTTCAGGTGGACTTCTTTGTCAGCAGTGCCAACCAGCGAAGGAGCGCCTGTCATCAGAAGCGGCCTGTCCTGATCGCTCCCCCCCCCAATGGGGAGGGGACACCGCGGAGATGGCGGCCCCTGAGCACAGGTGGGGCCAAGGGGGGGGCGGGCGGGTGGAGGACGACTCCTCTTTCTTAGAGCATCCCAAGGTCGGCACCCACCTGTCTGAGGAGGTGCTCTTCCTCTCCCTCAGTGATGAAATCCGGAACATAATAAGCCGCTGGGGGGCACTGCGGAGGGAGGGAGGGAGGAGCAGTTGGAGCAGCAGCAGCAGCAGGAAGGGCGGGGGCGTGTGTGTGGCTCGCCTCCCCCACCCCCACCCCACCCCCCGGGCCCCGCACCCCACCCGGAAAGGTGTCCCGGGGCCCTTCGGGGCTCCTCCGGGGCACGAAAAGGGAACCCCGGCCCCGACATCCTTCCTCGGGACCCGCTCGGTCTCCACCACCAAGGCGCCCCCGCCCGCCCGCCCCTCCTTCCCACCCAGCCCACGCCGTGGCTCCTTTCTGGATGCTCCGGCGCCACCTTCGGCCTTCCGCGATCCCGCGCCGACCCCCCCGTGTTCCCCCCTCCCTCCTTCCCCCCCCTCCGGTGAAAGCGCGGCGGCGCCCGCGGCCCGTCCACCGAGGCGCCCTTTCAGCCGGGGGGGGGGAACCAAGGCCGCCCCGTTTCCTGGCCGGGACCGCCGGCGGCGGGGGGGCTCCTGTCCCACTTCCAGCACACACTCCCCCCCCACACACACACACAACCACGTCTCCGAAGGGGGGCGGAAGGGGGGGCGGGGCAGGGCTTCGCGGCGACCTCCGCAAAACGACGACGTACCTGCGCCAGGCGGAAGGGCTCCAGGGCCTCCGACGTCATTCTCCGGCCTCTGCCCCCCCCGCCCGAGGAAGAGGAGGAAGAGGAAGAGGAAGAGGAGGGGGGCAAGACACGGCGGAGGGGGGGGGCGCGTCGCTCACCGGGTCAGAGGGGGAGAAAGGCTGAGGAGGGGCGGGGGGGGAAAGAGGAAAGGGGGGAGGCCTCGGACCTGCCGGGAGGCGAAGGGGTCTCGGGCGATTGGCTCGGCCGGCCGAAGACCCGCCCACCTGGGGAGCCCCCTCCCCCCGCCGCCGCCGCCGCCGCCGCCGCCGCCCCAGGAACCCAGGCGTCCTGCGCGCGCCCCCCCGCCCGCTCGCCCGCCAATCACGTTGCTCGCCGCCCAGTGCCCACCCCCCGGACGGCTCCTCGAAGGGCGGCGCCCCCGCCCAATGGAAGGCGAGCTTGGTGCGACCCGCCTTCCTGCCGACGGGCAAGCCAATCAGCGTCAGCCCCTCTTTCGAGGGGAGGGAGGGCTGCGTCGTTGGAGGAGGGGACCTACGTGATGACAGGTGGGGAGGGGCGGGGCGGGGTTCTCGGCCAGGAAGGCTGGCGGCGGCGGCGGGGGGGGGGGTCGCTGGGCGCTCGGACGCCTGGGTTCCTCTGGCGGGGGCGAGGGTCAGGACTCCGGCCTTCCCCTCCCCTCCCCCCCGGTGCCCCTTTGGTGCCCCCCTCGCTCAAGGCCCCCCCCTCCATCAGGAGATGCTCCGCAGATTCCGGTATACAGTAATTTTGTCCCGCAGAAGCACCTGAGGTAGCAGCGCAGTTATTTATCGGAGCCTTTGGCTTTTGTGGGGTCGACTGAGACCCACAAGCAGGCCCTGACCACGCAGTTCAACTAAAAAGGGAGATGTTTTGCTATTACCGCTGGAATAACACAATGTTTAGATTTTCAGTTTTTATTAGCCAACTCAGATACAATTGTGTTCATATCAGGGTAACTCACAACAGCCTGTGAAGCTTTATGTCAGAACTTGAACGGCTGCTTTATACTGGTCACAGTCCTAAAGCAGGTGGGTCACTGCGATCAGTGACCATGAGCTGTCTTCCGTACTAGAACCGGGTTTGAACTCGGTGGGGCCTGGTGGGAGGCATTTGACCAACGACGCAGGTGGACGATTAAGCCTCTGGGACTGTAGCATCTGAACCCCAAATATACACCCAGTTGCATTCCACAAATGGAAAACATTTATGAGCATATCGATGTACGTATGTGCCATGAGATTGCTTTTGTTGTGTGTTTGGGGGGGGGTATATATAACTGGATAGTCAGAGTATAACCCCTGAAACATAACGTGGGATCTCCTTTTGGAAATGAAACTGGTTTCTGCTGTCGCTCAGACTGTGTGTGTCTCAAGTATTCTCGGAGTTCATGATAAAGTATATTACAAACCCAAATAAAACCTAGGGTGCACGAAAATGAAAGTAAGGTTTCTAGCAAGCTGCTCCTAGATATGGGTTTCAATTTTACTCAGACATTTCTGGGAATATACATCTTTTGATTCCACTTAGACCGGGTAGTACAGTGAAAAGGTTTGAGAGGGAAATGGAGACAAATGAAGGGTTTGCTGTGTTTTAGTTCTGGCAAGAAGAGGACACAGGCCTTTCGGGTATGGAATTGGGTTCAGAGTCCGTCCGTGGTCCTGGGTCCCTCCCTCGTGTGCAGATCAAAAACAGGCAGAAAGGAAGAAGTCTGGACACCGTGCACATAGAAACACTTTTTATTAATTTGTTAGTAACAGATAAGCAACAGTATAATAGCATAGTGATACATTTTTCCAACATGCTAAGATCCCCCCCCCTTTTCTTCCAACAAGCCTGGATGGAGGGGGAAACCAGGGAAGGCCCGTCATGCAAGATTCAACAGAGAGAGCTCAGCACAGGCATGAGAAGCCATCATCTCACTTGACAGTTTACAAAGTTATTATTAGTTTTTGAAAAATAAACATATACAGGTGGGCAGAAAGAACACAATCCAGTGTGGTCTCTACAGGGAAAAGAAAGGAATGCCACAGGAAGCCACTCCATGGGGCAGGCAGAGCCTCTTTCCCAGGGGCCAGGTCCCCGTCTTCAGGGGAGGGGGGCAGTCCCAGCTGGGGACCCCACAGCAGGCACTGCCCAAGGCTGCAAAGCGGGACAGGGCAGTGTGTCTTAGGGCAGAAAGCTGGGATCGGTTGGAAGGCTTATTTATTGCTGGTCAACCAACATTTACAAAGGGGTTCCTAAGAAGCTACCAAGAGAGCTAAAAGAGCCAGTGAAGAGGGAGGGAGGGGTTTGTGGGTGTGCTTGTGATTTAGTGATGACAAGCTGATGGCGAAATGTGGGGGCCAGCCTGGCATCCCAACACCATAACAACAACATCAACAGCAAGGGGAATGGGGCAGAGGTATGGGGAAAGGGGCGGGAGGGGGATTCCAGGTAATCAGTGATCGCTTCCAAGACTTAATGGATACATCTGTACAGGTGTGTCTTTCCTAAATGGTCATTTTTTGGCTGGAAGGCCACCAATGTCTGCACCTGTCAGCCAACAAGGGGTATGTAAGCCTCCTCAGCTTCCTGTGTTGGCCGTTTTTCTCGTAGAAGCTTTGATCTTGCAGCATTTGTGGTACACACAGAAAACCAACAGTTAGCAACCTTTTTGGGGTGCAGGCACCGAGTGCCAACTGCCACAGCAGCTGCATTTCTGTGCAAAGGACCAAAAAGGAAGCCAAAGGACCTTTTAAGGGCCAGTCGTCCTCCTCCCCCTCCCCCCAGCTCTCTGGCCAGTTTTCAGGATGGCTTCTTCCTGCATCTAAGGTGAATTTCAAGCTGCCGTGAGGAAGAAACGGAGGCACCTTCAGAAGGACGGACGGAAAAGCCATTGGCTCAGAACTGGGTTGGACTAGCAAAGGGGTTTCTCTTCTCTACTCCTCTCCCAGGCTGGGAGAAGGGCTCAGAATGCTTGAAAGGGACATATACACACTTTAAAAAAAATAGTCTGCTCTTGCTGAATAAAAATGCTATCCGGCTTGAATGTAAAGTCTCACAATGTTTTAAATGTCATCCTGTGAAAGTAAACCCAGTAAAGAAAGAACCCAGAAAAGGCTCCAGGATTTCCCCATGTGTACCATAACAGCCTCAGATTCCTTTCTTCTTGGGCTGAAAATGAGATTTTATCCCCTAATTATAGGTGCTGATGCAGGCCCGTATAATTCCCTCCACCAAAACTTTGGAAGATTGACATAATTCATATTTCAGATTTGTGTATTTTGCTGTTTAAATTCACACCAAAAACTCTGCAGTTCAAATTTACTGGTTCTTGCCCAAGGAGGACAGGAATCGTGGAGCAAACTTTGAAATGCTACCAAGCTAAATTAAAATGTAACATGTTGCAGCTGACAAGTTTAGATAAGTTTAGATAAGTTCAATAAAATACTCCCTGACTTACACACATCACTTCTTTTATACCGTAAAGTGACTTCTGGAAGTACAGATTTCAGATACCAAGAGACAAACACATACATGACACACCATCCAAAGGCCCTTAACGGGAAGATTTACTCATCCCTGTTATGTGACTTTGCAATGATGATTGTAAGCGAAACTCAGCACGCCATCTGTCACTCAAGGTGTCCTTTTGGATTTCAATGCCACAGAGTGCTATTTTAACCAGAAACAAGCAAAACAAAAAAAGAGAGCACTCTTTGAATCAACAAGCAAGGTTGGCTCAGGGGGTTGTGCCAGCCAGGCAGCTCAATTTCCATGGCACTCCTGGGGTGGATGACTGACCTCCTGCCCCCTGCTTTGGAACAAGAAAGGCGGCAGAGTCCCGCCATGCTCGGAGCTGCAATCCTTTACATACTTACTGAGGAGTAAGTTCCACTGAACTCAGTGGTGGCTTGCTTCTGAGCAAAGACATGTATAGGACTACATGATAAGGGAATTGCGGTGGCTGCCTAGGGTAAGGTTTTGCGACAAACTGGGCAGGACAGGAAGAGAGCAGAGGGCAGAGAACGGCTGTGTTGGCATGGAACAAGAAGGGAGCTTGAGTGGACCGGGAACAAGCGCCTCGGTTCCCACGGAGCTGCCCCTGCTCTAATGCAAGAGGCTAAGCCCAGCTGAGTGATTGGTTTGGTGTCCCAGCTATGCCAGGGATCCTAACTCCCCACTCCCTTGATGAGCCAAGATTTGGGGGGGGGGGGGCAAGGCCTGTTCTGGGCTCAAGCAGAAGGGCAGGAAGCTCCTCCCCCAGAATCCTGGCTCATCCCTCCATGCGGGTGTCATGGACGCTGCTCTTGTCTCAAGCAACGGGGTCCTGCTTCTGCCAAGAGGCGTTGGTTTGCACCTGTGGCTTTCCGGGAAGGACGGCTATGAATTCAGCGAGTTTGGGTTCTATTCTACACATGCCAAAGGAAGGCCCCTGAAGTCTTCTGTCCAAACCACCGCTATAGTGGCCATCACTGATTAATCCACTAAGATTTCTTCTAGTCACACATGTGTTAGTTGCTATTCGACTTGCTAGGGAAGAGGTGCTCAAAGCGTCCTCTTGAGCCCAAATCCCGCCCCTCGTATGTGTGCTGAGTAAGAAGGGATCAAAAGGACGTCAGTTGTGGCGTTTCTCACAGACTACGGGGGGTGGGAGTGGGGGGCTTATAGGTTTTTAACAAGGCACTGGGTTCACTAGAACAGCATTCAGGGAAATGAGAAAAAAGGACGGAAGAGCAGTCTTGGACTACTTGGGAGAGCGAAGAAACAGCAAAGGAAAGGGAGACAGAGCGAGGACACAGAGACCTTTATGACTGCATTTCTGCACGGAGCATCCACGGAAACCAACAGCAGAAAAGTAACCTGCAGGATACAAAGAGAAGCGTCCGGGAGCTCAGTTCATGACCAAGCAGTGCCGGAGGACAGGAAGCAGCAAAGCCAGAAACAGTAAATACAAGCTTGCATCGTCTGGAACCCTACATTTTCTTCTGGCTCTATAGGACCCTTGTTTGGGGATTAAACTGGGGGGGGGGGCGGGGTGGTGAAGAAACCAACTGCATCCTCCAGAGAGACCTCTGGGCTTTTTTGCCCTGGGCTGAGGTGGAGGCCCTTTGGCCAAACCTTGCCAGCCCTTGCACTAAAGCTCCCAAGCTTCTTGGTGTACCTTTTTAAAATGAGAACTATGTCTCCCTTGGAATCAGTTCTTTGAGATGCAGCAGTTAAAAACACTTTGGTTGGCATTAGCTCTAGCACTGAGCTGGTTCTAAATGGGCCAGCGTGGGCTTGAACATGGGAGACCAAATCCTACCCTGCTATGAAGCTAACTGGATGGCTCTGATCCATGTTTTTATTTGTTTATAAAGTATTTGGGCTACTTTTACTGTGCTCAGACTATCTTAATAACGTGAGTCGTATTTCTCACCACAGTAAAATGAAGTTCAGCAACAAATTTAGGAAATTCAAGCAATAGCCCAAGTGATAATGGTCAGTTCAAACCGACTTTTTAACCAAGTCCAGGGGCTACAGCAGGAAAGAAGCTCATTAGCTAGTGACCAATCTCACCCCCACCCCCACCCCCCACCAACAGCTCTTACCTAGAAATGGAGCTTTCTGATGTGATGTCTTTCGGAGTCCGGACAGCTGTGAAGTTGCGCTTTGGCTGTGAAACTATGGGGGGGGGAAAACAGAATGAAGAGTGACAAAGACAGAGAAATAAGGGTCAGGTTTAGGGGGGGGGGGTCTCTTATAGGCAGAGAAGGAAACCAACTCTGTGTGCGATGCCAGGTGTTCCTGCATCTTTTTTTGCAGGAGGAATCCAGAATGGGGGGAGATTCTTGGCCCCCATCACTTAAGAGATGCAGTAGGTAGACTCTCGAGCAAAGTCCCCAAACTTTGTCTTACAAAAAAGGCAAATTTATATTTTCTCAATAGGTCCACTTAGGAAATCCCACTTTCCACCTCCCCAGAACAGATTCATCACCCTTTTTTCCCCAGTGGTTACTGTGCGGGGTGAAACCCCTGTGCCCCCCACCTACCCCCCTGCTGGCAGGGGGCTAGAGAGCCTTTATCTGAAGCAGAGAAGGCCACACTTCTCCCGCTCAAGCAGCGGCAGGGAAGCGGCCCCCCAGCTGCCTGCTTGCGTTTGTGCTTATTTTGCACACATGAGAAAGCCCAAGTGGCTGGTGGGCTCCGGAGGGCTGGGAGATTTTTGTGAGTCTGTGGGGAAGGGGCTGGTTATGAACAGAGCCCTCAGTGTACCTACTGGTGACTTGGTGGACCTTCTTCGAGGAAGTACCGTCCCCCTGCGAGTCCTTTGGGCCTCCGATTCTGCAGCAGAGAAGATCCTCATCAACCCCCAGGTTGAGAACAAGGCAAGCCGCAAGTGAGGCCCGTTGTCGGGAAGCCTCTCCCCGCTCATCCCTCCCTCCTGCAGCCCACCGGGTGTAAGCCCAGCCACTCTGTCGCCCGAAGGGCACCACGGCCCCGAATGCACAGGGGTCGGCTTCCCACCTTCTGCAGGCAACGAAGAAACAAGGCAGGGCCGCCCCCAGAGCCCACTGCCCCAAAACACCCAAGGCTGGCAGGTTCAAACGGCTGAACTGCGCGCCCACTCTGAGGTGACCTCGAGGAGGCGGCTGAGCAGCTCTCACAGAACGTTCCGATGGAGCGGCAGAACGTTCCGATGGAGCGGCAGAACCAGGCACGGACTGCGGCACCCATCGCTAGCAGAGGAACACCTCCAAAAGAGAAACACTAAAGGACCTCGGGCACGCTGGATTCTTCCCCTGAGATGGACACGTAACGAAGGGGAAAGGAGTCGTCCTTGTATTTCGGGAAGGAGGCCCACTCTCCTGGTCTTGGTTGCCGCCCTGTGACGTCACGTCAGCAGCGACTTATAGGGAGGGGCCCTAAGAGAGCTTTCAAGCTCAGTGAGATAATCTAAGGACTTGTTTTAACAGCTCCACATCCCCAGTGAGTTTCCACAGCAGAGCAAGGATTAAAACCCAGGCCTCCTGAGTCCCAAGTCCATCAGTCCATCCACCACACACACACACGCTCTAAGCACGGAAAACAATCCAACCCACCTTTGGACTCTGGAAGGGGGAGCAAAGACTCCATGCTTAGGGGCACAAGTGAAGTAGCGAACTCCAAAGACTGAGCCATCGTGCTTGCCGGTGGGCTTCTCAAGCTCAATGCCAAACCAGTAGCCTGGAGAGAGACCGGGGGGGGGGGAAGGGGAGAAGAACAGGTAAAAGTCTAAGTCGTAGTGGTTTTTTGCGGTGCCAAGTCCTCCCATGTGATCAGCACAGCTAACAGGGTGACACAGAATGTTCACAAACACACCCATGGTGGCTTAACACAGCTGCCAGAATGTAAATGGTACCTCTTCGGTGAGGGCCAAAAACCTTTTCTGTCCCATTCGGAAGTAAAGCGTCATCTAAGTTGAAGGGGCCAAAGTACCTTTATGGGACAAGCTAAAGATATGAAAGTGATGTAGGAAGCTTTGAGGGGAGTTAATCCTTGGGCTCGCTATGCTGACTCAAGAATGTTGGGCACTGTTGTTAAAAGTGGGTGTAAAGGCCAAGATGTACCGTAAAGAGACGGGGGCTGCACTACATCTCAGCTTTTATATCCACTTATCCCAAACCCTGCAGCATTTGACTGTAGGCTGCTGAGCTACAACACTTGCCGTAACATTCTGCCCACAAGGACTGCCACGTCTTGTGCTTACTACTGTGGAACCCCATGGGGCACAATGGGGCAAGGCAGCAAACAGGCTTTCTTTAGATTAGCAAACTGTTCTGAGTACACAGTACTATTCCTGGAAAGTGGGAACCGAGACGGAAGTAAGTCTCTCAGATCCAAGGGGACTTGTTTCCAAACGAATATGTTGCACGAGTTACAATATCAACAGCAAGGGGCTATTTTCAGTAAATAAAAAAATCCTACTTCTGTCCCACCGCTTTTCCGATCCCCATGATGTTACCAGCAGGCAAAGATTTTCAGTAATTAAAGACTTTCTCCTTCTGTCCCATGACTTCCCCACAATTAAAGGGATTACTTGCCCAGGAAGCTCTCCAGGTGGCCTTGGGCCCATCCTGCTCTTACCAGCCTCTCAGGTCCTCCTCGAGGCCGGCCTCTCCTTGCTCTTTTCCCCTCCAGCCAGGGCCTTAATGCCCAATCCACCTGCCTTCCTTACCGGGTGCAAAGTCCGTCTTCCCGTAGAAGCGAATGGTGCCCTGCTTCTGGCCTGCCACCAGGACTTGATCCCCAATCTCAATCTTCAGCCCTTCACGGTCCAGGCTGCCAACGGACAAGGACTTTTTCCGGAGAGCTGGAAAGGCGAGAGATGGGAATTGGGATGAGATGCTTCTGCTTGACAGAGAGAGAGAGTCCCTATTGCCCCCTCCGCTCTCACATGTGCGGCTGCTGCTGCTGCTGGAACATTTTGCCATCTGAGTTTGTTTTCACGGTTGTTACTTGGCTGAATACGACCTGTTGGTTGTATCAAGTCATTTGATGGAAACCCTCATTTTCATTCTTATTGAGATAAATATTTGGAGGCCTGCAGTTAAAAATGAGGCTATTTCCAACGGATGTGCGTCCTGACCCCTCTCTGTGGCCTCCCCCCCCCAACCTTCTAGTCTTCTCTTCTCTTTACAGCTTCCTCCCAGGGAGAGCCCCAGTTCTGAGGAGACCCTGGGTGAAGCATCATCTGGCGGGATCCCCTTTGCTCCAGCAGGCCCTGGTGAGCTTCGGCTTCAGCACTCCACACATGGAAGAGGGGTGGGGGGATGAATGAGCCCCGTTTTAATTTTGCATAAGGCTCCAGACCCTGGAGTGTGTGTGGAAAGGGAATCATAGAAGAGCTGCCAACAAAAGGGCTACCCTTGTGAGCGAGCAAAGCAAGCTCTGCAGCTGAGCCATGCCCCCCCCCATCCCTGGCAGCCTCCAGGCAGAGCTCCCCCCCCCCCCGGCCACAATGGCCTACCTTTCTTGTCCCTCTCCTTCTCTTTGTCTTTCTCCTTCCGGCCCCTGGCCGTCATGCGGGAAAAGTCCATGCGGGGGGTCCGGGGGGTGGAGGTCACCGAGGAAGGCGTCTGGTCAGCCACTTTGGCGATCTTAGACACAGAGGCAAACACACCTGCAAGGGCGAAGGTGGAAAGGCGGCTGCTCAGCCTGGAGGGCCAAAAAGAAACCTGGGCCCCTTATGTTATACACACAGAAAAGTACCCAGTGGGGTTAAACCCTTCCCGGCTGAGCCGAGAGGCTCCCTTGCTCCACTTTCTCCTCCCCAGCAGCCTCAGAGACGGAAGGTGGCAGGAGGCTGACAAGCTCCCCCCCCCCCGGTCCTCCCAGGTCTCCTTCCTGAGGTCAGCCCTTGGCCCCAACCCTCGCCCTTGCCCTTCCCTTCCCCCTGAGGGCCAGAGCCTTTAAAAGCAGGGTGCTGGGGGGCCACCACTGCCACCCCCGCTGTTCCCAGAGGCTGAGAACTGCCCAGCCCAAAGGAGCCAGGTGAGAGCAAAGAGAGGGGCCATCATCTCCTTGCCAGGGTCTTGCTTCTCTGTAGCACCTCCAGACATTGGGATGGAGGCCTCATAGGGCTGTTTTTGGTGGTGTTTTGCTGGGTTTTTGAAACTGGTTTGATATTTGGATCATCGATTTTGATGTCTCTGCTAGGAACACTCTGAGGGCCCAGAGGCTGAGGCCAAGTTCCACACACACCCCCATGACGACCCCAATTATCTCTGAGGGAGGGAAGGACGGGGCAACAAGATTCCATGTCCAGTTTTGGTGTTTGAAGAGTTAGCGTAGAGCTTATAACAGAGAAAAGCTTCTCCTGGAGGAGCTTCAGGGAACCCAAAAGAACTTTCAGAACTTATATCTTATCCGGAGGAGGAGGAGGAGGAGGAGGGGAAGCCTCGGGACCCCTGGCGGAAGGTCACACGCCGCACGCCGCCCACACTTGGCGGCTCCCCTTGAACAGCGACTGCCCTGTGTCCCCTTACCGTGCTTTGGAGGGCAAATGAAATAGCGGATCCCTCCCACACTGCCATCGTTCTTGCCATCTGGCTCGTCCAGCTCCACGCCCACCCACTGGCCGCCTGGCGAACTCTGTTGTGCCGCAGAAACGCAAGGTGCCCACCTGTGTGAGGAATCAAGGGATCAGGTCCCACAAAGAGCAGAAGGCAGCCCCAGACCAGCAGCCTGCCTGCTGCCCACCGCCCTTGAGGCCCAAGCCGGAATTGGCAGCGGGAGCGCTTCTCTCTTGCCCCGAGGGCCAGTGAGCCGTTGGGCAAATGGGCCAGTCCTCCCCACAGCCCTGAGACTGTCCCAGCCCTGGGAGGGCCAAAGAGGGCTTGGGTGAGGAGAACAACCTTTCTGCTGCAGACGTAGCTGACCCCAGAGTCAGATCACCCGGCCTGGAAACGTCTCCCCTCTGAACTCCCCTGCCCAGATTCGTTCGTTCGTTCGTTCGTTCGTTCCTCGCTCCCTCCCTTCCTTCCTTCCTCCCTCCCTTCCTTCCCCCTTTTCCTTCCTTCCTTCCTTCCTTCCTTCCTTCCTTCCTTCCTTCCTTCCTTCCTTCCTTCCTTCCTTCCTTCCTTCCTTTCCTTCCTTCCTTCCCCCTTCCATCCATTCCCCTTCCTTCCTTCCTTCCTTCCTTCCTTCCTTCCTTCCTTCCTTCCTTCCTTCCTTCCTTCCTTCCTTCCTTCCTTCCTTCCTTCCTTCCTTCCTTCCTCCCTCCCTCCCTCCTCCCTCCCTCCCTCCCTCCCATCCATCCATCCTTCCTTCCTTCCTTCCTTCCTTCCTTCCTTCCTTCCTTCCTTCCTTCCTTCCTTCCTTCCTTCCTTCCTTCCTTCCTTCCCCCTTCCATCCATTCCCCTTCCTTCCTTCCTTCCTTCCTTCCTTCCTTCCTTCCTTCCTTCCTTCCTTCCTTCCTTCCTTCTTCCTTCCTCCCCCCTTTTCCTTCCTTCCTCCCCCCTTTTCCTTCCTTCCTTCCTTCCTTCCTTCCTTCCTTCCTTCCTTCCTTCCTTCCTTCCTTCCTTCCTTCCTTCCTTTTTCTTTCTTTCTTTCTTTCTTTCTTTCTTTCTTTCTTTCTTTCTTTCTTTCTTTCTTTCTTTCTTTCTTTCTTTCTTTCTTTCTTTCTTTCTTTCTTCATAACCCACCCTGTCTCCTCCGGATCCCAGGGCAGGACTGCAATCTCAGAACAAGGCAATTCCTTCCCACGCCAGCGCGGATCGTCTCAAGTGGCAGCTCAAGACACAGGGGCTTCTCCCTCCCTGGCCCAGGGCTGCCTCCGAGTTGAGGAGGGGAGCACCAGTGGACCTGGCGTCCAGCAAGCTCCAGCCTAGCCCAGCAGCCTGGGTGTGTTGTGGGGGGGAGCAGCCCAGAGGGGCTCCCGACACGTCCCCCAGCTTTCCCTGCCCCGAGACCATGTCCCCAAGCAGGCCGGCTCCCCCTCACCTTCTGCCCGTCCACAAGGACCCGTCGCCAGCTTCTCAGGCCCAGGGAGATGAGCATGAGGTTGCCCGGGATGTTGTCGTAGTTGGGCAGGGTGACCTTGGGAGGTTGCAGCTCAGGGGGACGGCATCCAGAAGCAGCTGCTTCAGCTCTTGGCCACCATGGCCGCTTCGGCCTTGTCCAAGGTCATGTCCATCGGGTCGGGCACCACATCCGCTGGGACCTGGCCTTTGCTGTTCTGTGAGACCGAAGGGAGAGGCGGAGGGAGGCTGTGAGGAGGCAGGCACTCCGGGTCACACACACCCCTCCCAGGGCCCTGGTGCTGTCGGGTGCGGACTCTGGCTGGGAGTGGCAGGAGGGCCCCATGAGGAGGCCTCGGCCCGGGAGGAGCAGGGTTTCCTCGCCTCCTCTTGTGCCCTAGAATCCTAGAACGTGAAGCTGGAAGGGGCCTCGAAGGCCATCCAGTCCAACCCCCTGCTCAAGGCAGAAAGACACATCAAAGCAGATCTGCCGGGTGATGACCCAAGTTTTTCTTGAAGGCCCCCAGGGTTGGAGCCCGGCCTTGCCACCTCCCTCTGAGGTCACGGGCTCCACGGCTGTGCTGCTCTGACAGCCTAGACCCAATGGCTCCTGTCCCAACTAGAGCAGAGCTACTGAATCAACTGCAGGCTGGCATGTCAACACCTAGTGAAAGCCCACCGAGTCCCTGAGTTTACTCTCATCGGGATTTCTCCTTCTGGGCTGTCAACTTTATGCCAGCAGAGGGCAGGGTCCAGACTGGGGGGGGGGGGAGAGAAACACGTGGGAGCCCTGCATTCATTCCATTTCTTTCAGTTCACTTAGGAAGCTTCCTATTGAAGCAGAAAGGGAATTCATGCCTTCTGGAAGGCCCACCTCTTCTGTGGAACAAGCCTCCCCAAACCCATTTATTTTGGTTAAAAGGGGGAAATGCTCCCGTCCATATCAGAGGTGATTTTGCAGTCGCTCCTGGGTTTGCCAAAAGAGGCCCATGCATTCCTAAGAAGCCGGAGGGCCACCTGGCCTCCCCACAGTTGCCTGCCCTGCTCTTGACTCGGTCTCTCAGGGCCAGCTGCTCCTGCTGCTGGTCCCCAGCTCTCCTCTCCTGACCAAGAGAAGGTCTCTTTTCTCTGTCATGCTTGGTGCAAGTGAGCCAGGCATGGTTCTTCCAGGAAACAAAGTGGCCTTGGGGAGCCCCCCCATACACACACTCCGGGTCACCCCTCTGGACCCCTCTGAGCCAACTCTTCTGCGGCTGATTTTTCAGTTCATTGTTCAGCATCTGATACTATCCGACTGGCATTGGCCGCCATCTGGCAGCAGCTAAGATCCTGTTTTCTATCAAGTTTTGCAAAATCCTCAAAGTATGTCGAAAGCCAGCCAATTTGGGTCAATCAAGAAAGCACGCCAGACATCTGGAGAACTCTGGCAGGTGGACGGTAGACTTTCAGCTCTCCAGCTGCTCTGCAATGCCGCCCTCCAATCCCTTGCCCAGGCCTCTGCCCGCCAGGGCCACTTGAAATCCTAACACCGGGGGGGGGGGGCTTCCCCTCCTTGGCAAAGATTCTGGCCTGGTCTGTTTCTCCGCCCCAAGCACCTTCCCCTCCTCCATGCCTTGTCTCTTCTCACCCTGACGGCGGATTGGCGCCATGCTCCAGAAGACACTTCACGGCCCCCAGACACAGGTTTGAAGCGGCAATGTGCAGAGCTGTCCCGTGGTTGAAATCACTGCATGTTGAGTTGAGAACTTAAGGGGAAAGAGAGAGAGAGGTTGACCAGGTCTCAGGACCAACCTGCCACAAGAGCCATTTCACAAAGAGTGGCTTTGAATGCCATTCTCTGGGGGAAAGGTGGGTATTAAGCCAAGAGATGAATAAATAAAGAATAAACAAGGTTACTCACAGTATGCTAGGTTCTGTATAAAACAAGGATCTGGAAGGAAGTGAAAGCCATGGGATACTGATCTGTAGAAGACTGTTTGTTTCCACATTCCATTTCCCCCACCTCTGTAGGGCTGCCCTTGGAGACTATTCCGTATACTGGGGGCAAGTCTCCTAACTAGGACGGGCCAACTGGAATGTATTTCCCCAATACTGGAAAATATTCCCCAGGTTCTGGTTTGTGGTCAGGCAAAACCCAAGGTGTCGTGTTTGCCACATAAAGCCCCCTGCAGCTGAGGATCAGATAACAGAAGGAATCCCAAGAATATGTGGACCTCAAGAACTTTATCACAGGCCCTGCCTTGTGGAACAGGATGCGCTGCCAAGGGAGATGACCTTGCAGCCCAAGCCCCTTCCAGGGAAACTCTGCCTGGAGAGACAGCCAGAGAGTCAGTCAGTCAAGGCAGGGTCAAAATGCAGAGGGTGTTGCCCTCTGGGTAGCAGCTCCCAGGCCCACGCTGGCTGGGCAATTTGGGAAGCAAATTGTTCCCAAAGGGGAACAACCCTGAGCAGAGCACACACCAGCAGGGCCAGGCAGACTCTCCTCACGGGTGCAATCGCACCTCGACCCTCTCTCTTGCTTTGGTGGTGCCCAGAAAGTCTGTCCGACAATGACATTCTGCAACCCTGCTAACCAGCACCAGCGCAGGTGACCCAGACCCAGGCAAATAAAGCTTCTGCCCCGTTTTCCTTTCCCACCTGGTTGTATGAGAGTTGTTTCAGACCTTTTGAAACTGGTTCAACAGGAATTCAAATTAAGCTGCATTTCTTGCAAAAAGGATCAAAGAAGGGGTCAAGGTGGTGAGGAGAACGATGGCAGGGAAGTTCCTCAACAACAGTGATGCAGCTGACTGCAGCTTGCTTCCCAAAATGGTCAAGGAAAGCTTCTAACAAAGGGCAGCCAGAGCAGGGGCTAATCTGAGCCAGCATCCCTCCTATATTTACAAGCCCTGTATTACTGAGGATTAGGAGCCTGGTTCCAAATGTAAGGAGAAAAAGGAGGACAGCCAAGACCTTCCAAAGCCAGGATGTTAACATCTGGGGTCTTAGACTGTGCAAAAATAAGAACAGGTCCTACTTAAAGCCCCCCTTCCTCATAACAACTTAGAAGAACGCAGGCATCACAGAGGTAAAAACACATCCCTTTAGGACAGACCCAGTCTGCTGATCTGGAATAAGGATTACTCTCTGTTTACCATCCATCACCGTAGATCAAAATCTCTATTCAAGAGATAGATTTACACCAAAAATGTGTACGTAGCAATAAACTTGTTTGCTTTGCCACTCAAAAGTAGGTCTGTCAACTGGTTAAAGAAATCTGGATTGAGTCACTCATTAAATCTTCATACAGGTAAACATAGTATATCTAAAACAAGAAGTATGATTTCTTGACTTGCAGACAGCATCCACGCAGGTCAGGAATTGCCTTAGAAGAGGAATTCTCTTCTGGGTGTAGAAGGGAAGTGGGGGAGGGGGAACAACCTCTCTTTTTAAGGACAGCGCTTCTATCTGTAGTTTTTTTTAAATAAGTATTTGCTTTAAAATTTTAAATATAAAAATGACTTTTAAAAAAAAATATTAATTAAAGAAAACTAATAATGTCAATACTACATCTTGTTTTTAAATAGAATTGGGCATCCTTTACCCATTCATGGTTCAACATCAACACAACCAGTTGATTTAAAAGGCTACTGCTGTTTGAAAGGATGATCAGAATGGACGTTGTGGGGAGGCCCCTCCCCTCCCCAATGAGCACCGCCTTCAGGGGTCCCTGAAACACACCTTTGGGCTTGGAGGCCTTCAGGAGGATCCGGATCAGTTCTGGGACATCAAAGTAAGCCGCATAATGCAGGGCGTTCATGTTGGTCCAGCGGCTGCGCAGCGTCACATCCGCCCCCAAAGCAAGCAGCTGGTTAGAGAGGCGCACTGCAGCCGCAGGGTCCCCCTGGGGGAACGAGCAGAAGGCGAAGGGCACCTTTGGGTGACAGGAGCCAAAACCGCCACCCCCACCAGAATTTACCATCCAAAGCAAGCCATTGGCCAGAATCCGGTTGCTTTCCTACACAATGCAAGTGAAATGGCGTAAACGGTGCAGGGACAATTTTGCTGCAAGTCAAAGCTTGGGTGCACAGCGTGGCATGATGACAAGGAATACGAGCCACTCTTTCTCTCCCCCTCTCCCTCCCTCCCTCCCTCCCTCCTCTTTCCCATCCCGTGGCTCCATCACACCCACCCACTCCGCCTTCCTACCCACCGCTTTTCTAGGCTCATCACCTCCTCTTCTTCTGTCCACCCTCCCTCTTGACAGAACTTGAGGAACTCAACCAATGGGAGCCCCCGAACCCCTGTGACATCAGCAGCAGCTCAGCCAATCCCTGGCCGAGATTTCCACACTGCCACACCACTCAAGGCCACCACCATCACCACCACCACCACCACCTTGGAACTGCAGAGTTAGAAGGGACCCTCTGGGTCATCCAGTCCAGCCCCAGTCAAGGTGGCCCCATGGGGGGAATCGAACCCCCAACCTCTGGCCCTGAAGCCAGAGACTCAAACCACTGAGCTCTCCAACAGTTCATATAAATATGTGTATTTAACAAGAACAGAGCAGAGAACAAAGATAGTTTTCAAAAGTCTGAATTTTAAAATCACACAGGAAGCTCAGACCTGAAGATGGCTCTCCTAGGAAAGCCAGGCAGGCTGTGAGATGCTGGAGAGAGAAAAAGCAGGGGGCGGGGGAAGGAACCCTAAGCAAAAACGATTAGAGCTTGATGCTCACCCACGCCATGAGCGCCCGCTTTGCAGGCGTAATGAAGCAGCGTCATATCGGTCAGCCCATCGCGGTCGTTGACGTGGCAGCCACGCTTCAAAATCTGGAGAAGACAGAAAGGGACATGTAATAATAATAATAATAATATAATTTATTGTCATTGTAAGTATATACACAGTATACCATACAACGAAATTCACAGACACCCAGAGACCAGACACATGCACACACATAACATTCCCCAAACACTCCCCACCCAGTAAGGAACCAGGGGGAGGACAGAAAGGGAGCCCCCTCTGGTACCCCCACCACCAACACCCCATCTTCTGTGGATCTGCTGGAGGCTCGAGATTAAAAATCAGGGGACACCAGACTGCTGGAACATAGGTCAAAGGTCAAGCGGCCCAGCCCTCCCAGCCGCAGAGAAAAGGATGGCCTGCAGCCCTCAGGCCCCTCTTCGAAGAAGCCCACAGGCCGTAAAGGAGAAGGCCAAACGCCCCTGTTCCCGCTCCCCCCACCCCACCCACCACAAGCCCCACAGCCTCTGCAAAGGGAGCCATGGCGCCCCTCCTCATCAGAGGCACCTGGCTGGGGGCCTGCGCGCCACCAGGCCACTGGAGGGGGGGGTGTCACAAAGTGCGAGGGGCTGATCTCACTCACTTCATTGCCAATGATGTCGATCTTGTGCTGAACCTGGGGAACCCACTGGCGGATGATGGCAAACAGCTCTGGGACTGTGGTGAGGGGGTCGTACAGGATTTCTTGACAAGCCGGGTCGTTTGGATCAAAAAAGGTAAATGCTGTCAGCCAGCAGGGAAAAAAGGCAAGAAGGGAAGAGGGAGTCCCGGGGGGGGGGAGAGAGAAAAAGAGAAAGAAGTGTTCTTTTTAAACAAGAGTGCACTCTGTTTGTGCTCAGAGACCTTCTACTTCACTGTTTCACATTTCAACATCAGAAGAGGCACACCTGTTTCAGTCTCAGAGCCCAGACAGGTTCTGGGGCTGTTGGTGTGGGAGTGCGGGGGGGGGGAGGGAGGGAGAAGGGCTGGTACTAGTGGGGGCAGGTACTAAGAACGGAGATGGAGAACAGTCAACTCCACCATTTAAACCTGACCCCTCACTCTATGGAGGCCAGAGAAGGGAGCTGGGACGTGGAGGCTACCCTCGGAGCCAGCCCTGAGGAGAAAACAGCCTTGTGGGGAAAGGAGCCGCTCCTCGGAGCCCAGCGCAGATCTCCTGCCAGCCATCACGAGGGCCGGAGGGACCGGGCGGCTTCCCGATGGGCCAGGCAGACCGAGCCAGGCTCGTGGAAGATCTCGTCCCATTAAGAAACGAAAAGGAGGTGCCTCTGCCAGGCCAGAGGGCCGACCATCGCAGCACGGAGCGGCTGTCCAGGGGCTGCTCCCTCCACGGACAGACGGGAAGGCGGCTTCCAGCTGTCGTTTCAAGTCAGACTTGGACTGGGCATCCTTTCAAATGGGATCGGCCACTCTGCCTTTCTCCCCCCCCCCGCCCCCCCCGGGATCCTCCTGGGACCGTGTCTCCCCTCGAGCTGTACTTCCTGTCTTGGCAACTGAAGGGGTCAGCCAAACACACACATCCCTTCCAGGCATCCTGTTTGGGGCGGTTTCTAAAGGCAAGCAGCCGTAGCCCAGAGTGCTGTGGAGGCCAAAGAGGTGGCATGATAGCCCCAGCAGCAGCAGCAGCAAAAACCACCTGGTTGCGCCAAGAACACAGCTTGGGACACGAGAGCCACTGGGGCCCCCCCCTCTCACACGTTGTGAGGAGACAGACAAACCGGATGGGGAGAAGCCCACCCGCCCGCTCGCTCGCCCGCCCACTGTCTTCCTCCCATGCCCTGGCCTGCCCTGTCCCAAAATGAAAGGCAAACCCTCACCATAATCTTTGGGGAGTGGAGCAGGGGCAGAAGGGTGGACGATGGGCTTCTTCCTCCTTTCCAGGACAGGGCTCTGGTACTCCAGGGGCTGGTGGTCCCCCTCAGAGGGAAGCTCTGTGGCGTCGTCTTTGGTCATGGTTGTCCGTCCTTATTTTGTCTCTCTCTGTGGCAGATAAAAGGCGAGGAGAGGACGAAGAGAAGGTGCTTGAGCTAAGCAGCAGGAGACGCCTGGACCCCACAGCAGGATGCAAGCACGCCAGAAACACAGAAGGAACATCAGCGCCATAATGCTGAGGCACGGCACCACAACCAGCTCCCCTCACACAAGCACATGTCGCCTTCAGGTCCCCACTCATTCCATAAAAGTTTGTCAAACAGCTTTGAATGAGAGGGAGGCCATCTCTTTTCTGCTAAGGGCCATAGTGGCTCAGGACCAACCTACTGGGGGCCACATCCTGGCAGGGGGCAGGGCTGGGCCATCCCTCTGTATCTGCTTCTGTCTCCCCCCTCCCCTTCTCAGCCACCTCCTGCTTCCTCCTCTTCCTCCCTCTTCTCCATCACTCTCTCCCTCCTTTCCCACCTTTCAGGCTGGGATATAAACGGAGGATGATTGGAGGAGGTCCTGATGCAGGAAAGCTGGCCGAGGGACGGACCAGGCAGCCCTGCCAAGCCACCAGCTGCCCAAACCATTGGGACTGGAGAGTTTCCAGAAAAGGAGGACATCACAAGTGGGACCGCGGGGAGCCAGAGGTCGCTTGCCAGCCACCACCTGGACCTTCCTAACTTTGAACAGAGCCATCTTGAGTAGCTCCTTCCCCCCCCCCTCTCAGCAGGACAACCTGGAAATGCCCTTTCCAACCACAGCAGCATAAAAGGCTTGTGACACTTTGAACGCGGCCACTTTTGTTGGCAGCCAATGCTTTTCAGAGGCTGCAGTCCTGCCTCCCAGCCTCCCCTTTTATCCTCAGCTCTTCACCCTTACGTGGAAGTCAGCCCCTTCAAGACAGATTGGGGAACATCTCTGGGACCGCGGGCTGGCCCCTCACCAGGAGTCTGGAATTCCCTCTCAAGGGAAGCTGGCCGGGCTCCCTCCCTGCTCAACAGCCCCGCTGCAAACAAGCCGCTCTCCCTGCTGCCAACAGTCTCACTCGGGAACCCCAGGGCTGCTCTGCACACTCAGTGAAACGTCTCTGCCTGCGCATGTGCGTGTGCATGTGCCTGCCGCGCATGGACAGGCAGCCAGAGGTAGAAATGGGAGCAGCGATTCCTTCTCTCCAGGAGGAGTCTGGAGATCAAGGGATGAGGCTGAAAAAGCCAAGGAAGGCTTTCTCCACCGAGCCTAAAGCCTCTCCAGAGGCGGAAATGGCACGGGGTGGGTGGGGGTGTAGAGGGGGGGTGCGTGTGTGTGTGTGTGTGTGTGTGATGAGGGCCCCTGCCACGCCCACCCCCTCCTCCTGGGCTCTCACCGGGAGCCTCGCCCCTCCGGCTCCTGCGGCTTTCCCTTCGCCCCACAGCCTTGGTGCGCCGGTCCTAATCGGCCTTCCTCCTCCTCCTCCTCCTCCTCCTGCTGCTGCTGCTGCTTTCTCTCAGATGCCCTTCAGTTTCCCTGCCCCCCCCCCCCGACAGAGCTCCCAAGGCCTTCCAGATGACCCCCCCCCTCGGAAGCTCCCCCGCCAGGCCAGCCAGCCAGGCAGCGGGCGCCCTTCCTCCTCCGTCCACCCGCAGGCAGGCTGGCTCGGCCGGACCCTCCCCCCCCCCCCACGGGGGAAGCGTCGCTCCGGCCCCCTTCTTTTCAACCCCCCCCCACGCCCCGTGGTTGGGGGGGCCGGGGCTTTCCGAGGAGACCGGCGGCCCTCCTTCACGCGCCGCCGCAGCACGACGCCGGACCCGCGAGCTTCGCCCCCCCACCCCACCCCCCGGTTTCCCCGGGAGGAGGAGGAGGAGGAGGAGGAGGAGGAGGAGGAAGGCCACAGGCCGAGAGCCGTAAGGCAGCTCCGGGCCCGGCCGGCCACGGCAGCCCGCCCTGGCCGGGTGACCTTGGGCCCCTCGCCCTCTGCCGGCCTGGCCTACCCCGGAGGGCTGTTGGGAAGAGGGAGGCGGAGGCGGAGGAGGAGGAGGGCCGCCCTCGCCCTCGCCCTCCCCCGCGGGAGGTCGGAGACCCGCTTGCAGGGCGGCCCGCAGACAATAAACAGCAGGGGGGAGGTTCTCCGGGGAGGAGCGGGGGGAGGTCGTGGCGGGGGGGGGGTCAGGCGGCAAAGAGAGCGCCCGCCCCGAGATGGGGGGAGGGAGGGAGGGGGGAGGAGGGGCGGCGAAGGGCAGCTCGGAGGGCTTCGACGGGCGGGCGGGCGGGGGGCGCGCGGGGGGGGCCGTCGGGCTCCACAGGCGGGGGCCGAAGGGCGGGAGGGGGCGCGGGGACAGCCGGGGGGGCAGGGAGGGGGGCGGAGGGCCTGCCTTTCCTCCGTCGCCGCCGGGGGGGGGGGAGGCGGGGAGCGTCCCTGGGGCGCCCGAGGAGCCTCGGCCAGCTCAGGGACGGCCGGGGGGGGGGGGCTGGCAGGCTTTGCACGGCTGGCATCGATGGACGGACGGACGGATGGACCAGGGAGGGAGGGAGGGAGGGACCGGGCCTGTCCACCGCGACCCCCCTCCCCAATTTCCCTGGAAGGAGCCGCCCCCGCTGCTGCTCGCCCCCCCCCCCGGGAGGGTCTCCACCGCCCCGCCTGCCTGCCGGCCGCTCCCCGGGGGGGGGGGGTCCCGTTGGGGGGGGAAGGGAAGGAGGGAGGGAAGCCTCACCTACCCGGGCCGGTGGCTGCGACCGCTCGCTCCGCGGCTCCGGCTGCTCCTGGGGAGGGACGGAGCGGAGGCGCCTCCTCGGCGGCAGCAACGCTCATGCGCCGCCCGCTCGCTCGCCCGCCCCCTCCCGCGGCATCGCCCTCCGCCTCCCCGGATCCCTCGCCAAGGCCGGGCGCGGGAGGAAGGGCGGGAGGGCGCAGGGCAGCGCGGCCGGCCGAGGCCCTCGGACGGGACCCCCCCACCCCATCCCGCCCGACCCCAACCCCGGGAAGGCGCTTCCCGGCGGGGCCCCTCCCGGGTCGGCGAGCGGGAGGCGACCCTTCCTGGCCCTTGGCCCGGCCGCTGTGCTCGGTGCAGGGCTGGGAGGAGAAGGGCGGGGGGGGCACCCTTGACCCTCCCCCCCCCCCCCGCGTTGGATATCCCTCCGTGGACAGGATCGATTCATTCGGTCGCAGGACATTCTCCCCCCCCCCCCCGGCCCGGTTGCCGTTGCCGACCGACTGCCGGCGAGAACCAGACGGTGTCCACCATCATCATCTGCCGAGGGGCCCCTGCCTGCCCCCACCCCACCCGACCCCCCGCCAGGCCTATTCGGCTCCAAGTGTCGACTGAATATCATCCCACCGTATCAGATGGCGGGGTGGCTGCATTTCTGGACCCCGCTTTCCCCAGGTGTGAAAGGAGCGCCTGTTTTAATAGATGGCGAGGAGGGGGGGAGCAGGATTAGGATTACTCCCGGGGGGGGGGGGGACAGCAGAAGACAGGAGGGGCCTGGCGGGCTCTGGTCCATGGGGTCACGAAGAGTCGGACATGACTTAACGACTAAACCACGACCGACTAAACCACGACCGGGAGGTCCACGACCACCAGCAGTGTGGCCACACTGACTGGGGAGCCTGGCCGTTCTGGAGGGAGGTGCCGGCCGAATGATGGCCCATTTCAGGCATCCCGTAATCATCCTGAACTCTTCTTTAGGAGCAGGAGTGGCAGGGACAATGCGGGTGGTTCTAATCATTTGTGGGGCATGCAGCCCCTTTTAGTCGCCTGCCCCGTTCTGGCCCAGTCTTCACCATGGCCAATCCAGGCCCAGTGGAGAAATCAGGGGCCACTTCACTTGCAGGGAGACAGTGGGCAGCCAGACTCCTTTTATGAAAATATAGCATGATGTAGGCGGCTGGCTTTCCCAGACCTCCACACAATCCCTTTACCACAGAGACAAAAAGTGCAGCCTCTATGGCTTGTCTTGCAGGACAGCTACCCTCTGAAACAACTTCTTGGCTGCTGAGGCATTCAGCCTTCTGATTTTGACAGGTCGTTCATCACTGTACTGTATTCCTACTGCGTCTCCTTGGGATGCTCGGCTCATTTGAGACTAGAAACTATTTCTTCTCGGTCACTGTTTTCTGGTTAGAACAGTTTGTGGCATGCACAGAACATATCTTGGCAAAACAGACTCTGCAGAGCTGCTGCACAACCCCAGCCAGTCTGGTAATTTTGCTTACATGGCATATTTTCTTTCTGGATTTATGAATCCTAAGGAAGTGGCCATGCTACAGAACTGCCTGCTCTTGAAAAAAATGAAAGCAGAGGTATTCTGAGAACAGGATTTGGCCTCCAGGACCACCATCTGTGCCGGGTTTCTGCAAAAAAAACCCTACCATCCAACCCACTTGAGGCATCCCTTGTACCCAGCAAGACAAAGAGCATCAGCAAGGAGTCCCTTCTTAATTTTAGTATAGCCAAAGCCTCCACCCACCGAAAGATTCTCCATTTTTCAATATCTTCTATATTTATTTATTTATTCATTCATTTAAATTACAACACTTAAATCCACTCTCAATTTTCCCTTTTCTGCCAGCATTCACAGCCCCACTTTTTAATTTCTGTTTTAATATTTTCCTCCAATTCATGGGTTAATTTTCATTTATAAAGCCCCATGTTAAAAAATTAGAAGTCTCAACTAAGAATCAGAAATGATTCATAAGCACAGTCACTTACTATCTCAAGTTGGGACACTATTATTTTATCTCCCAGGTAGCTGGGAAGACTTGCTGCCTATCAGACACAAATAATGTCACTGAGAAAATGTTAAGACCCAGCCGTAAGGCAGCACACACAACCTCCAACTGCTGGTGCCGGAAAAAAAGAAAGAAAAAGAAAGAGGACTTGATGAGTAGCTAATTATAAGACCAAGGGATTCAGAGAAGCAACGGAAGTTATATATTTTCCTGTTTAATCCTTCCTAGTTAAAACCGTTCCTGGGTTTTCAGCTTTTTAACTCTGTCTGTTTTTTACACCTGGCTCTAATTAGTAGGAGATTCTAGTAAAAGCCCCCCCGCAAGTAGAACTTGCATAGTCCTCCTCCAAATGCACTAGACACAACCCAGTACCTCGTGCACTAGTTTCAGTCTTGCTATGGAACTCTTGCCATCCAAAAGTTTTGTTGTCCCCTTATAGAGCCTGGTACGTGTATAGCCTGACAGCTTGTGCTCCTCATCACCCCTTGTCTACATAACCGTACTCCTAGCCGTGCACAAAGGACAGGCATGCACAAATGCCGCATCCTCGCTACTCCATTCATGAAAAAGACGACGGGAGGCCACCAGTCACGTAGATCCCCAGAGGCTGGGAAGAGAAAGGGCACCCCCCCCACACACACACACACACAGGGACATCTCAAAAAGGCACCATTTTGAAAGAGTGGGCAAGCGTGGCTTTTAGACCTACTGCCGTTACCCTCTGTGAAGGGGCTGCCAGCCCTGCCTATGGCTCCCTTTGAAGCGCAAGCATGTAAGGAAATCTGAACGTCTGGCTCGTGAAGGAGGTGGAAGCAGCGGCATCAGGTTCCAAGGAGGTGAAGACACCTTCAGCCAGGGGTTCATTTCCCCACAAAGACCATTTTATATGCAATTATTTCAGACAGAAAAAGAATGAAGAAGCCCAGCCCTCCTCCACACAAAATAAGGTGCCACAGGAATAAGGCCATCAAGTAAACAGCTGAAACCCAGAAAGGCTTGGCACAGCCAGGCCTGCCCTTCTGCTGGCTGAGGGCACAGACCCCTTGGGCTGCTGCCAGGAAGGGCCCCCTTTAGCCCAGTCGAATGCAGAGAGGGGTTGCTCCCTGCTCCCCTCCGACTGCCTGGGGCTACGGCTGTTCCATGTGGAGGATGGTCTCGTTTCCTTCTTCTGGCAGCTGGGGCACAGCATAGAGGAGTGCCTGGTCGTTGTCCTGACAGATGATGGCGACTGTGCCACCGCTCTCTGGTACGATGGCACTAGACTGCAAGCAGGCCTGGAGGTTGAGGGGGAGAGATTGGGTGAGAAAGGACACCAGACATCCAAAGGCATTGCTGGAAACAGGGGTAGGGCAGGGCAGGGCAGGGCGCTGGACCCTGAAATCTGGCCCAGGTCCCTTTTAGGAATGTAATTCCCAGGTGTCCCTTGCCAGCAGGGCCATGAGCCGTGCCCCCTGTGTGTGGGGGGGTAGGTATCCCAAGAGCTGTGCCCCTTTTCTCCTCCCCTAGACTGCTCTTCCAAGTCCCAGTTTTCTCCAGCTCCTCCCCAAGAGTAACAGAGTCTAATTGCTCATAATGACGTTCTTGAACTTCATGCCCTCCTTCCCTTACTTTCCATCCTCCCCCTCTTCTCTTACTGGTCTTTTTCACCATCCCTGCAATTGAAACCAAACATTATTTGGGACACAAGCCTGTTGATTTCATCTCATCAGGCATGCATGACAAGTGTCCATGGAATGGTCAAATAATAATGCTGCAGATAAGACCGCTGCATCCTTCCCTAATTGTGGGAGAGCTTGCACACCTAGAGGTCAAGCGCTTTGGCTGAAGTTCTCCACATGTACTCCATGGCCATGAGGACTAGAAACTGTCTCAACAGAAACACTGATGTTAAAAACTTTACATGGACCTGCCAATGTCAAGTGATGAGCTTACGAGGGAAGACTGTCTGTCAGTTCCCTGCAAAACGGTGCCTGGCACATCCCACCCACACCCACCTGCAGACCGCTCACCATTTCCAGGAGCTTCAGCTTCTCCTCGGACACCAAGTTCTCCTTCCTCAGCTGCTCCACCACCCCCTCCATGGCCTCCAGCTTGGCGCAGTGCCGGCGGTGCCTCTGCTGGAGCACCTTCACCTTCTTCTGGAGACCCATCACCACTTCCACCAGATCAGCGGCAGTCCCTTCCTCACTCTTGTGGTAGCGATGCTCCTCCAGCTGCTCCTCCAAGGACTCGGCTGAGCTCAGCTCCTCCAGCTTCTCTTCTTCTTCTTCTACTTCTTCCTCCTCCTCCTCCTCTTCCTGCTGCTCAGCTGCGGAGGCCTCTGGAGAGGCCTGAGTGGAGATGATGGGCACAGTGGAGACAATGGGGAGGCTGAGGGCAGAGGAGAGCACAGTCTCAGGGGGGCTCACATGAGAGGAGGCAACTGCTGCGAGGGGAGCTGTTGGGATGGTCTCAAAGTAGGCCACCATCTCAGTGGAGGATTCTTGCAGGGAGCTGAGGACGGCGGCAGCGGCAGCTGCAGTCGAGTCTGCCTCCAAAAACGGCTCGATGGAGACATTCTCAATGATCAGGGCGCCTTGCTCAGCTGCCACGGGATGGCCGGTCACCAGAGCGTGGAGCGGCGGCTGATCTGTTGCTACCACCTTACAGGGCACTGCCACTTCTGCACAGAACTGCCCCGAGCTTGGCACAGCCTCCAGGGTGGGTGCAGACGTCACGGAGGTCACAAAATCAACCACCTGCTGCTCACCAGAGTCTAGCAAAGGCTGGCCGGAGGCAGCCTCCGCGGGGGAAGCTACTGCCAGCGTCATGGCCTTGAGGGGCTCCACAATCTGAACCAAAGGAACCAGATTCATGGCCCCAACGAGTGGGCCAGAAAGGGTGGGGTGCGCTAGATCAGAGGCAGGAGGCTGGGTTTCCACATAGATTGGGGTGGCCGCCACCCGGGGGTCAATGGCGATGGCGAGCGTTTCCATGGCCTGTGGCTCCTGGCAGCTCGTGGCTTGAGGCTCCAGCATGCTGCTCTCGGCCTGGTGTTCAAGGAGGAGCTTCTTGGCTGGAACTTCAGATGGAAGCCTTGCAGGGTTCTCCCTCTTCTGCATCAAAAGAAAAAGGAAGCAACAGCTGTATTGCACAAAGCCAGCCAAGAGTATTGTGGCACCTGAACTACACACATTTGGTAAAAGCTTTCATGGACTGGAACCCACCTCAGGAAGAAAGCACTGAAACAGCCAGAGGGGGAGGGGACAGACAGGAATACGAAACAGAATTGAAAAACTGAAGATGCCAACAGGATGATTCTCTTAATTAACTTGTGGTCCAGTATAAAGCGACCAGAAGAAATGCATGCCTGTTGAGGGAAGTTGGCAAGTACACTGAAGCCCAGAGAAGCAGACCAAGACAAAGACAGTGGAAGAAGGTCTTTGCCCAAGCCTAGTACAACAGATCCATCTACCGAAAACTGCAACAAGAAGCAAAAACAAAAGCAGAAAAGAAGGAAAAAAGAAGAATCTTGTGGCACCAAAAAGACTGACAAGTTTTACTGAACAAAAGTGTTTGCAAGCTGCAGCCCATTCTCTTCAGATGCGTGTTGCAAGCCTCTACGGTAGCACAAGATGCTTCATACCATCTTAGCACTGCAAGGATGGAAGAGACACAAAGAGTCATGCAGTTCAACTCCCCACAACGCAGGATATGCACAACGCAATCCTCCCTGCCAGCCTCCACTGAAAGAGACTCCCACCAAGGAGAGTCCACTGTCTTCCACAGCAGGTGTGGTTCCCTGTGGAGAGTCTGCCTCAGTCTCCCCTGGAGTGATGCAAATCTGCTAGTTTCACTCCTTGCTATAACAGGCCACTGACTGGAAACAGCTCGTCCTTTGGGAACTTCTGCAGTGGCGTATAGCGACAGAGAGACCTTTGTGCATCAAAAAACTAGCCAAAAAGAGCAACTTGTTTGAAACGTGGTGCCGCAGGAAAGCTTTCTGTTTTCATGGACAACAAGGAAGATCAGTGAGTAGGTTCTAGATCAGAGAAAGTATGAATTCTTACTTAAGCTAAACTGACTAAACTGAAGTTAGAAAAGATATAAAAATTAAACACTGTAAAATGCTTCAAAGTTACAGCATTTATGCTTTGAAAAAAAATCTTGGTGGCCTCTGAAGCACATCTTGTTTGCATCTTTTTACTGATGGTTTGTTCTCTCCCTCTAATAATGGCTCCATGGAACAGGTTGCGGCAGAGCTCGGGGACACCTCCAGGATCAGGGGACACTCTTTAGCCACTCTTTCATGCTCCTGAAGCAGTGGCTTGCTGCTGCAGTCCACCAAAGCACAGGCTAAATAAAACCTCTGCTTCTTGAAAAGCCTATTATTTGCGGGGGTTTTCACTAGTCTGCTTCTGCGGCAACGTACTTTGATGGCTACCGCACAAACAGACTGAATACTTCTAACTGCAGATGTGTGCATGTCCTAACAGTACAACATGTAAAGCAATAACAGAACTCACAGGAAACCACTGTACAAGATGACCAATTTAAAATATGCACGGCTACCACCGTATCACGCTGAACACCCCTGTGTCCTCTGATTTCAGAAGCAGAGTAGGGTTGGAAAGCATATGGAGGGGGAAAGCCCCAGGGAACACCAGGAGTCTTCTGGTTGCCTGAAAACCTGTGGAGCAGTCATTGCTAGCCAACCAGGGCTGACGAGACTGGGCTAAACTGACAGAGAGGCTCTGGATCAGGCAGCAGCTCCTAAGATGCACCTATGCACTAGCGAAGGGGCACAACAGCACCTGAGTTGTTCTTAAAGGGTCAGTTCAGACATCCTGCAAGGGGTCTCCAAGAGATACTTTGGTACTGAGAAGTGTCCTTATGAAATCGTCACCCCCTAGGACATCAAAACTTGCCCCAGATTAACATACAAACAAGGAATTGAATATACAGTTCAAAGGGTGCTTCCACCTTTGGTCTGAATTTAAACCTATACACTGAATAGTGATAACAGTTCATCTTTTTTTGCCTACCTTAGCAAAATCAGGGAGGAACTCCTGTGTCTCTTCCACCCCCTACAGTCAGTCCCTGGTCCAGGACACTCTGCTCTCACACTAGCATTCTCTCCCGCCTGCTCACCCACCTTACATGCTGCCTTCCCCATGACCCGGGAGCCAGTCAAACACACTCACCAGCGGGCCATCTGAGGTCTGGAAAATGGTAGGAATGGCATCAGGCTTCAGGTAGCGCACACCCCATCGGTATTCGAAACAAGATGGTGCAAAGTGCTCACTGCACAAGTGCTGATGTTTTGTCGGGACCCACTTCTCCTGGTTCATCTGGGACAGCCATTGCCGGAGACGCTCAGGGTTGTGCAAGGGGAACCTGAGGGAAGAGGAGAGCAAGCATCACGACAAACCCCAGGAAAGAGGACTAACTGGGTATAACTGGGGGGGGGGGGGGGAGAGCACACACTGCTACCTTTCCCCCATTTCCCTTGCCTTAGAGTCTTCCAGAAACACCACACCCTTGGGGGCACAGCCATGTAGGCCCTGGGGCTACATTTCGGGAAAGCTACTTTTCTGGATGACATTTCCAGAATCTCACGACCAGCATGGAGACTACTGAAAGCTGTGGTTTTCTTGTGGTCTAGTATAAAGAGACCAGGAGAAATGCAAGCAAAAAACGTGGTCAGGAGTCCTGTGGCACCTTGAAGATTGAAAAGATTTACTTGGCTCCCATAGGTGCCTGCAAACCGTAAAAGGCCATGATGGATGGCCTTTAAAATGTCACACTCACAAGACTCAATTTGTTGTTGTTTTATTTGCTGTAGCAGACAAATACTGTATGGCAATAGGTCAGTTTAACCCCATTTTAATCTGACCGCTTTTGGTATGTTTTTATCTGTATAGTACAGCACTTGTCTTGCATCTGTTTTACCCCTGTTGCAAGCCCCCTTATATCCAGTTGTGGGAGAAAGGTGGGAGATCAACAACAAAAACCTTTTAAAAAAACTTTTGAAAAGTAAAACTTCCGAGTCCTGCAACTAATGCCTAAGCATAGTCGATGTGAGAGGTAGGAACTACAGTGCTGTACAGTATTCTCGTCTTCGGGGGGGGGGGGCAGGAAGGAGGCGGTGGCGCCGGTGGCGCTCCTCCTTCCAAGGAGCTGTGCCTTTATTATCCTCTGGGTCTTTCTACCTTCCTGGTTAAAGGGGGGCGGGGGCCCCATGCACTCAGGACCACAACACAACAGGTCGGGGAGGGCGGAAAGGAGGAGCCCCCCCCTCCTCCCCGCCAGCGCTGCTCCTTCCAACAGAGGCGGGAAAGGACAGGCGGCCTCCTGGGAGTCCCTTCACCGGCCCGTCGCCTCCTCCGCGGCGGTGAAGGGCCGCAGGATCGGCCACGGGGCCTCGGACCGGGCGCCGCCTTCCGGGTTAGTAGGAGCGGCAGCGGGAGGGCGAGAAGGAGAGACGGACGGGGCCCAAGGCCGGAGGAAGAGAGGCTGGCGGGCAGGCGGGCGGGGGTCGCGCCGCCTCCGGGGCTCCCGTCGTCCTTCCCCCCCCCCCCACGGTCCGGCCGGGGTGCCAGGCGCTGCCCAAGGGGCGACTCTGCCACGGGTATCGGAGAGAGAGGGGCCGGGGGGGGGGAGCCTCGCCTCTCCCGCGACGACACCCGCCCTTCCTCGCCGGTCCCGCCCGTGGACTGACTTGTAGAAGCTGAGGCGCCGCCGGTCCGGCCGGGGCTGCCCGGCGGAGTTGGAGCAGTTGGGCGCCCTGCAGTATTTAGTCATCGTCCTCGTCCCGCGATCGCCGGCGCTCGTGTGGCGCAGCAGACCCGCTTCCGCTCTTCCCGACAGGCGTTTGTGGACGTCGTGAGGTCATCGCCACACGCCCCCTTCGCGGCCCCGCTTGGGTCCTTCCTCTGGGCGGGCGCCCCCTCCTGCGCAGGCGCAGAGAGGCCCGGACGCTAGAGATACGAAAAAGGAAAGAGCAGTCTCCGCACCTTGAGGAGCAAAGAGAGCGGATGACGCCACCCCAAGGGAAGCAGGAGGCGGTGCATCCAGAGAAGGGGGAGGAGCCTTCGGAGCCAGGCCCTCCCTCCTCCCCTGAAAGGCGGGGAAGGGGAGACGGCGGCCTTTTTTCATTGGCTGACTACGGGAGGGACGCAGCGGTGAGCGGGCGCGAGGCCGCCGGGAGGGTGGGCCTCGCTCTCACTGGCCACGCCGGGCGGTGATTGACGTGGCAGGACCCCAATGGCAAGGCAGGGGCCGCTTTCCGCGCGCAGTTCAGGACGGTTGCCGGGCTCCAACCGGCGCGCTGCTTCGGGAAGCCGCTTCGGGAGATGGCGGGCGGCGGCGGCGGCGGCGGCGGCGGCCTCGGCCTCTCCTTCCGGGCGGCGGGCTCCGGCGCGGACTCTCCGCCGCTCCTCAGCCTGAGGCGACGCTCCAAACACCCGGACGGGGCCGAGGAGGCGGTGAGCGAGGGGGGGGGGAAAGGCGGTGAGCGAGGGGGCGGCGGCGGCGGCGGCGGCTCCGGTCGCTCCTTCCCTCCCTCCCTCCCAGAAGGGAAGGCCCTGGGAGCCACGCCACTCGGCCGCCAGGCTCCTCCACGGCTCCCCTGCTCTTCTCCTTCTTTTGGGGCAGGTTGTCCTCGAGAAAGTGCTCGGAGTCACGACGCAGAGCAGCAGCGGCCTCGCTTCTGACCCGAAGACCGGGCGGATCGCCTACCCTGCCGGGTAAAAAAAAGAAAGGCTCCGCTCTTGGGAACGGGAGGCCTCCTCGGGAGGAGCTGACGGGCCGGGGCCGGGGAGCGGGACTGGAAAAGAAAACGGAGTCACCAAAGGCCCAGCGGGGGGGGGGGGGAAACACCCACCACCGCCACAACCGATAAACAGTGTCTTACCATACAAAAAGGAAGGTGGTGGGTGGGGATCTTCTTAAACATGGCAGTTAAGACTTTTAAGTTTATATATTTTTTTAAGTAAGGTTAAAGCACCGTGAGGAGCACAGGGATACTTCAGGCCGGCTGCCATGGCTCCCTGTGTGGCCTCAAAGGAAAGTCCCCCCCCCCCCACAAGTTGTCTTGTTTGAACAAATGGTAATTAGAACTAACCGTAGTTTGCCCTTATTTAGTCAGAATGTACAGTACAACGAGCAGCCTTAAACTGGAACTGTTGTGACAGGAGTTGGGGGGCAAGCACATGTAGTCAAGGTTTATCCAAGCTTATTCCACTGTGGTTTAATGATGCATCTGAACACAGCAGTCATAGGAAATACATGGCAAGAATACTCAACAGCTTCCATATTTCAGTATTTGCTTACGTAGGAACTATTTTTCTAGAGTGCAATAGTTAGCCCTCAACTCTCCATAATCTCATTTCAATAAATGTTTCTATCTTTATTTCCAGATGTGTGGTTGTGATTTTCAATCCTCGGACTAATATACAAAGACATATCTTTAATACTTCTAGGTAAATGTTTTTATTAGGTTCCGCGTAGTTTACGATAGCATGAACGTTGCATTCTGTAAAGTTGAAATTTGTAAGGATTTTTATCCAAGTATAATAGCAGGTAATGGGTACTGAATTGCCCAATACCAGAACATTGTGGCGTTCAGCCATTCAACCTATTGATTTAAAGTAATGAAATGGTTTGTTAGAGGCAAGAAACTGGTTAATTATCAGCACACATACACAGAGATGATTTTTCAGTACTACGGGCATGTTTGAAGTTTAATTATGTCAAAAGCTTTCACAAACTAAGGCTTCATTTGTCAGAGGGAAATTATGTCGTTTTAGGGGTCAGAAGACGTTGGCAGTGGCCTTTGCCAGGATTTTCTAACAATAAGCCTCTTAGAAGAGGTAGCCGTGTGAGTCTATGCTGACCTTTGTTTTCCTGCAAAAACAAAAGAAAAATAAAACATAAAGAAGACAAAAACGTTGTGGTACCTTAAAGAGTAGCTGATGTATCTTAATGTAAACGTGTGTGGACAAATCCACTTCCTCTGAAGTAAGAATGGGACTACATAGCAAATATTTGTACCTTTACACATGGCCCCAAATCAGAGATTGTCATAGGCCTCTTAGTTGTTAAGGCACCATTGGTGTTGTTTAGTTCAACAGATTTACACAATTATGCCTTTAGGTTTAATTTTTATTAAAATCAAGAACAGAAATGCTTTCTTTTCTTTTAGGAAAACTGTGAGTGGTCTGGCTTTCTCCTCTGATGGGAAGTACATTGTAACTGGTGAGGTGAGTTCTTCAAAATTTGGGTGGATCAAGTGAACAGTAGAAAGAATATTAACAGCTTGTTTGCCTCTGGATGTAAGAAGCCAATAAATCATCCCAAGTCCATGTTTGTTATCTATAGTTTGTGGCACTGTCTAGAACAAGAGGGTCTGCCTTGCCACTGTCACATTGGACCTCCCAGCCAGGAATGATTACTGCAAAAGCTGGTATTGGAAGTGGCCCTGTTGCCTATGTCCGGAGAATTAGTTGAGCTTTATGGTGTTTTCTTTGTACTTCCCTCACATTTGAAAGGGATTTCCTCTTCTCTGAGCCCACTGTAAAAAATCTGCATGAAAATTAGCAAGGGCCATATGCAAAACATTTGAGATGTGTGTCATGGCTAATTTTGTTTTTTGTTTTTTAATAAAGGGCATTCCTAGATCTTAAAGAGAGCTGGAAGTTCCTTCTCGTCATAAAATAACCTACCAGCTAGTTATAGGTAGCAAATAGTGCAGTGATTGTTTTTCCGAGCAGTCCCTGAGCTAGCCCTGAGCACAAGTTAATCCCTGTACCAAGCACTGTTTTTGGTTTTTCTCCGGCAGAACGGGCACCAGCCAGCAGTCCGTGTCTGGGATGTCGAAGAGAAGGTTCAGGTTTCGGAGCTCCATGGCCATAAACATGGTGTAGCCTGTGTGGCCTTCTCTCCCAATATGAAGTACCTTGTATCAGTGGGATATCCACATGACATGGTAGTTAACGTGTGGGACTGGAAGGTAAGAAACTGTGCTATGGGGTCCATGGGGTGATAATCACCTCTGCACCACCCAAGGGCAAGAGCATTGTGTAAACAAATACACTACCCTTCTAGTACAAGATGCACAAAACCTGGAAGGTACACATTTTGCCACAGGAGAACAGATAATAAGAACTGAAGACGTTGTCTGGGCTTGAATGTATGCCCTTCCAGTAGAGTCTGGGAGAGTTACCTTTCAAACTACTAAGGGTGTTGTTTAGTCTATTGCCCCAGAACAACAAAGAGTCTTGTGCAAGAGCAGGGGATACCTTTATTAGACCACTAAAAGTCAACCCAACAGCAAGCTGTAGAGAATAACATACACTTCTTCAGGCTTATGGGTAATGCAGAAAAAAAACTAAATAAAAATCTCGACTGTTCCTGACATATCTCTACTAGGTCTGGTTGAAGTGAATTCAAAGGAGGAATGCAAACTGCCCCTTCGGCGGGGGGGGGGGGGGTGAAACGGGACGACATGGTCTTGTAGCACCTTAAAGACTAAGCGCTTTCATTTGGCACAAGCTTCCCTGGCACAAGCTGCAGTCCATGCATGCCAGATGGTAATTCTGAGATGGCAGAAGACTTATTGTTTAGGGTGTGCAGCTCTAGAATCCCTCAGCCAACACAACCCATAAGCCACTCTGATGGAGGAATTCTGGGAGCAGGAATTACAAAAAAGGAACACGAGGAACATGGTAGAGGACACGTGGTTCTTTAATTACGCCTCCTGTAGCTTTGACAGAATTGTGTGGTGGGTCTTTTTTGGCAGAAGGACTCGCTGATGGCCTCTAACAAAGTGTCCTGCAAGGTGATCGCCCTGGCCTTTTCCGAGGACAGCTACTTTGTTACTGTCGGCCACCGCCATGTGAAGTTCTGGTTCTTGGATGTATCCCGAGAAGTTAAGGTAAGTCTCTTTGTGTCCGATTGCTGAAAACAAAATCATTGAACTTCTCAGCATTTCTTGTTTCTGTTAAATTACCTGGCTGCAGGGTCATTCTTAAACCTTCTGTTATTTATTCATTTTTCTTTTGTCTGCCAGAAGACTTTTTGAGCTCAGAGTGGGGGAAATATTAAAAAAATTCTGAGAGTTAACAAATTCTTCCCATTAAATATACAAACAATTATGTATACACAAATATAGTTATACGCTGTGTGCTATATTGTAATGGCAATATGAAGACAGAAATCTAACGGACTCTTCTTATATACTCTTCTGATATTTGAAGAAGTAAATACAACTGCTTTCTTAGTAGTTTTCTGTTGAAAGAAGTGGAATGTAAGTCTGTTGCCTGGGGCTACAGAGCACTTTCTTTGCACATTCTGGTCTTGGGGAGCAATCTGTCATTAGACTGCAATATCTTTTTAATTTGCAACTGCCTTAATCCTGGGGCGTGAACGAGTATTTGTTACAGATTAAAGAGACAGTTCCACTGGTTGGGCGCTCTGGACTCCTTGGGGAGCTTCACAACAATATCTTCTGTGGTGTGGCCTGTGGGCAGGGCAAAATGGCAGGCAGCACCTTCTGCATTTCTTATTCCGGGCTCCTGTGCCAATTTAATGAGAAGCGTGTGCTGGAAAAATGGATTGACCTGAAGGTAAGGTCGAAGCCACTCTTTGTTTCTGGTACAGAAAATATCCGCCCCTTTGGAGGTCCAGCTGCACATTTGTCCATTTCTTCCTCTTAGGTGTCTCTAGCCAACTGCATTTGTGTTAGTGAAGAATTTATTTTCTGCGGGTGTGCTAATGGAACCGTGCGCGTGTTCTGCGCACACAACTTGCATTATCTCTCGGACTTGCCAAAGCCACACTATCTGGGCATCGACCTGGCTGCAGAAGAAACGCAGAGGTACAAAGCTCTGAGCGACAGCTGGTGGCGGAGATTGGGTGGGAAGCGAGCAGGCACAAGGTTGCACAGGAGGCTGGTGCTGTGATGGAGTGGGAGGGGGGCACAGCCTGCCTATGAACTCTGTAGGAGGGCTTGCTGGGAGCCACTGGTTCCCATTTGTATTGTCTTGAAGCGCCACTGATGCCTGGCAATGTTGCCTGGCACTGTTAGGACCACAGATCCATCCCTGCCCTCGTGCAACAAAGTAGACAAACAGTTGCTTTGCTGTGGGTTTGCAGTTTAACATCCTGAGAAGGAGAGTCAGCTGATAGTGTCCATAGTGATGCTGCGGATGGCTGACAGGTAATTAGCCAGTCAAACCCACGGAGGGATCTCTCTACTAGGAGCAGAAAGGTTCCCTCTCCTTCTCTTTTGGACGTGTGGTCATGTGGCTGGACAAAGCTGGCTGAGAGCAAAGGCGAAGGAGATTCCGCCAAGATGCTTGTGGAGGTCTAGACATTTCAGCCCCCCCCCCCCCCGCATTGTACTGTGTTTACTCTAGCCTGACTCTTTTTTTCATGCTACTCCTTGCTCAAGTCCTTTGTAGCTTCCTTGGCTGTAAACGTCTGCATAGAAGCTCAAAACCTGGGCTTTAAAACATGCTGGGTAATCAGGAGTAACCTTTTTCTCTCTGTCATGTCTTCAAGAAGAGTAGATGCCACATACCCGGACACTCTTGCCTTGACCTTTGATTCCAGCCGTCATTGGCTCTCCTGTGTGTACAAGGATCACAGTGTGTACATCTGGGATGTGAAGAACACCAGTCAAGTTGGGAAAGTATGGTCCGACCTCTTCCACAGCTCATTTGTGTGGAATATTGAGGTGAGGGGGGACACTTATCTTGGAGAAGGCCTTTCCCCATTCCTTGGGTTGCACCTGGGCATCCTTCATCCCCAGTCCTCCTGCCTAGGAGGATGACTGTTCCTGTTCTGGAACGTTTCTCCCTTGCAGTTGAAACTGAGCCCTTGAGGCCCCTTTTTATTCTGTTGCCAAGGAAATGGCTCATCCTCAGCAAATGTTTGCAAGAAAGGAGGTGCATTGTATCTTCTGGGGATTGTCTCTTGACTTTTCTATTTCTTTTGTGTGCATAGGTTTATCCTGAGTTTGAAAACCCCCAAAGCTGTTTGCCCCCTGGATCTTTTCTCACATGTTCATCAGACAATACTGTACGTTTCTGGAACTTGGAAAATGGCACACAAACGTATCCTCAGGATAATGTCTACAGTAATGTAAGACTCCTATCTTGTTAAGAGGCAGACCTACACTTGCTGTGATGCCAAGTTGATGCTTGCAGTTAGCTTACACTAGTGAGTGTGTAAATTAAGTACGTTTCAAGGGCTGGAAGGCTTGCTAATCATTGTAGCTGGTTGGGGGTGTGCTGGACTGGCTCCCCGAGAACCTGGTATGAGGGGTACACTTTGCTGTCCTTTTGATGGTTCTTTTTTTCATTCAGCAGACTATATGTTGTTGGTTTTTTTCTTTTTAAAGAACTTGTTCAAGATTGTGTATGTGGAACAGAACACTCAGCATTTGCAGGATTCAACAAATGTGCCTGAAAGTGCTAGCTGCCTTGATGTGAAATCTGGTGTCCGTGTGATGCGAATTAGCCCCGATGGCCAGCACTTGGCTTCTGGTGACAGAGCTGGAAATTTGAGGTGGATCATTGGCTGTCCTTCTCGTTCTATCATGTTTTGTTAGTAATTAATATAATTCTGCCCTCAGCTTGTGGTTTGCAAACCTTTGGGGCATGAAATCTTCAAATGGAATTTTGTCTTCACGTGTGATTTGAATGTCTGTTTCTACCACAAATTGGAGAACCAGCCTCCTTTTGACTTGATCTTGTGTTCAGGACTGCTCATGATATCCTCTGAGCAGCTTGGGTGACGGAATAATAAAAGGATGTTGACATTTGTTGCCTTAATCTTTTTAACAGGGAACTTGAGAGATGAGGTGCCTTCCTCTTTGGAAGGGCAATGGGGCTAGCCACTCATTGCTTCCCCCTGCATGAGAGGCATAAATGAGATAATGTAAGAAATTAATGAAAAAAATAGCCTGTGAATTTCCACTGTGGGAGGAGAGTTGTGTTCTTGACAAAGCAGGAGAGAAATGGAAATCAGCCTGTCCACATCCTTTAACAACTTTTAGTTTGTATCCTAGAGGTGAAGGATTAAGATTACAGAGGGCAAGATTGCCGTGAGGTTAAATGTTGCTCCAAGCAGCAAAAGCTATAACTGAGCAACTTATGCATTGCAGTCTGTCTTGTTCTTCAGATGTCTTCTGAATAAATGCCAGCTTCACAGCCCTGTGTTTAAAGAACACGACTTTTAGAGCAATTAAATCATGTGTTTATTCTACAGGATACACAGTCTAAAATTTATGGAGGAAGTGATGAAAGTTGAGGCCCATGATTCGGAAGTGCTCTGCTTAGAATATTCAAAGCCGCAAACTGGTACGTATCCAAATCCTCCGGTGGGGAGTCCACTTTAACACATGTGTCTCTTGTCTTTTTCTCTCCCTGCCTCCTTTTCTTTCTCTTAACTGCTGGTTGCTGGAATGAGGAAAATTCCTCTGTTGTGAGGTTGCTTTACACCGGTGAAGTCAACGTAGTTCTTTCTGCTGTCTATAGGGATGGCTCTGCTGGCCTCAGCAAGCCGGGACAGGTTGATCCACGTGCTAAATGTGGGGGAAAATTATAAACTAGAACAGACATTGGATGATCACTCCTCAGCCATAACTGCTGTGAAATTCACTGGTAAGTTGTCAGAAGCAGGTTGTATTTAGTCGCCAGGGCTTATGCCTTATCTACATATTCTTCTATAAATCTTTTTTTAAAATCTCGGGAGGCTCAGCTCCCTGCCCCTCTCCCTTTAAATGATGACAACATCAAATTATGGGTGGTGCTTAACAGCAGTAGGGTCAGAAAGTATCCTTCAAGTCATTTTAAATCATTGAGTTTCAGCTGGAGAGTGAAATACATATCCATTTTTTGTGTTCTTGCATAGCTCCAATTGGTTTGCTCAGGAGACATTGTGAGTCATTTTTTTAAAATAGTACTTTAAGGATTTGAATGTAAGTATCTGATATTTCAACTTTCCTATCATGCTGAGTGTGATGGGAGTTTTAATCCTATACATCTGGAGAGCAACAAGATGGGGCGTGTTTAAATTTCAATAATCATTTAAAAATTAGGCAACACTAGTGGTTTTTCTAGAAGGCTTCATTTTTCCTCACCATCTTGTTTGTTTATCCCCCCCTCCCCCTTTGCAGGAAACAGAGACATTGAGATGATTAGCTGTGGAGCCGACAAAAGCATCTATTTTCGCACTGCACAAAAGGTTCTTAGAATTCACTTGCAGAATGTGCCATTCAAGAACGCCATGATGACTGCTAGATTTAAGTTGATTTTCAGAAGGGTTTAGATATATTTGTGGAGGGTCATCCTAACCCATAGTAATGTGGAGTCTTCTTATCACACCAAACGCCAGCTGGTGAGGAGCAGTAGCGTGGATGGGCTGCTTCCATTTGTCCCTGGCCTGTGGGCTCCTCAAATGCCTCTGGGTGGCCCCTGTGGAAGAAGGAGCATAGCCTCAGTGGATCCCTGGTCCGCTTCTGGGCTTCTCACCCTGCATTCTCGGGTGATCTTGAGAAGCATGTCTTCCTTAATCAGCTGCTAACTAGAAAATGGCCCTGTTCCTCTCCTGCCTCTGGAGTATAATGTTTTACAGTTTCATTTTGCCTAGAATACGGCCCTGTTCTCTGCAGCTGATGTAGCTGGAACAAAATTCCTTTAGTCGTTAGTCAGCGTTGTTGGGTTGGTTTCCTTCTCCAGGTTGCGGATGGAATTAATTTCATCAGAACACACCATGTTGCTGAGAAAACAACCTTGTATGACATGGACATTGACATAACCCAAAAGTATGTTGCTGTAGCCTGCCAGGACAGGAACGTCAGGTAAACTGTCCCACCACCCTCACAACGCCAGCAGCAGACCATATCTGCAGACACCTGCGTATCCCTTGGGACTAGAACATTTCAAATCTTCTGCCAAAACTTGTCCTTTTTTTTTTAAAGGAAAGGGGGGAGGAATAGAACAAACCTTTCCATACTTCTTTCTCTTTCTGCTCCCCTTGCATTTTCTTTCCTCTGTTCCCTTGGTTTTTGCAGTGTTCCTTCCATCCATTCTCTTTGCTCGATTATCAGATCGATCCAGTCATTCTCTGTACTGAAGAACACCGAAACTAGGGTGGCAGAAACCAGGAGAAAGGCCCTGGGGCAGCAGTGCTTTTGCCACGTCCTCCACCTGCTCAGCCATGAAGGGCAGGTGTCCTCCCAGCCTCTGTGTAGAGTCTGTGTCTCACACACCTGCCCTGCCTTGCCCAGGCTCCGCCCTGTTTGGCAGAGCACATGTCATGGCAGCAGTTTATCTGGTGTGGCGCCTCCGTACAAGGGCTTCCACCAGTTAGGAAGATGACAAGTATGGGCTTGCTCTGTGAACATACTCCAACGAGGACATGACTGTATCTCTTAGCACCATCCCCTGAACAAGCCTGCAATGGAATATATGGGATTCATTCTCCCCAGAGGCTGCATGGCACATGCCTGCCAAGCAAACAGGTTTCTTTGCAGGGCTTGTATGCCCCAAAGGTTGGGCCGGCTCCATGCCAACGCATGGCGTAAGACATTGTGCCGCAGAGGGCAGCTCTTGACGCTCTGTTATCCAGGAGGCAGCACATGCGCCTTGTAACCTCTCCACCTCCTTCCAGGGTCTACAGCACAGTCAGTGGGAAGCAGCAGTGGTGCTACAGAGGCTCGCAAGGCGATGAGGGGTCGCTTCTGAAGGTAATCTCTTGAAGAAGGGGATGGTTTGCCCACCGTTGAACACCTGTCCTCTGGAATGTGGCTTCGTGTCTCCCAAGAGAGGCTGGGTCCTCCCGGAAGGCTGACTAGGGGATACTGACCAACGCAGTGAATGACCTTTCTGAGAGTAGAGAACAGCGCCATGAAACCATTGGGCTTTTTAAATCGGGAAGTGCTTCCAAGAAAGTCAGGACTCCTGTTTGACACTCCCTGTGCAGGTCCAGTTGGATCCTTCGGGGACGTTCCTGGCGACTAGTTGTTCTGACAAGAGCATTTCCGTTATCGACTTCCGTTCTGGAGAGTTTGTGGCCAAAATGTTTGGACACTCAGGTTTGTTTAAGGTTGCAGCTTTTTGTAGCTCCTTCTAAAGAAGCCTAACTTTTCCTCACGTGGCCACATCCTGCATATTCTCACTACTACCATGCCACCTGGAACATCCTGATCTGATTTCAGAACTGAAGCAGGATCGGGCTTCATTGAGTGCTTGGGCGGGAAACCCCCGAGGAATACTAGAGGTCTCCAGGAAGGGGGCGGAGAGCAGCCTGCCTAAAACCCTGGAGAGCATCCATGCCTGCCAGTCACCGTGGGTGACCTTGGGACCAATGGGTCAGGGGTCTGACTCTTGAGCCTGGAAATTCTTGGCCACTCCATATGGTCAAGGGGCAACCATGGTTTCTAGCTCTCGGATTCTGATTCAGGGCAAGGAACCTCGAGGTGTTGCTAGACTCCCATTGTCCTTCTCCCATTGCCTGTTTTGGCCGGGGCCCTTTGGAGCTGGAATGCAGAATGGCAGATCAATGGAAATCAATGTGTATCACATTATTATTCCTTATATTGCAGAAGTCATTACAGGGATGAAGTTCACCTTTGACTGCAAGCGCTTGATCACGGTTTCAGGAGACAGGTGGGAAACAGGAACTATCAACTTGATTTGTGTGATTCTAAACTTTGAGAAATTGCAGGCACATAATGGGAAGGCATAGTTTAGTGTACGTTTGGTGCTATGCAAGCCTTATAGGAGGAGAGTCTCTGGTGGTTCCTGATAGGCCATCCAAGGCATTGGAGATCTGATAGTGTTGGAGGGGGGCTGATCCTCCACCTCTTGGCCTCCCTGCTCTTTCTGAACCCCACTACCAAAGGCTTGGAGGGTTACATCTTGAAATTTTGCTTTTCCTTCTCTTCAGCTGTATCTTCATATGGCACCTTAGTCCTGAACTTACTTCGTACATGAAGCAGCATTTGGTAGAACTAGATCAAGTCGAAGAGCAAAGGAGAGCCAGAGGAGGCACCTGGGCCCCTCTAGTCAGGTACTGAAAGCCGCTCAGCTGTGTGTTCTCAGCGGGATGCGTTCCCCTCCTGCTGGAAACACTGGGGTTGTTCTGCCACTGCTGATGAAGGAAGGGGCTCATGGATCTGTCACCTTCTTCTTCAGGCAGGAGACTTACATTGCTGTGTCTCGCGGGAGCAACCTCGGTAGCAGCCAACATGTGGCGGATTACGACACAGAGGAAGAGGAGGCGGAAGAACCATCTCTTCAGACTCCCACAAGAGGGGACTTTGATCCAGGTATGAAGGGACCCAACCCTTCTCCAGGCAGCCAGGGTGCATGATAGAGAGCTGGAGACGGGGTTCCGTTTGGATAGGAACCTGAAACCATCAGAACCTCGGCCCTGCTCAAAGGCAGCCAGAGGAGTGGACGTGACAACATCCATTTGATCTGCTTGTGTTCTGGGACTGGACTCCCCGCATCCACCCCTGTGAAATTCTGTTTGATGGGGAAGTCGTTGGGTGACGTAAATGAGAAAATTTCAGAATTTATGTTTTGCTGGAGGTTTAAAATCATGATGTAGCAGCAAAAAAAAAAAAAAGCAGTACGGACATACAGTGTCCTGATCAAAGAAAGTAATAGCACCCAGTGGGCAGTTTAACAAGGATCTTGAGAAGCTGAAAGGTGCCCAGAAAGCCAACAAGTTGTTTATGTTTAGCCTGGGAAGGTTTGAGAGGAGAAAGGATAGTCATCTTGAAACACCTGAAGGGCAACTGCATGCGGGGGGAAGGAGCAAGCTTGTTTTCTGTGGCTCCAGAGAGTCGTTTCCAAACCAAGGTGTTCATATGACAGAAAATGAAATGCTGACTGAACTTTATGAGGAGCTCCCAGAAGAAGAGAGTAAGCACTGCTCTTTAGTGGTGGAATGGCCTGGCTCAGAAGGGAGGGAGGGAGGGAGTCTCTTTCCTTGAAGGCTTTTTTTCCGTAGAAGCTGGGTGGCCAGCTGCCAGGTATGGGGTTGGAGTCCGTGATCCCTCCAGGCCAGCTTTTCTGTCAGGATTTCTAGTCCTGCTTGATTTTTTTATTTGTGGGACTTGGCAAGTGAGGCTTTGCTTCAGCACATTTTTCTTTGCCTTGAGCACAACAAATCTATGTTTCTGCTTGAAGTCGGTTGCCTTCCCAAATGAAATGTTTAACCCTGCTGCCGCTTCCTCAGTTTTACCCTCATACGTGTGTGTGTGTGTGTTTTGTCTTGCTGCTCCACAGCTCCTTCTTGTGTCCTCACCAACGGCAAACTGCCAATGTGGGCAAAGAGGCTGGTAAGTGACTTGTTCAGAATGGAGAGCCATTTCATGCACGGGTGTCATCAAGGAGTTTGAGTTAGATCTGTCTGTCTGTCTGTCTGTCCCACAGTCACGTTCTTTCATTTGCTTCCCCATAGTTAAGCCATGGGGTGGGGTACAGATCCTGTGTCCCCCTCCCTCGGGTTTCTACAGATTGTGCTTTCTACCCCACCCCCTGCTGGCCTTCCTGTAACACCTGATGCCATGGCTGAACCCGGCTGGGGCTAATTGTGGCTCCCTTTTGTGGCCAGCCAGAATTTGGGCAGACAGCAGGAACTGGTCCTCCTAAAAGCCAGACATGGAAGCAACAACCCTGCAGTTAACAGTTATCCCTTTTGGTGCATTGTGCGTATGTGGGACCGTGGAGTGTAAGTTTCGCTTGGATGCGAAGAATGATTTTTGAGAGCGAGAGCAGAGAGACTGGCTCTTTTCAGTCTAGCAGCAGCAGCAGCATCAACTACAATGACAAATGCATTATTTATTGCTAGCAGTTACTAAATATTAGTTTAACAACAAGAACAATAGTAATAAAAATTGGACTCCTGCTGCCATTAGGGGTCCAGTGGAAACATCATGTGAGCAAATCTTGAGGCACAGAGGGTGTGTGTCTGTGGCTGAAGTCTTGGCTGTTTGTCTTACAAAACAGACCTGCAGTCAACACTGAATTGGTGGTATAAAAAACTACATCCTCTAAACTTTTCCTCTCTTGCTCTCTCTTTGTCTAGCTTGGGGAGGCAGACAGTTCGGACGGTACATCCCTCATTAACTCCAGGGCAAGTTATCAGCCACAAGGGCGATGGGCTGAACGTGCTGACAAAGAGCCAATTAAAACCATCCTGCCTGCAGATCTCAATTACTTCACTCCCATTAAAAATGAGAGCATGGATGACATTGAGCTGGAACCAAAGGCTCTGGACCAGCTGCTCTTGGAGGTAACGAATGTTTGCTCCCTAGAAGGAGCTCTGCTTTGCGAGTGCTGTGGCGGTGCCTCCTGCCTTGGAGTCAAGGAACAGAAGCCGAGGGAGGAGCCTGGTGACTGGTGTCCATGGGAGAGATCTCTCTTGAACACCTTCACTGCGTGTCTTTTGAGCATAGGGAGCATCCCTTTCCTACCGAGAAGCTTCAGGGATTAGGGAACAGGGCGCCAGCTGTGGAGAAGGTGGTTTCCAAAGAAGGTGGAATGGCTGTGGGCTGCATGGATGTGATTTCACAGACTGATGGGCCACCGGTTCAGAATAAGCCTGCCTTGTTTGTAGCAGCTTTGAAGCAGCCTCACCTGTCCCCAGCAGAGCTATGGGAAGTGGAGGGAGCGGCTTGGGCATGTAGGAGCCCATTTTCCCCCATAGAGAACAACCCCTTTCCCTCAGGTCTCATTTGTTAGGAGTTGCATCTTGGCTGTGGAACAGTGCTGTACATCGTCAGTGGCCGCCTTTCTTTCTCCTTGTTCTTGCTTGCCCCTCCCTGCTCCTTCTGTTTTTGCCTTACCATCTAGAAGGCCGAAGACTAGACAGATCATTTATAGAAGTCTATTGCAATTGGACTGAGGACTCGCAAGGCCACACTGGGGGCCACCTGTAAGAAGAGGCCATCATTTGCCACCTTTGGCTTAACATTTTTATGTGCACTGACTACTTGCCTAGGGCATGTGGTCATTTGCTCGGCATCTTCCATCTTCTCCTTAACATCTGAGGGCAAAGGGTGTAAAATCCATGGATCTATAGCCATTGCACTTTCTACAGAAGGTGACTGCATCTCTTCTTTCATTCTGCAGACTGAGAGCTCCCCTAGCAACATAATAGAAGACTTCAAACAACCCAGTCTGTCTTCTGAAGATGAAGTGGCTCGCGAGCTTGACACCACGGAGCATGGGTATGGCATGCAGCACAGCTGTGACTCATCTCAAAAAGAGAGGTTAGTTTTTGCTGAATGCCCAGAGGGGGTCACCCTAAGCATGCTTACCAGGAAGGAGGTTCTGTTTAACCTGGGCGGCCTCACTGCCGAGTAGCATGTTTTGGACCAAACTGCAGGACAGGCGAGGGGCCCAATCCGCAGGGAGCCCCTTCTGCAGAGGACCAGTTTCTTTCTCCTGTTTTTCTGTTTTAGATTTGATTGCAGCAGTCATAGCGTTAACCCTCTTACCTCTCTTGTACTACTGAGCCCTCCTCTCTTTTACTCCAAAATACCTTGAACTGATCATGGAATCCTTTTTTTCAAGAAGCACTGATTGTCTGTTGATTTTATAGGGGACATGTAGAGGAGTTGCCTCTTCAACCAGTTTATGGAAAGGACACTGAAGATGCGAAAGAGAAGTTGATAGATCAAATGTGTTCAGGTGCTTCCATGGATCCGGAGGCATCTGCTTCTGGTCACCAGCAGGAAGGTCAGCTTCTAAAAGATGGGTCCTTGTCATGATGCCCCAAATCCCTCCTGCCGCACATATATCTATATGGTTTCTTTAGCACTGGAATGGCAGAAGGAGTTTGGCTTCTCAGGAGGCTGTTTGCCTTTCAGTCTCTGCCCACTTCACCAGCAGCCAGGAAACCATGAAGACCTGGCCCTTGATTCCTCACAGAGGATGTTCCAAGGGTAGTCTGTCTACAATGTCAGAGAAGAGACTAGAGGGTGATAACTGCACCCACTCTTCCTCCTTCCAACTTCCAGAAATCAAGAAAGGGGAAGCCAGGGGCCAAGAGAAATATCTGTTGGTTGAGTTGTTATAATCCCCCTAAAAATGGTCCCATGCGGAGAGAGGGAGAAGGTGCAGGCTTTAGGAAGGGAGCTTTATAAGACGCTATTTCCTTAAACAACTTTCACATAGGCTGGCAGGGAGGAAAGTAAAGAAGAGGGTGGGTCCCTTGGTAGTTCCGGTGGGAATCGAACTCAGAACCTGATTCTTCCAGCACCCAAAATGATCCTTTGTGTTTCCGCCTCCGTTTACTAGTGTGCTTATTCATTTTTGTTTTTTGTTCCTTGGCTTTATACAATCTGCCAGCAGAACAAGAGCCTTTTGTTTCAGAAACAGAAGCAGAAATGACGGAGCTCGATGAGACCTTCCGGCCGAGCAACTCTTTGCCAAGAACTCCTGAGCAAGAAAAATTCCTCAAGCATCATTTTGAGACCTTGGGTGCTGCCCTACCTGAAGGTGATGTGAGGAAGTGGGAAGCAGCACACAGCTGTCAGGCTAGCTCCCTTTCACCTGCGCTTCCCCCCCCCCAGCACACCAACTCTGCCCCCAACAAATGAGGCTCATTACACAAGGATGGTCAAGGAATGTTTCCAAAACTCCTCTTTGTAATCCCTGAGTGAACACAACCTGCTGGCGAGCCAATTCTTCGTTCAGGGACTGATCCTGTCTCCCTTGTCCTGGGAGAGAGAGCCTTTCTATTTCAACTTTAAGAGAAAGTTCATTTGTGTTCTCTTTCACCTTCAACTGCAGAAAGATTTGATGGTTGCATAAAGGATCTGAAGTGCCCTGGAGATGAGGATGAAGAAAGCACTTTGTTTCTGAACCCTCGCCTGAGCATTTCTGCCAGATTCCTCTCTCGCTGTCAGAGAAATAGCAGGTCGGCCAATTCTGTTTTGTCTGTCCTTCAGTGATGAAATGTGCTTTGCAAATTTGCACTGCTGAGGTTGTGCTCCTTTTGTACAGGTTTGCTTCTGCATTTTTGCCAAGGGCCCATCAGCAGGCAGAGGTGGCGATGGTGGCGGCTGCTACCGCTACAGCGACGGCGGCACAGTTGGTTAAGGAGGATAATCTACTCTCCAGTCAGCTCAAGAAACCAGAGGCACGTTGATCTTCCAAGTGGTGAATGAGCAGTTGCAATCTGCTGGTTTATGATTGGTAGCAGCCCTGTTGGCCATAGGTCCTGGGAGTTATAGACTAAAAAATTAAACGTTTCCAAACTGTCCCAATCACCTCTGTACTTTTGCAGCCGAGTGGGTCCAAGCATCTAACTGCAAGTAGTCTGTCTCTCTCTCTCTCTCTCTACCTGCCACACTTGTGAGCAGACCAAGGATCTGCTTTGATGTAGGACAGCTTTGTATGCAAAGGCTATGTTGCAATTTTCCATAAGGTCTCTGTGAAACTTCACGGTGAAAGGGGCTCCCCTGGGTGACAAGTGTAAATGAGTTCAGCTCCTGACTTATGTCTGCCATGAGAGAGTTCTGGGACAGATAATTAGCTGTGGAAGTCATGAGACATTTTGTGCTTCACCCGCTTTATTTCGGAACTGATACACAAGAAGAGTGGGTATGTATGAGTAAGAAAGGAACTGAAAATTGTTTTAAATATCTTCAGTAAAGTGAAAACTTTAAGCAGAACCTTTGTGCTTTGATTTCTAATGTCTTGTAAAATAACTGGTTTTAGAGACCTTCAGCAGAAAGTCGCTCCGAGTTGAAGGACAAGCACAATGCAAAAACATACACCATTTCAGGTAAGAGGCTTGACTAGATGATGACATTTCAGGGTAGTGTCAAACATTTTCCTTTGCATTAAATGTCCAGTGCTGCAAATCGGCCCATGCTAGAAATGCTCACTCCTCTGAAAGTATGTAGGGATTTTGGCCCCCTTTTTTGACAGACATAATGCAATAGGTTATTTTCTCCTTTGTTAGATCTTCCTTCCTAATCTCTGGTAAGACCACAGAGATAGATTTTTAAACTCCTTTCTTTCTGTTCTTAGAAATGCAGGATCTTGTCAAAACCTTTGAAGTGAACCTGCAGTCTCTCTGCAACAGCTTTCAAGAGACATTGCAGCTTTATGATAAGGTAAGATTCAACATGACCAACATGAATTTAACCCAACTCCGGGAGGCAGTGGAAGACAGGAGGGCCTGGCGTGCTCTAGTCCATGGGGTCATGAAGAGTCGGACACGACTAAACAACAACAAAGATTCAAAACCCTACAGCCATAAGGTATGGGTATTAAAAGAAATAAAAAGCAAAAATAGCTATTAGTGGAAACAAAATGAACTGTTGGTCACTACTTGATAAAGGTTTCAGTAAAAGCCTTCATCTGGCTCTTCCAATCCAAATGTTTCCTCTTTTTGCCCCCGGTAGGCGTTTCTGAGGGCACGGGCCTTCAGACCAGTTGGTTGAAGACAACTCTTCCTACACCCCATCAGTTGCTCTGTCTTTTTTGATGGCACTGGAGGGCAGGACGCATTGGCCTTCTTTATTACTTACTACTACCTAGGTGTGGGCAGAGTGGTAACACTAGAATGGCTGTGGACATCTGGGCATGAAAGCTTTCATACTTTGCTATATAGGTGGCTTTCTGCAGTGACTCAAAGAGTGAGGAGGAGCTCCATATAAAGAGCAAGATGGTTAGTACTTTCTGTTGGATGAGAAGTGAACTGGACTCCAGAGCCATAAAGATTAACACTGACGTGGCTGCAGCCACAGACAGCTTGTCCCCTTGGCTCAAGTGCCTCCAAGACGGTGAGACCCAATCTCTTCTAAGACACTACTCTGAGTCATTGCTAAATATGGTCCAGAAGAGGCTGGATGAAGGAAACAGAACAGCCATTGCTTGAACTGCCTTGAGTAGTGACCACATCTCCCGGTGCCCGTTTTCATTGCACTGCTGAGCAAAACAAAAGACTTAGTTTTGTTTAACTCCTGAGGAGTTGGCTATTCTTAGGACACAACCCAGGGGGATTTTACTTCTAGCATTTTTTCGTTTTTAACATTTACAAGCACACACCTACAAATCTGAATGTCGGTAGTTTTCTGAAGTGTCCTCCTGTGAGAAACATTCTTTGTAGCAAGGAAAGAGCAGAAGTTCACTTGGGTTGTTCTGATGTCTCCCACAGGACTTTTGTTTGTTTGTTTGGGTTGAAATACTATTTTGCAACGTTAACTTTAAAATGTTTATTCCTTTGGAGGTGGTTTCAGAAAAATAATTAAATTTTGCTTCCTGTCTTGAAAAAAGTATTTGTATGTGTGTGTATTTTACTCTACATAAACATTGGAGGAGGGTAATTTTTAAGAATGACCACAGAGGATTGTAAAAAAAGTCAGTACAGTCTTCTAACACACTGAATGTTAACAAAATTAATATTCTGAAGCTCCCACACTGCTGTTAAATATATAATTATGTTAACTGCTATAACCTACAGAACTACAAAATCTTACTGCTATAATAATATAATTACTGGTTTAATTATAGAAGTTGCAAAGTTGTTCAGCTAAATCTCTAGACTGAGTAACTTTGTACTGAAATAAATTCTTTAGGACTAAATCTGCTTTAGGGTCCAACTAGAGTTACATCCATTGCATCAGAGGGCCTCAGAATTAATATAACGAGTCCCATTCATTTAGCAAGTCTGCACCAGATCAGACTAACAATTGGATTTTATCTTTAAGGTGCTACAAAAATCATTATATCTCAAAGAGGTTTCCTCCTTTTCTCATCTCGTGTGGAGTGGGGAAGAGGCAGTGTATCTTGAAAACGGCTGGTTTTCAACATACAGTACCTGGCTGCAACTCCAAACACAAGCAAAGCAAAGCAAAGCCTGCTGCTTATATAACGCTCCCCATAGCGCTTCAAGCACTCTCTGGGTGGTTTACACGTTAATTATACAGGCTACACATTCCCCCCCCCCCCCCCGCGAGCTGGGTACTCATTTTACCAACCTTGGAAGGATAGAAGGCTGAGTCAACCTTGAGCCGGCTACCTGGGATTTGAACCCCAGGTCGTGAGCACAGTTTTGGCTGCAGTACAGCAGTTTAACCATTGCGCCACGAGGCTCCTTTCGCCACGTTTGTAGCCCAGACAGTGACCATGAAAGCTGGGGAATGTTGGAAGTAGTGACTTAAAATTAAACCCTAACTTTTCTCAACGCCTATTTAATGCTATAACATGTTATTGCAGCCCCACTGTGGTACAAAGACAGATCTTAGGTGACCTTTGAACCATGTTTTGTTAGTCAAAAGAGAACAAGCACTTGCATGAAATCAAACTGCTCAGAAAGTTGTCCATGGAAACACGTTTATTCAAATCTGAGCACTGGGCAAGACATGGAAATGTGTCTGTGTCTGAAAGGAGAGATTTGTTTGCTTTTAATCCGCGTGGCCAGAAGCCAAGAGTCTCTGGAGCCCTCCGAACCTTTCTTGCCCCAGCGCTTCTTGCGGGCATGATGGCCGGTCTCACTTCCTGAAGAGCTGCAGAAGAGGACAGCCCCTGGCAAGGGAAGCTGCCGTTCCGCCTGGCTTTAGCACTTGCGATAGAACCATCCAGAGAGACACAGCAGCTACTGCAGGTTACTAAGAATTATCTTATGCACTCCCTTATTACCTTAAAACCATAGGTACCGAAAGCCATAAGTTCAAACTCCACTTCTGGCCTGAGCTGCTAAGGGCTACTCAGTTCACCACTGTACTTCACAAAGGGTGCTGTGTGCCTTGGAACTTTACACATTGCTAAAGGTAGACAGGCTGCCTCGGGAGGCATAGCAGGAGAGCTGAAAGTAATCCCACCGGGGGCTACCTGCTGTTTCAAGTTTGGATTCCTAACAAGATTGCCCAAGGTGGAATGGTCAAAACGCTCGGCCTAAGCTGCCTACACCCTCTTCAATAGATAAAATGTGCCTTTGCAAAAGAGAATCGATAGCTCCCTTGATGATGAGGAAGAAGTTCTAGAAGAGCAGCTGTGGGACAGCTGTAACAGTGGAAGGTGACACTGACAAGGAATATTTAATGAACAAGGGCAGCAACTCAAGCTCACTCTCATTAATGCTCTGCAGAAAAAAAAGCAACTAAGCCATTTCAAATAGTTACATCTCAAAACCTACCAATCCAAAATGGAGCAATAGACAGTACTGGAGGATGAAACTCCAGGATGTTTTCAAACACTAATTATAAAGTGCTTTATTCTGGAAGTGACAAACTCAGAAGAATGTTGCAGTAATAGTGAGGCAAGACATAGCATACGCAGTTAGGTGCCATGATGCAAAATTCGACCAAATAATGTAACTCAGACATTTTGGAAAATGATCAGTGTAATGATTAATCAAGTCTCAGTTTCATCAATATTTTCAACTACTGATGCAAAAGAAGAAGAAACTATAAACCTTTATGGAACTGGCCAGAAGGAAATAAATCACACACAGAGAAAAAGAAAATAATGATAGTCATTGATAAGTGGAAGGCAACGGCTTGTTTTCTTGCAAATTAATGCATCAGGTAAACTCAATGAAGGGCACCAGAAAGCCAAAGAAAAAAGAAAAAGAAATCAGACAGGCAAAACATTGGAAAGCCTCTATTTTCTCTAGAAAATCAAGAGAAAGACCACACTACGTACAGACCATATACTGCTATGGTGAAAAACTTGAGTAAAGCTGAAGAATACTAAAACACTCATAGTTCCAAAATGTAATTGAATAATATTCCTGAAGAATGTAAAGATAATGTAAATAAAAGATTTGCACTACTGAATTCATTGAATAGTGAACCATAACAACTGTGGGTGGAATCCAGAAATATTATCAGAAAAGAATGCTAAAAGAAAGTTCCTGTAGTTAGAAGAAAAGAAAAGCCTGGGTAGATTACTGGTGAAACACTTAAAATTGTTAACAACAGACGAGCATCCAGAAATGGATGTTTTAAGAAGAACATCGCGGGACTCCAAAGTTTATTTATTTATTTATTTGTTTGATTTATATCCCGCCCATCTGGTATATTCTACCACTCTTGTTGCTGATCACCTGCATTTATTAGCTCCTGGACAGCATACTCCACAGATGCACGAATCATCTAGTTTTAGAAGAAGCTGCCATGTTAGTCTGTGCCAACACAGTTGTCTGAGGAAGTGGACTTGTCCACAAAAGCTCACATCAAAATATAGCAGCTAGTCTTTTAAGATGTTACAGCAACAATATTGTCTTCCTTATTTTTTAGTTTTCTTTTGTTTTTGGCCTGACATGCTAACAAGGCGTCTAGTTACCGTCTTCCCCATTCTGGTGAGTAGTCGTGCCATTTTGTTTCAATGATAAAACCCCTTAACATTGCCTTTGTACATTAAATTAGCATATGCATTTTATTGTAAATTATTTTTCTTCTTGTACTTCCTATTTTGGTGATATGTAAGGAGTATCTTCATTGCAGCCCCCCTAGTTGTGATGAACTTCTTTTTCACTCCCAGGCATTGAAGAACAGGCAGGTGCCCAGTTCTCCAGCTGCCTTCCCAAAGAGACTCATTCCCTGGGTAACCGTCCCAGGCCTAGGCGCTCTCTCTCTCCTCTGTAATCAACAGAAGGATTTGCGTACTGCGGATGGAGAGCCTTTGTTGCCTTTGCAGTTAGGAGGACAGGGTATGCAAAAAAGGGGGAAGGTTTCCCATTCAAAACACACACACACACTTCATATCCCCAGGACATCCAGTATTGCTGCTTTAAATAGAGCATCCAGCATGCTGTGACGTACTGTACAATCTCTGTTCAATCTCATACTGAGAAGCTAGATTTTGTTCTACGGCAAACAAGAAGTTGAGTTTGGTCTTCTTGGAAGGTGGGTGTGTTAGAGAGTGGCATCAGTTTTGTAACAAAGTGGGTGGAAGTTTCAGTATTGCTCTTTGAAGTTTCTACACCAGCCTTTTGGCTGTAAGGTTGATTTGGCTTAATACTCCAGCAGAGGGGGTGTGTGTGTGTGTGTGTGTGTGTGTGTGTGTGTGTGTGTGTGTGTGTGTGTGTGTGTGTGTGTGTGTGTGTGTGTGTGTGTGTGTGTGTGTGTGTGTGTGTGTGTGTGTGTGTGTGTGTGTGTGTGTGTGTGTGTGTGTGTGTGTGTGTGTGTGTGTGTGTGTGTGTGTGTGTGTGTGTTGGGGGGGCAGGTGTGTAATGGGGTGGCCCTCTAGGGCTGGCAGCCATCAGGTTGATTTGCAGGCCACTGTTTTCAATCTCCCAGTTTCTGATAAGAGCAGCAAAAACTAAAATTATTTTCTCCTAAATTAGGTTACCGAAGAATGCTTGGGGTGGGGTTGGGAAGAGAAGGCAAGGATTGGACCTTGTGTGAAAGGACTTTGGAGTTCAGTTCCACGGCTTATCATAAATTTCTCAGCTGAGCACATGCTGGGAGGGACCATGTGATTCTTAGGATATGGCTAACTGCTTGAGCCATAATTCTGCAGCTGACCTCTGGATGATGAACTTCAGGGTTTTAGTAGAAACAGGGTTTAAAATCCTACAACCTGGATTTGCCAGCAGCCTAGAATTAGAGGATTCTGTGATGCTGCACACATCTGCAAGCAAAAAGCAAATTCTATATTCAAGAATTAGGGACTTCAGTTCTAGATGAGAAACTGAAATCTGGAATCCAAAGTCCAGAATAGGAACTAGAACTCTTTGATTCCAGACTGGTTGCCTCAGGAATGTTTCCTTCCCTCAGATTTCAGAGCTTTATTTTAAGGTGTTGATCCATTGTTGATCACAATTCCAACATTGTTTAACTGGATGTGCCCAGATTGATCCAGGTGCAGGGAGAACCCCTTGCACCAGCTCTCCATCACATCAACAATGCCTAAATCCTTCCTGGTGAAGCGGCGTAGCTCAGCACAGCTAGCGTCCCAGAACTGGGGAAAGCTCTCAGATCAGCTCCGGGGAGACTCGTACATCCCAGGTAAGCATCCTTGTTGGATACGGAGCGGGGGTGGTGGTGTATGTGTGTGCGTGCAAGAAATATATCTGGAATTACATTTCTCCATGTAGGTTTGAACTCTTAGCCAAAGAGTGGAAAGTGAAGCAGGTCAGGCAAGAGCTCCCCAATGTTTCTGCCTTTCAGGAGTGTGGAACCTGTCGCCCTCTGCTCTCACTACTGGCTGGAATAGTTGAGGCTGAAGGGAATTGGGGTGAGACCACTGCGGAACGAAATGTTCCCTTGGCATACTATAGTCAGTTGTACTTCCTCTCTGGTCTGCCTGTTATTTGGATGTAAACTCCCATCACTCCAATTCAACATTTCAGGACAGGATTCTGGAAGCTGAGATCCAGAATACAGTCAGTCCTAGAAGGTGAGCGGCTAAGAACCAGGGCTCATCAGGCTCACCAGAGATTTCCTGCTAAAAGAATTCCTGACCTGCCCCATGAAAGGGGCTGCCGCGTGCTGCCACAGAAGCGGGTGGGGTGCTCCAGCAGTGGCGCATAAATCCTGTTGCCTCAAGCCCAACATATGCCTTGAGCTACCACGTCCTTCCTTTCCTCTCCAAGTTACATACATACCTTCCTGCCTCAACCTTCTACAAGTCAGCACTGTCGAGGGCAGGGCTCCTGTGAGTGAGCAGTGGCTTGGATCTTTTACAAGGTATGAAAATCCAGAATCCACTTGCAGACCCCCACATCCTTCTTGCAAATGATGGTGGAATGAGCCCGAGAGAGGGGACTGGCGGAGATTTCCAGGACCATGTCCAAAGCTGGTTGTACTCCCAGCCGTGCGCCACGAGAAAAGGCCTTCATAGCATCATGGTAAGTACAGGCTGGCCTCACATGGCTTGGTGATTTGGTCTTCGACATCTCTGGGGAATGTTGATGGGATACTGTCTTATAGCAAGGTAATAGTGGAGGGCTGAGAGTTTGTGCTGTTCCCAGCATTCAGAGCATCACATATTATTTTAGTCATTTTCACAAGCTGCCTGTAAGGCAGGCCAGCAACATTCTTTCCAGCTGAGGTTAAAAGACTAAGAATTTCCCAAGACACTTTGGTGAGTTCTTTGCAGGTGAGAAGATAGATTTCAGAAGCAAAGTTTTAGATAATAGTTGGATTACGTTGCATTTCAAAGTTCTCTTCAGTCTTCTCTGTTGTAAACATCTTGCAATCTAGCGCTATCCCCCCACCACACTTTCAAACTCCAGCTCAAAAATCCATCAGTTCTTGAAAGAAGCCTAATTACAAATCCTGCTGCATTTCCAGCCTTTTAGGTTGTGATGAACTGCGGGACAGCTCAGGAGTTTAGGGATCGAGCCAGAGTTGGGAGTTCAATTCCCCAGGGTGCTTCTTCGACAGGGGCTGGACTTGATGACCCATCAGGACCCCTCCAGCTTTGCTGTTCTCAGATTATCATCTCAGGGCAGGGCCTGTGTTTGTGTGGCCTTGTCCCAGAAAGCTTCTCCACCCCTCTTCCTTTCCCCCCTCCAGGGTAGGGTCCCTCCAGCTCAGACCGAATTCTGGTGCCCTGTGTGCAGCAAATGCTTTCCACTCCAGCGCATGCTGAACCGGCATCTCAAGTGTCACAGCACCATCAAGAAGCATGTCTGCACATTCTGTGGCAAGGGCTTCAATGACACCTTTGACCTCAAGAGGCATCTGAGGACACACACAGGTGGGCCCAGCCCCCTCCCCACTGCAGACTTCCCTTTTTTCTCGATTTACAGAAAGAAGGAACACCTCAGTATATGTTTACAGTTGCATTAGCCAACAGGGGTTTCCTTCCATCTTTTCACCACAACCCTATGAAGTAGGAAGGTTCCTCGCTGAGCAGGATCGAAAGCCCTGTCCTCCCTCTTCCATCTTGAACAACTATGTCATACATTCCCAATTTATTTTCCTCTAGTTCAGGTTCAAACCTGTTTCGAAGAACGTGGTGTAGCACTTAGCGCCTGCATGGAGCGTAAGGGTGCCAAAAGCCAAGCCACTCCTCTGAGGAGACACTCCTGCCCACACCTTCACGGGACTGTTTTAACATTTTTAATTGCACACTGAACAAAGAAGCAATCCAGAGAATTGTAAGGAGAATTCACCCCAAAGGGGGGGGGGGAAGCAATCCCATGTATTGTGCTGTGTGCCCACAGGCATGCTTTTTTGCCTGGTGGACAGCAGTAGCGGTATGAACCCAAAGTCAGGAACTCAATGAAACCACAAATGTTTAATGCAGCTTGGGTATTATCTGGGCCTGTGTATTCCTTCATATTATTACATTTGTGTCTTTTTTTTTGTTCCTTGGAAAATTTGAATTGGATAATGTTATCCCATTCCATTTCTCATATACCATATTTTGTTTTGTTTCTAATTCTCATATTCTCCCAACTGCTAACCTTTATCAATATAGCATTCTAAAGGGCCAGTTTGAGATTTTGAAAACAAATCACCATCTTCTTTCAAATGCAACTGCAGTTGCACTAATTCCTGTTGTTCCTTTATTGTTCCCAGACCTAGAATCAGACCAGCCGAGGGTTGGGAGGCATCATTTGAGGATCCTTCCCAGAACCTCCCACCTTACCAGCAGTCCTTCTCACCAAGAGGCCTGGGAAGGAACCGAGAATGTCTGGCTGGCCAAGCTCAGCTGGTGGCCTTGAGCTGGGCTCCCTGCCAGGGGTGAGGTGACAGCACAAGGAGAAGGAAGCCTGAGCACACCCTGCCAACAAGGAGCATCCAGTTGGTCTGGGTGGGGTGGCAGAACTTTAGTCAGGGGTCCTGCCCTCGTGCTCCGCCCACTCCTAGCCTGGTAGATGATGAGCCCAGGCTAGTCAGCGAAGGAGAATATGGCATAGCATCTGGACACATGCTGGCAGCTTCACAGTCCTTCAGCCTGAATGTGGCAAACTCTGCCTTGTTTCCTGCACAGGTATCCGCCCCTACCGCTGCTGGGTCTGTGACAAAGCTTTCACCCAGCGTTGCTCCCTGGAGTCCCACCTCAAGAAAATCCACAGAATCGAGCAGAACTATGCCTACCGTGAGCGTCGCTCCAAACTCTTTGTCTGCGAAGAGTGTGGCTTCACCTGCAGTGGGAGTGATGAATACTACAGCCATGTGCACAAGGTCCACCCCATCCGTGGCCTCTTAGGGGAGGACTCCCAGAAGTCAGCATCCAGTCACCTCCGTGCAGAGTTCCACCTTTTCTATCCTTCTCTGTACTAAGGACCAAGGCAAGGAGTAGGGCTGAAAGTGTGGCTTGGCGGGCTGAGGAACTCTGCTCACTTCCGTCCAAAACAGGTGCTTTCTCCAACTACAGCAAGGCTAAGCAGATCTTTTGCTTGAAAAGGGAAAGTTCAGATCTAAGTAAGTATGAAAATATGGACTCTAGAGAATAGCTAAAGCCGTCAAATAACACATGTTGTATAATGTGTATTGTATCAACTATTTTGCAGGCCATGAAAATGGTCAGGAGAGCCCCGTGCCCTGAATCAATACTGCTTTTGCAGGCAGGAAGCTTGTTCCTTCCCCTCGGGTGATTTAGGGTGGGGAAGTAGGCTTTCATGAGGAAATAGCAGAGGAACGTGTTCATTTCTTAGGGGCTGAAATGTGTCTCAATCCAGGCTTCAGCCCAAGTTCATTAGTTCTGCCAAAATGGGCCAAGACCAGCCCTGCGAAGAAGTACAAGTTTGACAGGTCTAAAAAATATGAACCATTTTTATTAACAGATAAACCTCACCCAGCTAAAGTCAAATAAAGTGGGATAACAGATGGTTCTCCAGGCAGTTCCATCAGAACAAAGAAAGAGGATGAGGACAGATGACATCCCCAAAGCCTTCATTCTGTCCAACGGTGACCACAGTGTGGGGCTGTGCAAACATAATACAACCTCATGGCATCCTAAAAGACCAAGGAGAGGGTTTGATTAGACTGACACTGAGGGAACATGAAAACCTTGGGACATCCAGAGGCTCTGCCCAAGGAAGTACTTGCCATAGGTTTTGAACTACAACTCCCATTATCTACAGCCTGCAAACCAAATCTCATTGGCAATGCTGTCTATGCAAGACAGAAATTCCTGTGCATTTGTATGCCACTCTAGTTACAAAGAGCCCAAACGGAATTTCACTCACTTGTCAGCTGTTAACTGTTAAACAATATTCAAAGAAGACATATGGCTGTAGATGGACAAATGGCATGCAAGTTCAGTACCAACTAGCTGAAATGCTGCTGGACAGGATACCATCACTTAGAACATGCCGGAGGGGGTTGGCTGGTAGTTAGAAACACCTGTTGCCCCAAAGCAAAAAACAAATCTGTTCACCTCAGCCCTTGCACTGTGAGACTGGAAAAATACAGCTTCCTTGTGACCACACCTGGAAGAGAGAATAAATGCACATTATTCGTTGAAAGGCAGGACAGATCCAGAGGGTAACCATGGAATGGTCCCTGTAGATCAGTGGTTTCTAGCTTTAAGTCCCGAGAAGCCTTCACCACTTGCTGTGCTGGCAGGATTTCTGGGAGATGCAGTCCAAGGACATCTGGCGACCCAAGGTTGGGAACTGCTGCTGTAGAGGGTTTCTAAGCACCATAATCTTGCCCGAGGCCACCCTATGAGACACATTTGTTCACCTTCTTAAAGGGAGAATGGTGAGGGCTTACAACTCACTTCTGACAGGGGTGGTCCTCTGTTCGGGGCAGAGTTGGATCCTGAGAAACATCAGCGATGATTTGGGTTAATTCACTGAAATACAAATTTTATGTTCTTTATTCTTTCAACATAAAGCCTGCTTATTTCATAATGTATAAGGTACCTTACAACACAGACATACAAAAATACCCCAAAATACCATTAAATGGTGGCCCAATGAATATGAAGCCCTGGCTTTTGAGATGTCCTCCCTCTTCCCCCCCTTTCTTCTTCTAGTCTTTCCTCCTTCTCTTCCTCCTCGAATTTGACTTCTTATAGACTTTCTCAAAATCCATAAAAACCCTTAAACTGAGTTGGTTGCATCAGCTGAGCCCCCTCCCCTCTGCACCTCCTTCTTGGCATGAAGCCTTAGTGACTGGCTATCTGGGAGGGGGTTTTAAACGGAGTGTTGTGCCTTGTTGTTTTGAATCTGTTGTTGATATTTAGTTTAACATTTTTAGTGTGCTATTTGTTTGATCCTTTTTAATATTTACTTACTGTTCTTAGCTTTTAAATACAGTGGTGCCTCGCATAGCAAGGTTAATCTGTTCCGGATTAACCTTCGCTATGCTGAAGCTTCGTTGAACGGGGCAGGGAATTCCATTGGAATGCATTAAACATGGTTTAATGCGTTCCAAATGGGCCAAATACTCACCGTTCAGCAATGCTTCTTAATGGCTGGCAGCCATTTTCGCGCCCTCCCCTCGCTTAACAAGGGCGCGAAAACGCTGCGCGCGGCCATTTTGGGCCATTTCCGGGCTTCCGGCGGCCATTTTGGCCACCTAACAGCTGATCGTCAGGCTTCGTTTTGCGAAGATCGGTAAGCGAAACGCTTACCGGTCTTTGCAAAGCGAATTTTGCCCTATTAAAAAAATGTTGAGCGATCGCATTAGCGATCCCAAAAAAGGGATCGCTATGCAATTTCATCGTTGTACGGTGCGCTCGTTAAGCGAGGCACCACTGTATTGTATATTAATTATGCAGCCACCTTGGGTGGTTTAAGGAGAAAGGCAAGTAGATAGATAGATAGATAGATAGATAGATAGATAGATAGATAGATAGATAGATAGATAGATAGATAGATAGATAGATAGATAGATAGATAGATAGATAGATAGATCGATCGATCGATCGATCGATCGATCGATCGATCGATCGATCTCCCGCCCAACAGCTAATCACTTTTCTGATTCTGCCCAAATCCGTCTGCACGTTAAGATAATCCCTGGAGAGCATTCTTTTAAATTCCCAGATGGTAATATCTACTTGAGGAAATCCTTGTTAGAGAGCAGATTCACTGAACTGATTGCTAAATGGCAACTCAACACTTATGTAAATCCCACTTAACCAAGGGATCTATTTTAGTTGGGACTAGCAACAGGAAACTGGCCTTTGCGACTAATAAACCTGTTAGTCCTTAATGTGCCATGAAAAAAACCAAATAAAGTAAATTGCAGGATGAATTCTGGTGTTGTTGTTTTATGGGTTTTGAAAGACTTTAAAAAATTGCCTCAGCTGCATTATTGCAATTCTGTTGTTAATGCAAAAGTTTTCTAGGAATACTTATTTCAAGTGTGAGTAATTACTTCCTTGATTGAATAAATACAATCTAAATACAATCTAAAATTCAAGAAGTGCCTCAAAACTGTTAAATAACCCACAGCAACATTTTGATATACAGTAACAACTTGGCAGTCAGACCTAGTGATGGCATCTTTGCAAGGTAAACACATAAAAGAAATAGTCTCTTGGCTACTGTTTCTCTCAGAAACATTTGTGTCATCAAATTAGCAAAACAGATTGAAATTGCTTCTCCTGCCTCCTTTGAAGATTGGTAACAATGATTTTTTTAAACATCCAAAGAAACCAAGCCAAACCAAACTTTAAAAAGACAAAAATATGTGGCACATTAAAGACTTTTTTGTTTAGTTGTGGGATTGTTTCTTTGGATTTTGCCTGATATGCTTGCAAAGATGAACATGGCTACCTCTTCCAAAGGATTTAATCTTCCCTGAATCCCCAGCAATCACCATGGTCATCCATCCCTCCACCCTGTGGTTACTATTCCAGCATTAGGAAAAACAACAGCAGCACAGCCATGTACACAGGCCCCCGGAAGGCAACCGCGAATACCTACTCTACTTCATGTGTGATCTTATTGACATAGATGCAGCTGTTGTCTGCTTCCTGCTGGTAATCGCAATTCCGGCACTTGAGAGAAGAAGAAAGAGGAGTAAGATGTCCTGTGTCCCACGGAAGCAAATGGGACAACAAAAAGGTGGTCTTCCATGCCTGCAAGCAGCCTGTCTCTACCTCTGCCTGCCAATAAAGGGTTTCAGCAAGCACAGCAGATATCGTTTTACATTCCTGAAATCAAGGAGCTGCCATAATGAACAGCTGGCCACTACCACAAGCTCCTATCTGAAGACAGAACTCTTACTGGTTCAACCCAAATGCTATCAAAGTCAGTGCTACATTGCCAACAGTAGCCTGCAGTAGACATGGGAAGGCACCCTTCGCTTGTCCATTTACCTGGGTATCTGCTGGAACCAAGTTCATTACCACAGCTGAAAAAGGCAACTGAACTCGGGTGTGGTCTTTAAGTCCTGCAGCTGAATTCAAGGGCCAAACTGACAACTGGCAAATGAGACCGTTACTTAACCTGAAGAATGCTAGAGTGGTTCCTGTATATGTTGTTGTTTGAAGCAGACAAAATATTATATGGATGTTGGCCCCCTCTGACTGACAAGACAGAAAACCACTTTTTCCTCACTTCAGCCGATTCCTCTATTACAATCCGTTTTTTATTTCACTTTCTTTTAGCAGGAGAGCCAAGACTGCAGACATAATCAAGGGAAACAGAAAGTTTTCTTCTACTGAGCCTGACTCTTGGTGTCCACCTTGTTACATACAGCACTGATGTTACCTGTCTGTCATGGGTTTGGAGGGAAAGTTCCATCCTATGGGGAGTGGAAGGCGGGACATCAGGAGGAGGGGCTGTACTGTATAAATATGTGATGCCTGTGTGGTGAGACACACACACTAGAAGAGATGCTGAGAGACACTGGGTTGTGACGAAGCAGCAGCTGGGAAGAAGAAGCTGTTGTGGAAGTCTGTGTGTCAGACAGGGTACTACTGTGTGTCAGAGTACCAACCTGATAGGTTCAGGTGTCTGTTGGTTAGCCAGAACTGATAGGTTCAGGGTCTGTGCTTTAAGTTAAGGTTCTGTGTGAACCAAACTGTATGTATGTCTGAGTGAATCTAAGCCACGTTACTTTATTTTATTCACCTGATTGTTTTATTTACCCTGTTTGTATTTAAAATAAACCTTATTCTTTTATTGTTTAAAAATCCATCCCTGGTCTGTGTGACTTCTTAAAGGGAATGGTTGGTGGCAGCTTAGTGTAACTGTGTGGCAGATCCCAGTAGGTCTGGGTTTGTCACATTGATTGGTGTCCAGCGTGTGGGATACGACTGGTCCAGTTGTCCAGTGGTCCAGCAAAGCCTTGGCAAGTGTGCCCAGAGCAAGGGGGGTTTAGTCAGGGACAGTCTGAGGCGCGTAGGTAATCTTCTAGGTGTACCTCACGGGGAGGTGCACTAGTGGAAGAACGTGCCAACTGGGGAGACTTAGATTAAGGTGCTCTGAGGCAGCCTAGTTTTGGCGGGAAAAAGCTGAGGCAAAACTGCATAGCAACAGCGAGCTAGCTTGCCAGCTGAGAGGCCCAGCAGAGGGGGGTAGGCTCTGACTCGATACTGTTGCAAATTTAGTGCTGAAGAACAGCAGCAATCTCTAGGGAGAGCTGGTTCTGAGGCAAGAGAAAAAAAGTGGTCGTTTTATTTTGAGGCTTGACTTTTAAAGCAGCCTGTTCTGAGGGGGGATTATGCCCTTGACTCGAAGCAAAGTAGCAGACATGAGTGAAGTGAAAGACCCCCAGATTGACCAAGGTTCTGAGGAGGAATTTGGCTCAGTGCAAGGTGACAGCACAGGAGAGCAAGACCCAGAACTCAGAAAATTGCTCATAGTCCAACAGCATGAACTGAGGATGAGGCAATTTGAAGTGGAGGAAAGATTAGAGAGAGAAAGAAGGGAGGAAAGGGAAAGGCAAATTGAAATGGAGGAAAGGGAAAGAGAGAAACAGCGGCAATTTGAAATGGAGGAAAGGGAAAGAGAGAGACAGAGACAATTTGAATTGGCATTGGAGAGAGAGAAAATGGCGTTTGAATTAAAAAAACTGGAGCTGTTGAACCAGAACAATAATAATAATAGGGATTCTGAGGGAGGCCAACTGTCTAAAGCTGACCTGAAGAAATTCCCTGTGTACCACAAGGGAGATTGTCCTGAGGTGTTCTTTTCCTTGGTGGAAAGAGCGTTTGTGGACTTCTCAGTGAGGGAAACTGAGAAGATGACCATCATGCGGTCTTTAATCAGTGGTAGCCTGGCTGAGGTTTATGCCGAGATGCCTGAGGAACTGATGAAAGATTTTGCAGAGTTTAAGAAACTGGTGTTTGCAAGACATGGGATAAATGCAGAGCAGCTGAGACAAAGATTCAGGTCCCTAACCAAGAAGCCAGAACAGACTTTTACCCAAGTGGGGGCCCAATTGGTGAGGCTGCTTGAGAAATGGCTATCGCAGGAGGGGACAGAGACCTATGAACAGCTTAAAGATTTGATAGCACTGGAACAGTTCTATTCAGTCCTGCAGGGGGAATTGAAATTCCAGGTGAGGGAAAGGAAACCGAAATCTGTGGCAGCAGCCGCAGAGATCGCGGATTTTATTTCCCAAATAAGAAAGCCCTTGGGTGAGGGGAAATCTGTAGGGAAACCCAAAGAAACCTACAGCAAGTACTCTCAGGGACCAGGGAAAAGCCAGCAAGGGGGAGGGGCCCATGGTGAAGGGAAGCCCTCAGACATGAAACTAAGACCTCAGAATTTGGAGGGAAAACCAAAACAAGATGAGAGAGAATCAAAATACACCAGAAAATGCTATTTCTGTCAGGGAAAGGGTCATCTAATCTCAGAGTGTGAGAAATTAAAGCAGCTAAAAGGAATGGTGCCTCAGAATTCTAGTGGGACCAAGCCAAAAGCTGTGTTCTGTGTCCAGAAAGAGCAAGGCTCAGTGTCACAGAGGGAGCCTGTTGCCATGGCTACTCAGTCTGGAACAGCTACCTATGCTGATCAGGCTGAGGAAAATGGTCCTCTTGTGGAGGTAAAACGCTGCTTGCTGGTGAAAACAGATTCCCAGTTGTTTGAGACAGCCGGGGTGGACGTAGGAATACTTGACCGTCAGTATAGGGGGCTGCGGGACACTTGTTCCCAGGTAACCCTGTGCCATCCAGATATTATTCCTCAGGAGTTTATAATCCCAAATGAGAGCATAAAGGTGGCAGGGATTGAGGGGCAGGTAATCTCTCTGCCAGTAGCAGAGGTACCTGTCAACTTTCAAGGCTGGAGGGGAGATTGGCGGCTAGCGATTTCATCGACTCTGCCAGCAGCCGTGCTCGTGGGAAATGACCTGGCTGAACATGTGAAACGGGTGCTAGTGATTACACGCTCACAAGCCACCACGGGGACAGTTCAGGGGGGTAATGATGAGCCCGAGACGGAAGCAGAGGGGAGTTCAGAAGCTGTGGTGGAAACCTTAACCACAGACAGCAGATTTGGACAGGAGCAAAAGGCGGACGCCACTCTCCAAAAGTGTTTTGAACAGGTGACTGACGCCCAGCCAACACCTGAAACCCCAGTGAGATTTCTGGAGAAAAAGGGGATTTTATATAGAGAAACCCTGAGGAATATCTCAAAAGGGGGAGATGGGATCAGAAGTCAGCTGGTGGTACCTGAAAAGTATCGCCCCATGATCTTACAAAGGGGGCACTCTGACATGTTTGCTGCACACTTAGGGGTGAACAAAACACAGCAGAGAATCACACAGAATTTCTACTGGCCTGACATAGGGAAGCAGATCAGGGAGTTCTGTAAACAATGTGATGTGTGTCAAAGGCAGGGGAATAACCGCGACAGGACCAAAGCAAAGTTGTGCCCTTTGCCTGTGATTGACACTCCGTTCAAATGCATAGGGGTGGATATTGTGGGACCTTTGCCCAAGGCCACAAAGAGGGGGAACAGGTTCATTCTAACAATTGTGGACCATGCCACAAGGTATCCTGAAGCCATACCCTTGACTAACATTGAAACTAACACAGTGGCCGATGCTTTGGTGGGGTATATGTCCAGGATGGGATTTGCCTCAGAGATAATCACAGATTTGGGAGCATCGTTCACATCAAAGCTCATGAAACGCTTATGGCAAATCTGTGGAATTAAGCACAAGGAAACCACTGCCTATCATCCGGAAAGTAATGGGTTAACTGAGAAGTTCAATGGGACTCTAATGCGCATGATTAGGGCTTACCTGGCAGAGAATCCAAACAATTGGGACCAGAAGCTGCAATCCCTTTTGTTTGCTTATCGATCAGTGCCACAAGCCAGTACCGGGTTCAGTCCATTTGAACTTTTATTTGGGAGAAGGGTGAAAGGGCCCCTTGATTTGATCAAACAAAATTGGGAGCAGATCACCCAGGATGACCCACAAGACGTTGTGACTTACATAGACACCTTGATGAATGACCTAAGGAGAAATCTAGAGCTGGCAGCAGAAAACCTGCAAGCTCAGAAGGTCAGACAGAAAACATGGTATGACCACAAAGCTAGAGAGAGGCACTTTGACCCAGGGGAGGAAGTGCTTTGGCTTAGGCCCTGCAGAGAGAATAAACTGCAGCTCAAATGGGCAGGACCATATAGGGTCATTTCCAAGATGTCAGACCTGAACTACCTAATAGAGCAGGAGGAGAACCAAGCAAGGAGGGTGGTTCATGTGAATGCCCTGAAACCCTACTACAGAGGGGAACAGAGGGTTTTATTCGCGATAAAAGCAGCTGAGAGTGAGGAAGCTGAATTACCCTTCTGGGAGGGTAGAGGGGAAGTAAAACACAACCCAGAGGAGGTAAAGATCAGTCCTGCACTCACCCAAGACCAGCAGCAAGAACTAAAAATGCTGCTTAGTAAATATCAACAGGTGTTTTCCAACAAGCCGGGGATAGTGAAGGGAGTGATGCATCGGATCCACACAGGGGATGCACCCCCGCAGGCAGTATCCCCATACCGAGTAACGGGACCCTATAGGGACAAGGTGCGGAAGGAGCTGGACGAGATGCTGAGGGAGAATATAATCGTCCCCTCTTCTAGTCCTTGGTCCTCTCCGATAGTCCTTGTGGACAAGCCTGATGGGAGCATTAGGTTTTGTGTTGATTACAGGAAATTAAACCGTGTAACCACTCCTGATGCCTACCCAATGCCCAGGCTAGACAACCTGATTGAAACCATAGGGGGTTGTCGGTTCATCTCATCATTGGACCTGGTAAAGGGATATTGGCAATTAAGAATTGATCCCAGGGATCAAGAAAAGACTGCCTTTTGCAGCCCTTTTGGTCTCTATGAGTTTCGAGTCCTGAGCTTTGGTCTCAGAAATGCACCAGCCACATTCCAAAGGCTGATGGACCAGACCTTGGCAGGGCTCAGTGACTTTACAGTGGCCTACATTGACGACATAGGGATCTTCAGTAATACCTGGGAAGATCACCTGATACACCTGGAGTTAGTGCTGCAGAGGTTAAGTGCAGCAGGGCTAACAGTAAAGGCCAGCAAGTGTCAGCTGGGTAGCCCAGAAATAAAATACTTGGGTCACATGGTAGGGGGAGGAGTGATAAAACCCCTGGAGGCCAAAATAGAAGCTGTTCGTGATTGGCCTAGACCCAACACCAAGAAAAAAGTCAAATCATTTCTTGGGTTGGTGGGCTACTACAGAAAGTTCATCCCGAGGTTTAGCGAGATTGCGGCTCCGCTGACCGATCTGACGAGGAAGACGGCTGATGACCGCATCCCGTGGACCAGCGACTGTGAGGCGGCGTTCCAGAGGTTGAAGGAGGCGTTAATCAACTATCCTGTCCTGCGTGCTCCAGACTTCGACCGGGAGTTCATCATCTACACCGATGCGTCTAACAGCGGGGTAGGAGCAGTTCTGTGCCAGGAGGATGAGAATGGTGACCAGCATCCAGTGTCCTACCTGAGTAGGAAACTTCAAAAAGGTGAGAGACATTTGGCAACCGTGGAGAAGGAGTGTTTGGCCATAGTCTACGCGATCCAGAAGGCCAAGCCTTACATCTGGGGAAGACATTTTATTCTGTGTACTGACCATTCACCATTGCAATGGTTAAAGACAATGAAAACCCACAATAGCAAACTTATGAGGTGGGCTTTAAACCTACAGGACTATGACTTTGAAGTGAAGGTGGTCAGAGGGTCAGTGAACTGTGTTGCTGACGCCTTATCAAGAAGACCTGAAGAATGAAGACGGCGAAAGAACATGGACTATATGTATATAATGATGACAAAAAGTTAAATGTACCTGGTTTTTGAATTGGTTTGTATGAATAAAGGTAAATTGATGTAATGTATATGGTAAATGTTTAAATGCATATTTGCTATGGTTTAACTTAGAATGTAAGTATGAGTAAGTATAATATGGTATGTATAACTGTTGTTGTGTATTTTATACAGGTTGTTTTTTGGTGAAAAGCACTTTTAGCTTTCCCCCTACAAAACAACTTTTAAAGAGGGGAGGTGTTACATACAGCACTGATGTTACCTGTCTGTCATGGGTTTGGAGGGAAAGTTCCATCCTATGGGGAGTGGAAGGCGGGACATCAGGAGGAGGGGCTGTACTGTATAAATATGTGATGCCTGTGTGGTGAGACACACACACTAGAAGAGATGCTGAGAGACACTGGGTTGTGACGAAGCAGCAGCTGGGAAGAAGAAGCTGTTGTGGAAGTCTGTGTGTCAGACAGGGTACTACTGTGTGTCAGAGTACCAACCTGATAGGTTCAGGTGTCTGTTGGTTAGCCAGAACTGATAGGTTCAGGGTCTGTGCTTTAAGTTAAGGTTCTGTGTGAACCAAACTGTATGTATGTCTGAGTGAATCTAAGCCACGTTACTTTATTTTATTCACCTGATTGTTTTATTTACCCTGTTTGTATTTAAAATAAACCTTATTCTTTTATTGTTTAAAAATCCATCCCTGGTCTGTGTGACTTCTTAAAGGGAATGGTTGGTGGCAGCTTAGTGTAACTGTGTGGCAGATCCCAGTAGGTCTGGGTTTGTCACACACCTGACTTTGCACTGTCAGCCAAGCTGTTCTCCAGGTTTATGGGCAGGATTCTTTCCCAGCCCTACTCGGAGATCTGTGCTGTTCTTTGGCACATTCTCATCCAAGCATTAAGATGATCTGGTACTACTTAGCGCCTGACTCAGATGAGCTTGTTGTGATATAGCAACAGAGTTGTGTATTGCTAACAGTAATGGTCAAACAGTTTGAATAACTTGGTTGAAAGTCAAGATACAGAGGTAATGCACCTGAGACAACTATTTGGATGAAATTACACTGGATCTCCCTGTGCTGGCCTGAATCAGATGGCTTGGCATTGCCAGCACCACATGCTCACCGCATAGAGAAGGATCCTGTTCTCTTTGTCTTCCTTGGGGTACAACATATTGTTGCTGTTAAAAAGAAAACGAGTAAGAGGATGTGAGCATTCTTAAGCGTTATAAAGAAAGGTGGTATGTCAATTAGAGAATAAGTAAAGGTTGGTAGCTGTAGTGATATTATTTCAGCAACTGAATTCATTCCCAAATCTTTGGATACCAATTTAAAACAATTGCCAATAGCTGGTAATTTGCTTCCTGAGATGCAAAACCAAACAAAATTGTAAACGTCTCACCTAACCTGCACATTTCTGACTTCTGCTTGTTAGGCTTGACCCTTGCTCGGGTCACCGCCGGCAACAGCCATGCTGAGAAACAAAGAGCTAGAGGTCTGTGTGTCCAAGGTGGACAAGAAGGAGAAAGGATGGGCTGGAAACGCGAGGGAGGCCTCGGTCAAGGCAAGCCTCCGGGCGGGCCTCGCCTCGAGGGCGCCGTTACAAGAGATCCTGAACGGCCGGCCCTTGGAGGAGCCCGCTTCATGCGCCACACTCTCCTCCCGGCAGGATTTTGTGCAACGCGGGGGACGGCCGAGGAGGCGCCGCAGAACCGCCTTCGTCGCCGAAACGCCCGTGGCGGACGACCCGCCCCCCCCTCCGAGCCCGCAGAGCCCCGCCGGCGGGAGAGGATGGAAGTCCCCTTCCTTCGCCGCCGCCCCCTCCCCGGGGAACGGGGCCGGCCCGGGGCTTCCGCCGCGCCCCACGGCCAGCCGCCCTCTCGGCGGCCGCCGCCTCCTCACCATTCCTGGCAGAACCGGATCCCGACGAAGCCCGGCTCGTAGGCCCCTTCCGACTCCATGGCAACGCGCGGCCAAACGGACGGCGGGGCCGTCACGCTCTCAAAGTGCGCAGGCGCCAGCGCTGAGGCGCGCTCCCTCCCCACCTACGGAAGCCGCCGAGGGCCGTGACAGGCTTGGAAGGGTGGCGGGAGAGGGACGAGCGCCCCTGGAGAGGAGGAGGCCGCGAAGCTTCTCCGACTTCCTCCGCCGGGAGCCCATGGTTATGACATCATTACCTCGCGTTGAACGTCACCAGCCTGCGCGCCTGGGGCCCCTCATCCACCGCGCGCTTCTCGAGGCCCCGCGGCCTCTGGTCCCCCTCCGGGGAGGGGCGTCGTATCTCGAGGAACGCGTTACGCGCCTCCACCACCACCGGAGGGTCGTTCCTTTCCCAGCGGAGGGAGGGAGGGGGGGAGAGGGAGGGAGGGGGGGAGAGGGAGGGGCCCCTCCGGGATGCCCGAGGCTCCGACGGTGCGGTCCCGAGTGGTTCCCCCGGGCCGAGGCGACACGTCCAGGCAAGCACAGTGTGGGCCACAATATCAGCACCAGGGCGAGCCGTAAGCGAGTCGAGAGAGCAAATTGCAAGACGTTAAGCACGTTAAAGAAAGCCGCGAAGAGGAGCTTTTCAGCCGCAACGAAAGAGCATTACAGTACAGTAATTCTTGGTAGGCAATAAGGATACGACAGCAAGGGATGTGGGAGGGAATGTGGTTTCCTAGATGAACACACAAGTTGGAAATGAAGGTTTCCTGATTGCCAGACTCTTACAAAGCCCTAGAAAAGAAATCCTGTTTTGTCTTTAGTTTCAGTTCCAACCTCTGTTGTTTGTAGCCTATGATTTTGATTACTTTTACCACATTGTAGAAGGTTACTTTTTTAAAAAAAAAAAAAATCTAATTATAGTACTAGGCCCCCAAATTACAGCACTCATTATACTGTAGTTGGGTTTTAAAGTAACTAAAATAGTTACATTTCATTATTTTGAAAGACATTTGAATGTTACAAAAGACCCCCAAAGTACCCTCACACAACATAGAAAATAAATATAGAGGGGGTAGAATTTTTTAAAAAAGATGGCCATAGGATGAATAAGAAATGGCACAGTGTGCTTCAGTTATTTATTTAAAAACAAGGAAATGTGGGCCACTGATCAACCCCTTCATCTTTGAAAATGGATACATCATTAGCGGCATGGAATTGCAGAAACGAAACACAAATTTTGAGCAGGCTAGCATCCACAAACGGCAGCTTCAGAATGCATCCTATCCAGAATTGTATAGTCTTTCCTGAACTGCTCCAATTGATCTATATATGAATGAAGGCAGTGTCATTGGTATTTGATGTGCATAGTCCCTGGTAAGTGGAAGTGTTTCTCTTGAGGGGAATCAGAGAGTCCAGCTGACACATTGTTTTTGCTTGTGGTAGAAAGTGAGGTGCATCAGTGCTCCCATGTTTTGAGAGGGTATGGCAGTTGGTCTGGATTTTGTACTTATTTGTTCTGTTTCTAGGATATAACTTCACCTTAAATCAAAACTTTTTCTGTTCTGGGATTTCCATGCTGTTTAAAAAAAACAATACATGGTTAAAACAGCCAAACAAGGGAGCTTTCCAGCAGAGGCTTCCACAGTTTCAGAACTGGTAGAAATTAGCTTTTTTTGTTTGTTTGTTTGATGTATTCCCATAAAGATTAATGGATCATCAGCACCAGTTGGGAAGTTGCTCATTCATCTGGTTTGCCCGACATAATATCAGTAGGAACTAGAAATACTTCCTTTATTACATGTCATAAAGTAGGGTTTGTTTGCTTGTTTTTAAGCCACAGAGGAGAATCCTCTTTGTCTACTCCACTTGCTCTATGAATGATGCAACATTTTCTGAGCTTGCACAAGGAAGCATCCATTAGCCCCATTTATTTCAGTAAAGTGGTCTGACTTTGGCAACAGCAAGATGGATTATATGGAGCTTTCCTGGACAGCAACTCTGCCCCCAGTCTCCACCATTTGTTTCTGTTGGGAAGATAACATTGGAAGCCTTTTGTCATCCCTAGCTATAAAGTGACCACACTGTAATATAGTCTTTCTTTCATTGTTAACAGAAAGGAATTAATTATAGGTAAGTTGGTTGTAATAAGTTACTTCTAAGGACTTCTTGTTACCCATCTTATTCTGCAAATGCAAGACCGTTTTCCCCATTTCTCTTTGCCTTGATGCAGCCTGCATTCCCGAGGCAGTCTTTCAGCCTTAGGGTTCCTGCTGTGAAGTGGGATGAAGAAGAGTAAGGTGTGATGCTTTTACTCCAAACTGCCTGAAGTAAATTTACTAAACAGCTTGATGGAATCATCTCATTTCCTGGTCAAAGAAATGGCTGAGTGGGCCATGTGAACAACTTGTAGTGCAGTTCACCTTCAGAAACATGTACATAGAACTGTTTGTTTCACACACCATTGAAAATTTGACCCTTTGCAAGGAAGACAAACAGGTTGAGCAGGTGCTTTTGCATAGCAGCAGGTGGGAGGGCATCGAATCTCTCCATGAGGGTATTTCTGAGAAAGAGAGAACCTAGTGACAGAGGGCAGCTGAAAGGATCATTAGCAGAGGGGCACGCCAAAAGAGCACACAACCTGGGGTCCAGCTCAGAGAGCTTTCCATGGGGAACGCAGGGAGCCGAGATGACTTTGAATGGCTCTACACAGAGCAGCCCCACAGCAACAGAAGGAAGGAGATTCTGGGTGAGTTTGTAATGGGCTGGTTCTGCCCACAACCTTTTTAGATGCTGTAACTGGGTTAGCAGCTCAGGGCTGAATGGGAAGAATGTTTTACTGGACTGAAGTTTCAGGGAAATGTTCAGAATCAGAGAGGCATTATAAGAAGAGAAAGTAATGCAGAAGTCCTGATTTAATGAAATAATTAGTCAAGGAAGAAGCAACCACCCAATTAAGGTATCCTAAGGTAAAGAAGCTTCCTGGTGAGCACCTTTGTCAAATGGCCACCTACTGCTTTGGTCGCAGGGGTTGTTTCTAATCGTAAGGTACAAAGTGGACTCGGCTTCATTCAGTGTTTTTTTAAAGCTAAGAATGCACAGAACTCAGATGAGTCAAGCCTTGTTTCTTAAGAGAACTCGATCAGTACATATCCTTCAATGTATGTATTGCTCTCCTTGTGTGCGGCACTTCCCAGAGTACAAGCAGACAGGACTCTGCCACTACAGGATTGCTATCTGACACCTGACCCAGAGAGAAAAGGGAATGGGAAATGGGGGTGTTGGAACTAAGGGACCGTGCCAAGGTTTTTCTGGAAAAATTGGGGTTGAAAAGATGTAGGAGGGGGTGGCATCACATTGATGGTCACTTTGTCTGTTGAAAAGTATCTTAGTCACAAGACAAATGTAGGCCACACAAGGCAGGAGATTGCCGACCTTGACCCTGTCCTATCAGACATTTCAACCAACAATAATTGCTTTAGCAACTGGATTCACTAAGAGTTTAAGCAAGTGAGAGCACTGGTAAAGTTTTATGCATTTTCTGTTGGGATTCTCCATCCACTCTCTTCTTACATTCTTTACCAGCAGGAGTGGTAAAGAATGTAAGAAGAGGTCTAAAGCTGGAATAAGCCAAAACCTGCCGCCTCCAGCAGGCCGTTCCTACAGGGGCCAACCTGGTGCCTCTCTAGGAAGCCTACAAGTAGGGCAGCGTGGCTGGAGCTCAGAGGTCTGCTGTCTGACATTGAGGAAAAAGAGGGTAACATCCTGTCTGGGCACCATGCATTGTTCTCTTCTGTGCTAATTTGTCTGCACGGCTGGCTAAGCTGGCAGGCAGATACCCCCCCCAACACGCATATTGGAATCTTACAGCTTGATTCTTATGTGTAACATGAAGAAGGACTTCCTCTTCTCTAGCCTGAGTCTCCTACTACTGTATTCTAATTGTTTTGATCCTAAGCCTAAATTCTAGTATAACAACAAATGAGTAAAACCTTTTTTCCACCCAGTTGTTCACCACAAAAAGGGCTGTTATACATGTGGTAATAGCCAAAAAATCAGCAGAATCATGTATGAGTGGATGGAGCTGGTTTCTTTTCTTGAGACAGCCAGTCTTGAGCCTTGATGAACCAGAAATAGCTCTCAGAGCACTTCCACACATTTACTTAGATGTATAGCCCATATATTCAGTGAGATTGTTCCTGTATAAGCAAATGTATCATTGTAAATCTCTTGTCCGACCCTTGGGGCCACTTTCACTGCCCCACCAAGCAATAACTCTAATGTCAATTAATTTCCTGTTTCTTTCTGCCACCTAGCAAAATATCCAGAGATAAAGAAATTGATGGGCCCTGATCCGAACTTGAAGTGGGTGGTGACCCTCATGGTCCTTATACAGATGATAGCCTGCTACCTGGTGAAAGAGCTGCCTTGGAAGTGGGTCTTTTTCTGGGCCTATGTCTTTGGGGGATGCCTCAACCATTCTATGACCCTGGCCATCCATGACATCTCCCACAATGTGGCCTTTGGCAACAAAATGGCCAAGTGGAACCGCTTCTTCAGTATGTTTGCCAACCTGCCCATTGGAGTTCCCTATGCCACCTCCTTCAAGAAATACCACATTGACCACCACCGCTACCTGGCTGGGGATGGGCTGGATGTCGATGTCCCCACTGAGTTTGAGGGTCGATTCTTCAACTCCCCCCTGCGAAAGATGATCTGGCTCTTTTTGCAGCCAGTCTTTTACGTCTTGCGGCCGCTCCACGTCAATCCCAAGCCTTTCTCCCAAATGGAATTCATCAACGTTGCCATCCAGCTGGCCTACGATCTTCTCATCTATAGCTTCTGGGGACTCAAGCCTGTGCTCTACATGGTCGCTGGGTCCATCTTGGCCATGGGCCTTCACCCCATCTCAGGCCACTTTATCGCAGAACACTACATGTATGCCAAAGGACATGATACCGTCTCCTACTATGGGCCTTTGAACTGGATCACCTTCAACGTGGGCTACCACATGGAACATCATGATTTCCCCAGCATTCCTGGAAGTAAGCTACCACAGGTGAGTGCCACCTGCCCTGTGGACAAAATTCCATAGTAGTGTGCAAATGCTTGAGTTCTGGAGAACTTGTCATCAGCCTCAGTGGTAACAAAATATGGCAGGGGGAGGGAAGAAGCATGATCGTTGCAAAATTTTGCTGCAGATTTTAGCCATGAGGTTTGCAAGTAGATTAAGTCCAAAATGGAAAATGAAGGCTTGTTGAATCAGTGGCAGTTATGCAGCTATTAGATTGCACCTTGATGTCAATTTCTGAAAAGACAGGTCTTTTGATGCAATTGACACATTTCTTCTATGCCCTACAACAGGAAGTAGAAGGAAAAAATACAGTAATAATTACAGCTCTTGTACAAGTAAAGTTGGCAATTATATTTTCAATTATATTTTAGGTGGCGCATTTCTTTAGAGAGTCAACTAAGGCCAACTGGATAACATTTCTTGCTGGCCAGCACAGCCCCCCTTTAAATGGAAATCTAGTGTTAGGTTCTGGCCCTAACAGCTCACTGCAATCTTGCCCAAAGAAACGAAAGAGTCCTGTGGCACCTGAAGGACTAAAGAGGGATGCAAGTGTGGGCTGCAATCCCCAAAAGCTTAATTTATTGATTATTTAATTTTTATACTGCCCATCTGGAGAAATCCACTCTTAATGCAAGAAAAACAGGTTAGTTTCTAAAATTCCAGAAGACCTTTGCTTGTTCTTGGTGGACACCTGCCCCCTCCCCTTTCTGCTTTTCTCACTGTACAGCTATTAACACAGATGGACTTCCAGTGTGGCATAGTGGATAGCATGTTTTTAGTATTGATCTTACTAACTGTTTTAATATACTTGTTTAATTATTTTTAAATATTTGTATATTTACTGTTTTTTTGCTTTTAAATATTGTCCTTTTAATGTTGCAAGCCACTTTGGGGCCTTTTAAGGAGAAAGGTGGGGTAAAATATTTTAAATAAATAAATAATAGAATGATAGACTAGGACTCTGGAGAACTCACTGGGGGCATAGGACTGGTAAAATAAAGGCATCCAGGGAACACATTTACTTTAGCATATTGGATACGTGTACTGTTCTCTGACCAGTTAAGAAACTACTAATACAAAAGGCCTATCATGACACTTCTGTCCGTGGACATGCCAGAGCACTAATTCATAAAGGTGCACAGTTTAGCAATGACTGGGTTACTATTTCAAGGTACCACATTCCTCCCCCACCACTCATGCATACCAGAATGGTCCCCGTCTGATCCATCAGAGACTTACTGGAGTCAGTGCCCATAACCAGCATGGCAGCTTCTTTTTCATGCAGCTGTTTTACCTGACTTTACTGTGGCATCTTTCTCCTTCCAGGTGAAGAAGATTGCCTCTGAGTATTACAACACCCTTCCTTACCACAACTCCTGGATCCTTGTCCTTTGGGACTTTGTTTTCAAAAACGCGCTGGGCCCTTTTGCCCGTGTGAAGAGAAAATACAAGGTGGCCAGCATCATATGAAACAGGAAAGCATTCTCCTCCTCCCATCCAAATGGCACACAGTCCACCCTATCCTGGGGGGGAGGGCGGTTAGAGAAACAGAGATGGGATCTACTGAAGTTGTTCTCAAAACCCGAACTGGATTAAGTTTTTTAGAAAATAAAAATGAGAAATGTGGCAGACCCCAAGACACAAGAGGCACAGCTGATGGCTTCTAAGGGACTAGAAGCATATTTTTGGTTTTTCATTGACATCACACTCTGTCATGGAGTCAACACAGGTCTTGCAGAATAAAAATGGCTTATGCTGTCCTACCTCTCATAACCATGCTAAAGAAGTAACTGGTGGGTCCTTAAAAACTGCGGGACAGGCCTAAAAAATTCTCATGCCTCAACGGTCACCAAATGCTACCGTGATGAGGTTTGGCTTTGTTTAATCTCTTGGGATTAATTTAAGGGAGGCAAGATGAAGCAGGACTCTTAGCGACAGGATCTTTTGGCTTTCCCTTATTCATAATGTCACTCTAAGTAGAAAACAACTTGACAGCAAACAGCAAACCACAGTTCAGAGTAGGAGGTAGCTTACTCCAAGTTATGTGTGAGCCATGATCAGATGTTTGTGTGCATGTGTGTGCATGCGTGCACGTGTGTGTGCAGACATCTGCACTGTACATACCAGGAGAGCCACCTGTTCACCTGGCACCAGCACCAAACTGAATTCAGGCCATTTCGTTTCAATATTTATACCCCCTCCCTTCTCCCAAAGATGCAGGATTATTACGGGCTGCTTGAAACGTAACCCCATTGAAAAAGTCTATTATTTGGCTGTCATTGTCTCTCTAGAAGTACATCCAGAGGTATTAGCTAACAATGAATGAAATAAGATAATATAGCAGCTAACCTGTCCATCCACTTCATGAACCTCAACCTCTTAGACGATGGCTAAAATCGAGGAAAATTTCTGCACACCTCTCAAGCTCTAAATACTAAACCAGAAGTTGTTGTTGTTTAGTCATGGCCGACTCTTTGCGACCCCATGAACCAGAGCACACCAGGCCCTCCTGTCTTCAGCTGCCTACCGGAATTTGATCACATCCATGTTGGTAACTTTGATGACACTGTCCAACCATGTTGTCCTCTTCACCTCTTGCTTTCACACTTTCCCAACATCAGGGTCTTTTCCAGGGAGTCTTCTCATGAGATGGTCAGAGTATTGGAGCCTCGGTTTCGGGATCTGTCTTTCCAGTGAGCAATCAGGGTTGATTTCTTTCGAAATGGATAGGTTTGTTCTCCCTGCAGTCCAGGGGACTCTCCTGCAGCACCACAATTCAAAAGCATCAATTTTTCAGCGGTCAGCCTTCTTTATGGTCCAGCTCTCACTTCCATACATGACTAATGGAAAAACTATAGCTCTGACTGCAATCCATGAAGGGGTATGAAGAGGCAAGTCTGAGTCTATGGAGAGGGAAAACAACACGCCTTGCCAAACGGCTGAATGCTGAAGAGCGTCTTCCACCAGGACGAGACTCCAGCTGGACTATCTAGAAGTAAGTCACTTAACAGGCTTCAAATTGAAGTAGGAAGATTAAGGAACAACCAAGTACCTGGACAGAGGGCACATTTTCTCTGGCTGTGGAGAAATCTAATCCATCCAGCAATCAATGTACGTGCAATGTATGCCCGCTACTCCCGTACAAAAAGAAGGGTCAACAAATGGCTGAGATAACCTTATTGAAGTAGCCCAATTTTGGTGACAAGTAACTATTTTAATTTGGTTTACCTACATGGCATGTACGCCCATAATGTTATAGCGTGCAACGCCCTGATGCAAAGAAAGAAAGAAAGAAAGAAAGAAAGAAAGAAAGAAAGATGGGGCTCGTGAACATTTATCGCTTCCCCTCCTCCTCCTCCTCCTCCCGCCGCCGCCGCCCATCTCCCCGCCGAGAGCAACGGCCCTTCCGCCTTTCACAGGCGGGGCCGACCGACTCCAAGGCCCACAACTGTGCCCTCAAGTTAAGTGGGCTTCAATCACACTCGTTTATCTGCATCGCGCCTCTCCATTCGCCATTCCCACGCGACTCCGATATGAACCCGGATTTCTATTGGTTCATTTTATCCGAGGGGGCGAGGGGCGGGGTCCGGGCAAGAGAAGGATGGGACACGCGCGAGCACTGATTGGTCGGGAACGTGAAAGGAGGCGGGCTAAGCGTCTGCCGCCGAAGCGCGACTCGATTAGCCGGGCTAAGGCGGGAGCGGCGCGGGCGCAGCCTCGGCAGAGACGGAGGAAGGCGGCGAGCGGCAGGGCCTCGCTCCGGTCCGGGATGAGCGTGACGGGGACGCCCGCCGTGGTCTCGGTGTCCATCAGCAGCACCCTCAACGCCTTCCGGGCCCTGAAGCGGTACCCGCGCGGGCTCACCATCGCGGAGTTCAAGGTGGGGAAGGGAGGAGAGGCCGGGGTCTCCCGGGGGTGGGGAGGTGGGGGCGCGAAGGGGGGGTCTCCCTCCCCCTCTCTTCCCCCCCCCCGGTGGTGGTGGTGGTGGTGTGGAAATGGCCTTCTCGGGCCTTAGCGCGCGCGCGCGCCCCCCCTCGCCCGCCCCTTTGTGGGTCTCACCCCTCCCCCCCGCAAGGGGATCGCAGTTTGGGGGATGGATTAATATTCCTTCAATGGGGGGGGAATTCCAGTCCGCCGCGCCGCCCCCCCGGATGGACCTGTGCTCGGTTTCCCCTTCCTTCCTCGGCCTCCGGTGGTGGTCGTTGTCCTCCTCCTCCCCCCTCCTCCCCCCTCCTCCCCCCTCCTCCCCCCTCCCCAGTGGAGGACAGCCCCCCTCCCTCTCGGAATCCCCTCCCCTTTTGGACCCGATTCTTCTAATCATCCTCTTCCCCGCCGCCGCCGCCCGGATCTTCCCTGCGGATCTGAAAGGGCGATTGGGCTCCATCGACTCCTCTTGGGCTTCCGCAAAGGCTCTCCTCTCCAACCCCAGATCTACCCCCCCTCCCGCCCCCAAAGGTCTCTTCCCTTTAGCCCAGCCCAGTAAAGAGGAGGGATTGGGCCCACCAGACAGGCCAGGCAGAATTCCCCTCCCCTCAAGCAGGTGAGCAAAGGTGGGGTTTTTTTTGGGGGGGGGGGCAAGGGAGCAAGCACTCAGCGGCCCTTCCCTCCCTCGCCTTCTGTCTGGTTTCCTGGTCACTTTCCGACCTGGCAGGTTCCTCCGGGTTGGTACCCAGCAACTTGCTTACTGCCTTTTACAGCCCTAGTGGGAGTCCTTCCGGACTTTTAAGTAGACACCACCTGTCTAACTGTAAGCGGAGGGTGAGTGTATCTCACGGTGTTGTGGCTGCAGCCACAGGACAGGTTCACTTTAGGGAAGAAGAGGTGGTACTGAACTAAGAGAGCTGTAAAGAGAGATCCACCGACGCTGAAGGGTGGGTGATCATATCTCAAGTCCCCCTTGCCTCCAGAAGACACCAGGCACCAACAGTCCTTGTTAGACAGGCCACTCTGTCATCTGGAGTGGTACCCTCGGTGCTCCTGCTAGCCCTGCTGCTGCTGCTGATGGCCTGCTGTCAGGAAATCCATTTTTGGGTTGTTGTTGGCTGCAGCAACACCACCACTTTGTTAGAGCTGGAAGTGGCAGTTAGACTGCAGCAGATGTGTTTCCTTCAGCTTAGGACTGTCGTGTCCTTAAAGAACACAGCTGTCTTCCTGATGTTCTGCTAGCTGAGAGAACACACCCTCATGCTGGCAGATTTCCAGACCGCTGGTGCTAAAAAATGGAGCCCCTTGCAGAAAAATCCCCCTGCTGTGGTAGACAGCAAGTTTTCTGAACTGTGTGACAAGTTCCTGATCATGTGGATAGTGTCTCTGTTTTCTCTGACACACATACACACCGTTCCTCCACGATGGCATTGATGCACTGTGATTTCCCTTGCAAGGCCTCTGTTTTCCACCATCTGTCTCTCACTGATGTTGAACTTGCTTCTCTGCATTTGTAGCTTTGCCGTGAGTGAGTGGAAATGGAGGACTTCTCTGACCTTTTTTGGCCATTTTGCAATGTGTCATTTCCTGCTTGCACTTAGAAAAGGAGGGGCCCCCATTCTGAGCTGTTAGTTCCAGCAAACAGGCCTCTGTCCACAGCAAATCCTTTTGTATGTTGTGCTTTTATACTGGGATTAGCTGCAGTGTGGCAGCTGGCAGATAAGTACCCATCTGGACAAGCTGATCAACCTGCTCTCCTGCTCTGTGCCCCTGCCCCCCCCCCAATGCCGTGGGCTTGGGCCAAATGCAGTCTTTGCCCCCCTCGTTTTTTCTTCTTACTGTGAAATCTTAACAATGGAACTGGTCCACAGAGAGACTGAGCTCACACACCGTTTTCAATTCCACCTTTGCTAGCCTTACAACTTCAGCCCTGTCAAACATCATATACTACAAGTTGCACTTCCCGCTTCACACAAGAGATCTGATGGTGTTCTGGTCAGCAGCCAGGAATTCAAAAATAAGAGAGAGTCCTGTTTTATAGGACAAGTGAAGGGGAAAGAGGGGAAGGCCTGATCTTCTTCCCAGGGTTTGCTGCTTCCTGGTTCTGTCATCACAGGAACTTCTGCACTTTAAGACGCAGCCAGGAAGCCTGTCTTCCATGGCCAGATTAGACCCAAGTGATTTGTGTTTTGTTTATTTTTAATTTATGAGCTAGCTTTCATTTATTTATTTATTTAACTAACTAACTAACTAACTAACTGCGCAGTTTACAGCAATTTAACTACAGTTATGACATTGAGTGTTGAGATGATATCTCATCAGCACTCAGACATGACCAGTGTAGATTGCTGTTAATTTATTGCCATGGTTAATTAGGGTGGGGATGGGGATGCATTTGGATATCCTTACTTTTCATTGAGGACATTCCTTCCCTTATGGTTGTCTGTTGCCAGAATCCCGTTTGAGATTTCACGTTGTCCTAAGTGTAACTGTTTAAATCACAGCTGCAAATTGTTATTAACAGGTTGCTGCTCACATTCCTCCTTGCCTGCCCAGTTATGTGACTGGCATGTGAGCAGGAGTGCAAGCACCTATTAAGTGACCATTTCTGCCACCTTTAAACTTAAGCTGGTGTCAATCTTAAGCTCATTCTGGTCTTTGTCTCTCAAACAGTGTAAGCTAGAACTGGTTGTTGGAAGCCCAGCATCATGCATGGACCTAGAACTCTATACTGTGGATGACCAGTTTGTGATGAAGTTAGACAGTGATGATGCCTTGCTCGGATCTTATCCCATTGATGATGGATGCCGGATCCATGTGAGTATTGAACTCCTGCTATTGGCCAGGAAAAGGTTTGAAAAGAGTTGCCTGAAACTCATATGTAGAGCCTCTCAAGTTCCCAGAAGAAATGCTGCAGGCATTCCTTGAGCTTTCTACATAAATACTTCCAAGCTCAGCAGAGAATGCCTTTTAGGTGCATGTTAAATTTTGAAAAAAGGTTCTAAAAGCCCATGCTCCTTAATATTCTGCAAAGTCTGAGCTGTGATTGTCACAGCTGTCTCTACTTTGTATAGCATTAAATACAAAGAAGGAGAGGACAGATCCCTGCCTCAGAGAGGTCTTCCGGTCTTAAAATAGACATTAAAGAGAAATAGGCGTTAGGTCAAGTGAGGAAGGCATTATCATTTCACTCATGGCTTCACTGCAGTAGAGTAAGAGTGTCATATTGTTCCTGGGTGGAGGAGAGCCTTGTTTGCTGTGGAAATCTAGACCCTAAGCACGGGAGAACTTTGCTTCATGTTGTGTTATGAACTGTCTTGTACATTGGGAGTATGTTGTATCAACTAATGTCACTTTATGTGACCTCACTATGTTAATGTGCCTTCAATAGCAGATTTTACTCTTAGTAGTAAATAGGTTAACATCTAATGTTTGTGTGTGGGGGGTAAATACTTAAAAGAAAAGAAAACAAAGCAAAACAAAACAATTGTATACATTGCAAATGAGTCCAGCTATGGGATATAACGCATGACACACTTCACAAATGACACACTTCCCTCTAAACTTAAGCTGACCTCTACCTTGCTTCTGCATTTGAAATTTAATCACCAGTAATGTGACTCATTTTTCGACCCCTGCAGGTTATTGACAGAAGCGGCGCAACAATTGGTGAATATGAAGATGCGTCAAGGGTTGAGAAATTTGAGATGCCTGATGATGAATATGACAAGAGAACAAGTGAGAACAGATGGCAATAGTGCCATGAGCATGCCCTTGAAGGGCAATTAGTGCCTTATCCCAGAAATTGTATCTTGGGGTGCAGTTTTGTGGTCCCTGCAAGGGCTTTCTGAGCAGCCTCTGATTTCTGGACGTGCCTGTCAGAAGGCCTACCCTTTGGGGAGGGACATCAGCCTCCAGCCTGTGACTACGTAGTGGTCCCAAGCCAGCATAAGAATGTATGCCAGCCAAAACTGGTTCCATAGGATCCAAACACAGGAGGAGTTTCCTCAGAAACCCTCCTGGAATAGTGAAAATCTTTCTCAGTTCAGGAACTGTGTAGTTTATGTTCCTCTCACAAGAAAATTGCTCACCGATAACAAAAGGAGGGAAACTTTGGGACAATTAACATGGCCATAAAACGTCTGCATTTTTCTCTTACCCAGAGTGAACACTGAGGAAAAAGAAGATATAGAATTCTGTGGTCCCTTTGAGATCCCTGGGTAATGGTGGGTGTAATCCATGGGTGAAATCTATGTTGAGTAATAAATTTATTGTACCCCTAACATATATAAAAAAAGATGATCCTTCAAGTCCTTGAGAACGTCTCATGATGATAGAAATTTTAAAGCTTTGGGGCAGTAGTGCAGTAAAATAGAAAAGTCAAAAAATTATTCTGGCAAGATCCTGAAGCTGGAGAATCTGTAGTTAAAGTAAAATTCCAAAATGTAGAATTGCTAGCCTGAAAAATGTGTTGGTTCATGTCTGGATAATGCAGGATCAATTGCAATCGTATTGCTGTTTTATGACCAGGAGAAGCCTTTCTCAAAACCAGAAATAATTGGAAATCACATAGCATTGGAACCTCTCACCTCAGACCTAAACCAGCTCAGGGGTGTGTGTGTCAAAAACTTTGTGACATTGCCCCCCCCCCCAATCCTCTAGAAAAGGATTTTTCGAGTATACATTAATTTTTAAAAAATTTTGAGGGAGTTGTGGAAGTATGATTTATCCTGAGGCTGTAGGGAGCCTTGAGAACTCCATTCCACAGACAGCATTTTGCCCACCCTTCTTCTGCAAGAAACATGGTTCCGCTGCCATCACATATGTACATGTAAGTTGTGTTGGGGTGCAAGCTTCTCACTTTTAAATGGCCCATCCTTTTTTTCACTCAAGGCATTATGAAGTGATACATATATTCCAGATTTTGTTAAGTTTCTAGTCCTTGTAGTAAATCTCAAAAACATAACAATAGTATCTCCGAGCAACTGTTGAGGTAGGAGATCAAGCCAGTCTGGATTTATAAAAATTGTATTTGCAAAACGTGTGAGTGGGTATTGTGTAAGTGAAATACTTCAGTTTAGTTACTTCTGCAAAATCATTTCCAAATATTAAACCAGTATGACTGATGGGGCAGAAAGATGTAATGTAATGTGTTTATTGAGACCAGAACCCATTTTTCTCTTGTTTACAGATACTGCACGTTCCTTCATGAAACGCAGTAAGTTGGGGCAGTATAATAAGGAAGAAATGCAGAAGAAGGAAGCAGAGTTGGAGAAGAAGTTGGCAGAAGAGAAGGTCCTGGCAGAGGCCATCTCTGTTGGGGCAAGGTGCGAGGTGCGGGCCTCAGGACCGCCAGATAAACGGGGGACTGTGATGTTTGTCGGTGAGTCTCAGGTTCCTAGTGAATTATATGATGAGTGGGGGTATTAAACAGGGAACTCAGAAATCAGTGGAAAGTGCACTTTACGCTCTTCTTATTTGGCACTGCTCTTTTGCAGAGTGGCCTTGAGGCACGAACTGAGCAGAATGCAATCACACATTTGATTGTGCTGCTTAGGGTTTAAATGAACCTTTCTCTTTCATTGCAAAAAAACTGCTGCTTCATTTACCAGTAAGGTTTGTAGTCTGAAGGACATGTACTAGAATATAAAGACCATTGAATATGTGTCGAAATAAGCATGCTTAGTATTGGGCAGTGAACCTGCCCACGTTCAAGACGGCTTTCCCGCTCTTCTTTGTAGGCTTGACGGAATTCAAGCCTGGTTACTGGATCGGCATAAAGTATGACGAGCCTTTGGGGAAGCACGATGGCAGGTAAATCCCTCTCATGAACCAGCTTCCCCCACTACACACACACCCAGTCTACTCAACTGGCCTACCATGAGGCCTGCACAGTTATAGCCATTGGAATGTTTCACTATTTGGCATATTAAAGCAGTGCCATCTTAACTCTGACCCTATAATCTTTAGAGGCTTAGGCCTATGTCTAACTCCAGTTTACAATCTATGTATAGAAATATACATAGCTCATTAAACTTCAGTCCAGCTGCGTTCATAGATTCTGTCCCACTAGATAAAGATGAAAGTGCACCAGAAATGGTTTTCTTCAAATCTTCTTTGGCAGGTTTACTGCTAGTTATTCAATATGCAATAGACAGAGCCGAATGTTCAATGATAGCCTCTCTGTCCAGAGACACAAGGCCCATCAACCTGTCCAGAGCTCTGGGCGTCTGCTGCAGTTCCACACTAGTGCTAACTCAGTTTGCTGAAGACTTTGTTTTTTATTTAAACAAAGCCAAAAAGGCATGTGTCTATTCCATATTATTGTGGAGGTGAGCTTGAATGATAGTTGTTGGGTGTCAGAAGCAGAGATCAATTAAACAATGTTGTTATGTACTGGAAGCAGAATCCTCAGGACTCCAGTGGTTCCTCACTATCCAGTAATAGCAAACAAAACACTTTCTATGCAGGCAAAGAAAAATGGCAGAATAACGTATGCAGAACAATCAGGGTTCCATCATTTCTGTAAAGCAGAGAAGGGAATGGTGCAATTCCATGCACAATTGTTGCCCCCTTTGCCCAAAAATTAATAGTCCATTTACTCACATGAGGTTCTTCAGCTGCCTTATTGGTCTGGTCTCCTTTCCTTGACAGCGTGAATGGAAAGCGGTACTTTGAGTGTCAACCCAAGTACGGAGCCTTTGTGAAGCCTCAGCATGTCACTGTGGGAGATTTCCCAGAAGAAACCTATGGCTTGGAGGATGAAATGTGACAGGGATGGGAAGAGGCAGGAATGCGGAAGAAAGGGGCAGAGGAGGAGGAGGAGAGCACCGCCACCCCTGCTCCCGGTGGGACTCTGCTGCATTCTTGTCCTGTGCCCGAGGTCACTTGGGCGAGCCCAAAGGACTCGTCGTGGAAGTTGCTGTGTGTTCCTTGACTTGTGTGTTAGTTTTCTTTTTCTCTGGTTGTCTTTGTCAGTTGGAGAAGATGCAGCATCCCCTTGATTTCTCTGACGTATATTCCCCTCTGTGCCAATTCAGTAAAACAGAGGATTCTGGTGTGTCTTTGCACGGTATTAGCAGTGGGGCAGATTACAAGGTTGCTGCTGTTTGCTGCCCCTCCTGTAGTACAGGATGTTGTTTTCAGAAGCAGAAGAAAAAGGATCCCAAAGCAGGTTTGTTTGAAAAAAGCACCTCCCCCAAACCCTACACCGATGCATCTTCCCTTATTGTGAAGTTTTTGTGTGTGTGTGTGCTGCTGGCTAATGTTAGGTGATAATTATTAATTAAAAAAATGGGGGGAAGGGAATACATTCCAAACAAATATGCTTGTGTCTGGGATGCTTTCATCTTGCATGCAGCATTCCAGATGATCCTGCGACCTGACTGGACATATCTTGAAAAAGAAAACAGGTCACCCCTGTTGCCTCAGTTAGGGCTTTCTACTTGTATGAGGGGTAGTGGAAGCAGAGAAACAACCCCCCAAGTAGACTGGATGAGGAGTGAAACATTTCAACCGAAGCCGACTCAACTTCCAGAGAACCCCACCTGGAGGACTGAGAATCTTCACAAACACCCCAAATGTGCTGGTCCATCTGCAGTTCTAGGTACAGGGTGGTGACTATAACCAACCCCCCCCCCCCCCCCGTCAGGACTAGTAGCGCCCAGTCGTCTTAGACTAGATTTTGTAGATGCTGTATCTGCGCCCCCCCCCAAAGGAGCGGAGAGGCTGGTCGGGTGGGAGCCGCTGAGGGGGGGCGTGAGGGGTGGTCTTTCCTCGGCGTGCCGGTGGGGCTCTTCTGCCAGCCTCTCCCGAAATGTCGGAAGGCGGCCTCCAAACGAGTCTTTTTTTCCCCCTTGCTACGATGTCCTCGCCCCCCCCCCCCCCCGCCGCCGGGGATGCGCCTCCGCCTCCTTTGCCTTCCCAACCCCCCCCCACCATCCGACCCTCCCAGGCCTTTCCTTCCTCTCTCCGCCGCCGCCCCCCCTCCTGCTGCGGCAGCTTCACTCTGGAGGCGGGGGGGGGCAGCATCTCCCGCCCTTCCGAAGGGGGCTGTCACGTGGGAAGAGGTTCCGGCCTCTTGGCTGCCTGGCCACGCCCCTCCGAGGACTGCCAGCCAATCGGAACCGAGCAAGCCGGGCCGCCACCCTTCCAGTCTACAGCGCCTGAAGCCGCGCTCCGGTGAGGGAGGGGCCGCGGGGGGGGGAGAGCGAGCGAGGCGGGACCCCCAGGCCCCGGGGGGGGGGCTCCGGCTGGTCCTGCCGCCGCCTGGAGGTCAGAGGCGGGGGTGCGGGGGGGGGGGGCGCCTGCCGGGACGGCCCAGGCCGGCGGCCCACCGGGGAGCTCCCTTTCGCTCACGGGACGCTGCCGCCGCCGCCGCCGGTCGTGCCCCGGGTGGGGGGGGGGGGAAAGCGGAGACGAGCTGGCCGGCCTTCGTGCCCACGTTGAGATCGGGCTGGAATCCTCGATGTGTCGCCGCCGCCGCCGCCGCCGCCGCCGCCGCCGCGGGTGGGCGTTGAAAAGCGGTCCCTGGACAGGGACCGAGTGAAAATCTGACACCCCCTGAGAAAAAGGGGGCAGGAAGTAGTTAAGCCCGCTGGAAGGGGCGACTCTTTCCCCCCCCCCTGGGAGAAGGGCAGGCGAGGGGGAGGGCGCCGGACCCCTTCCCTTCCCTTCCCTCTTCCGGAGGGGGGGGAGGGGAGGGGAGAGAGAGAGAGCTTTGGCCGTTCCGGATCCGGCCACGGGGAAAGAAGCCCTTTGGCCACCACTGGACCGCCCTTGGTGGCCGAAGGCGCCCGAACCTGGCGGAGGGCCTCGGCCGGTATGGCTTGGTCTAATAATTGATGAAGTCGTGGCTTTGAGGAAGTGGAAATAGCAAGGAGGATCTAGTCACTGTGATAGCAAATATTCCAGATACATTTTATCCTCTGTATTGCACAGTGAGCCAAAAATCTGTTTATAATGGGTGCAGTATTTAAGCCACTTGTTAAATTAATGTACTCTGAAACTGGTGATAATTGACTACAAATATCTGCAGCCCCGTAGTTAACTAGGAAACAGATTTGAACTGGTGAGTCTCCAAGATTAACTAAATGCTGCTGACGGGGCAGCACCTCCTTTAAAAAGAGACATCCCTTTCTCTTCTTTTGCACACATAGAAGGAAATGCCTCTTTTCTCTTATGTCTCTGCATCATTAAAAATAAAGTATACTGTACTTCTTGCTTCAGAAACACTGCTACTATTTACAGTATACGCTGGTTTAAATGTATCAGTTAATCAACCAAAGTTCATATGATTATTTATTTAAAATGTGTTTGCCAGAAGTTTGCAATTTAACCCCCTCTCCCCTATTCTGATGCAACTTCTTTTTATCTCCAAACACTACTTGGCAGTTGCCATCCATGCTGGTCAGCAGAGAAGGTTGAAAGCGTTCCATGGCCCGGCACAGCAATCTCCAGAAACAGGTGCTCAGCTTGTACCGAAATTTCCTTCGGGCCAGCAAGAATAAGCCAGGTTTCCTGCCTCAAATACAGGCCGAGTTCAGGAGGAATGCCCAGATCTCCCGTACAGACATCATGTTCATTGAATACCTAATCCGCCGTGGACAACGACAGCTGGAGCAACTTAGAGATGTTCACACCAAACAGATGGGTGCTTTCGTCAGAACAAAATAGGAAGAGAGGTTACTTTGGAGTCTTCATTTACAAAAAGTTTCCTCCTAATTTTCTCATCTGCAATAATTTTTCTTAGCTGCTGATTTTTAGGACAGTATATGTGTTGGACTTAATAATGAACAGCAAACCAGAGTCAATATGGGTATGTCTTGTAGATAAAAGCATACTTCAGAGATCTGCTTCCAGGAGTACAGCTAAGGAACTATTTTTCAGTTTATTTTTCTTTTCATAAGTGTAGTAAGAGTAAATATTTTCTAGAGGTTGCTAAGCTATTTGAAGCTGACTTGATAGAGTTTACTTGGAGGACTCCAGGAATGCCCTTCCTGTCTGGGTGCTGATATGTTGCTCATGTGACTTGACACTTCCACTCACTTTTTTAAATAGTCTTTTTAAAATTATTATTATGACACTTCCACTAACTTTAAGTGCACTACGTGGAGATTTATTCTAATCCAGCAAATTTTCTAAGTCTGTTGTACCCTTGTCTCACTGATTCTTTGACTGCAGGGCAACAGATTGTTAAGAATGGGTAATGCTCTCCTCGGGTTTTTCCCCCCACACAGCTGGAGTTGTAAGGAGCAAATTCAAATACGCTGTGGCTCATGTAAATGATTTAACACATGGTAGCAGCATCTATGTTCCTATCTAAATGGTAGACAGGGCAGGGGGCTGCCAGGACTGGGACCACCAGCAGCAAGGGAGGTGGGCACTGCTGTTGTGGATGTGAGGATGGCCCGCACGCCCACTCAGACCATGAACCTGCCAGCGGCCCCTCCCTCTCCCCCTCCTCCTCCTCTTCCTGCTTCATAAGTGGCATTGGAAGGAAGGTGCATTGCTGCAAAAGCTGCAAACAGAAGAATAACGTAGCATATCAAGAAGCCCCACATCTCCCTTTCTTTCTTTTTTCCTCCAATAAAACAGAAAAGGACCCAATCTCAGTGCCTCTGGCTCCACCAGAGATAATGTAGAATAATTAGGAGGAAGAGCCCAAGTCAAAACCTCTGGGTTCTTGAGAAGGTCTGTTCTCTTCTTTGTGCTTGCTGGATTCATGGCTTCCCCCAGGATCCCACTACTAGCCATACTCTGCAAGAGCAAGTTGGTCTCACAACTGCCTCTAGGTTTTAGAGGACAAGAATGTTCTTCTCCACCATCCTCTTCTCGGAAACCTTCTTGGCAGCGTGCAGCAGAGGACGGCTTGAATTTCTAAGGGCGTTCACCTGGTTCACAGGAGCCCCGAAAGGCGATGGCCAACTGTAATTCTCCTGTGTCCTCACCGCCACCCCTTTGAGTCTTAAATTAAGGGATCTTCCAAAAGAGCTGCCTGGCTTGCGAACGGTGGATTAGGGGAGTGGGTGCTCTTTTCTTGCCGTGGAAATCACTGAACCCACAGAAGAGGAGTCCCGCCTGGTTGTTGTTGTTTATAAGAGGTATTGCAACTGGTTTTTAATGTTTTCTGCTTTTATTTCTGTTTTACGAGCTGTAGCCCACCGAGACTAGTGATTTGGCGCTAAGGGGAGCGGGATTCAAATTGAATAAATAAAAAAATAAAATTCATCTGTTTCTTAATACAATATCCTAGTAAAATGTGTTCATTAAAATACGTTCATCGCCGGCCGGTTTTACATCTGAACTTGCATGGGTAATGGGTAATGGTGAATGTGCAAAGGGGTTACCAATAAAACCCGAAAATTCTCATTCCCCCCCACCTGCATCCTCTTTTGTGTGAGCGCGTGTGTGACTTTTTAGACTTCAGGAAATGGCTTTGGGACCATGAGTTTCTTCTCTTATTTTTTTATTTATTTATGTATTTATTTATTTATTTAATTTCTATGCCGCCCACTCTACCCAAAGGTCTCTGGGCGGCTTACCACAATTAAAATTCAATACAATAAAATATAAAATGATTAAAATACAATTAAAATACAATTAAAATTGCCATCATAAAGACCCACAGCTACGGGACGTGGACAACGGTAAAGAAGATCCAGGCGCAGACATCTGGTAGCTTTCCAGCTAAACAGTGTACCAATTAACCAGCCGCCTAGAGTGGTCGAAATGACCAGATAGGCGGGGTATAAATAGAATAAAGAAATAAAGAAATAAATTGCCACCTGTTACAGCGTGGACAGTAGGGCAAAAAGCAATAATAATAAGAAGCACAATAACAATAACTGCAACAATAATAATCATTTATAACTATATTTATTACCGTTTCATGCAGTAATCTTATTAAGGCACACAAATATTTTAATTTAAAGAAAGGACGCTTAGTTCAAATGAGAAATTACAGATATCTAAAACCACCTTTACAAGTGGCTGATAAAGGAGAAAAGGGGAGGGGGGTTACTAATAAAAAGCAGGTGAAATAGACAAGCACCGAAAGTTCATTGAATTGCAGTCGTCCTCTTGAACGTTGGGAGACGAACCAGGAAAAAAAGACAGGAGGAGGTTTCCTCCTCCCCAGTCCCTGGGAGAGCGAGGCGCCCTTCCTTTTCTTCCTCCACCTCCACCTCCTCCTCCTCCTCCTAGGTCCCTCTCAGGATATGCCCCCCCCCATGGAGCAGGAGCCGTTTAGGAGCCACGCTTTTAATTCCCCCAGCCGGGAAGCCTGGGGGGGGGGGTTTGAAATGGCTAGGGTCCTCCGGCATAAGGCTGCCAGCAGAGGGAGGCGAGAAGTGGCCGGCCAAGGGAGTAGAGGCACCGTCTAGCACGCTTGGACTCAGAGGGCCTTTCATGCTGACGTTCTAGCCTTCAGAACTCACAGGGCAGGTCCTCTGGTCCCGCCTCTTCCTGGCAGTTGCCCCAGAGCCGTTCTAGCCTTCTGAAATCAGAGGGCAGGTCCTCCGGGCCCGCCTCTTCCTGTTGCGTCGCCATGGAGCCGCTCCCAGCCAATGGAAATCAGAGGGCAGGTCCCCAGGCCCCGCCTCTTCCTGCAAGTCGCCATGGGGACCTTCTAGCCCTTTGCACTCGTAGAGCAGGTCCTCTGGGCCCGCCCCTTCCTGTCCCGTTGCCATGGCGACGCTGGGACGCTAAAGGCCGGTGCGTCACGCTTTTCCTTCCCCACCGTGTCTCCCCATTATTTGTCCGGCCTGCCCCTGCGGCACCCAGAGGCTGTTCCGGCTGCAAGGCCGGTGGCAGACCCGGCCTGCGCTGGACGCTGCCCCGCTCCGACCGGGGATGGCGGCTGGGTAACGAGGCCCGTGGGGGAGGGTGGGGTGACTGCTGGGACCCTTCTCCCCCACCCCATGATGGGCTTTGTAGTCCTTCAGGAGATGAATCTGATCCAAGGTGGGAAAGGCGGTCTTTGGGATTTTTCAAGTTTTGGGGCATGGGCAGAGTTACAGTTGGTCTCCTCCCCACGAGGCTGGCCCTTAAGGAAAGGATTAAAGGGGGTCTGGGTGGATTTCGCTCCCTCCCTCTGCCTCCAAACCCCATAGGAAATTCAGGGCGGGACTCGGCCTTGTACTCGACTCCCTCACTTTTCACTGCATTAAAATGTTTGAAGTGTTTCATGGTTGTTCCTTTTATTTATTTTTTATGTATGTAAGTATGCACGCATGTATTTATTGATGCATGTGCTTGTTTGTTTGTTTGTTCTGCGATTTATATAGCACCCATCTGGCAGCCAAGGCCTCTCTGGCCCGTTTGTTTGCGTTGCGATTGCGTTGCGGCCTTGCAGTCGTCTCCCTCACTTTTCACTGCATTAAATTATTTGAAGTTCTTCATGGTTGTTTCTTTTATTTATTTTTTATGTATGCATGTAAGTATGCGTGCATGCATGTCTGTATTTATGTGTGCTTGTGTGTGTGTGTGTGTGTGTGTTATTTATTTGTTTATTTGCTTATTGATTTATGTGATTTATATGGCGCCCATCTGTCAGCGAAGGCCTCTCTGGCCAGTTTATTTGCGTTGTGATTTTATTATTCCACCCTGGAGAGGAGAGGGAGCTGTCTTTTTCTTCCCACCATCAAGGGGACCTGGGTTTGTGGCTGATTTCTACTGCTTTTAATTCCACCCCCTGGTCCCGCTTTTCTCCCCCTTTTCACAGCCGCTTGTACTTGTCATTTGGAATAACTGGATTTTCCCTTCCGAACCAGGTGTCGTTCTTTCAGTGAGCTCGTTCACGCGGATGCAGAGCTTCATCGTTTGTTTGCGCCACCCTGCAACCTCGAGGAACGACCGGATCCAGAAAGGTCGGCGGGTAAGTGTGCAGGGGGCTGGCGGGATGGTAGGCATACCATGTGGGTCTGTCACGAGTCCCTCTGCCCCGTGACGGCCCTTGTAGTTGTTAACAGAGAAGAAAGGTGTGAAATAACGATTTAAAAAACCGCTCTGGGTAATTTTAACGCCCCTGGGCATGCACAGAGTTGCAGTTTTCAAACTTGCCGTTAGGATGGCCGGTCCAAAACAAAAAAAGATTAAGGCAGATGTGTGTACAGGTGCGTATGTCTCTCGGCCCTTTACGCCTGCAGGACATGGCGAGCTGTCTCCAGTCTCCCTCCCAGCTCGGGTTCGAGTGCCGAGGTGGAGATTCCTGAGGACTTCCATCTCCCCTTCTTTCCCGCCAAGGACGAGAGAAAGTGCAGTTCGGGGCTGAGTGCCGTGACCGTCTTCTTTGTGTTTCATGTAAGTTATTATTTTATTATTACTCTTCTTCTGGCTTTTATTGTTCTTGTCTCCTCCAGCGCGCACGGGGGGGGGGAGCAGGGCCGAAGGAAGGTCGGAGGACCCTCTCGCCCTACGCCGTGATCTGGCAGGCAGAGGAGGCCTTTTCTTTTTCCCTGTTCAGGCTGCCAGCAGACAGCTTTCTGCCTTTGCTGTATTTCTTCGAAGAGCTCAGGCGGCAGTGCTTCAGAGGAGTCTGTCATCCATTATTAGGGTTCTTTAAAACAAACGCACCCACGTTTCCCTGCATTCTTCCCATGGGTCTCAGCCCATCTGTAAGAGACGCAGACCCCCTTACGCTCTCGGTCGTGGCACTATAGGATCCCACTCCCTTCTCTAAATCTCAAAAAATACAGTGAAAGGGCCCACCAAGGCAGGGTGGGGAGGGGGATTGGAATCATCTGTTTCTTAATATCCTAGTAAAGTGTCTTCTTTAAAGTACGTTCATCGCCGGCCGGTTTTACATCTGAACTTGCATGGGTAATGGGTAATGGTGAATATGCAAAAGGGTTGCCAATAAAACCTGAAAATTCTCATTCCCCCCCACCTGCATTCTCTTTTGTGTGAGCGCGAGTGTTACTTTTTAGACTTCAGGAAACGGCTTTGGGACCATGAGTTTCTTCTCTTATTTTATTTATTTATTTATTTATTTATTTATTTATTTATTTATTTATTTATTTATTTATTTATTTATTTATTTATTTATTTATTTATTTATTTATATGCCTCCCACTCTACCCAAAGGTGTCTGGGCGGCTTACAACAATTAAAATTCAATACAATAAAATATAAAATGATTAAAATACAATTCAAATACGATTAAAATACAATTAAAATTGCCATCATAAAGACCCACAGCTACGGGGCGTGGACAACGGTAAAGAAGATCCAGGCGCAGACATCTGGTAGCTTTCCGATTAAACAGTGTACCAATTAAACAGCCGCCTAGAGTGGTCGAAATGACCAGATAGGCGGGGTATAAATAGAATAAAGAAATAAAGAAATAAATTGCCACCTGTTACAGCGTGGACAGTAGGGCAAAAAGCAATAATAATAAGAAGAAGAACAATAACAATAACTGCAACAATAATAATCATTTATAACTATATTTATTTATTACCGTTTCATGCAGTAATCTTAGTAAGGCACACAAATATTTTAATTTAAAGAAAGGACGCTTAGTTCAAATGAGAAATTACAGATATCTAAAACCACCTTTACAAGTGGCTGATAAAGGAGAAAAGGGGAGGGGGGTTACTAATAAAAAGCAGGTGAAATAGACAAGCACCGAAAGTTCATTGAATTGCAGTCCTCCTCTTGAACGTTGGGAGACGAACCAGGAAAAAAAGACACGAGGAGGTTTCCTCCTCCCCAGTCCCTGGGAGAGCGAGGCGCCCTTCCTTTTCTTCCTCCACCTCCACCTCCTCCTCCTCCTCCTAGGTCCCTCTCAGGATATGCCCCCCCCCCCATGGAGCAGGAGCCGTTTAGGAGCCACGCTTTTAATTCCCCCAGCCGGGAAGCCTGGGGGGGGGGGTTGAAATGGCTAGGGTCCTCCGGCATAAGGCTGCCAGCAGAGGGAGGCGAGAAGTGGCCGGCCAAGGGAGTAGAGGCACCGTCTAGCACGCTTGGACTCAGAGGGCCTTTCATGCTGACGTTCTAGCCTTCAGAACTCACAGGGCAGGTCCTCTGGTCCCGCCTCTTCCTGGCAGTTGCCCCAGAGCCGTTCTAGCCTTCTGAAATCAGAGGGCAGGTCCTCCGGGCCCGCCTCTTCCTGTTGCGTCGCCATGGAGCCGCTCCCAGCCAATGGAAATCAGAGGGCAGGTCCTCAGGGCCCGCCTCTTCCTGCAAGTCGCCATGGGGACCTTCTAGCCCTTTGCACTCGTAGAGCAGGTCCTCTGGGCCCGCCCCTTCCTGTCCCGTTGCCATGGCGATGCTGGGACGCTAAAGGCCGGTGCATCACGCTTTTCCTTCCCCACCGTGTCTCCCCATTATTTGTCCGGCCTGCCCCTGCGGCACCCAGAGGCTGTTCCGGCTGCAAGGCCGGTGGCAGACCCGGCCTGCGCGGGACGCTGCCCCGCTCGGACCGGGGACGGCGGCTGGGTAAGGAGGCCCGTGGGGGAGGGTGGGGTGACTGCTGGGACCCTTCTCCCCCACCCCATGATGGGCTTTGTAGTCCTTCAGGAGATGAATCTGATCCAAGGTGGGAAAGGCGGTCTTTGGGATTTTTCAAGTTTTGGGGCATGGGCAGAGTTACAGTTGGTCTCCTCCCCACGAGGCTGGCCCTTAAGGAAAGGATTAAAGGGGGTCTGGGTGGATTTCGCTCCCTCCCTCTGCCTCCAAACCCCATAGGAAATTCAGGGCGGGACTCGGCCTTGTACTCGTCTCCCTCACTTTTCACTGCATTAAAATATTTGAAGTGTTTCATGGTTGTTCCTTTTATTTATTTTTTATGTATGTAAGTATGCACGCATGTATTTATTGATGCATGTGCTTGTTTGTTTGTTTGTTTGTTTGTTCTGCCATTTATATAGCACCCATCTGGCAGCCAAGGCCTCTCTGGCCCGTTTGTTTGCGTTGCGATTGCGTTGCGGCCTTGCAGTCGTCTCCCTCACTTTTCACTGCATTAAATTATTTGAAGTTCTTCATGGTTGTTTCTTTTATTTATTTTTTATGTATGCATGTAAGTATGCGTGCATGCATGTCTGTATTTATGTGTGCTTGTGTGTGTGTGTGTGTGTGTTATTTATTTATTTATTTGCTTATTGATTTATGTGATTTATAGGGTGCCCATCTGTCAGCGAAGGCCTCTCTGGCCAGTTTATTTGCGTTGTGATTTTATTATTCCACCCTGGAGAGGAGAGGGAGCTGTCTTTTTCTTCCCACCATCAAGGGGACCTGGGTTTGTGGCTGATTTCTACTGCTTTTAATTCCACCCCCTGGTCCCGCTTTTCTCCCCCTTTTCACAGCCGCTTGTACTTGTCATTTGGAATAACTGGATTTTCCCTTCCGAACCAGGTGTCGTTCTTTCAGTGAGCTCGTTCACGCGGATGCAGAGCTTCATCGTTCGTTCGCGCCACCCTGCAACCTCGAGGAACGACCGGATCCAGAAAGGTCGGCGGGTAAGTGTGCAGGGGGCCGGCGGGATGGTAGGCATACCATGCGGGTCTGTCACGAGCCCCTCTGCCCCGTGACGGCCCTTGTAGTTGTTAACAGAGAAGAAAGGTGTGAAATAACGATTTAAAAAACCGCTCTGGGTAATTTTAACGCCCCTGGGCATGCACAGAGTTGCAGTTTTCAAACTTGCCGTTAGGATGGCCGGTCCAAAACAAAAAAAGATTAAGGCAGATGTGTGTACAGGTGCGTATGTCTCTCGGCCCTTTACGCCTGCAGGACATGGCGAGCTGTCTCCAGTCTCCCTCCCAGCTCGGGTTCGAGTGCCGAGGTGGAGATTCCTGAGGACTTCCATCTCCCCTTCTTTCCCGCCAAGGACGAGAGAAAGTGCAGTTCGGGGCTGAGTGCCGTGACCGTCTTCTTTGTGTTTCATGTAAGTTATTATTTTATTATTACTCTTCTTCTGGCTTTTATTGTTCTTGTCTCCTCCAGCGCGCACGGGGGGGGGGAGCAGGGCCGAAGGAAGGTCGGAGGACCCTCTCGCCCTACGCCGTGATCTGGCAGGCAGAGGAGGCCTTTTCTTTTTCCCTGTTCAGGCTGCCAGCAGACAGCTTTCTGCCTTTGTTGTATTTATTCGAAGAGCTCAGGCGGCAGTGCTTCAGAGGAGTCTGTCATCCATTATTAGGGTTCTTTAAAACAAACGCACCCACGTTTCCCTGCATTCTTCCCATGAGTCTCAGCCCATCTGTAAGAGAGGCAGACCCCCTTACGCTCTCGGTCGTGGCACTATAGGATCCCACTCCCTTCTCTAAATCTCAAAAAATACAGTGAAAGGGCCCACCAAGGCAGGGTGGGGAGGGGGATTGGAATCATCTGTTTCTTAATATCCTAGTAAAGTGTCTTCTTTAAAGTACGTTCATCGCCGGCCGGTTTTACATCTGAACTTGCATGGGTAATGGGTAATGGTGAATATGCAAAAGGGTTGCCAATAAAAGTTGAAAATTCTCATTCCCCCCCACCTGCATTCTCTTTTGTGTGAGCGCGAGTGTTACTTTTTAGACTTCAGGAAACGGCTTTGGGACCATGAGTTTCTTCTCTTATTTTATTTTATTTTATTTTATTTTATTTTATTTTATTTTATTTTATTTTATTTTATTTTATTTTATTTATTTATTTATTTATTTATTTATTTATTTATTTATTTATTTATTCAATTTATATGCCTCCCACTCTACCCAAAGGTCTCTGGGCGGCTTACAACAATTAAAATTCAATACAATAAAATATAAAATGATTAAAATACAATTCAAATACGATTAAAATACAATTAAAATTGCCATCATAAAGACCCACAGCTACGGGGCGTGGACAACAGTAAAGAAGATCCAGGCGCAGACATCTGGTAGCTTTCCGATTAAACAGTGTACCAATTAAACAGCCGCCTAGAGTGGTCGAAATGACCAGATAGGCGGGGTATAAATAGAATAAAGAAATAAAGAAATAAATTGCCACCTGTTACAGCGTGGACAGTAGGACAAAAAGCAATAATAATAATAATAAGAACAATAACAATAACTGCAACAATAATAATCATTTATAACTATATTTATTTATTACCGTTTCATGCAGTAATCTTATTAAGGCACACAAATATTTTAATTTAAAGAAAGGACGCTTAGTTCAAATGAGAAATTACAGATATCTAAAACCACCTTTACGAGTGGCTGATAAAGGAGAAAAGGGGAGGGGGGTTACTAATAAAAAGCAGGTGAAATAGACAAGCACCGAAAGTTCATTGAATTGCTCGTTGGGAAACGAACCAGGAAAAAAAGACACGAGGAGGTTTCCTCCTCCCCAGTCCCTGGGAGAGCGAGGCGCCCTTCCTTTTCTTCCTCCACCACCTCCTCCTCGTCCTCCTCCTCCTAGGTCATTCTCAGGATATGCCCCCCCCCCCATCGAGCAGGAGCCGTTTAGGAGCCGCGCTTTTAATTCCCCCAGCCGGGAAGCCTGGGGGGGGGGGGTTGAAATGGCTAGGGTCCTCCGGCATGAGGGTGCCAGCAGAGGGAGCCGAGAAGTGGCCGGCCAAGGGAGTAGAGGCACCGTCTAGCACGCTTGGACTCAGAGGGCCTTTCATGCTGACGTTCTAGCCTTCAGAACTCACAGGGCAGGTCCTCTGGTCCCGCCTCTTCCTGTCGCGTCGCCATGGAGCCGCTCCCAGCCAATGGAAATCAGAGGGCAGGTCCTCAGGGCCCGCCTCTTCCTGCAAGTCGCCATGGGGACCTTCTAGCCCTTTGCACTCGGAGAGCAGGTTCTCTGGGCCCGCCCCTTCCTGTCCCGTTGCCATGGCGACCCTGGGACGCTAAAGGCCGGTGCGTCACGCTTTTCCTTCCCCACCGTGTCTCCCCATTATTTGTCTGGCCTGCCCCTGCGGCACCCAGAGGCTGTTCCGGCTGCATGGCCGGTGGCAGACCCAGCCTGCGCTGGACGCTGCCCCGCTCCGACCGGGGACGGCGGCTGGGTAAGGAGGCCCGTGGGGGAGGGTGGGGTAACTGCTGGGACCCTTCTCCCCCACCCCATGATGGGCTTTGTAGTCCTTCAGGAGATGAATCTGATCCAAGGTGGGAAAGGCGGTCTTCGGGATTTTTCAAGTTTTGGGGCATGGGCAGAGTTACAATTGGTCTCCTCCCCACGAGGCTGGCCCTTAAGGAAAGGATTAAAGGGGGTCTGGGTGGATTTCGCTCCCTCCCTCTGCCTCCAAACCCCATAGGAAATTCAGGGCGGGATTCGGCCTTGTACTCGTCTCCCTCACTTTTCACTGCATTAAAATATTTGAAGTGTTTCATGGTTGTTTCTTTTATTTATTTTTTATGTATGTAAGTATGCACGCATGTATTTATTGATGCATGTGCTTGTTTGTTTGTTTGTTTGTTTGTTTGTTTGTTCTGCGATTTATATAGCACCCATCTGGCAGCCAAGGCCTCTCTGGCCCGTTTGTTTGCGTTGCGATTGCGTTGCGGCCTTGCAGTCGTCTCCCTCACTTTTCACTGCATGAAATTATTTGAAGTTCTTCATGGTTGTTTCTTTTATTTATTTTTTATGTATGCATGTAAGTATGCGTGCATGCATGTCTGTATTTATGTGTGCTTGTGTGTGTGTGTTATTTATTTATTTATTTGCTTATTGATTTATGTGATTTATATGGCGCCCATCTGTCAGCGAAGGCCTCTCTGGCCAGTTTATTTGCGTTGTGATTTTATTATTCCACCCTGGAGAGGAGAGGGAGCTGATTTTTTCTTCCCACCATCAAGGGGACCTGGGTTTGCGGCTGATTTCTACTGCTTTTAATTCCACCCCCTGGTCCCGCTTTTCTCCCCCTTTTCACAGCCACTTGTACTTGTCATTTGGAATAACTGGATTTTCCCTTCCGAACCAGGTGTCGTTCTTTCAGTGAGCTCGTTCACGCGGATGCAGAGCTTCATCGTTCGTTCGCGCCACCCTGCAACCTCGAGGAACGACCGGATCCAGAAAGGTCGGCGGGTAAGTGTGCAGGGGGCCGGCGGGATGGTAGGCATACCATGCGGGTCTGTCACGAGCCCCTCTGCCCCGTGACGGCCCTTGTAGTTGTTAACAGAGAAGAAAGGTGTGAAATAACGATTTAAAAAACCGCTCTGGGTAATTTTAACGCCCCTGGGCATGCACAGAGTTGCAGTTTTCAAACTTGCCGTTAGGATGGCCGGTCCAAAACAAAAAAAGATTAAGGCAGATGTGTGTACAGGTGCGTATGTCTCTCGGCCCTTTACGCCTGCAGGACATGGCGAGCTGTCTCCAGTCTCCCTCCCAGCTCGGGTTCGAGTGCCGAGGTGGAGATTCCTGAGGACTTCCATCTCCCCTTCTTTCCCGCCAAGGACGAGAGAAAGTGCAGTTCGGGGCCGAGTGCCGTGACGGTCTTCTTTGTGTTTCATGTAAGTTATTATTTTATTATTACTCTTCTTCTGGCTTTTATTGTTCTTGTCTCCTCCAGCGCGCACGGGGGGGGGTGGAGCAGGGCCGAAGGAAGGTTGGAGGACCCTCTCGCCCTACGCCGTGATCTGGCAGGCAGAGGAGGCCTTTTCTTTTTCCCTGTTCAGGCTGCCAGCAGACAGCTTTCTGCCTTTGTTGTATTTATTCGAAGAGCTCAGGCGGCAGTGCTTCAGAGGAGTCTGTCATCCATTATTAGGGTTCTTTAAAACAAACGCACCCACGTTTCCCTGCATTCTTCCCATGAGTCTCAGCCCATCTGTAAGAGAGGCAGACCCCCTTACGCTCTCGGTCGTGGCACTATAGGATCCCACTCCCTTCTCTAAATCTCAAAAAAATACAGTGAAAGGGCCCACCAAGGCAGGGTGGGGAGGGGGATTGGAATCATCTGTTTCTTAATATCCTAGTAAAGTGTCTTCTTTAAATACGTTCATCGCCGGCAGGTTTTACATCTGAACTTGCATGGGTAATGGGTAATGGTGAATATGCAAAAGGGTTGCCAATAAAACCTGAAAATTCTCATTCCCCCCCACCTGCATTCTCTTTTGTGTGAGCGCGAGTGTTACTTTTTAGACTTCAGGAAACGGCTTTGGGACCATGAGTTTCTTCTCTTATTTTATTTTATTTTATTTTATTTTATTTTATTTTATTTTATTTTATTTTATTTTATTTATTTATTTATTTATTTATTTATTTATTTATTTATTTATTTATTTATTTATTTATTTATTTAATTTATATGCCTCCCACTCTACCCAAAGGTCTCTGGGCGGCTTACAACAATTAAAATTCAATACAATAAAATATAAAATGATTAAAATACAATTCAAATACGATTAAAATACAATTAAAATTGCCATCATAAAGACCCACAGCTACGGGGCGTGGACAACGGTAAAGAAGATCCAGGCGCAGACATCTGGTAGCTTTCCGATTAAACAGTGTACCAATTAAACAGCCGCCTAGAGTGGTCGAAATGACCAGATAGGCGGGGTATAAATAGAATAAAGAAATAAAGAAATAAATTGCCACCTGTTACAGCGTGGACAGTAGGGCAAAAAGCAATAATAATAATAATAAGAACAATAACAATAACTGCAACAATAATAATCATTTATAACTATATTTATTTATTACTGTTTCATGCAGTAATCTTATTAAGGCACACAAATATTTTAATTTAAAGAAAGGACGCTTAGTTCAAATGAGAAATTACAGATATCTAAAACCACCTTTACAAGTGGCTGATAAAGGAGAAAAGGGGAGGGGGGTTACTAATAAAAAGCAGGTGAAATAGACAAGCACCGAAAGTTCATTGAATTGCAGTCGTCCTCTTGAACGTTGGGAGACGAACCAGGGAAAAAAGACACGAGGAGGTTTCCTCCTCCCCAGTCCCTGGGAGAGCGAGGCGCCCTTCCTTTTCTTCCTCCACCTCCACCTCCTCCTCCTCCTCCTCCTCCTCCTAGGTCCCTCTCAGGATATGCCCCCCCCCATGGAGCAGGAGCCGTTTAGGAGCCGCGCTTTTAATTCCCCCAGCCGGGAAGCCTGGGGGGGGGGGGGTTGAAATGGCTAGGGTCCTCCGGCATGAGGCTGCCAGCAGAGGGAGCTGAGAAGTGGCCGGCCAAGGGAGTAGAGTCACCGTCTAGCACGCTTGGTCTCAGAGGGCCTTTCATGCTGACGTTCTAGCCTTCAGAACTCACAGGGCAGGTCCTCTGGTCCGGCCTCTTCCTGTCGCGTCGCCATGGAGCCGCTCCCAGCCAATGGAAATCAGAGGGCAGGTCTCCCCATTATTTGTCCGGCCTGCCCCTGCGGCACCCAGAGGCTGTTCCGGCTGCAAGGCCGGTGGCAGACCCGGCCTGCGCTGAACGCTGCCCCGCTCCGACCGGGGACGGCGGCTGGGTAAGGAGGGCCGTGGGGGAGGGTGGGGTGACTGCTGGGACCCTTCTCCCCCACCCCATGATGGGCTTTGTAGTCCTTTAGGAGATGAATCTGATCGAAGGTGGGAAAAGTCACCAAGTCTCTGGGCATGTGCAGAGTAACGGTTGGTCTCCTCCCCATGAGGCTGGCCCTGAAGGAAAGGATTAAAGCGGGTCTGGATGGATTTCGGTCCCTCCCTCCCTCCCTCCCTCCTTCTGCTTCCAAACCGCATGGGAAATGCAGGGCAGGACTCATCCTGGTAGTTCTGGCCCTCACATTAAATGACTTGAAGTTCTTCATGCTTCCTTCTTTTATATATTTTAATTTAATTACTTATTTAATTATATATTTATTTGATTTATATAATGCCCATCTGGCAGCCAAGGCCACTCTGGGCTTTTTGTTTGTGTTGCGATTTTATTATTTCACCCTGGAGAGGCGAGGGAGCCATCTTTTTCTTCCCAGCATCAAGGGCACCTTGGGTTGTGGCTCATTTCTACTGCTTTTAATTCCACCCGCTGCCCCCTGGTTTTCTCCCCCTTTTTACAGGCACTTGTACTTGTCATTTGGAATAACTGTATTTTTCCCCTCTTAAGCAGGTGTCGTTGTGTCCATGAGATCGCAGAGTTTCATAGTTCATTTGCTCCAACCAGTGCGCCACGTGGCTCTCATAAGGATGGAGGTTCCATATGGAACTGGAGTTTTCTCCATTTTCCTTCAATCAAAGTTAGAAAAAAATAATATTTGAACGTCTGTGACAAACTAGCGCTAAATAGGCAGCAACGGGTGGTGATGCAGGGTAACGCCAACACAGTAAGGTCACGTTCATTTACCGAGAGGATGTCGCACAAAGTTGACAGCCAGGGGCAGAGGTGGGAAAAAATATCCTGAAACTCAGGTTTCCAAGACACTATTATTTATTTATTCATTTTATCTAAAATACTTTTAGCCCCCCTTTCTCCTTAAAGAGGCCACTTACATTGTTAAAAGACAATAGTTAAAGAAGAAACAAGGACTATCCAACAGTGGTTTACATCATTAAAAGGCCATATTTGAATTTAGGACCAATGAATACAGAGAGGCACCTTACATCAACCAAACATTATATTAAAGGTAAAAACAATATATGAATGTTATAAACAAACTAAAATCAATCTGAATAAAGCAAAACACAAGTAGTACTAAACATCCAGTCATAGGTATAATGTATGAAAATCCACCTAAAAACCACACTTAGGTAGCCAGACAGTCCGGGAAGATTTGCCTGAAGAGAAAGGGCTTTATAGGTCAAAACCAGCTGTTTAAATTGAGCCCCGAAACAATCGGCAGCCTGCGGAGCTGCCGTAATACAGGGGCGGCGCGATCAGTATGACGACCCATAGTCCGCAATCCGGCCGCCGCGTTTGAGTCCTGCGGAAGCGTCGTGACACTTTCCATCTACGGGACCACATGGAGCCTGTTAGCCCACTGGTTCTTAACCTTTGTTACTTGGATGTTTTTGTACTACAACTCCCAGAAGCCTTCACCATCAGCTCTGGTGGCTGAGGTTTCTGGGAGTTGCAGTTCAAAAACACCTGAGTAACCAAGGTTAAGAACCACTGTGTTAGCCAATCTAGATTGATTACTAAGCTACAATAATGGGTACTTCTTGAGCCTACAGTGGCTCCTTATGATACACTGCCCGTATACGATTATCCCGCACCCCACCCCCACGGAAGGCCAGAATCCTGGGCTCTTTCAGAAGCAACGCTGATCCAAGGTTAGAGGTAGGGGTGTATTTATTTATTTTATATCCCGCCTATCTGGTCTCACGACCACTTTCATGTATGATGAGCAACTGTCTCCAAGTGAAGATGAGTGAGTACTTGCAGAGTGTATCCTGTCTGTTTTGGATAGCCTCTGAAGGAAAGTCTATGAAGGGATTTCCTTCATCCCGTCATCCTATAAAGAAAAATACAGAATTAAATCTCGTGCACCAACTCCCCTGCCGAAAAGACAGCTATAGAACGCTTACACCTTCCTCTATATAGGAAGAGACACCAAAGCATCCTTGAAGAAAAGCCCACAAAGGGATTTCCTTCATCCTGTCATCCAATAAAGAAAAAACTAAGCTTGCCATATTAATGTTAAGAAGCACATTAACATGAAAAGCATTCCTTTGCATTTTGTTTCTTTCTCTTTTGGCAGGGAACAAGAAAATAAAGCATAAGAACACTAATACTAATAGAGAAAACGGAAGCTCCTCGTCCACACGTTCATAGAAGAACTTTCAGTGGCTCCACGAAGCTGCAAGCACCTCCTCCTCATGTCTCCGATGCTCCCGTTAAGGCAAAGTAAAATATTTAGTCTCACCGGATCGCTTCCTACAAATCCGCTTCATCCATAGAACCTGACAAATAGCCCTCCAACTTAGACGACGATGAAGATTTTATTCATTTGACGTTTTTCTACCCTGTCTTCCTGCTAAAAACAGGACCCAAGGCGACTCACAGCATTAAAAGACAATATTTAAAAGTTAAAATCAGTCATTAACCCAAAAATTTGTAGAACATTGTTATTCCTATCATGATTATTGCTAACAAAAATACCCCGTTTGCTGTAGTAGAGAGAGCGCGTTAATAAATCAGCAAGCCTGGGTTCAAATACCCACCGAGAGGAGTAACATTGAATTAAACAAGAGCATTGTATTAAACATTCTGCTGTTGGATGAAAATTGGTATCATTCACTTTGAAACCTAGGCGTTGTTTCTTGCATAGAATTTTTCCACCCAGAACACACAGGCAGGGGTGGCTGCCAGTTTTTGTTTATTAGGTACATGCCTAGAACAGACAAACCCACTGCTTTATTTTCCTGTTTGGGAATGTCTTCTATTTTTTTGTTTGTTTTTGCCACACCCACTGAAAGAGGTTTTGGGGGGAAAGAACATACCTTAGGCAACATTCGATTCTCTGAAATAAAGCCAACGTTGCATAAGTCGTTGTTTTGTCTGGTGTGTTTTTTAACGCACACTTAGAATGGCCAAATTAGAAATTCCAAGTTCCTGATTTATTTAGTAGATTTGGAAACCCAAGTTGAAGAAAACTAAGATTGACCAGTGCCTGATGTTTCATCCGAGAAGCCAAAATAGGAGGACAGTATTTTTAGGCAGCACTATTTTCATTCACCAATGCATATTCAGTTTGTTGTACAATATGTTCATTTCATTTTGCAGTTGAGTCATTTTAGCAGCCTGTCATCATTCAAGAGGAAATCTTTGAAGCGAAGACGCTGCTTAACACTCTCAGCAACACATAGGCAAGAAGAGGAAAACATTAACCCCTGCAAATTACTGAGCCGAAACCTCTGCAGAGCACAAGATACATTAAAAAGGGGGGTGTTTGGCTATTTGATAGGGGTCGGGTGGGGAGACAGTAGATTAGACCCTCCTGAGCAACCACTGGATTGCAGTAGAGTAACACAGGTCCCCCACGAGAGGTTTTATCAGAGAGAGTGAAGATTTCCAACCTACCGGAGGCGGCTAAAAAAAGAGGTAATAAACGACTTGACTTTGCGTAGAAAAGGCTGCCAAAGTGGCTCAAACTTTTTTAGGGGCTCGTCAGATGGAAATAACCCCCCCACCCCGCTGAACACTATTCATTGAGGAAAAGCCTGCCTGAAGAGACAGGTCTCCACCTGCTTGGACAAGGACAGCACGGAGAACACTTCTCCTTTCAGGGAAGAGATGCAGCGTACCAGGAGCAAGATGCTCGCAAAGCATCATGTCAGGTTACCGGGTTTGTTTTTTCACAGCCAAAACCAAAGATTTGGTGTCCTTGTAAAGGGTAGAGTTAGTTCTTGTGGACTGAGATCCATTTCAGGAGTCAAGAACCTGTGCTGCTTTTAAGATCACAAGTTTCCCCTTTAGGCATTTGTTGGGGGACTCCTGGATGACTTCCAAGGAGGGGGAGCCCTATTCTTCAGGCTTTCCCCACCGAAATTCCCATGGGTGGAGGTGAGGCGGGGAGGACCAGTTTTTCCATAAGAGGATCAAGAGTACCAAGCTGTTAAAAAAGACCCAGGCACAGTAAGCGAAAAATAGAAAGCAAAAAAAGAAAAGAAAAGAAAGAAAGAAAGAAAGAAAGAAAGAAAGAAAGAAAGAAAAAAGAAAAGAAAAGGAAAAAAGAAAAGAAAAGGAAAGTGTGCTGCTTCTATACCGCCCCATAGTGCTTCAAGCACTCTCAGGGTGATTTACAAGTTAATTATGCAGGCTACACATTGCCCCCACCCAGCAAGCTGGGTACTCATTCTACCAACCTCAGAAGGATAGAAGTCTGAGCCAACCTTGAGCCGGCTACCTGGGATCGAACCCCAGGTCGTGAGCAGTTTTGGCTGCAGTACAGCATTTTAACCAGTCCACCACGAGGCTCTCATAAGGATGGAGGTTCCATATGGAGCTGCAGTTTTCTCCATTTTCCTTCAATGAAAGTTAGAAAAAAAATAATATTTGAACGACTGTAACAAACTAGCGCTAATTGGACAGCAACGGGTTGCGATGCAGGGCAACGCCAACAGAGTAAGGTCACGTTCATTTACCGAGAGGATGTCACACAAAGTTGACAGCCAGGGGCAGAGGTGGGAAAAAATATCCTGAAATTCAGGTTTCCAAGACACTATTATTTATTTATTCATTTTATCTAAAATACTTTTAGCCCGCCTTTCTCCTTAAAGAGGCCTCTTACATTGTTGAAAGACAATAGTTAAAAGCAGAAACAAGGACTATCCAACAGCGGTTTACATCATTAAAAGGCCATATTTAAAGTTAGGACCAATGAATACAGAGAGGCACCTTCCATCAACCAAATATTATATTAAAGGTAAAAGCAGTATGTGAATATTATAAACGAACAAAGTAAAATCACTCTGAATAAAGCAAAACACAAGTAGTAGTAAACATCCAGTCATAGGTATAATGCATGAAAATCCACCTAAAAACCACACTTAGGTAGGCAGACACTCCGGGAAGAGTTGCCTGAAGAGAAAGGGCTTTATAGGTCAAAACCAGCTGTTTAAATTGAGCCCAGAAACCGATCAGCAGCCTGCGGAGCTGCCATAACACGAGGGTGAGGCGATCCCTATCAGGAACCACAGTCTGCAATCCAGCCACCACGTTTTAGTCCTGCGGAAGTATCTTGACACTTTCTATCGACGCGACCAGTTGGAGCCCGTTACCCAATCTGGATTGATTATTAAGCTACAACAAAGGGTACTTCTTGAGCCCACAATCACTCCTTATGATAAACTACCCCTATGGGCTTAAGTCCCACCCCCACTCCACCTGCACAGAAGGCTAGACTGCTGGTCTTCTTCAGAAGCAACGCCAACGCAAGGCCAGAGGCGTGGGATGTAGGATGAGCAATTGCCTCCATGTGACCCGTCTGTTTATGGATCTCCATAGGAAGATAGCCAAAATAACCCCTGAAGGGATTTCCTTTTCCCCATCATCCTATAAAGAATAATACAGAATCAAATGTCCTGTACAGAATCCCCATCCTAAAAAGACAGCTGTAGATTGCTTACACGTTCCTCTATATAGGAAGAGACACGAAAGCATCCTTGAAGGAAAGCCCACGAAGGGATTTCCTTCGTCCCGTCATCGTACAAAGAAGAAACTAATCCTGGCACATTAACGTTAAGAAGCACATTAACATCAAAAGCATTAGTTTACATTTTGTTTCTTTCTCTTCTGGCAGGTATTAAGAAAAAGAAACCACCACAGCACATGTTCCTTTATCGATACTAATAGAGAAAACGGAAGCTCCTATTCCACACGTTTATAGAAGACGTTTCGGCCACTCTACGAAGGCGCAAGCACCTCCTCTCGACGTCTCCGACGCTCCTACTAAGGGAAAGTAAACTAGTATCACCGGATCGCGTCTTACAAATCCGCTTAGTCTAGAGAACCCGACAAACAGCCCTCCAACTTATGAGTTCTAAGACGACCGTGTAGATTTTATTCATTTGAAGTTTTTCTACCCTGTGTTCTTGCTGAAAACAGGACCCAAGGTGACTCACAGCATTAAAAGACAATATTTATAAGTTAAAATCAGCAATCAACCCAAAAATTTGTATAACATCGTTATTCCTATCCTGATTATTCCTAACGAAAACATCCAGTTTTGTGTAGTGGAGAGAGTACGTTAAGAAATCAGGAAGTCCGGGCTGAAATCCTCGTTGAGAAACATCACAGAGCATTAAATTAAGCATTGTGCTCTTGGTTCTTAACCTTTGTTACTCGGATGTTTTTGGACCGCAAGTCCCAGAAGCCTTCACCATCAGGTCTACTGACTGAGGTTTCTGGGAGTTGCAGTTCAAAAACACCTGAGTAACAAAGGTTAAGAACCACTGTGTTAGTCAATCTAGATTGATTACTAAGCTACAATAATGGGTACTTCTTGAGCCTACAGTGGCTCCTTATGATACACTGCCCATATATGATTAACTCCCACCGCCACGGAAGGCCAGACTCCCGGGCTCCTTCAGAAGCAACGCTGATCCAAGGGTACAGGCAGGGGTGTATTTATTTTATATCTCGCCTATCTGGTCTTACGACCACTCTCATGTATGATGAGCAATTGTCTCCAAGTGAAGATCCCTGAGTGCTTGCAGAGTGTATCCTGTCTGTTTTGGTTAGCCTCTGAAGGAAAGTCTATGAAGGGATTTCCTTCACCCCATCATCCTATAAAGAAAAATACAGAATTAAATCTCGTTCACCAACTCCCCTGCCGAAAAGACAGCTATAGAAGGCCTACACCTTCCTCTATATAGGAAGAGATACCAAAGCATCCTTGAAGAAAAGTCCACGAAGGGATTTCCTTCGTCTTGTCATCCTATAAAGAAAAAACTAAGCTTGCCGTAGTAACATTAAGAAGCACATTAACATGAAAAGCATTCCTTTGCATTTTGTTTCTTTCTCTTTTGGCAGGGAACAAGAAAATAAAGCATAAGAACACTAATACTAATAGAGAAAACGGAAGCTCCTCTTCCACACGTTCATAGAGGTTTCAGTGGTTCCATGAAGCTGCAAGGGCCTCCTCCTCGTGTCTCCGATGCTCCCGTTAAGGCAAAGTAAAATATTTAGTCTCACCGGATCGCTTCCTACAAATCCGCTTCATCTAGAGACCCTGACAAATAGCCCTGCAACTTAGACCACGGTGTAGATTTTATTCATTTAAAGTTTTTCAACCCTGTTTTCCTGCTAAAAACAGGACCCAAGGGGACTCACAGGATTAAAAGACAATATTTAAAAGTTAAAACCAGTCATTAATTCCAAAAATTGTATAACATCGTTATTCCTATCATGATTATTGTTAACAAAAATACCCCGTTTGCTGTAGTAGAGAGAGCACGTTAATAAATCAGCAAGCCTGGGTTCAAATACCCACCGAGAGGAGTAACATTGAATTAAGCAAGAGCATTGCATTAAACATTCTGCTGTTGGATGAAAATTGGTATCATTCACTTTGAAACCTAGGCGTTGTTTCTTGCATAGAATTTTTCAATCCAGAACATACAGGCAGGGGTGGCTGCCAGTTTTTGTTTATTAAGTACATGCCTAGAAGAGACAAACCCACTGCTTTATTTTCCTGTTTGGGAATGTCTTCTTTTTTTTGTTTTGTTTTGTTTTTGTCACACCCCCTGAAAGAGGTTTTGGGGGGAAAGAACATTCCTTAGGCAACATTCGATTCCCTGAAATAAACCCAACGTTGTATAAGTTGTTGTTTTGTCTGGTGTTTTTTTTTTTTAACGCACACACACTTACAATGGCCAAATTAGAAATTCCAAGTTCCCGATTTATTTAGTAGATTTGGACACCCCAGTTGAAGAAAACTAAGATTGACCAGTGCCTGATGTTTCATCCGAGAAGCCAAAATAGGAGGACAGTATTTTTAGGCAGCACTATTTTTATTCAGAAATACATATTCATTTTGTTGCAGGTTCATTTCATTTTGCGGTCGAGTCATTCTAGCAGCCTGTCATCATGGAAGAGGAAATATTTAAAATGAAGCTGCAGCTTAATAGACCATTAAGTCCTTGAAATTACTGAGCCGAAACCTCTGGACAGCACAAGATCCATTAAAAAGAGGTTGTTTGGCTATTTGATGGGGTCGGGCTGGCAGACAGTAGATGAGACCCTCGGGGGGGGGGGGGGATTGCAGTAGAGTAACACAGGTCCCCGACTATAAGTTTTATCAGAGAGAGCCTAGATTTCCAAACAACCGCAGGCAACTAAAAAGGAAGGTAATAAACGACTTGACTTTGTGTAGAAAAGGCTGCCAAGGTGGATCAAACCTTTTCTAGGGGCTCGTCAGATGGAAACACCCCCCGCCCCGCTGAACACCCAATTTATCACCCCCCCCAACAAACTTTGAACGTTGATCTGAAGAAAAAGGCCTTCTTGGTCAGGCTTGGCTACCTGGAATCCGAAACGAACTTGTGGAGCAAGCGAAGAAGAAGCAGGAAGAGCAGCAGCCGCCGCCACCGCCGCCGCCGGTCTCCACAGGTTGACGACACAGCGGCCAGCCAGCAAACCCCACCCCTCCCGTTTAGTTTATATAGGAAACGCGCGAGGTGAGGGGCTCTACGTCACGAGACGGCCCAGTCAATTGGGGGGCGTATCGGGCAGTGGATTGAATTCAACCAATGGGCTTTAAAAAAATTCGGGAGGAGGCGGTGCTGCGGAAAGTGAGAGAAATGCCGCTTGAGGGGTGTTTCGACTTCAGGTTCCCATGCGAAAGGAAGTCGGGGTCGTTCTCGTGCGGGGGCTGGGGGGGGGGTTGAGTTCTATGCGGGGAAGCCTTCGAGGTACTAATGAAGGGACTGTGCCGTGCCAGAGGTGGTTTTTGTTTCTTTCGTTGGTTAAGCAAAAGAGAGAAGAGGTTAAGAGTGTCTAGGGTTCCGTTGGGGAGGTGCACCTCTTTGTACGAATCAAGTGAAGGGGGAGCGTTTGAGTGTTTTACCTCTCCTGGGAAAGGTTTTTGAAAATTTGAAAGGTTTTGAAAGGAAAAGGGGTCCGTGTTGCATTGTTAAAGGGCATTGCGGAGGTGCGGTATTTAAATGACTGAAAACTGAAATCTTGTAGGTGGCTTTGATTTGAGTAAATTGCATGTGGGTTTTTGTTCGTTAGGGTTTACTTATTTGTGCCCTCGTAATTGTGCGTTCGAATTCTTATTTGAAAAGAAATGTTTAAAAAAATCTAAGAAGTTGTCACTGAATTACGGGACGGTGATTTGGAAGTGAGGTATTTAAAGCTCTGTAAGGTGCATTCTTTGAGGTCACAGCGATTGGTATAAATAGCATGTGGGTTTGTGTTCTTTAGGGTTTACAGTTCTGGTTCCTTTTGTATTAATTAGCGCCATCCCAAGCGCGGTCCGGAGTCTGTATGTGAAGAGCAATGTTTAAAAAAATCGGCGTAAGGGGTGTGCAATGCATTGTGGGAGCGTGGTGAGAAACGAGCGTTTAAAGTAGGGTTCGGGTTAAAGTAGCGCAAGGTGTATTTTTGGAGTTGAGAGAGATGTGAATAAATTCGGTTTGTCTTTGTTCGTGTGGTTTAATCGTTTGAAATGTGGTTTTGGCGAGCACATTTGTGGAACGCACGGAGGAGGGTTTGTAGAAAGGATTGAAAGCTTTATGTAAAGAGAAGAATGGTAGGGGAGAGTCGTTATGGGAAAAAGAGTGTAAAAGGGCTAAAAGTGAAAGCGTAAGAAAAAGAAAGGAAGTTGTATTTTGTTGAACTGAACGTGAGCTGCAAGAGTAGAGTTTTGAAGGGTTTAAATGCGTGATCTGCGTAAAAGGGTCCCATAATGCATCGTGGAGGTTTTATAGCAATGTTTTTCAAGCTTGGTGTAAAAATAAGAATTGGAGGGGAGAGTTGGGGTGGTAAATGGAGTGGAAGACGAAAAAGAAGTGTGAAGAGACCGCAATAGAAGGCGCGATGGAATTTTTTGAGGCCACTGTGACCTAGAAGGCTGCAGGATTGGGGGTTTTAAATAGCAATCAGGTTGTAGTAATGTTATAAGGAGAGAGCTGTAGGTTAGGTGCTGTAGAGGTGGATGGCAGCTAAGTGAGTGGGAGGAGGGGCACAGTAGAAGGGAGGGGCAGAGTAGAGGGGAGGGGCAGAGTAGGAGGGGTGGAGCAGAGGGGGCGGAGTAGGGACGGGGTGGAGCTGAGGGGGGTAGAGAAGGGAGGGGACAGAGTGGGGGGGTGGAGCAGGAGGGGGGGTGGAGCTGAGGGGGGCAGAGTAGGGAGGGGACAGAGTAGGGGGGGGTGGAGCAGGAGGGGAGGCGGAGCAGAGGGCGGAGCCGAGGGCAGGGCGGAGGAGAAGGTGGGGCGGGGCGGAGCCGCGGGAGGGGCAGATTTTTTGGCGGCGCGGGCTCGCGCGCGGCGCGGCGCGCGAGCCCGCGCCGCCAAAAAATCTGCCCCTCCCGCGGCTCCGCCCCGCCCCACCTTCTCCTCCGCCCTGCCCTCGGCGAAGCAAGGGCGAACCCACACCTCGCAAAAATCTGCCCCTCCCTCGGCTCCGCCCTGCCCTCTGCGAAGCAGGTGCAAGTCTGCGCCTCCCAAAAATCTGCCCCTCCCCCCTGCTCCGCTCCGCCCTCTCCTCCACTCCGCCCTCTCCCCTGCACCACCCTCTCCTCTGCCCCACCCTCTGCTCCACCCCTCCCCCTGCTCTTACTGTGCCGTAACCCTAAAGTTGAACACGACTGGACAAAAATTGTCAACGGGAACCTTTACCTTTAACCCTAACCCTGACCCTTAGGGTTAAAGGTAAAGGTTCTTGTTGACAATTTTTGTCCAGTCGTGTTCAACTTTAGAGGCGGTGCTTATCCCTGTTTTCAAGCCACGGAGCCAGCGTTTTCTCCAAAGACAATCTTCCGTGGCCACATGGCCAGTGCGACTTAGACATGGAACGCTGTTACCTTCCTACCGAGGTGGTCCCTACATATTTACTTGCATTTGTATGCTTTCGAACTGCTAGGTTGGCAGGAGCTGGGACAATCGACGGGAGCTCACTCCGTCGCATGGATGTGACCTTACAGCTGCAGATCTATAGACCTTACAGCACAGAGGCTTCTGTGGTTTAGCCCACAGTGCCACCAAGAGGGTTGTGTAGGCATCCTTCAGTCTCGAAAGACTATGGTAGTGTGCTCTGTATGGAGGACTTGGAATGCAGGACTAGTGTGGCTGAGGAGGCCAATTGGAGAGTTGCAATCTCTTCCACACTGAAGACAAATCCAATCTGTCCCCTGTCCAGCTCCCTGGTTTTGCTTCCTTTGTGACTTCCTCTTTGCCTCAGCCTGCTGGACAAGGGTCTCTTCAAATTGGGAGAGGCCGTGATGTACTGCCTGCCTCTAGGGTGAACGCAAGCGGGTTAGGGTTAGGGAAATTAGGGTTAGGGGAATTAGGGGAATTAGGGAAATTATGGAAATTATGGAAATTAGGGTTCGGGTTCGGTTTCGGTTTCGGTTTTGGGATTAGGGTTCGGTTGTGGTTTTTGTTGTGGTTTTGGTTGTGTTTTCGGTTTCGGTTGTGGTTTCGGTTGTGCTTTCGGTTGTGGTTTCGGTATTAGGGTTCGGTTGTGGTTTTTGTTGTGGTTTCGGTTTCGGTTTTGGTTTCGGGATCGGTCTCGGTTTCGGGAATAGGTTTCGGTTTCGGTTTCGGTTTCGGTTTCAGGAATAGGTTTTGAGATTAGGTTTCGGGATTAGGGTTAGGGTTTCGGGTTCCGGCTTCGGGTTTTGGTTTTGGTTTTGGGTTTTGGGTTTTGGGTTTCGGGTTTTGGGTTTCGGGTTTTGGGTTTCGGGTTTCGGGTTTCGGTTTCGGTTTCGGGTTAGGGTTAGGGTTCGGTTTCGGTTTCGGTTTCGGGTTCGGTTTCGGTTTCGGTTTCGGTTTCGGTTTCGGTTTCGGTTTCGGGTCAGGGTCCGGTTTCGGGTTCGGTTTCGGTTTCGGTTTCGGTTTCGGTTTCGGTTTCGGTTTCGGGTTAGGGTTCGGGTTAGGGTTAGGGTTCGGTTTCGGTTTCGGTTTCGGTTTCGGGTCCGGGTCCGGGTCCGGGTCCGGGTCCGGGTCCGGGTTCGGGTTCGGGTTCGGGTTCGGGTTCGGGTTCGGGTTAGGGTTAGGGTTTGGGGGTTAGGGGGTTAGGGGGTTAGGGGGTTAGGGGGTTAGGGGGTTAGGGGGTTAGGGTTAGGGTTAGGGTTAGGGTTAGGGTTAGGGTTAGGGTTAGGGTTAGGGTTAGGGTTAGGGTTAGGGTTAGGGTTAGGGTTAGGGTTAGGGTTAGGGTTAGGGTTAGGGTTAGGGTTAGGGTTAGGGTTAGGGTTAGGGTTAGGGTTAGGGTTAGGGTTAGGGTTAGGGTTAGGGTTAGGGTTAGGGTTAGGGTTAGGGTTAGGGTTAGGGTTAGGGTTAGGGTTAGGGTTAGGGTTAGGGTTAGGGTTAGGGTTAGGGTTAGGGTTAGGGTTAGGGTTAGGGTTAGGGTTAGGGTTAGGGTTAGGGTTAGGGTTAGGGTTAGGGTTAGGGTTAGGGTTAGGGTTAGGGTTAGGGTTAGGGTTAGGGTTAGGGTTAGGGTTAGGGTTAGGGTTAGGGTTAGGGTTAGGGTTAGGGTTAGGGTTAGGGTTAGGGTTAGGGTTAGGGTTAGGGTTAGGGTTAGGGTTAGGGTTAGGGTTAGGGTTAGGGTTAGGGTTAGGGTTAGGGTTAGGGTTAGGGTTAGGGTTAGGGTTAGGGTTAGGGTTAGGGTTAGGGTTAGGGTTAGGGTTAGGGTTAGGGTTAGGGTTAGGGTTAGGGTTAGGGTTAGGGTTAGGGTTAGGGTTAGGGTTAGGGTTAGGGTTAGGGTTAGGGTTAGGGTTAGGGTTAGGGTTAGGGTTAGGGTTA